>NC_081207.1:23083108-24283108 GCF_902713425.1 Acipenser ruthenus
GTGTAATTGTAGCATCTGCTGGCTGCGCTGTCACACGTGGAAGCAGAATGCATTTTTAAAAAAAAATTGAGTATGAAAAAAAAGGAATTATAAATTTGTAAAGAGATATGGAGCAGGTGCTCTGAGAGCATTCTATTCATCACAACCCCACTTAGTTTGCTCTGCTGCTTTTTTAACTGCTATAAAACATTGACATGTATGTATGTATAGTTATATAAAAATGGAATATCTAATATTTTAAATATTTTATTTTTACCTCTAATATGCATGAGCAATTACAGAGAAGCAAAGGCCTTGCCAAATATGTAGGCCTAGGTTAGATTTAAAAAGTGTACATAGTCCCTGCCTCACAAATACAACTAGAAAGTGAATTTCAAGCTTAAGTTTATAGCAACTAATGGCTCTACCACATCAAGAAGAATCCTCAAACCAGGTACATTTACAAAGTCCATTCTGTGGAAAGATGAACAGGCATAAGTATTAGTAATAGCCCTGCTTTGTTCACAATCTTAGATTACAATGACTTCAGGCTGGAGAGAGGTCAAGAGTCATTTTCCTCGCTCATAACATCAGGCCACATAGATTAGCTCAGTATGGGGTGTGTTGTGTCCTGGGTGTCTCCCTTTCCTCAAAGGATGTGATAAAATGTCCAGACACCAAAAACACAATTCATTTTAATGGAGGCACATCACAGCTGGTCTTATCACACAGGAAAAGAGACACCCAGACCCACTGTAACTGTGTATGGGGAGCATAAGGAAACACAACAGATCTTTTTTTCTCAATTTCTTATATGATTTAGGATTACACATACCTATCTTAAACTTCTTGGACTGGAACATAAACTAAACATATTTTGGATTGTTCCAGGAGTCATCACATTGCTACAGTGTTTTACAAAGACAAAATCAGATGCATATACAGACGTTTGTCTTCAGCTTAGTTATTTGTCTAAATAATCTATTTTGTTAAATTGATGTATTTCAAGATTTTTACAAAACATCTGTTTAGTTTATAAATATGATATTCATATTTTGGTGTGAGAAAACAGTAAAGACATACAAGGGTTGGCCAAAAAAAATGGTAACTACCTGCCACATTTAGCACACACGTGCGACTGTTTCACATGACTGATTATTCGGTTATGCAAATGGATTTCTCCCTGGCATTCTGTAATATATTAAAGCTCCATGACGCAAGTCATAAGAGACAGCACAACAGACACCATAGACTTAAACGGCTTATATGAGGGGCTCAGTTGGCAGGTGATTCCTTAGCCAAGAAATTACAATATCAAAAAACACTGACGGATCAAATCTGTGCTGTCCTGGCTGCCCTTAGTGGCTATACACCCTTTTGATAGTGTTAAAGGGGAACTATATAACCATTTCAACAGAAAACATGTTAACTAAAGCTTGTGACGCATTTCCAGACTTTCCTTAAGCAGTATACTGTATAAAAATCATTAAAACAAATTAACATTTAATGTACTGGAGCTCTCTTCCATCGCACTTCGTGTGACGTCCTGTCGTTGACTCGCTCTATAGTCACATATAGTATTCTATTGAGTGTATGTCTCGTTCCTATATTATGTAGCCATTGTTTTGTTATGGCCGCCCTGTGTTGGTTTAAAGGCTTAGGCACACAAAAATACTTTTTGTTACTGTTTTTCCTTTTGTTATTTTTGCGCCAAAACGCTTTGCATTCGGACATAATTCACCCTGCTGGTGTTCACTGGTGTGAGTGGCTGTCAACGATATGACGTAACAGCGGTGCCAGATATGGTGGCGGCCTGCATTTCCAGCTGACCCAGAAAGCGGACACAAAAATTGAAATGCAGGCCAAACGCTTGACTTTTTAACAAAATTGGCGCAGCGAGACACATTTGTTACGTATACAGAGCATTTAGAGAGCCTTGTTATTTTGAGTACAGTTCCCCTTTAAGGAACTGTAGGTGTTCCTATTAGTTGGTCTAACACCAGAAATGCTTTCAAGATATAGGCTACACAGTATCTGATATGTTTATAGTTCCTTAACATAAATCTACATAGCCTGTAAAAAAACCCCCACAAAAAAGCAAGAATATTTTACTTCTGTTCTCTATTGAAAAATGTATTGTATTTAAGACTATTAGGAGATACCGTCCTGCATCACAAATACTCTATCAATCCACACGGTCTGTGCACAGAGAAGCCCTGACAGCCTTCCCAATGGCTCCTGAAACAAGCACTTAACCCTTTAAGTACAGATCTGTATAATCTAAACATGTATTATTAACACAACGGATGCTTCAAATGTGTTTAGCTAAATCTGCCTCTTATAATGTCTGCAATTATCTCTGCTCATGTTATATAAGCAGTCAATTATTACATTAAGAGTTTGTTCATCTTGATACACAAGTATTTTTTGTCAGGGGAAAAGGAAGTTTAAAATGAGGTCACGGTATGGTTCCTACTTGAACACCCCATTTGGTGCTCTCTCTCTCAAGCTGTGTTAAATTGTGGAGTACGGTCCTGTGGAGGTTGTGGAGTCGACCATACTCATCTTAACTAAGGGGTTGTTTTTGTTGTTAAGATCCCCTGGAACACTTGATTGCATTATACTGTACTTGGATAAGCTTAATGCCGTTCCAAGCTGAATGCAATATGCTTTAAACACAAAAAGTCAAAACTGCAGGCTGAAAACTTTACCTTTTCTGGCATACTTGACCAAATATTCCCCAACAAATGAATCATTGTTATGATGCTACCAAAACTATATTCCCAGTACACAGGGAGTATATAAATAGGTGGATTAGTCAATGTTGATGGCCTTGGCAGTAGGGCAGTACAGTTATGTAATCCACTCTCAAATACATGTACAAATGTATTATAATAATGCCATTCTTTATCATGTAAAGAACTTTCTTCATGAAAACATAATTTATATATATATATATATATATATATATATATATATATATATATATATATATATATATATATATATATATATATATATATACACACAGTATATCTATATTAACCTAGGCTCCTATATGACAATAGGGAAACAACAATCTAGGTCTAACACTATGGTTCACATTCATGTATGTGTGCTACAAACAGTGCCTATATGGTGATGTTAAACGCGTAATGCAAAACCAGTCATTTGGCATCAGCTACCCCTTACCAAATTCCCTTCAATGGCAATGCAATGGGGATATATATTAGCTGTACTGAAACCATACAGTAGTGAGAGCGCTCATTATCCTGTGATATCTAGGTTTACTACCTTTGTGGATTGCAGTCTCAACATAGTGTAAAACTTGCAGCTCATGTGAAACGGTTTGATGGCTGGGTTGATGCGAGTCTCTTAAAAGTAGACCTCTTTAAGAATCACCATTTTGCAATGGATCTCCTACTAGTGGCTGATGAATTAGTAAGACTCACATCAGCATAAGACACACACTCGCCTCCCGACTACAGAGCTGGCTCTTTAGTTTAATGATAAGACGTTCGTTTTGGAACTGAATGGTTTGCGGTTCGCGTCAAGCGCTTGCCTTTTGGTTAAATTCAGTGGGCTGAGATGCCATTTAATCACAATTTCTTGGGGGGGGGGGGGTCACCTTGAACAAAGCCTGAGCCCCTACAACCCCTCACCTGCTGCTATCTCTTCCGAATCACTCCCAGAGTGAGAGCAAACAGTATTTCCATTGCCTAATCAAGCAGTTTGCATGCAGCAGGCACAACATCGGCTACTGTAAAAAGCAAAAGGATGCTTTAATGCCATTGTCACCTACTTATCTTTGGTTTTTCCATAGAAAACTTATGGGAGCATCAATATCTGGCAAAATAAAAAAAGGTGAACATGAAATGCCCCAACACCCCCCGTCCCCCGAAAAGCTCATCATAAAATTAAATGATAGTTGCATAAAAGTGGCTTTCTGCCTCCTGCAATCGAGAAGCTATAAATAAAAGTGTATTAAATGTATTGCCATGCAGAGTGGAGCCAGGAAACAGTATGTTATTGCGTAGCTTACAATGTGGGGCCTGACACAAGTTCAATGAAGTGATAACTGATCCTTCATGTGAATTTATGTTAACTGTCTCCTTCCAAAGTCACGGCCTCAGCACTGTAAATAGCACACTACCCTTCTGGCACTGCCATCCCTGCAGATAAAACTGTCACCAAAGAGCTTGCACCTTAAGGACACAAGAAAAACACTATTCATTAATCAGGTTTTGGGTGGCATTTCTTGTTCTGCTCAGTTATTTGTAAGCTTCTCAGCAAAAAAAAAAAAATACTGTATATATAACACCACTTGCTCGCTCTTGGTTCCTGATTTAACAATTGCCAAGGTGGGGTTGTTTTACAAAAGGAGAATCAATACAGCTCATGTTGTTCCTGGCTCTAGCTTTTCCAACAGCAGGCTTGACAGATGGCCGGCTGTGTTCTGTGGAATGATAGCAAGGGAAGGGTCAATGACATATAAGTAGCAGATAGCCTTTAGAAAAAATTATCCACCTACTTAAAATACCCATGATTCTTTGCCAAAGGCCATTAATCACAGAGTAAGGCATTGAGGGCTCTGTCATGTGACTTCATATATGAAGTTGAAATTTCTCTGGGGCAGAGATCTTTGACCCCAGAAGTCAGACCGTGATATCATGTCAACCGAGGGGGGTAAACAAGCCTACCTTTGAACTAGAGAAGGTTGCTGAGGTCAAAAGATAATGGCCACAATCAAGGTAATAAATTGTCTGAACTATCAGGGAAAAGGGTTTTCAGTTTTTTAAAGCTGTATCCAGTTCACTATAAACAAACTCCTTTAGTTTAGAAGTAGATCTTCATTTACCAGCTCTTAAAGGTTCACTTAAAGACTGAATGTTCCAATATATTGTAAAAACCCATCTTCTACAAAAAAAACCTGTTCATTTCATGTCAAAGGATCAATCTTTCACATGGTCAACATTGCAATCCTTTAAACATGGTTAAAGCTAATAAGAAATCACCTCTTGGGAATAGTTACTGTATATTATTTGGTAACACGAATAGCCGCAAACACACTGAGACTGATTTAAAAAAAATAACTGATTAACGGATTAAACTGATTAAAAATAAAATAAATGGCACTCTTTTGTTCTACTGATAACATTTTACAGGAAGCACGTATGGCGCTGGTACATGTCTTTTTAATACAGGCTTATAAAGTTACAACCTCAATATATATAAAGAATGTTAAAACAGTATGGGGCATTAGACCTTAAAGACATGGTTTATTACACTGTTTTTAATTCATAAGAAATGAACTCACCAGGTATTAAAATCTGTTTACATTTGATCCTGACATTGTAAAAGCTCAGAATAATGTGCTGCGTATCATTCATTGTGTAAGCTGGTGATGTTTTTCGAAGGCACTTCCTGCTGATAAAGGTATTGTTTCAAGGATTGGTGAGTGAGAGGTAGGGATCATCTTCTTTCCGTTTCTGCTTCTTACAGGATTAACAGCTTTGCATGTTTATGCAAAATCGCTAGGAATAAAGCTGTGACCAATTTAACCACAATGTAAAAAAGACAGACTTGTGTACTGTAGATAATTTTTTTTGCAGCTTTCATGCAGGAAACATTTGCAAATTACTGTATGCTGAACACAGTAGAGGTTATATAGTTAAAAAACTGTAGAGGACATTGACAATTACAGTACCTCTGTTAAGTCCAATACAATATTACTTTAATAAATTTAAGCCTTATAAATGTTCATAAAAAAGCTGCTTTTTTTTAAACAAAAGCTGTCACAAGTCTCCAGTTAATCTGCTTAATGTCCCAGTCTCCTTTTTACTTCATGTTAATTTCCTTTATTTATTAAATCCCTGAATGGGAATAAAGATCAATGCAATCCGTAACATTGTAAGCATAGAGGTTTAGTTAAATGTAAACTGCTTTCATGAAAAGGACTAAAAACAGCAACGGGGGCACTTAAAAAAAATAAATAAATAAATTCTGCATTTATGTCCAATGTGACATTAATCGGTGAAAACAAACAGCAAGTATCAGAGATCATGATAAATCATAGACAACCTAATCATACTTTAGGTAAGGCAGTCCGAAAATAATGATAACTGCAGAAAACCATTTCATTCATAATGTCAATGAGGGTCTTGTCAGGGATGAGCCACAAAGATGTAGGTATGTACTGTAAACAGGAAGTCATGCCCTGTCACTGACCAAGCAATGCCCGAGCATAAACCATTTGATCCAGGACCTAATTAATATGGCTAGAATGAAAGTGTTAAATAAATCACTGAGCTCTACACTAGCCCTCTTTGTCGACCTGCACTGTTGATCTGATCATTCTGCGTTATGGGGACTGTGCTTGACTGATATGCTAGCAGACAATGGCCCGGAGACACATGAGAAGACAGGACATTCTCTCTCTCTCTCTCTCTCTCTCTCTCTCTCTCTCTCTCTCTCTCTCTCTCTCTCTCTTGAGAGAGAGAGAGAGAGAGAGAGAGAGAGAGAGAGAGAGAGAGAGAGACAGGGAGAAAGCAGAGAACCTTAATAAAAGATTAACAGAGGGAGAAGTAAAGAAGGGTCATCCTTTCCTCTTGGCCTTCCACTAATGTGCAAGAAACACAGCTCTGCAAGGCATTACTCTGCAAAAATACAGGATGAACTCCAGTGGCATCAGTACGTGAAATCAACTACAGTTACCTTACTGCACTTGAGTGTGCTCACAAAGGGTTATGCCAGTCAGAGGGTGTTTTCAGTATTTTAGTGGAACACTGTAACTGTGCCCGTTTTGTTCCCCCCACTATTATAAAGACTATACAAAACCAATCCAAGAGGGTGTTCACTCCATCACTCGTTGAAGCCATCTTGCCACTCCATACCTGCCAAGTCTCCCGATTTTGTCGGGAGACTCCCAATTTAAAGCATGATTCTCCCGTCTCCCGATGAGACTGAAGAAACTTCCGATATTGTAGATTGCCAATTGTAATGTATTATTACCTTAAGTAAATGTTCTCTAGCAAGCAACCCACCCCCACCCCCCATTCGCTCGCTGTCTTGCTTGCTCTACAGGGGAAATAGTAAAAAAAAGCTATGTTTATATCTGAATTGAGCACCACCAGCAGCCTCCCCCCCCATATAAAAATGTGTATGTATAAATCTTAATCCAGCACCCAGCGTCGCATGAAAAAAAATAACCTGATTCTGTGAAGTAAACAGCAGCAGGTAGAGATTGTAATGAATGGCATTGGCAAGCAACTCCGATAAGCTAAAAAAAAATAAAATAAAGGGATTTTTATTTTTCCCGTTTTTGAGGAAACACCCAGAAAATAACCACATTCCAGGTTTACATGATAAAATGTGTAATAACTACCCTTAAAACATATGGTGCGCAAGTACACTTTAGAGATAGTGGATGAATAAATAATGAAAAAGAAAAACACATTAAAAATATATTGTTATATTGTTTAAATGTATAACAATTAAACATTGCTATGTTGTGTACTGGAGTTTTCAAACCAGTAAAGTCAAACTTAGAATTACAGAATGCATTTTGAAAAGATTTCCATAGCATCTATTATCTATTACAGCCAGTCATGCTGCAAAACATCCATGAAACCTAAGAAGAAAAAAAACACAACAGATCCCTTATATGCTCTGATGTACACTGTGTAGCTAAAAAAAAGCTTTTCATGTAACACAATGAAACAAGTGCCAAGCTATTAAATTATTTGATCATTCTCTTTTAACACCCATCAAATTAAACCAGGGGCCTGCCAGAAGTGGCACAGATAGGCATTAAACTTTAATGCGATGTAATGGCTGCGGCCTTGTCCTTTTAAGCTAGAGGGGCCTCTGTTTCTGAACATTTCATTTACCAGGCCCCTACCTTCTTTATTTTTTCTTCTTACATGCAAGTGCTTGCCACCCATAAAGCAAGCAAGAATCTTCCTCTTTTCTTACATGCAGCTGGTTTGTATTAGAAAGCAAGGAGCCAGTCAGGCTGAGAGAAAGTAAGTGCCAACTCGAAATGATGTCACAATCAATCCAGGGTGATTCTCCACAGAACCCCAGAACATTAATTCATCTGCACTAAGAGACTTAATGCTGATGCTATCAAAGGGGAAAGCAAGAGGCAACAATGTATTATGGTAATCGACATTTAGAGCCAAAATTGTATTAATTTACTCACAAAATTGCATTAGGCTTCAGGTCAAATGATCTCAGTTCCCCAGTGGATTTATAAAAATAAAACACACAGCAGTAATGCTAACATTAATACTGTTTTACACTCTGGAGGGGAAAGAATCTAGTTTTCTTATAAATGGAACATTAATTTTATTTAGCTTCAATATGCTTCCTAGAAATGAGAAAATATGCATGCTGCCGTTACTTAATATGTACTTGAATAATACATTAATGTGGACAAGATTCATTATTCAAAGGCAAATGTCAATATGGATTTGTTTCTTGTTAATCACACAAGTCGAAGGGCTAGGGATTCAAAGCTGGTCGCCATAGTGATTAATAAGTTAACAATACCAAGGCACTCCTACAGCTGCCCATTCACAGTAATTTAGACAAAGCATTTCCTATAATTTCCCATAGTTGACCTTTTATTTAACCCTGCTTTTGAGTTCTTAACCCTATGCTTTAACCTTTCACCATACCTTATTTAATGGTGCAGTGCTCCTTTGCTAAGGTATATTGCAGTAGACTTTTAAGATGGTGGTCTTAAGTTTTAGTTTTAAGGGTTGTCGTTTATGACTCATTGGAAAAAAACTCCAATGGCACTAAATGAAGAATAGCTATTCGAAATTAATCGTAACAGGACCATTGTGGTTTAGTGGACTTCCTGACACTGCCAGTTTCCAGCAAAACCATTGTGTAATCTGTAAAATTTTTATTTAAAAACCAAGTGTCTAAAAACCCACACAGAAGGAGAATCGATTCATTCTCCTCAGAATGTTTAAGCTCACTACTGCCCCCTTGTGCAACTGCACTGCAAACACCAGCAGTATTGGACAGCACTTAACGCTACAGAAAATGAGTGAGTATAAAAAACAGATACCACCAGAGGGGGTCATGTAAAGTACAGCACTTTCCTTGAACATTTGAACACTTTGATGTGAGGGAGGTGGGGGAGTTGCTAATTGAACACCAGTTGGAAATGATATTTGCAGTATTGAACAATAGCATTATCTTTCTGGTGATAGTTTTTAACATTTCATCCCCAAAATGTCCACACAAACAAACAATGACTACACACTCACACCATAGCACAAGATATTTCTATTGTTCAACTTACAAAACATCATTTGGTGTAGTCAATACAAACCCTCTGTCCAGGCTGCAGTCTGACACACTGGCCTTGCTGACAAGCCACCTGTATTGACATGTTAAATTAATAAACAGAATTCCAAAAACCCATTAAAAAAGAGCTTGAAAGCAATTCAAAAAGGTGTGGCTCACTGCAGGCACAGTACAGTACAGTGCTTCTTTCAAAGATGCATGGAAAGGCGCTGTCAGACAGCAGGTGTATTTTATTTAGAATAGCCATTAAGTGTAACTGTTGACTTGAATCTCAACTAGTTTAGTATGTGTAGGGATGCATCACCCTTTTCTTTTAAAAGTTTTAGCCAATTCTCTCAGTCACAATACATATGATGACGCAACCGTTTTTTTTTTTTACCTCAGCATTTAATGTTAATAGTAGATAACTGATGTAGCAATGGCAACACAAAGTATTTGGAATATTGCACAGTGGTCAGATATGGTAGCACACATCAGGGTGCTCAGTGGATTATTAGGCTTCCAAGCCCATGGCTGGGAAGCCTATTGTTGTTGTTAAGATCATTATTTTTCTTTCCGCCAATAAAACCTTAAAAGTTGCATAAAATGAAAACCATTGCACGAAAACTCTTTTTACACAGTTTTAGACGCCAATGGGAACTAATGTACACAGCTGAATGAACGTGATTGGTCACATGGTTTGGCAGCCATATTGGATTTTATGACACATTTTGGACAATTTACAAATCTTGTCCGGAACCACTTATCACAGAGTTCTCAAACTTGGTATACATGGTTAGGAATTGTTCAAGATGCACGGTGCTCGAAATAAAGCTGATTGGTTCAGTGTTATGGCAGCCATGTTGGATAACCTAATTAGCACACAAATGTCTTCTTCTCCAAATCCACTAATCTGATCGAAGCAAAACTTGGCATACATGATCCAAGTATGGTTTTCTTTAAAGTTTGCCCAAATTAAGTTGCTACAGTAAAAAAAAAAAAACATGGCTGCGGTGGGCAAATCAAACTTCAGCATTGCTCTAGTTGCATATATTGCGCATAAAACGAACACCGTTGAACAAAAACTCTTGCAACTTCACAGAGTAGTGGAGGCCTATGGGAATAAATGTATGCTCTATTAAAAAAATACCTTGGTATTGACCTTTGACCTCTCCTTAAGGTAAAATGTAAAACTAGCTTATAACTCATTACAGAGTGTAGATAGAGTCATGGTTACTATGGAACACAGATAGGAACCCATATGGGCGCTATTCAAAAAGTACCTTGATCATGACCTTTGACATCTCCTTAAGGTCAAATGTGTTGTTACTGACAATGTCAAGTATGTAAAAAAAGTAAATAAAAAGACCTATAGAAAGTGATGTCTACAACTGACTGAATGGCAACCAATCAAAATGCTTACATTTCACAATAACTCCTTGGAAACCGTACAGTTGCTTGCAACTTCATTTTTATTATAATAGTACCAATATTCATGCCATTACAATGAAGGTTAAACAATAAAACCTGAATTTAGTCCAAACATTTAAGTATTTTTCTGTCAGTCAGAATGAGACTGCAATAACTCCACTCACTGAGACATGAATCTAAATGGAAACATAATAAGTGTGAGACTGTTTGAAACCCAATTCACACATCGATGCCATAAAAAGAAATCCTACTTGCTTGGTCGCTGCTCTGTAGTTCAGTTACACATAACATTATAATTAGATTAATCAATGAAAGTAGAACAATTTCAAACTTTATACAACCCAGTGTGTTATTATTTATAGAACCTGTCAGTTAAAAAAAAAAATGTAGCTTGCAAAGCACAAACCGCTGCTTTTACAGCAAGAAAGATCATCAAAGTCTCTGTTCAACCCCATCTGTGCTACAATGCAAATGCTGCAACCAGATTGGTAAAGATTTCAAAGTTGATAAGACAATGGGTCTTGCAAAAAGTCATCCTGATAAAAGCTGGTTTAGTCTGCTTTTTATTTCAAAACCCACAGTAACAATAAGCAAATGCAGACTATAATGCTCCAGCAGTATGTGTAGCATGCATTTTTGTGTAAATTGACTCTCTCTCATTATGCATTAGTGACATGTATACTGTAACATATAAAAGCTGCATCTCCCTGTTGCAAGCAAGTCTCAGTAAGACTTTGATAGAGGGCATATTTTGGTTACTTAATTTCAGGATATCCACCAACATTTCCCAGAAGGAATTAGAGAAAATGTAATTGAAAAAAGGTCATATGTATCCCTTTAGATAAAAAACTAAGCGGGTTGAATCTGTTTTATGTCTTGATTGTTTTTCCAATTTACAGGTTTGAGTTTATACGGTATAGAGAATAAAACCTGACAGGATGTGTACTATTCTACAAGTGGACCTTTACTTACTGTTCTAACCAAGTTTCCTTATGCTTTACCATGCCTACAATACATGATATACAAAGCCTGGCATGCTTTAAACAACCATCCAATAATGAATGCTCCAGCAGTTGTAGACACTGCAAACTGCGATATATTTCTGCTTGAGGTACTTTGGTGGTTAAACAGTTTAAAAAAAAAACAGCAGTTCAAGTAGATACAGGCAAGTGCTCCTCCACAAAAAAATAACCAAACCAAACAAACACCTGCTGCACTTGCTGTAGAGCAACTCTGACGTCACGTGACTGTGGTCTGGTAGCACACAGTGATTATTATCAGGAATTTGCAGACTGGCTGCGTGAGAAGCAACAACAGGTGACTAGCAGCCCTCAAGTCAGTGGAATACATCAAATATTGAGGGCCTCAAAGGGAGCAAGTTTCTGTGCCGGTGCGTGAAACTACAGTACCTGTAGGAAATGTAAACAAACTGGAATTCAAACAGTCACTGGAAAAACAAAATTAAAGCTTTGTAAACCAATACAATGTAAGACTTCTGATAAAAAAAATAAGTTTTCAAACTGCATACAACCTACTTTAATTCTGTCATGTGTGTTGTTTTTACTATACTATGCTGCTGCCGTGTTTTTTTTGTGATTATCAAAAAAAAAAAAAATCTTACGTATAGACAGACAGATATATCCAAAACTCAAAAAAAAAAAAAAAAAAATTAAACAAACCATGCTGTAGCCTCCTTTCTTGTATCAAATTGGTAGATAGCCTGTGTTATGATACTGGATGTAAGTAAAGGTCTGTGTGTAATGTGATGTGATTAACTCTGACTGTGTGATGTAGATCAAGTTACACTGGTATCTGCGCTAAAGAGAATCAATGGCATTAAATCCAGTGACTCACACGGGCCTAATGCGTGACTCGCAGTCCTCTGCAAGCTCTTCAGACACAAGCTTTCTAATAATCAAAACAGAGGATCAGACTTGCATCAGAGGGAAAAGAAATATACACCCCAAAAGAAACTGTCCAGAGTTGCAACAGCTTGCTATGTTGTGAGTAGCAGTAACTACGCTAATGTTTTGATAATATATTGCCATTTAGCCTACACATCACATACACAGGATTGAAAAACACCTGCCATGACACTGTTAGTGTGTATGACCACGAAAGTCCCCCAAGAAAGCACTGATTTGATGTGAGAAGCTTGAAGAAAGGGGTTAAATGGCTCTGAAGGAAATATGTGTGTGACCATTCTACAATCATTACTTCTGGTGTCTAGTCAACAAGGCCTGATAGAGCTCACAGAAGACTAACCCAGGAAATAAATGGTATTAAATAATTATTTGGTGTTTCAATTTTAAACACAATAAAATCTGTATGAATATTTAACATTACAATTGTCTGAATATGAGAATGCACCTGCCACTGAATATGCCTGGAATACTTCATCACGTACAGCAAGAAATGGAAAAACACGTTCCACGATTTCCTTTTGGGCATATGTACAAACCACCAGCCGGTATGATACACAGTGCAGAGGTTTTCTTTGGCATCCTTTCTTTTGGTCGGATGAGGAAACTACTGTAGACATTAAATGGAAGTATTACAGCTAAAATAACATAACTAGGTGAACATAATTTAGATCTTTTATTTAACATCATGATGTATGCAAAGAAACTACAAAATGAAAAACAAAAAGCGGTATGCAATTCAATATGGTAACGTAACATTATTCAGCAGGTTTCATTCGACTTTATGAAGCAAAATTTGTTCATTCTATAGGGTGACACAAAACTTTAGGCCATAGCTGTAAAACACCCAGATATAACAAGCCATTGGGTGGTCAATGAACCTCAATAGTAACACTTTCAAAGAACTGTAAATGAATGCTAACGTTTACTGCTAACTTTATGGCAAGTAGGTTCAGAACTCCATAATTTCTTGACTACATACATGATTTAATCTGAAAAGGTAGTATGTTTTACCTGACAGCAATACTGTATAATGATATGAAGTTGGTAAACCTGCTGGTTTACAGTGAATAAATACAGATTTCTGAGGGAATATCACTAGTTTGTTTGTGCTGCATATATATATTTTTTTTAAATGCTGTCAAATCCTAATGGTTTACATGATATAAGTAGGCTATGAGCCATATTTACACATTTAATTCATGAGTTACTCTTACATGTTTTTAATTTTGTAAGTGTATTTTGATGCATTAAAAGAAGTTTAATATTCATGACACTGTTTTTTACTGGGGTCATTCCAAGTGTAAAAGTATGTGCCATAAATATGTGTTATAAACCAAGCCACCTCTTTCATGTTAAACTCCAAATGCATCCACTTCAGAATAATGCAGCAATTTGAACAGTCTCTGTATAGAGAAGTGTCACTGCAGTGAATTACATGAAAACTAAACTACTGTATCTAAGGTTGTGGGTGAAAAATAAGAAGTGTGAATGCAAAAAAAAAAAAAAAAGTCTGAATTGGCTTTTTCAGTTTTCACTTTCAGATCCCAGACACCCTCTACACTGAGGTTTCATTCTGAGACAGATCAAGAAATAAAAAAAATATACAAACTAACAAGTAGTAAACATACCGCAAGTTTAATATGACTGTACTGCAACCCTGAAAACTATTCATTGGGTGGGGAGGTCAGACTGATCTCCATGCAATTCGCACGCAGAAGCAAAGGACAGCACATTTTTTATAGCAAACAATATTTGTACAGCCACCTCTGCCTATAAACACAGATTATTGCTTCCTGTTTTAAAAAAGGAAGCTATTTACTGTATTACTCCAGTGTCTTATCTTATTTCTACACGTTCAATATGGCAACAAATGTTGCAGTTGCTTTGGCACAAATAACAAAGCAGCTGCTAGATAGGCAAATTAGGCAGTATAAAATATTGTATTATTCAAAAGTATCTGTGATAAGCCCTGTGTACAATGGCTTTTATTTTCAATATGACTGAATTTATGACCTAAACCGATCTGCTTCCTTTATTCAAGTACTGTATTCGAAGGCCAGAAAATGAGTGGGAAATCAGTAGACTTATTTTAAAAAATGTCAGCTCTCAAGACACTATCATGGATGAGAAATAATTCAACACTGATGTGGTGACTTTGTTCCTTAAACAGTATTTTGATTATTGAAGAAGTGGCTTTCAAAGAAATATGTCATAGTGGTTGAATAGTCTGGTGCTTTTTTTTTTTCCTGCACTGTGAATACTTTTCTTAATAACAACTTATATTTTCTTGTTGTGTATTGGCAAAACATGAGACAGTCTAGAGAGCTACTTTGTTATGAAATATTGTACAAAAAAAAATCTATGTTTGGAGTGCTAACCAAAGTATATCGTAGCACACAAACTGGTCCTTCTGTTGAAGATCTCTTGGTTCTTTGCACTGTTTATGTAGAAATATTTGAACTACAAAGTTGCTGTTGCCTGGTACCTAAAAAATCTTAGCACAGTAAAAGTATTTTAGAAAGATTGTAAGGGGTAAGAAAAGGGTCATTAATTGTTACCACTCAAATTGTACCTGATAACTGATTTGTGCAGTTATTTGTCATTAGTAAGTAGCTTGTAAAAACAAAATAAATGCCTAGTTACTGTATATAGGCTACAGAATGCAGTACCTGGAACGAAGCCCAACCACAATGTCTGTGACGGTTTTGCTGAATTCTAATTAAAAAATGAATGATAGGCTTATTTATTAATCAATCTTAATTGAGGAGTCAGATTGCTGTGAATATTTGAAAATGGAATCTGGAACTTCTATGTAGGTTAATAAAATGTACACACAGAAGGGTCATCTTTCTGCAGTTTTATCCATAATCAGTTTGCATACAGATTACATCCGCTTTTTCATGGACATCCTAATGCATACATAATCCATTGAGACAGAGCCGGGGTATAGGCACCATACCGTAGACAGGAGGAATACATCCTTCTTTCTTATCTTCCTCTCCAGTCTTGGGAGTTATGTAAATCTGTGTGATCATATATTGTAAAGGCCTGTTCAAAATCAGTTGTGACTCCACTTATCAAATGATCTCACCTTGTAACAATTTTTTTTTTTTTTTTTGGTTCCTGGGCAGTAAGTGTTATTTCCTAATTGCTTATGCCTCAAAAGTATAGAAAATGGCTATTATTCCCCACAAACTTTGCTTTTGTGACCAGGACAGTGATATTTTGAAATTTACCTATTTTCCAGAACATTCCAGATAGATTCAGTGCTGAGTAAACTTGGAGTAACTTCTAGAACTTTCTAGAACTTTCCAGTAATATAAATAGTAGTATAAATACAGGGGCCTTAAGCCCACCAGTTCAGTTTAGTTCCAGCTGCCTAAGTGGATACATATCTGCATTTTCCTGAAATGGCATCAAGGTCATAGGAGACTTCAAAATGGTGGCATTCCTGATGGGTCTCCAAGGCGGTTTTACCAAGTTTCCCTACTATCTTTGCCTTTGGGACAGCAGGGACACCAAGGTGCACTACCACAGGCGGGACTGGCCACAGCGGACCGAGTTCTCTGTGGGGAGGAACAACGTCAAGTGGGAGCCACAGGTGGACCCCCGGAAGGTGCTGATGCCACCACTGCACATCAAATTGGGCCTTATGAAACAGTTTGTCAGAGCTCTAGATAAGAAGTCGGCAGCCTTCAAGTACCTTCAAGACTTCTTCCCTAAGCTGTCTGAGGCAAAGGTCAAAGCCGGTGTCTTCATCGGACCACAGATAAAGAAGATCCTGGAGTGCAATGAATTCCCCAAGAAGCTCACTAGTAAGGAGAAAGCGGCTTGGAACAGCTTTGTCGCAGTGGTTCGGGGCTTCCTGGGCAATCACAAGGCCGAAAACTATGTGGAGCTGGTTGAGACTCTGGTGAAGAACTACGGCACAATGGGCTGTAGGATGTCCCTCAAAGTCCATATCCTTGATGCTCATCTTGATAAATTCAAGGAGAACATGGGAGCGTACTCGGAGGAGCAAGGCGAGCGCTTCCACCAGGATATACTGGACTTTGAACGCCGCTACCAAGGACAGTATAACGAGAACATGATGGGAGACTACATTTGGGGGCTGATTCGTGAAAGTGATTTACAGTATAATCGTAAATCTCGAAAAACTACTCACTTCTAAATCTTTTGTAGTCATTTTTGTATTACTTTAGTATAAATACATGTTAATTTGGATTCATATGTTGGTTTTTTCTGACTTTGTGAACGAAAAGACACAAATTCGCCCGTTTTCTCATTGGAAATAGGTACATTTCAAAATATCACTGTCCTGGTCACAAAAGCAAAGTTTGTGGGGAATAATAGCCATTTTCTATACTTTTGAGGCATAAGCAATTAGGAAATAACACTTACTACCCAGGAACAAAAATTGTGTTATATAGTGTCTTCAATGACAACGCAGTTACACCAAAATGGGCTACTTGCATGCCACAGCAAGAGCAGTAATGGCAAGACGATGGATTTGGGACATATATTGCACAGAGGTTTTGATATGGTAGAACAATAATACTAATATGTTAAAATGGTACTGCAATGGGCTGCCAGCAGTATTGGACCATTCTACCAATTGTGTGCTCATACCATTACATTCAGGTAATCTGCTATACTTCCTTGGTCATTTCACCTCAGCAATGTGAAGTTTTTTCCCTAGTCTAGTACCGGTTATGATTTTTTTTTAAATAGCTAAAGTACATTATGTGCTACTTTAGACCTACACAGCAAATGGAAGTGCATGACAAGTAAGGTTTATAGAATTATTTTATTAGCTAGAACCCCTTTAAAAAAATTGTTATTTAGGAAGTATAATATGGATTTTAAAAGAAGCTTTTTTAAATGTTTCTTTTTTTTCAAGAGAGAAATAAATCCTAGACAAAATAAGCTATTCTTTTTTTTTTTTTTTTTAAATATGACTTTAACATTACCTTTTCTTTACAAGGCTATAGACACAGCAGTATTCCCCAAGAAACCACTGTCCGTCTTGGTACCTTTGCATACACTGATACCTTCAGTATTTGTTCACGAAAGGGTGCCTCCCAATCCGAGACACCAGGCAGCCTAATCTGTTAAGAGGAAGTCTAAGCAACCCACAGCTTCAAAGAGAACAGGCTGCCTCTCTCTGCTCCTGTTCAGGATGTAGCTGGAGGTGATGACAGGAGGAACTCCAGGAAAAGCAGACCCTGTTTTTTTTTTTTTTTGTTAAGTCAGCTATCAGCCCGAATGCAGGCTGCTGTATTAACTAAAAGGAAACATACACAAGTGGCTGTGTGTTTTACAAATAACAGCACCACTAATCTGATTAAAACACTGAAGAGCAGAGCATGAGTACAAGCCAGGGTGTGGTTAGTTAATGTGAAACCTTTCATAAACTAATAACTCCACTTCACTCCCCTTCACTTCTAAGTTAGTGAGTGACTCCCGCTTGCTTTGGCTTCCTTCAGTGAGTAAGCAGAATGCCTGATTAACCCTCTTGTTTCGTGCTTTTTTAATACGTATTTTGTGAGTAGTGTCTTTCCCTAGATGGATTACATTACATGATACCAAAACAAGTTATTTGTTGCATGTTGTGTGCCTTAGTCACGCAATACAAATAAAAAGCAAATATCAAAGAGGAAATAACCCCTAATTTAGAGATATGACTTATTTTCTTTTCTTTTTACTAGCACTAGGATATTTATAATTTCTGTGGTAAAACTCAAAAACACAAGTCTGTTTTCTTCGAAGTTTTAGCTCAGAATTTCAAGCTGATGGACTTTTTGTGTTTCTGCAATTCCATGGTATACAAAAAGCAGTGTGAACCTAGAATGCAGCAGTTTTTTTAAGGAACTCTTAGGCACACAGGGATAGGCACATCATGAAGGAACTCTGTGTGAAGAAAATGAACCATGAGACTTGCCCCATATAAGGCCGTAAGCAGTCAGCTGTTAGTTAGCAATTTTTGAAAGATGTAGAACATTGGAATGATGGACTGCATTCCGGCAGAGTGTTTCAGAATGATAAAGTTTGAAAATGCTCAACTATTTGAGGCATCACTATGCCTGGCTGCAGCGGCACTGCTGTATGAAGCACCATTTCTGTTAAATAGTTAACTGGAATTGAAGACTGGCTCATCTATAATCTCGCTATTATAATTTAAGTTTCCCAGGTAGACAAAAAAAAGATAATTACTTTACATATTATCTTATACAACCCAGCAGACAGTATATCCACCTGATGGTTAACCTGATAAAAGTGGTTATGAACTCAGATACCATCATCATGTATTTGCAATTCCTGTCAGTCAGGTGACAACAATTGCTCGATAGAAGTCT
Organism: Acipenser ruthenus; assembly: GCF_902713425.1. Classification (NCBI taxonomy): domain Eukaryota; kingdom Metazoa; phylum Chordata; class Actinopteri; order Acipenseriformes; family Acipenseridae; genus Acipenser; species Acipenser ruthenus. The sequence continues at coordinate 23,102,103 of NC_081207.1, forward strand.
CTAGCGTGAAGAGTTTGAATGGCCTTTTGTGGAAAACACAGAAAGAAAGAAATACTTACTTATGAGGCTGGACTTGATTATGAACTGTGTTGTTTTCTATATTTGTGGCATGTACTATCTCTCCAGTTTCCAGTTTCTTGGCTTTTCTCCATTGTGTTTTTTTTTTTTTTTTTTTTGTACACACTTTCTGTCCATAACATTCCAATTAAGCTTCATAAAGGGAATCCCCAATCTGAGACTGATTTATTCATGTCATGGTGGTATCTGTGGTTCAATAATTTGAAAGCTGTAGGAAACTTTATGAAGTGTTGCAGCTCTCCTTGCATCATACAGTGTTTCTGGGATTTCTCTTTCTGAGGTAAAGTTAAATCAGCCCCAGATCTGGATTTGAAGTGAATGAGGGGATACTGCTTCTGACCAGGCAATTCCTCCGACTAAATCCTATAATTTCATGTATGACTGGCATGGCTTCCAATGCCCTTCTGAGTCAATTAGACTGTGTGTGGCCTTTTAAGCCACTTAGTTATATAAATATTTGACGTAGCATCCACAAAGCAGTAATCAATTGCAGACAACTTTGAGAAATACCATTGGAATACCAGTTATAATTATAGAGACCAAAATGCAAATTGCATAATTTTTTATTAACAGAAAATCAAACTGTTCAATTTACAAAACTGGTAACAAACCACTCCCACTTCTAAGTCTTACATTAACCTTCCCAGTTGCACTGTACAGTGGTATTTTATTTTCACAGAAAATTGAGCAAATTACATTTTGCTGTAACAACCGCGATAAAACTAGCCCTATGTGCATTAACTTGACTAGAACAGACTGTATCAGACTATGATATTACAAGCAATGGTTAAAGAATGGATAAAGGTGACACATTTGGACTGATATGGTACCAAGATACTGCAATGGTTACCATTGTGAAAATATGAAAATACTATTCTACCATACACTAGCTTTACCACTTATTCCATTTTTGTATTTTTTATTATTGATATCAATGTTGAAAAGTGTTTACGTCTTAGCATTAAAAAGCTGAGAAATATACCCTTTTTTCCATTGAAATTAAAAATCAGGTAAATAATTTTTCCTAATCAATGGTTAGGAAAAAAAGAATCCATATTAGGATAATGCATCAACCTGATTGACAATCGTTACCTCTAATTAACCAGAGACAGTAATATTCTCCAATTGTGTAAATACTGTATAATAAAACATATAGAGTATGCTTTTTGGTTTTGCTGGGCATCTGGAGGTGGTAAGGTCAAGTCCTACCAAGGGGTCTATTCAGCAGAAGTCAGACAGAAAGTGTTTTACTCCAGCTGTTTAACAACCAGTAGGCCCAATTACAGCTCCAAAGCCACACAACACAAAACAGACTTCATTCACAGACTGCTTGCCTCCAATCAATCGCTGTGTTTTTACGAGAACATACTTGGGGCTTAAGCACATGCTTCGCCAGTGGAGAACAAAGGAGAAGCCACACAGCTCTGAGCTTTGTGCTTGCAGCTCTCTCTCTCTCTCTCTCTCTCTCGGCGCTGAATTAGGAAAACTGCATAGCTCTGGTCTGCAGAGGATTTTCCTTTACTTCTTTCAATCCAGGCTCAACACAAGAATCTTCCTCCTGTGAAAATAATCCGAACTCTCAAGGCAGAGAGTTTAGAAATGAACACCCATGGTTTTAGGTGGTTGGGTTTGATGCTGACTCACATCAGCAGGTCATGGGTTACACAATATCAGCCAACAAGTCAAAAGTGAGGCCTCAAGGGACAGGCTAGACACACTTGTTTTGCGTGTAAACTAATCCAGCTTTCTGGGAAACATAAACCACTAGTCTCAATGAAACTGCTGGAGGTATAAACACTACTACTAATAGTTTAAGCATTGGGAAACCTGTTATGACTCAGAACTCATCAGCACCTCAATAAGCAGCACCTGAGTTTTTTAGGCGTAGAGGTGTAGGGATTGAAATACTGTATTCATCACTGTTACATTGTGGGTTTTGAGACGAGTAAAGTGAAAATGAAAACAAAACAAAAAAAGTGTATTTGTGCTTAGGTTGCCTGTGAGCCTTTATTGGGTTTATCAAAGCACATATCGATTCTGGATACTGTAGGATATACTGACTTGGAAACTCTGTAGAATTAAGTTAGGCAGTGAATTTCACTGTCATATATTCACTACAAATACTGGGCTGTCTAGAAAGTTTGCTGCTCTGATACAATAGAATGCTAAATCATGGAAGAATGTATAAAAAGACACCAACTAAATATACTTTACTGTGAAATTACAATGGAGAGATGTCAGCTTGTGGAATGTTGTTTTCTTTCAATGTACATTCTATGGAGCAACACCTACAGGATGTATAATTTATAGCTTAGCGCCTTCAAGTTACAGAGTTGTGATCACCTGCAGTGTACTAAACATGATACAGACAGTTGAGTTCATTACCTATCACACATACAAAGATGTTCTCTGCTAAATGACGCAAGTGACACAGAGCCCTAGTTAAAAAAGCAATACTTAAAAGAACGTTTTTTGTTTTGATAGCTTAAATACATTTTTATATTAATGGAACCATTCCTAACTGCCGTTGGCCTCTTTGATAACAGTCTAGAACAGTTTTGTAAATTTAGAACTTTATTTACAAATAGAACTGGGTGAGTAGCACTAAAGGAGACTGATCCAGCGATGGCTTTATTTATGTAAACAGTGCTACACTGTAATTACATACTACACTGTGCTTTTCCATTATTATTATTTTGTTTTGAAAGACACATTATACTTTAACGGTGACGTTTTCAAACCAAAACACAAATGAACAAACAGACAAAAAAAGCTGGAGCTCGCTCCAAGAAAAAGCTGGAAATAACACGACTGACCCTTCTGTTGACATATACAAGAGCAATAAAAAGCACCACTCCTCCTCCCTCTACAAGTCATGGCATAACCTTCTGCCCACCCCACTAGAGACACTAATAACCATGGCGTCTTGCCAAAGCCACTGTCTCCTTGCTAATTCCCTCAGCCCTGGAGCCATTGCACTTTATCTAAGAGACTTTTTAGAACAAAATGCTGGTTATAAAACAAGACTCTCTTTTATTATTATTTTTTAGGAAACCCAGTCAGCTTATTAGAAAATAACAACAGTTGCGTGTCTCTCTGCCAAAAGCGTCTGCGTGGAAAGATTTAGGACTGTGCAGCTCTCCATTTCCCATTGTGGAAGGATACTTCATAAAGATACAACTTTAGGAGTTATATCTGTAGCCACACCAACATAGGCCACACCTTACTCACTTTCATTCCTCAGATTTCTCTTTGCTATCCCCAGCCAAATTATTTAGGATTACTCTACACTTTCCTTTTCTGAAGACAGGTAAGAGTCAGCAGTTGGGCTCTACAAACTGCTTGCTCTCATACACAGCACATTTAAAGCTGCAGTGTCCCACAACTGTAATTCCTTAGTGCTAGTTTACTCCCATATTTCTCTCTATCACAGGCCTTGTTAACGGTCCCATTTGTATATATTCCCCAAATGCCAGAAAGAATGAATCCTGAACAACTTAATTGAATCAGTGCCTTTTTAGTGAACAACACTGGCCCTACACCTTATTGGCAGTGTTATAGCAGATGTTTTTTTTTCAACCCTGTGCATGTACAGTACTGTATTATGGCAAGCATGCATCTGCTTAAAATAACTAAGAAATGTTATACCCATTGAAAAAAAGAGCTTTGTAAAAAAAAAGAAAATGAAAAAACCCTAGTCTGCCTGCTTTCAGAAAGTATGCTTTCAGAAAGCTACACTGGAGTAGAGATCAAGAGGCTTTCTTTGAAAAAGCTTCTGGGTATAGCCGCTGCATCCAGAATGCTTTTAATTAGTATGACATGATTTCCAGATGTACACACAGCTAAATTGCAGTTTATTTATTTATAGCTGTTGCATTTGGTTCTGTCTTGTAAACAACCTGAACGATAAATATAAACAGCCTACACTGTGCTATCATTATGAGGTGCTACATGCACTACATCATCTTTAATAAAAGGTTGCTTTCCAGCTTAAACCACGAACAAATCGTATTACAGCAACCTGCTTAGAACTGTGAAGTATACAGTTTATACTGTAGCATCATTTGTTCTCTGCAGTATACATTAACTGATCATGTATATAAAGGCTACCAGGTCTGTAGGGTGCAATGCTCTGGAAAATAACACGCCTTTCTAACTGATCTGAAACATTCTGCCGATGGAAATGGCTTTCATATTAAGAAGCTAACACATTAAAAATGATGTCAGTTACAGAGCTCTTTACGACCCATGGTGGTGTTCTAAGAATCTTATTGCCCATTTGGTGCCAGGCTTCATCCAGTACAAAATAATTTAAAGCAGTAGTGTGTGTAACATAGCCCATTATGCTGTATATCACTGTTACCCTTTTAAGAGTTAGTATGCTTCTTGTATATTACTGTAGCCCTTTTAAAAGACCTGTGATCTGTGAGTTCCTCATAGTTGGAAGGTAATGGTCATGCACTAGTAACAATAGACCTGTCTCTGAAGCAGTTAGGGTGTATATTTGCTCCTTGTTAAACATATTCATTTCAGCGTGCACATGTTCAATATGTGCGAATGTTGTTTCATCTTTTCAACTAAAGGTGGTTTTATCCAAAAAAATGTCTCAATCCTAAAATTCTAGGTGATGCAAAACTATTGGCCATAGCTGTAGGGGGATAAAACAGACTACAGACATACAGATATACTGATATAAGTAACCACTGCAACCTGCTTACCTAACATACTGTATACAAGCCTATAGCAACTCAAACGTGTAATACAAGCAACTACCACAGTATCAATAGTTAATTACTTTATAATGAAATCGGACACTAATGATTGAAGCGTACAGTATTTACACATATCCTGCATGACTTATCAGAACGGCAAGGCCATTCTTGTTATTCTGCAGATAGACAAACACAGACCACAAAAAAAAGAAAAGAAAAAAGCCTCTTACCATGTTTAAACATTTTCCATCCCCTCTCTCTACTTGTATAATCCATTACTTTGTTTGAACACCGTGGCAGACCAAGGCAGCTTGTAGTGCTTTCTTTTTTGTTTGCTGTTGTTGTTTTGTTTTTAAAGTCCCAAGCTGTTTCAAAGAAACATGTTCTTCCTCTGATCTCCAACAGCAATGCACAATATAAAAAAAGAGAAGCAAAATGACCTTTCAAGTCTAATCTTGCTAGTCGATAAGACAGCCAGCTCTGTATTGGGAGGGTAAATTCCTCCACTCAACGCTTCCTGATTTCTGGACTGGATTGTGGTTCCACAAGCTGCAGTTCCAACGTTCAAGCTACTCCAAAATGTGACTCACTCAGCCCTCCTTCATTAATTCATTTAAGTCCAATGATGAAAATGTCCTTCCCTGGAGAGCAGCAAAGCCATGCTGATTATAAAAAATGAATGCTTTTTAAATTGCTTATTATCAGGATAACAATATGTGACTCCTCACACTGCCTGCACTGTATGTTCCCCACCTTCCATCAACTCACAAGAGGAGTTATAACTGTCACAGCCCCATATCAGCACAGTACACGTCTTCCTAACCTTATCTGTAACCTAGTTTCACTTTCCCTTGCTCAGAAGTGACAGCTGTTTATAGCAGCATAAATTATTTAATCTCAGTACAACTTTGTGCATTATACTGCTGACTCTGCAAGTGAATGAGTTAATGGTTAAAAGGTAATGCATGGTTGTTATGCTAGTGAGGTTCTGGTACTGTAGTTTTTCAACTGGTCCTGCTGATTCAAGAGGATAGTAAGGCTATGGTGTAGACATTCTCGAATAACATACATATGCTGTGTTTTTATAAAGGCAAACCATTTAGTGAATATGTCACCTGAAAACGTTTAGTAATCAATTAAGCACACTGAAATGTCATCGCTTTCTAGGTTTCACACAGAAGTGAATCCTGTGTTGTGTGCAGTGTTTTCGTATCATTCACATATTTAAAGTAATATGTCTGGAACAGGAACCTTGTCTGCAAAAAGTCCCAGGCTATTTTTTGTTTTCTTTTTAACACACAGTTCAAGGAATTATTGCTAAAAAATGCAGTAAAACAACTATCACAAAACCGCATGTGGTTGAAGATAACGGGAAGGCCCCTACACGTTTGCAGGAGGAAGGAAACCCACCACTTAAGCAATGTTAAGTTCCCAGAACCCTCAGGAGCAGAAGTGAATGTTGATAATGCCTTTACATGGTCACACTTTCTACCCCCATAAATAGTTCTTTGAAACTATGACATGGAAAGAAGCCTGAGTCTCCTCTCAAATTTTGTATTCTGAGACACTAAAAAATTAATTGAAAAAAAGTGTGACATGCAGATGGATGGATGAATGGACAGACAGACACCTCCATATATTCCCAGAATCTGACACTCTCCATAAATTATGCAAGATAATGTTAATACCAAGTTCCATGACAATTGGATAAGCGGTTCTACAGTACATATCGTATGTGCGGATGTAGCTACGTACAACCACATCCACAGTATCCCCTTCCCTAGGGTAATAAATCCAAAGACAAACATTTGAACTTTTTCAATCAAGACATCTATGGGGAAATGCATATTAAAAAGATGAAGGAAAGCCATCTGCACAGCTCTGCTACTGCCTTGGCGTTGTCATTATGGTGTAACTGCATTTCCATTGAAGATCATCTGGAGCCTGTTTTTGAACAGACCTTTATAATATATCACTACATAGCTTTGCATAACTCACAAGACACTGGACAAGGAGATAAGAGAGACAAAGGATGCATCTCTACGGTATGGCGCCTATATCCAAGCTCTGTCTGCATGAATTATGTATGCATTTTACCAACACACATCGTATACCCAGTTAGTATCCGTGAGTGTGCAATATTTATTCTAAATCCATTTTGTCTGCTTATAGGTTGCTAGGATTTATCACAATACACTGGTAATATTTTTCACAATATTCTGCAAAGGGAAACTCCAGAATTCCTTATGCCCCACGTGTAATCCAGACTCATACAAATAAGGAATAGTTAGCCTTGTGAATTGTGGGTAGGCAGAGAATGTTTCTTGCAAGATGTCATGATAATGTGTCTGTCAATGGACAATCATTGCAAGATATTTATTCCTAAATAGACACCACCTGTGCAAGGAGATCTTAATTGGATTCGAGGAGCGATAAAATAAATGAAAAAGTAGCTGTGAAAGTATGTTCAAACAACTTTCACCACAACTGGATACGCGATTCTAATATGTAACATTGTTTGACAACATACATACAGTTTGTACAGTACATAAAGGTAGACAGACAGGCAGACAGACAGGCAGGCACTGGTGCTGATACTTTCAATAGCCTGTGCTGAAGAATGTCCTTGGGTAGCATGTAATAAAAAGAGATACAATGCTTTAAACATAAACATATCACCACATCCTATAAATCTGTTTACTCAGAGCAAAGGCTGTAAGGAAGGACTGTTAACTTTTCCATCAATTATTATGGATACACATGATTAGTCTATAATTTACAGCATATAAGACCCCATTTAGAGCAATCTGGAATGCGGAACACCATTCTTTGCTGGTAACAATTATTAATGACGAAGAATAAAAGTATAATGTAGTTATTAATTAATCATTGAAATATTAATTGAGGCATAACCTACTGAGACACGACTCCGCTTTCCGGTGGCTGTCTGTTGCATGAGAAGGATGTAGGTCACAGTGTTCAATTTCAGTTCCAAGATTGGGATTCATGAAGTTACACTAGAAAAACTCACCAGTGCCATTTGTCTTCCACTTTTTGGAAGCACTAAATTACAAAAAAAAATTTTTAAAAATGAACGGGTCTTTGCAGCTTCTAATTTTATACAAAAACAATTTCCTGGTGTCATAATTCCTCTAAAGTCCTCCACTTCATCAGATGGAAAGTAACTCAGTTTGTTTAAAGTGACCCTGTGGCGCTGCTGTAAATAGCGTGTGCAGGAATGTAAGGTTGGCAGGGATGGGGTTAAATCTACCCCTGCCAACAATCACATGTGCCACATGTATGTAAGAAAGGATTTTTATAAGAAAGCATAATGTTGGTGTTATCCTCGGTGTTTACACACAAACACATGTTACAGGCTTTTCTGACTGGCTACATACATCCCTGGTATGTTAATTTAAAACATGTCTAATGCTGAATTTTAAATGTTTAGGGAATTACATGAAACGAACAACCCTAGTTTGCTGTTTCCCTCTTTATTACTTTATATCACTCTGCGAGTCAAATAGGCCTGCTCCTGTTATTTGTTACAGCAATAAGGTCTTTTTTTTTTAATAGCTCAGCATGGCGCCTAACTGGTACTGCACTATAGTGCCTTACTGTTTGAAGGCAAATAACAAAACCCTTAACAGAGGCTCTCCAAGCCATAACAGAGTCTGCCATTCCAGCTGGCTTCTTGGTAAAAAGCCCTCAAAGGAAGACTCTGTTACTGCAACCTAAGACAAGAACTGAAGAAAGCATCTGCTTCATGTCGCAGATAGCCCGAGAGGTGTATTGTGTTCATGCACAGAGAATTGAAAAACATTTCTGAACAGCAGCGTCTTCAAGTAACACTACATAAACAATGGCAGCAGTTACACAGAGTGGACTCTTACACAGAGTACACTGGCACAAGAGAAAGCAGAAAACTTGCCATATGGAAGTCAATACAAGATATCAGCTACATTTTACTTAGCAAGTAAACCATGTAAGCCTTGTAAACAAGTTACAGGGACACAGAATTAAAGAGGCAAGATGTGGCTAGGCCCCTGTGACAAGGCACAATTCAGTGAGCTTAGGAGCCAACTCCACTGCAGCTGGCATTTCAACATTTCAAGTTTTCATTTTGACATTGTCTTTTAAATTCATTGTTCAGTACATGTTGGTTTATGGACCTCGTCTTACATACTCTAGAATAAAACATTCATGTCATTTTATGAATAATAAATAGTCAATACACTAATGAATTATAAATGAAGAACTACACTACCACAAACACAAAGGTGACTTTGTTTATTCATAATTTAGAGTGCTATTTTAATGTATATATTATACTTGATTATATTAAATCAAATATTAAAATATGTACTTGATTTTAACAAACTCCTTCAATTAAATGATTGAACCCTGTTGTATGAGTGTGTATATAACTTGTCACAGTAACCTCAAATTTTGAATTTGGAATTGTATTCTGTATATACCCTTATTAATGATAGGCATGCATTCCTATGTGTGATGTGTGTGTCGGTAAATACAAATACAAAATATACCTGTTTAATATCCTATTATGTGTGTTGTAGGATTTTCTGTTGTTGATTCAACTAATTTGCCATGCTAACTACTGTAACTCAAGGCTGATTGTGAGAAAGTTAGACGGGGAAGCATATTCGTGTTACACAGGCTGCAGTGCACAATGCTTCTCCTATGTGCTTCAGTGCACAGAACAACATTAATTTCCTCCCTCACTTCCCCACAACCAGCCTCTTTTAACAAGCAATTTTTGCTGGAATAGTTAGTAAGCAGTAAGAAGAAACAACACTTTAATAGCAAGCAAAATACACATAATGTACAGTAGATGCTATAAAGTCTTGTTTCAATCACCCACATGACAAAATAACTCAATAACTCATTTAACAGGGCAGTGCCTTCATTTATCTTGATAGAATTAGACAGAAGCCCCCATTAATCTTTGTGTGCTTTATTCCATGTTGTGATTTAAATGTCCTCAAAGACCCCAAATGGCTCTTGAGGACACATTCCGGGATATGATCTGGTTGAGGCTGAACTCCTGCCTTAAAAATTAAGCCAGATGAACAAAGGCCTGACGACCGCCACCTCTCCTTCCAGCTCAGGTTGCACAGTGGTGCTGATAAGCTCTGTATTTGCTTACAGTATGTAAGCAAATGAACCCATTTACAAATCCTACCTGACTTTGAGATATGCCTGGGTTAGCGTCCTGATATTTTCATAGAGTGTCAGTTACTGGTATTAGTTGGCACAATGTATGAGGTTTATTTAAGACTCTTAACTTCCTGTATCCTGTACTGTGTTGCACGGTACATATTTGTATTTTGAAAATTGGTAAATTCATTGTGTGATGTTTTTTATCAATGTTGTTATAAAAACAATTTCAGCCATGACTGTGACAACACCTGCCAATTGAGCGCCTACTATCAATCTCTAAGTTTGTTAAGTGTATGCTACATATGACATGTATTATAATTTGTTGTCCTATGTCTGTACGTGCCTTGCTAAATGACTACAGTTTCTATTAATGTGATGCATAAGGATACCTTTCATTCTTAATTACTGGAAGTTTAGCAGACTCAATTTAGCAATCCAAGACATAAATGCCATACTCTCATTTTCACATACAATTAAACAGCCTTACTGAATTCAGTACAGTATCGTACCGTAATAAAGACGGCTGTAGGTTTGTTTCAGTGCCACAGCAATGACATTTTTTGTGTTGAAACAAAACAAAAACCCTGACTAAGAATTTCTTCTACATTCTGAAATCTTTATGCATGTATAGTGCTTACTCATTATACATATAGTAAGACTCTCTGTAAATTTCACTTTGAATTGAACTTGAATTCACAATGAAGGGGCTGTACATATATACAGCTCCAATTCTAAATGGATACTGCTGCTATTGTAGGATGCAGGCACATCTTGTTCAAGAAGGCCTGTTTCCCGTACTTAAAAAGTTCTCGATACCAACCGTCATTTGAATTCAATGCTGGAATTTAAAAACCTCTTCTGTCAACCTCGAAAACTGGCTGCATAACCATCAAGAAAAAACAAATATTTATAACAAAATAATGTGTGGTTTTGGACAACTATAAACTGCTCTACCTTCAGTCTTGTGGTTTATGATCACATATTTAAAAAACGCATTTACATTCTTTTAGGAACAAATGAAAGAATACTGTGTGTTTTCTTAATTCAGTTATTAGCACTGATTTGCATTATAATATTCTATTCCAGGAAATGTTACATATCATGCCATATATTATTGTTACGCAAATAATGTGTTAAATGTCCAAAGGCACCTTTTCTATGGTGCCCAACAATAAATGTTAATTATATAACTAATTGAAAATCTATCACTTTAGTACTTGAAGCTTTGAATATGTCAGTTTGTTTCAAATCATTCAACTCCCTTGTAAGTTTACCATGGTAAATTTGCACAATAATTAAAAAGTTCACCCCATGATTTTATGGGACATTAACACATTTTTTAGTGCTTTCCCAAGCTTGCTAGCATATAGTATTCACCACACCTGAGGCAAAATCAAGCCAGGAGGTTGAAGTTACCTGTCATTTCAATGAGCCCCAATGCAAAACATCAGCTGAAGTAAAAGTTATCATCAAACACAAAAATGACCTGCCTTGACCTTGGCAACTCAAGTGGTAAACACTCACAGTATATTCAAATAGTTTGCAAACTTCAACATAGATATGCCAACCGAGAGAGAACAACACTGCAATCCAATCTGAATGCAAACCCATCCGCCCAGAATAAGAAAGAGTTTGAAACTGACAGGCCCTGTTGACACTTACTTGTACGCTGGTGATCGATGCTCTCTGCATCCAAAGTGATGGGGGGGGGAGCATCCACGTTGACCCCTGACCTCCCAGGCTTCGCTCCTTCACTGGACTCTCCCACTGGGTTGAACACACCCGCCTCAGGGGGCTTCCTGCTCACTGACGCCACCTCGAGGGCAGAAGAGGAAGGCTGTAACAGCAAAAGGGAAAAATGAATAAATACAGCCTTTTTAATTTGTGTTGTTTTATTCGTCCATAGACCTCATCATACCTCACTATTGAAACCTGTAGTACACAGCTGTATGCAATGTACTTGGTTCTAACTAGAAGGCAGCCCCATGAAAGTCTCTCTCTCTCTCTCTCTCTCTCTCTCTCTCTCTCTCTCTCTCTCTCTCATCTAGTGGACTCAGCACAAGGTTCCAGAGTATAAAATAGACATTATATTAAATCATAACAAATAAAAAAAATATATGAAATAGACTTTTTAACTTTTATCTCCTAACTAATATAGCCTAGATTTAAAAAAAAATAAACAAAAAAAACCTTAACACCTGTGCTATTTACAACTAAGGGTTCATTAAATGATATCTCAGGAGTTGGCCTTTTTGTTTGGGGGAATGTCCTCTTACATCTTTAAATTTGATTGGAAAGCACCATACAACAGGAAAATAATAAGGGTCATTAAGTACTGCTGTATTTTCTGATTGAATACCTCTTTCCAGAACCAATTAACAATCAGAAGAATAAGGGTTAAAATCAGAACTTGTATAGTGAGTTAGAAGATGTGAGCTATCTGTGAGGTATTTTTTGTTGTTGTTTTTCTCACAACAGGTGTTAGGCAAGTGTATGCTTTCAGCGGCTTTCCTTGTGCTTATCTTTGGCAACCTTTTTATTCAAATTCAAGCTCTATTGAAAAAACTCTGGGGGATTGGCAGGTAATTTTCAATTCACTCGAAACAGACTGGGTTGGAAGCAGTCATGTTGCTTTTGTAACGAGATAAGAGAAAAGCGCTTTGCAGGAATGGGAGGCAGACAAAAGGAAGCAATTTGTTGGATTTATAAAGAGGGAAGCTCCATAAGCAGCCAGGCTTTCAAGGGTCCAGCCCTCTGTTGCTACAGTGACCGCTGAACTGTAGTTCTGAGATGTCTGAATATTCTTTCAAATTCAGATAAATATTCAGATATACTTTTTAATTATCTGAACAAAAGTGTACCAAAGTAGACATCTTTTTTCAACCCTGTAACTAACCAAATTACATTTAAAAACAAAAGGAGAGAAACAGTAGAATGTGTTTTATTTATTTCAGCCATAACTTCAAACACTAAATAATAAAACTCACAAGAGATCCAGTGGTACTAAAAGTGTGACAAGAAGACAAGTCTTTGTCAATGTGTATTATAATGCACTCCTTGGAATAAACTGAATACATACTTTTCAAACTATCAGGTATGCTTCCTCAGTACAGAAGGTAAAACAACCTTTGATGCTTTTGTACAACACAGTTGTTTTGGCTATTGCTTGTTACACAACAGTAATTTGTGCAGTATCGGACATGTATGCCCATTCCAACCAAGCACCTACTATTATTATTGAGGTACATGAGAGCCTCCCATATAGACAACAGTGTGTGCCACATAGTGCAGGTGTTTCTATTGTTTGTCCAACCCCTGCACGTGTCCTGCTTAACTGGGTCCACATTTTCCTGGTTGTCAATAGACTCTCGCTTACCAGCTGACAGTTAGGACAGATTTCTCTGGCCCTGCCCACCCGGGTGCTGGAATAAATCATTTACAGACCAGCTCTGTAACACACTCATCATCTGTCTCAGCCGTTGGCATTCGTCACCATTTCCTGTGATGAAGCACAAGTCTATGTCTCTCGGGGTTGTGTGGTCGGTGGCTGTGGAGGCCACACCTGCTGTCAACCACAGCGAGTCAGGCAGGCTCCGAACCTTGTTTACAAATTAATGTCACCCAAGCTGTGAGGGGGCGGCCTAGCACAAAGCATCGCTCTGAGAGCTTGAGGGCACAAGATTGTTTTTTTCTTTTTGTTTTCGTAGTTATAAAATTTATGTTCTAAGAAGCATAACTAACAGAGAATTCAGTTATTTTTTGTTTGATATTCCTTACACAATCAGTCGACACATTATTTATTTAAAAGCACAGGTAGGCAGGGTATATCAGGGTATACCAAGAATTGCAAAAACATGGTTAAGCATTACTGTACACATTTCAATAATGGTACCATCACAACATTTTTGCCAGTAGCATACTGTAAAATATATAATTTACAAGCGAACCTCTACAAAGAAAACACAAAAATCAACCTTCTTTTATACTTTATCCCTAATTTAGACACTCAATCATATGATCAGTAATAATTCTTATATATTGTTGATATAAGTAACTGACATAAAACAATTTTCAGTCTGCAGACTATTATTGTTTGTATTCCCTTTACCAAAAAAACACAGTATGTTCTTTTTAAAAACAACTTCCCCACCCTTGTCCCTAAACCTCTCTCCCTCACAATTCCTGTGCAGCCTGCCAAAGTCATGAGTTCACAATAGGACACAGCGTCAGGATCAGACCTGGCTTGCTGTGCTCAAGTGGGCTGCACACGATTTAACTAAGTTATACAATATCAGCTGACATGGCTGCTATTCCACCCTTACCTGAATGGAAGTATGCCTGTACAGTAGTGTATATTTTATGTTTGCATACTATTAAAATTGTATTCTGTATGAGAACAGAAATGAGACTAGTTGCTATATACAGAGATTATTTGAATGAGAATACTTCCAAACAAACTTAAAGTATACTTCTGGTTTGTTTAGATTATTATTGCTTTAGTTTACAATTCTCTGAAAAAGACAAGTTACTGTGTATAAAAATATCATCACATTATCACATATACAGTAGTACATCAATGCCATCTGCTGGACACTTAACACATTACAGTAACTTGTATTAATTACTGCCTTGACTGAATCACTGAAAGGAACTGCCACTAGTAGCAAACAATTAACAGACACAAATGTCAGATAGTTCTCATTACCCACTATGTAAAATGAATGTAGGTATTTGAGCACAACTGAAATATATCCTAATGTGTCTTTTATATCATTATCAGGCTTAACTAAAATAATTGTTCAACTACTGCTTTTGCTGCTAAAAAGTCTTCTAAAGCTTTTAGAAATTACCACTTTAAATAATAAACTAAGCACACACAGCAATACAGAATTATACAAAACACATGACAGGATATGAAACAAGCATGACACTAAATATATAATATAACAGCATCTCTGTAGCAGGGCAGGGCCCTGCCTGTAAATAATATTGTTGTGTGGCATTTGGTGGTGGTTGGCAGGGATGGGGTTAATTTCCTATCCCTGCCAAAAATACATGTGAGAATGTGGCTGGAGCTAATTGAGTAACTGATAATTAGGCTCCAGCCACATGGTATAAAAAAGGGGAAATTCCTTTGTTTGGTGGAGGTGTTTTGGGGTGAGTGAACAGTGTGTTACTACAGTTGTTTGTTGTGACAAAGTTCAGTGACGGCTTTGCCCAGCCTGAACAGTTTTGTTTAACCTTTTGTTTTGGCCCTTGTGCCAGTTATTTTGTAAGTGTTTATTGTGTCCGAGATTTGTTTTTGTTTGACCTTTTATTTTTGCTCTGTGAGCAGTGTTTTGTTCAACTTTTTTATTTCTTTTTGTTATTAAACCGCGCAGCAGCGCTTTAACTGCAGTTTCCTTGTCTCTGAGTCTCTTTGCCTGCCGAATACCATCTGGGCCCACGACGCTACCCTGTCACAATCTCATTTAAAATTACTATACCACTGGTACAGTAACCAGTCTTTTCATCACAGCAGCACATTCATTAATAAATCAGATTTCTTTGTCTGTCAAAAAATCACACCTTTTTCCCCAAATAAGAAATAATTGATTTTAATACGCCATCTGTTAGAAGTGCAGAGAAAAGCCCATTAGAAATGATCTGTCCAGCCCAATCAGGAATCAAAGACCCACTCTCACAGAAGAAAAAATGCCCTGGATGCAGAGACCATGTCCTCAAAGAATCACAGTGAATTAGGAGCGAAGTGATGATTTTTACACTGATATGATAAACAAGACCCAGAGGCAGCCCCGGGGGACACATGTGGATGCTGCCACTGCAGACACCACCTTGATGTGCAGGGGCTTGGGTGAAAACAATGGGACAGGAGGAGAGACACTTTGAAGCAGGAGGGAATCTTGTCATGCAAGGTTAAGGGTCTGTGATTAGGCAATGTGCAGAGATGGGCTAATTATCGGAGCCTTTGAACAAAGCTCTCAACGCCTCTGGTCCTCACCATCCTAATTAGAGCATGCTTTATTTGCAACAGAGTTCTCTAATAATTGCATTGGAGATGGACACAAACAGAGGAAGAAAAGGCAATATGAATACAAGCCTTTTAATGATAGGGCCTTTTGCAGTTTTAACCAGGGTTTTACTATTTGGATCTGGCATACTGGTATTTCAGCTGCAGATGGTAAGGAGTTATTGGGGAAAAAAACACTATGAAGCAGATCCTGTATCCCCATCCCTCACAAAGTGTACCATGGTAAAATTGTACATGCTTTCCCTGGGTGTTTTATCCAATTAACCATATATTGTACTGTATTTATCAGTGATTTACCATGCTATTTGTTGCTTTGCTTGATTCACTTTTCAATCGTGATGGGCAAGCAAATCTTCCAGTTGCTTCTATTTGGCAAGGCAGTTCTGATGTTTCACAAAAGGCACAGTCTCTATGGAGAACAGTCTCTGCAGAAGATTTCCATTACAAATGCTTTATACAAATGCTGGTTGCATTTTATACAAAAGCATAATTGCAGGTGTCTCTTATTATTTTGTCCAACCCCCTGTCAATAAGCAACAGTCTAAAAGACAACGAACCAATAACAAACCATTGATGAAATCTTGCAAGCTCTTTTACTGAACGCATGCTACCCCTCATGATCATTTCAATTATACAGCCAGGACTCAGAGTATATTAGAGCCTCTCAGATGATCGTGGTGCCCAGTTTGAAATGGCCATGTGATTTCCATTTCCCAAGGAAAGCCCAAGGCAATTGATTAGCAGAATAAAGTCATGTTATACTGACCTTTGTTAACTAAGCTGCTCTGTAATGCTCCCTCTACCATTTTATATGCAAATGTGATGTATTAATCTTGACGACATAGCCTTCAGTCACTGCGGTTGAGTTATCAAGTCCAGGGTGAATTATCCTTTTTGGTGTCTGTGATTAACGTCAAGGCCTATTTGTGTCACAATGTGCCAAAGCCATCTTCCCACTGAACACGGACATGTACTTTATCATCAGAAGGGATTCAGCGGGTCAAATATTATTTAACATCTTAGGAGGAAGTATTTCCTCACTAATTTAATGATGCATTTATCCTCATTAAAAGACTCATTAAAAAAAGCGTATACTGAAGTCTAGAAATGGGTAGTCTAGGCACCACAGTGGATGTGTAGTGGGTTATAAGAAACACACTTGACTTGTTCTAGGGCCAATGGTTGGTAACAATTGGAACTTATTTCCATCTTATGACTGTCTAGGCAGCTACTGTGTAAGAAGTAATGAGTCTCAAATGAGTTCAACTATTAGACTAGTATTAATAACAACAGTCAAAACCATATTATATAAAATATAAATTGACAATATTATTTGTTGCCCATAATTGCGTAATAAATCCATTCATGTGTTATATATTGTACTGCTCTTAATTGTACTGTAATTCTTGATATGTATTTTATTTTGTATACAACTAAGTCGCCCTGGGTAAGGGCACCTGCTAAGAAATAAATAAATAAATAAATAAATAATATAAATCAAAACAGAAAATAATGTAATACTTTGTGTATCAGTCTTAGCCATTCCAGGTGTTCCCTTTTTCTTAGTTTTACCTGTAAACATAATCATATATAATAATTAGTATATATAATGTAAACTTTCATACATACGTAGAAGCACCTCTGTGATACCCACATTGTACTTACATATGTCACCCCTTTTATCTTATCCGCTTATCCATTTGCGATGAAATTTGATAAGGGCATTCTTTACACTTATTGGAAGTATATTCAGATACTAGTTTAACAAGGCTGGGGCTTAACTTTTCCCCCAGAAACAGAAATATAGATATGATGTGTGTCAGCTGATCCCTTTCCCCGGAGGCTTGGAGGATGGGTACCCATTCATTTTGAAGTGTTTGACACTCCTATGCTACAAGACAAAAACAAAACAAAACAAAACCAAAAAAAAAAAAAAAGGAATTTCTCATTTCATTTTCACAGCTCTTACTAAAACAAGCTGTTCTGGCAAAACATGCTTCACATGCTTCTGGCAAAACTGCTTAATGTAATCACTGGTTAATTAAATCAACCTGATACTGCAAGCAAAAAATGCATGTCTGTTCCTTTCAACCATCTCCTTAAACTTTTTTTTGTGTTCAAAATGTCATCTCTTGTGTTGACATCCATTTACTTTAAATGTAGCGCAACCAAGGTCAACAATTTTGGTCACTGTATGATAAAGTTTATCTACAAAAACAGCCAGTGACTATTCAATAATATTCAATAGGATGGCCTTAATTCCACATGTTCTGCTGGCAGAATATTCCTACTGTACGGTATTAGATGTTGTAAATATTTACACATAGTGCTCCTGTGCATGAGAAAATAGATGAGATTGTGTCTTTTTTGTGTCTTTTTACTAGTTTTATTTTATTTTTTAAATGCTGTTATTCATGAAAAATGCTAAAAATCAAAAAGGGTTAAGAATATAAAGCACCTAGTAATTGAACCTTCCAGGGAACAAAAATTACTTTGTTGAATCAACCACTTTACGTGACCACAAGTATACACATATGATTACATGAACAGATACAACTGTAAAAGACATACTGTACATAAAGAAATACAGAACTTTGGGCTGCTGCGACAGTCAGTATGCTTGTTAAATCAGAATCTCAGTGAATTCAATCAATCGTGTAATTAGCTGATTCATTCTTCTAACCCCTATTTGTCATCGATTTCATACACCACTACATACTTGCTGCAGTCGAGTGAGTCGTTCTCTACTGAAACCACAAACAGCAAACACCAAACTTGAAGCACTGCTGCTGTGCTAGCTCACAAAACAGAAGACACACTGCTTCTGACCTGATGAGACTGCAGGTTTAGCAGCACCTGCAAAGGCCATCAGAGAGACCCGGGTTTGAAATCAGTTACAGACAGCAACGTGAGCACAGACTGGGAAATCGTATACCTCAATCTGAGCGTCTTCCACCAAAACCCAGAATCGTATTGTTGAAATACACAAAAGCATGAGATACGAAGCCTGTAAACTATGAGCAGCACATGCAGCACTCGAAACACCACTGAGGGCTACAAACCATCTTACTGGCTCAGTTCAACAGATCATTTATTTGCTATTTTAGACAATAATTCAGACTGATTATTTATTTATTTATTTATGTGGGCCAAAATATGTTTAAACGCCTCAATGCTATCAACTAGCTTTTCACATTGATCACAATTATTATAATATTACTTCAAGATTCAAATAACAGGTTCTTATTCTGTTGAAATAGACAAACAGACCATAGGAAAAGCCAAAATATTGTGGTTTAAAGCACTTTGTTCTTGCTGTTTACTTTAGTGATGAGATATCTGTTGAAACTGGCAGACTGATAACTGAACCTCCCTTTATCAGTTCAGTCTCAGTTTGAGCATTCAGATATGTTTTCAAACACACCAAACCACATTGCCTAAATGAACCTTAACCTCAGAACCATAAAATTAATTAAATCTGTCATTAAACTGTCTTATATCCGCCTCAAGCAGGGTGCACAGGGCTGATTAAATCAGCTGATAGCCCCTCTAGTTTTAAAAATAGACAACAGAATAATGTTTTTTTTTCTTTTAAATGAGTAACCCTGATGCATGTAGGTTTAGTTCAGTACAGTTCAGTACAGTAGGCATAAAGGCAGGCAATAATGTAAAAAAGAAAAAAGAAAGAAAGAAAACAAAGGGTTTCAACAAATAGATTTGTCTGATGTCAGCCTGAAGCAGGGTTTAAAAAGCCCTTAGTGGGAGGAAAACACCAAAGCCTGCTTTTAATGTTCCTCCTTCCTCACCGTCACAAAAGAGAATTTCTAATGATTCCCGAAGAAACAGCTTACCTCAGCTTAGACCTTTCCTCCAGGAGACCTACTCTGCACAGACAGTGCTCTAGTTATTAATGCTCTGCTGCGCTCTATCAAAGGACCTCAGGGAGCCCTAACAAGAAAGAGTAAGTGCTATCGATTTGGCACTTCCTGCTTGGTCGAAGTAAACGAGATGACTGCCTGACTCTTACTGCTCAGCGCGCTTTTGACCCACAGAGGGTCATGGCACACTATCTCTTGCAGCGAGCTATTTGCCCAACATGTTGCTTGGTTAGCTTAGTGGGGGCTGCTGTTTTTTTTTCTTTTTCTTCCCTGAATAGGTACTTAAAAAGAAGCACTTAAAAGCCTGACTGTGTGGTAGCGCTACGGCAATTTGACACTTAGAACACGTCAGCCTGCTTCCTTGTTTTCACCTCTGTGGCTACCCGCCTGCAGGGCTTGTCTACCCCTCCTTACTAATAACTGTGTAGTGTCAAAGGCACACCCTCGCCTTCTCCACAAAAATGCCAAACACGCAGCTCCCTCCCCTGCTGAGCACTTTCAGTTGCTCTGAATGCCATTGTGAACAGGTATTTAAGAGCTTGAGAGCCGCCAAGCACAAGCTACTGTATTGTTTTGTTTTGTTTCTCTCAAGTGGAACAAAGAGAAATTTTGCCAGTTCTAGTGGTTTGATAAGAGTTATTTCAATGTAATTCCCAACTGCTGTTACAAAGTCTGACATTTTATGCAGCATTGCACTGAACTGCTATGTAATGGGAGTCCCTGCTGATGTATCATTGGGATACATCAACAGGGACTCCCATTACATAGCAGTTCAGCCATTTCAGGTTTTACTGTGAGCTTACAGTTATTAGCAACACCAGAGATTAATTACTAAACCACAAGGAACAGGTCTAACAGCTATGCAATGGAAGCCGTATTGCCCAGCCAGGTAAGATTGTTGGGTGGAAGACTAGGTCTGTGTTCATAAATGGTACCCAAGACCAAGACCAGACTTGAACAATGATCTTAAAATGTAAAATATATAAAAAGAACTTTGAACAATGTAAGCATCCATAGCGTAGCACAGGGTGCAAAAGGTGCATCTAATTGATCTCAGTTGTGTCTAATTAGCTCACATGACAATCTGTAATGGCTGAAAATGCTATCCATTGGGAGTCTTACATTGTACCCTGGCTCATCAAAGGATGTATTTGCCATGTCAGAGCTGTGACTGTGCGGTATATAAGACCCAGAGCAGTTAGCTGTAGCACTGAGCTATGCTGGATTGCTTGAAGCAAATATCTACAGTATTGGAGTACTGGTAGAGCATGGCTTATAGCTTTTCTGTTTCGATTTCTAATTCAGGCAGCAGCCAGTACTGTCAATCCACTTTTTGGCAAAATGATCTCCCCCAAATATGCACACGACCTTCAACTTCACTTGTTTGCTGGTGTCTGCTTATAAATGAATATTTCCATAGTTTTCATCCCACATATTCTTATGCAGTATTAAACGTGGTACAGGAATATTTGCACCTGTAGTTTGTGAACACAATGTTGTGTATTAACTTCAACTGATCCTGAATACAAGCGGTAACCGGTAGCAACAGGGTATAGAAATAGGGTATCACTTAGTTTCTGCTCTGTATTAACAAAATAAAAATAAAAAATAAACACACAACAGACCATTTACCTATAGGCCTTACATCTACCTCTGGAAAATTTGCGCTAAAGTGTTAAATGAGGTGGCACAGTAATCAGACATGGGTCACTGAATAGAGACATTAAAAGAAAGAAAAAATGGATGGTGGTTTTTATAGAACACTTCACTCAACCCTCATTATAACACTGTTCTTAGGAGCTAAGCAACTGGACCGGTATAATGAGGTTTCACTTACAACAATTTTTAGATGAAATTAATGTAGTGATGAACCAAGATACAGAAGCCCTACATCACAGCACGCAGCCATTAGTTGGGGTGAAGGGTAATTGAAATATTATGTAAAACCTATTAGAAAGCCTATTGTTCGAAGCTAAATAATTGTACAGGGTATTGGCACTCACTAGGGCAGAGGTTTAAGAGGGGCACACTCCCCTACAGGTGCTATTAGAGGTGACCTTTTCTGAAACAATAGTGAAAACAGCCAGAGTCATTGCGGCCAATGGGGGAAGTCTGCTGTGATTTGCACTACATAGCTAGCCCCAGTAGGGGCCTTTGTCAGCTTCTAATGCCCCTACTGGGACTAACTATGTAGTGGAGCTCAATTACTGAGTCCCTGGAACTTTAGATTGTTTTTAACATACCTTATTTATTAGTTGTCAAGCTGACAATCGTTTCAGTGTCGTTGTCAGGGTTTTATCTACCCGACTACAATCTTTACAATAGTTGACAGTAAAATACTGTATTGATTTTAAAATGTGACTTCTTACTTGTAAATCTTACCTTCGTCCACTGGGCCATTTGTCAAAATCCTTGACTATGGAACTCAGTGTCTGGAATGTAGCTTTTGCCTATTATCTGTGCTTAGCTTCTGGTTTATATAACACCCCTTTAAAGTAAGTTTATATGGAATGAGTCATTTTCCATTTTAACAACAATATAATACATTCAAACAGCTATATAAATATGAGACACTCGCAACTTATACTAGCATTTGGTTTGACTGCATAAACAAAACACACTGAATGAAATACCTTCCATCTTCCTCAGGTTACAAAGAAGATATGGAGCTTGGTCAGACAGGCTGATCAAATATATGCTAATTTATACTGTACATAAAAAGAGATGAACCAGGAATATAAAACCAGCCAACTGTCTGTTTAGATAACAAACCCCCCTACTTGCCAAGCACCCGACCGGCCAACACAGCACAAACAAAAGACTTAAAAGACAAAAGACAAAATAAGGCCCTGATGATGACCACAAAGAAGCTCTGTGGTTTCTTGAAGTAATATTATAATAATTGTGATCAATGTGAAAAGCTAGTTGATAGCATTGAGGCGTTTAAACATATTTTGGCCCACATAAATAAATAAATAAATAAATAAATAAATAAATAATCAGTCTGAATTATTGTCTAAAATAGCAATATCGGATTACTTAGATTACTTGCATGATTTCCTACAGAAATCTTCCATTGTCACTAGGGGAAAAAAGTGAAAATTGCACACTACTTTTGCAGCAAAATTGCACACAGTATTTTAATTGCTCATTCCCCCTTCTGCTTTTTTAAGCTCTGTTTGCAAGATGTAGAAGAGGCAGCTATTCTGTTTTGGAAGCTTGCTCCTTCATATTCTTGTTCGTTTAACACTTTTCTTTTGGCATTGGATTACTCAAGAATCAGTTGAAGGCATTTAAAGGCACCCACCAATTTTGGTGGGGTGGGGTTGTACTGGGGCACTGTGGTAGTGCAGGGCAACAGATACAATGCATACCCCCTCCAGAGCTGAAAGCCCATGATTCTGTGACTACATTGATAATCAACAGTTCATAAATAAACGTTCATGCTTGTATTTATTCAAAGCTCAGTTCACGATTTTGACTAAAACCGAAACCTACTTGAAACAAGCACATTAGTAACACTCACCACAGTTATAAGTACAAAATTAGAGCAGACTTTAAAAAGTAGTGGTAAAACATGTACAGTGAAAGCTGGATATATGTATGTATGGACAGGCATATATCCTAAGGTTCTGATACTGACCACAATTGCACAAGCAGTTCAAGATATGTGTAATAAACATGTGTGTAAACTGATGTACATACATACTGTACTGTACTCTATATCGTCCATAGGTAACCATGGCATACTGCATTTACTACAGAATTAGTAAACGCTACTAATACACTGCACAGCAAAACAGGCAGTCCATCTGAGTCTGGCAGTATACAGATACCCTCTGCTGGCAAATCGAATAAGTACGTAGCCAGGAGAATCACTGCTGTCTCCATTTTCCGATGTTAGTGTCAGAGATACAAGTTCTATTCACCACTTCTCTCCCTATCAATGTCCAAAACTTCATGCTTTAATTGTTTCCAAAGCAACACCTTTATGGTGGTCATAGTTTACGATTTAAAACCGGGCAGAGCTTATCAATGTACAAGGAATCTTCTTGTGTTCAACCAGTTCAAACAGAACACTTGGGTTTTCCCTTGTGGAATGTGATAAATGTTTACTGAGGATGGTTTTTCGTGGACGGTGGGATGTTTTAACGGTGTCAAAACATCCCACTGCTGCATGTGTGTGGTTCTGCAGCATTGACTTATCCTGAATAACTGCATCACCCATATGAAAACAACCAGGCACAGTACATTACACTGCGCAAGCTACACCCTTATAAAAAATACATTACAGGAATACCATATGTACCATGATTGTGGCATTTGGAATATTATATTCATAAGAACATAAGAAAGTTTACAAACGAGAGGAGGCCATTCGGCCCATCTTGCTCGTTTGGTTGTTAATAGCTTATTGATCCCAGAATCTCATCAAGCAGCTGCTTGAAGGATCCCAGGGTGTCAATACCTGATCCCAGGTATTCATTGTGGTAAGTTAATGTACCATATTTAATATACAACAGTACAATAGACATATTATTTTAAATTGGTCTCAGTTTGATTTAAAATGTTTATAGCATAACTTGAAGTGTTTACTCAGTGCTGTAATGTGGTGTCAGACTGCACTAGAAACAGATGATTATTTCAGAGGCCCAGTACTTTTTTGTTGTCAAGCCCTTAATCAACTGTTAATATTTTTAAATACATTTTGCAGTCTATTGGCATACTACACTGTTTCATACGTATAGTGTAGATGCTGCAAACATTATATAGGTATAGGGATAGTATGTATATGAATTACGGTTAAAGAAGTGTGGGTGCCTTTCCATGGTTGTCTCCAAAATGGCTTAAAACCTGAAAGAAATTAAAAAGCAGGGGTCCCTCAAGATGTATTTATAAGAACCTTAAGAAATACTTTTTAAATCAACTACTAAGGTACGAAGATATCGAACAAATACAAGACAACACTATAGTCAATACCAACTGCTATATGCCTAGTTCTGCTAGAAACTGAAACAGTGGAGTCACTGGCTGCTATTGGTTTCATTAAGGACTCTCTTGCATGGTTTCAGAATTATTTTTCTAATGGTTCAGTCTGTAAAATCAGACAGATTTGTCTCTCAATATCTTACAGTTACAAAGGGAGTCCCACATGGTTCTACTTTTTTTCCATTTATATAAATAATGTGGCTCAGGTGATAGGCAGGTAATTTATCCATCTTTATGCAGATGGCACAATTCTATATTCAGTAGGCTCTTCCATGTCCTCTGTAGTGTCTGATCTGCAGCATAGTTTTGACAACAGGCTTTTTTTGATTTAGCAAAACTAAATTTATGATGTTAAACAGAAAAAAAAATTGCAGTGGTCTTTGTAACAGTGATTATAAAATTCAAACTCTTAATAAAACTGAACTGGAGCAAGTCACAACTTATAAATATCTTGGCATATGGCTGGCTAGTGCCTTAACTTTTAACACACATATTGACAATCTACAAGGTAAAGTCTAGACTTGGTTTTTTCGCAACAAATCTTGTTTTACTCATTCTAAGAAGTACATTCTAGTTCAGCGATCAGATTTGTGACTGGTGCTCCTTATCATACTCACCACTGCCGTCTTTATTCTTTGATTAGATGGCCCGCGTTACATACGAGGCGTCTGACCCATTGGTATTTATTAACCCCTATTTATTTGCATAATTTTTTAACATTTTCATAGTCTTCTTATAACTTACCTACCTAAGGTTTCTACAGTCTTTGATCGTAGCCCATTTCAGTTTGCTGCAGCTAATGATTGGAATGTGTTATAACTACTTAGACTAAAGTTAAATAGTTCTTACTGTAGATGCCTTTAGCCGCAGGGTTAAATCTGTCCCTGCCAATACTGATTTTTATTGTTTTAAATGTTTTATATATATATATATATATATATATATATATATATATATATATATATATATATATATATATATATATATAAATTTTGTATGAATTGTATTGTGTTGTGTATTTTACTGCTATGGGGTGAGCCTCTTGGCCAGATTGTTATTTAAAATGAGAATCTGTTCTCAATTGACTCATCTGGTTAAATAAAGGTAATTATTTTATTATTATTACTGGCTGACGTGTGAGTTCAGACCTGTTTTTATTTTAGCTTATTTAAATTATGTTTATTAATTTTCTTCCTCGTGGTTTTTTAAATCATTTTCGTGTGTTCAGAAAAAAAAAGCAAACAAAGCAACTTTGATGTGGGTGGCACCTAAATATGTTTGTTGTAAAAAATATTTATTAAAATGATGCTTTACAAGACCAGGGGAAACCACAGGCTAATAATTCCATGCAGGCAATCTCTAGCCACCTTTAGGAAAATGAACTGACTTTAGCAGTGTAACTACGGTTACTATGGTGATAAACTCCTTAAGATTTTTTCCCCCCTCTTGGTTTACAGAAATGCTCATTTAATGGGATTCGAATTTACAGCTCTCTTGTCTATTTCTACCCTTCTCTAAGACATTAAAGTAATAGTGAGTCTCGTGGGTTTATTATACTGTTAGGAGAGCCTCAATTTTTCCTTTAGCATGCTCTCTAGAACCAATAATCCCATAATACTAAAATGTTTTAAAGAACTATACAGTAGCAGTGTTTCCCAAAAAATGTACTCCCTTAAGTTTTAGTCCATTTCCCTATATTCATTGTAGACCCTTTTCACTCCTTCCCTCATCATTTTTCCATAGAACAGAAACAAAATATATTGCTATAAAAAGAAAACTATAAATATAAGAATGTATATAATGTATAATATATTTTAGGTTACTGTGAGCATCCTTTTTTTTTTTCTCAGCATGGGTGAATTGCCATTTTTATGCAGGCAATAAAAATGTGCATTAAAAATATCATATGGGAGATACTGAAATTGAAGAAGGGAACTATGAAAAAGACCTAGGAGTTTATGTTAGAAATGTCTTCATCTAGACAACAAGATGCTCGGATATATTGTGAGAAGTGTTGAATTTAAATCAAGGGAAGTAATGTTAAAACTTTACAATGCATTAGTAAGACCTCACCTAGAATATTGTGTTCAGTTCTGGTCACCTCGTTACAAAAAGGATATTGCTGCTCTAGAAAGAGAGCAAAGAAGAGCAACCAGAATTATCCCGGGTTTAAAAGGCATGTCGTGTGCAAACAGGCTAAAAGAATTGAATCTATTCAGTCTTGAAAAAAGAAGACTACGCGGCGATCTGATTCAAACATTCAAAATCCTAAAAGGTATGTACAATGTTGACCCAGGGGACTTCTTTGACCTGAAAAAGGAAACAAGGACCAGGGGTCACAAATGGAGATTAAATAAAGGGGCATTCAGAACAGAAAATAGGAGGCACTTTTTTATACAGAGAATAATGAGGGTCTGGAACCAACTCCCCAGTAACCAACTCCCCAGTGTCACTGCATTATAGATGCTATTATGTTATGTCCATATGGTGCACATTTATATAACCACATCATTTAATATGTTTGATATAGTTTACATATGTTGAAAATGATCTGTATATAGTTCCTTATATTACCATATAACAAAATATATGGTCAATACATGGAACGATAACTGCAGAGAAAATGCAAAATGTTTATTTGAATATCCACTACTTCAAGCACAGTGTTTGATGTTCACCTCCTGTGCTTTTGTACTACAATTGCATTTCATGGTGAGGTGTGTCCTGTGGTTATCACCTCTGGGGTTCTGAATGAGACATCAGTCACAGACAGGCAGGCAGGCAAGCAGGCAGACTGACCTGACCACGAAGAACACAGAAGCAGAACACTATGTCCTCTATTTGCTGAGAGCATGAAAAGGGTTGTGAACATGATTATTCTCCAGAGCCCAGTGCTACACTGTGCAGTGCCTGTGTTATCTAACAGCCTCACAAGAGCAGGAGGTCATTGGGAAAAGATTAATCAAAGCAAGTATGCCAGTGCCTTTCTCCTCCACAACTGTCAAAACAAAATTAGCGCAATCGGTGTCATCAAAAAATGGCTTCTCCATTACTCACCTATCAAAAGCACAGACGTAAAACATGTATGAGAAATATAGGCTAATACATATTCATGCCTGCATTTCTTGCCATTAATGGTAATGCTGTGCTCTTTTAATGGTTCTAGTGGAGTGTCTTTCCATAAATGCACTGGTATTATGCCTCAGTGGTCTTGATAAAGTTTCAACACTATTGGATAATAAATAACAAGATATTTTGCAGGACCCCTTTCATCAAAGGATAATGAATAACATCCCACATCTCCGTACTGAAAAATATGCCAATCGTACAGTATGCACAAGTGCCTCAAAAGTACTAAACAGGCTCAGAATTGACCACCTAATTATCCATTCCACAGTTTAGAGAAATACTCATGAGGATTACACCACTGGTAAATGCAGGGCTGTTTCAATAGCCTGTTTCACCCTCCAACAGTAGGGGTCACTGTTATCCTGCTGGCTGAAGGCAGCTTAGGGCACGAAAGAGAAAGATTATTTGCAGTATCATTAAGAAATCAATACATTTTAACACTTTTGGAGCATTGTTTGAAAGAATGTGCCTGCAGCAAGCAAGTGGAGTCTCCTGGGTGGAGTATTTAAGTTATGTCAACAGCAGATAGGAGCCGGGAGCAGCAACAGCAGCTCTTATGAGGAGGTGCAATGGGATCTCCTCGGCTGGATAAGCTGGGTAAGACCTGCGGTGGGCTCACCAGCTCCCAATATATGATAGCATCAAAGAAAATCTAAATCTCTCAAAAACTATTTACAAAGTTTCTGTTTCAGCACAAAGTTTCCTTAAAGCTACCAGCACACTAGCTATTTAAGACCCCAAATCTTGGTCTGGTCTGTGGAAGACACGTACGAAGTAATTGTTGTGGCTAACAAAATGATTCCATAAATCTTAGCCATTTTGCACTTCCATGGCTGCATACATCTCAAATGTGCAGTTTTATACATTTTAATTTTAAAACATGATATCTGGTTCTACTTTAGGTTAAAGGAAACTAAGTTTATATGCCGTATTCTTGGGTAATCTGTTTGCACTGGTACTCGATCATTTCACATCATCAGTGTCTTCTGGGTAAGAGCATGTTATTGGCATGTCAATCAATAGGGGAAATAGCAGGTTGGTTATTAACAGGACAGAAGCCACTGAAGGGGTGGGGACAGTTTCACTGTCCAAGTGAAATGACCCAAGAAGTGCAAGACAGATATTTCTTGAACCTAATGCAGTAGCAAATATTATGTTTTAAAATGAAAATATGTGTTTGCTTTAACATAAGCTTCTTCCCAAACTGCACATTTAAGACCTATAAAATGCACGGTGGAGACATTTTATGGAACTATTTTGTTTGCTACAATTACTTTAGCTAATTTACCCAGGAGCGGGCGTATTTAGCACTGTATAATACCTATAATTCAGTAGGTTGCGACTGTGATGTAATCTGTTTGTGTGCAACAGGCAGGTCAGGAGTTGTGGGTGTGGTTACCAATCGGAAGCCAGGATTTTGTCATGTGTGCATAGCATGGTCTGCCGCCTTGACCAATCAGGCTCCTGTACTCTATCACATGCATAACAACAAAGATTTCTGTGTACTGTATCACAGCAGGGTGTCCTCGTTTCTTTTGCATGACATTTTATGGAAACATCCATACCAAACACCAGGCTTCGATAATTACCTTTACACAAATCTTTTAAAAAGCAGTTTTTACAAGAGGTTTATATTTGTGCATTTATTTTTGGCAAAATGTAAAAAAAATGTCAGGATTAGGTCACGTTTTCTGCTTCTGGTGTGCAACCAAGGATGGAATCGGCCCAGACTACTCCTAACTACTCCAGAGTACATTGTAACAACACCAACACCATCTGATGTCCACTTACCTCACTAAAATAGTCTTCTGTACCACTGCATCATCCTCTGAATCTTCTCTGAAGGTACAACACAACAGAGCAGCTTTTTACAGAACACATTTTTAACTCTGTTTCACTCCAATAGGAACAAACCAACGCGAGGGACTATCATTGTAGCTTCTTTAGTGTTCCACTTTCAGTGACTTTATAGAATGAAGAAACTGTATTAGAAAACAAGGGTTCAGCTTCACAATGATAAGGGGAGCAGTAAAAACTATATGAAAGCTAACAAACAGTAATAGCTTACGTTTCAAGAGTCCACATTATCAGAATCTACTTTATTCACTTTTGAGATTTTAGAACAAAGCCCCAATATACTGTATCTATAAAACTGCTAAAGTGCATTGCACATAGAAAACCTAAAACTACACAGAATTCTCAGAAATGAGACCTACAATGTGACTAGGAATTTGTACAAGTACAAGACAGTTTAACAAAAAAATCACTGTGTATGCGTGTGCGTGTTACATAAGGTGCCTTTTGAAAAGCAGCCAATGCTAATCATAGGGCTAATCATAAAATGACTATGAAGCTACACATAGAGCCACCAGCATGAAAATGACATACTATTAATTATAAAATTTACACTTACACTTAACCCCTCATGCGTTTTATCTGTTGACTGGGGCAAAAACATATCATTTCAATTCAGTAGTAGTACCAATGAGCAATATATTTCTTCAGGATTCATACACCAGCATTAAGTCCAAATGTTTTTTTTAAGGGGCAAAAAAAGCTACAATACCAGATGACAAGATCTGTATTTTTCATTTTAAATTAACAAACACTTTATTTGCAGTAAATGTATTTTAAAAGAACAATCTATACATTAATGCCCCAAATCCACTAACAAGCAATGATAGAATTAGAGATGACTAATAATGACTTCAGCAGACCAGAATTTAAGAGACTGTGTGTGCCATGATTGTCAGAAAGACAGTGGAAGAGGTTGAGTGACCAGCTGAAGCTATAGCGGAGTGCTTTACACTCCCTTTCATTGGGGATGAGGCTCCTTGCAATCAATTGTCCATCCTTATGTGGGCCCAAGCTGAGAGCTCCATTGTTGCAGCTCGCTGCACATCCCTGGTCCCAGAGTAATGACAGTACAGGCAGGAGACGGGCTTAAAGTCTAGTCAATAAAGCCCCCCCCCTCCCCACTTGATTTTCCTTCAACAGCTGGAAAGCGAAGTTCAGCCCCCTCTGGAACCACCCAGCCAGAAAAGCAGACTGGAAACGGCAGCAGTGGCTCAGAATATTGATTGAAGACAGATAAGGGGGGTTGGAGGAGGAGGCAAGGGATAAAGGTTTTGCGCTTCCTCTACAAACAATGAACTGACGTGGACTCTCTAGAGGTCAGAGGTGGGAGCAGCAATAAGTGGCTTATGCTTTTGTGAAGTGGCTGAACTGACAGGGCAGGAGATTAACAAAGACGTCCTCTGTTCGGAGGCTGGTCATGTGGAAATGCTCCAGGCTGACCCCTGTCACTTTTCTTTTAGCATGAACAGACATTTATTCAGGAGAGAGAGAACCAAAACAAACGGGTGAGGGAGCTGCCCCGGGCTTCATATAACTAAATCAGTTATGCCAAAAGCTATAATTAAGAAGGACTTAGTCCCTCTTTGCTTTATTTAGTAGCACATGTTTCCTTTTGGGGAATGTTTGTTTTCTTATAGTTAAGGTTACCATAGGGGAACATAAAGGTAAAGGTAGCAAGGTCTGCACAGCATGGTAAATTATGGAAGAACATTCATATTTCACACCAACCATGGGACAAAAACAGGCATTATAGGCACTTATAGATAACTCCACACCCTACACAAAAAGTATTTACACATCATTAACCAGATGTCAATGTGTTTCAGAGAACAATGGAGAGAACTGAAGTATCAATGAAGTGGCACTGCTGAGCAAACATACATAAAATACAACCAAAAACAGACAATCTTATTCAAATGGCACCTGTTACTCAATGCTCCCAGGAAAGTCCCTTCTTCTCTGTCACCTGTCTGCCCCTAAACTGGTTTATCAGGTACAGCAAACTCTGCAAGGTTTGAAAGTTCTGCTTTTTATCTTTTCAAACCCAGTCTCTAAGCCTGAAAGCAGTAACACAAACAACATTAAAATGGTGTGCTAAGGAGATAAGAATTTGATTTTTTACTAAATTACTTCTAATCACAGGTGTGTAGGATAATTATAAAAGGATATAACAACTAAATTGGAGGTTTCAGTACCCGGAAAAAGGAGGCCACCATGAATACAGTACACCAAGAGCTCAATGCCTTATCACGCAATAACTCAGCAAATAGGGAGACAGTGCTGTGAAAAGTAGGTCACCATGACCTACATTCACAGTTCTTGGAATAAATGTAAATGTGACTTACAATAATTACTACAACACTGCTGTCGTGTTTCACAGTTTAACGATAAGGGACAAATGGTTCTTATCGGAGTAAGAGAGTAGGTTGGTGTAATGACATCCTGAATCCGGTGTTTCTTCTAAAAGTTTATACTATGGTATAATAATATGGTAAAACAAAAAGAAAAGTGTAGTAAAACAGTGAAAGCATATAGACAAGACTAACAAATAGCATTAAGATACCATTCCAGTATCTGTGTGGCATAACCATCAGCAGACCACTGCATTAAAACTGTAATTTTAAAACACAAATCTTTGATTAATCTATTTTGTAGACAGTCATTATCCATTGCCCAGTCTCACTCCTCACGCTATACAAAACGAAGAGGTTTGCCACAAAATCATTACCAGCAAGTCTATTGTTTCACTATTAAGCATCGCAGCATATCTGCACGAAATAAGCAGTGCTACGCATTGTATAAAAAAAATATTCAAACTAAACTCGACTCAGGCTTTACCGTGCAGTGGACTGATAATAGTAAGTGACTTAAATGTTGGGAATAGACAAGTTCATGTTCCTCCTCAGAGCTCTATTTATGGCACTCTATTACAATAACAGGCCATCAGGAACTACAACCATGCTTTTCTCAGTTTCAAAATAATTGGGCCTTTTAGTGACAGTTTTAAAGAATAAATAGATTGCTCTGGAGCCCCAGTGTAGTTCCAGCATTCTACCAAGGAGGCTGCAGATGAGCACTACACAAGCACCAGCTTGCCCCATCCACTCTTGCTAAACATCTCTGAGTTACTCCAGGGTACAACCTGCTTTGTAATTCAGGCCAAATTGTCTGTTACTGCACTGTATGTGTTCTAATGTGATTCTGCATAGTCAACAGCGCTACCAAATTGTCAACTGCAGTGAAACTACAATGGCAAAGCAAGGGTTCTGTACTAAGGGGCAGTGGTCACACATGGGCAGCTACAATGATACGAGACAGACTTGGAAACATTTTTCTATCTTGACAATGGAATCACAATGGCATGAGCTATTGGCAAGCCATTACTGAAATATGGCACTATCAGTACCTGTGGCTTAATCCAACCAGGATCACTGTGCAATATTTTCTAAATCCACTGGGTTGTCACTGTTGGTAATGATTCTGCTTAGGATAATACACAGGTATGATTTCCTAACAGTATTCACCTCTTATTCTATTAGTGCCCTCCAAACCCTGTAAAGAGCTCCAGTTGTAAATCCACTGAGAAGCAGTACCAATAGATATCCTGATAGCACTTTGAACAGCTACTGTAGTACTTCCATAGAAATGAAAATAAGAGATTCGACAATACATTTCCAGTTTGTATTGGTTCCTATTGCTGTGATATTGGTTCATACTATTACCAGTGTGCTGCTAATGGTCCTAAAGGCAATATAATGGCTTTATAATCCTATTGGGATATTTCAAAACTACAAAAGCCCTACGATTTATCATCACCAGTCCATTGTAACTGCTTGTTAAGATCACTAGAAAGACACACTGAGTGCATTTAGATTGCAGTCTAACACCACTCACACGAAGTGGCTGGTATCTGCAGTTCATATCATTAAAACGCTCCAGGTTAACATCACCAGGTCTAAGCTGTAACTAGTTATAGTGCTGCATAATCTGCTCTTACGATGCTATAAATCTCTGCAGTAACCGTTTGTCCCAATTTAATGCACTTTAGCTGCCTTTACAAATAGAAGTCGCCTTTTGTACCAATTGCCCCAAGGCCTATTAAATTCACTGCCAACCCCAATCCCTCTTAAGCTTTACATTAGCCTTTTCCACCCCTTAGCAATAAATAAAGGCCTGCATTGCCATGCAGAAACCGAAACTGCCACCTATCGTGGTTCCTAAATGAAACAGCAAGACCAGAGAGCTCTGGATTAGTGACAATAGGCATGCCATTTTAGCAATGGCATACGGAGGGGTTTGCGCCAGCATTACGGTGGCTTGATTGGTTACAGTGACATGTTTTTGCTGCTCACAATAGCAACAGCTGTTCAGAGGAGCCCACCACGATGCAGAGTGAGTTTGAGAAGTCTCATTCCAGCTTTTTGATGACAGGTGTTGGTTTCCCCATCCAGCGTTACTAGAAATGACAGTCAGACTATTAGACACAAACAAACAACAGCAGTTGCAAAGAGCTGCTGTTTAAACTCACGAAGGCTGCAGAAAATTACAGTTTGATGGCACGGTAGCTGAAATTACAGTACATCAGGAAGAAAAACACAGAACTTTCCAATATTGACAGGTACTTTCACAATTTCTTAAAGATGCATGACACAGCAGTCCTTTTTTCCTAGTTGTAACTGCATTCTAGGATTACTCTCCAAGTTTTTGGGCACCTTGTCTCTGACTAGACAAGAACCGACAATCATGCTCTTTCCCAAAATCTTTGCTACTTCCCATTTTACAGGTAACAGCTAACTGATCTAGGCTTTATATAATACACCATTGAAAATATGACATATACTGTGTAGCAATAGGGACTGAACGCATCACCCAAGGAACGCATCATAAAAGGAACCTAAAGGCCTGGTCACACAGGCGACATTTGTTGTCGGCAACAAGGGGGCTACAGATGCACCCCAGCAACACACCGGTGACATGTCTCCCACTTACGACGATGTTTTATTTTTCAGGCAAGACGAGGGCAACATTTTCAATACCAGCCAATCAAATTTGTTAGTAGTGTCACATGATGATAAGGCTAGACCATAATGTCAGACAGTCAGCATATGATAAATTCTGATTCCTGCATTTCATCCAATTAATTATAGTCTATAGATCTGCAAACAGTGTGTATGTGGATAAGCAAATGTTAATGTCCATGATTGCAATAACATATTAAAGCTACGAATCTATCTTACAATAATAATATGCCACATGTGGCATATTTTTAAAAATATTAAAAAATGTTTTATTTTTAATTAATTTGCCATGTATGCAGTATACCTGTCATTCCTACATTAACCCCCAATCATAACATCTTTCATTTTAACAGTAAACTGACATTTAATAAAAACAAAACAAAACAAAAACCTCAGGTCTGCTTTCTTGCTCTCGAAAGCCTAGAACTAAAAGTACAGTATTGAAAACACTGTTTATGAATACTGATATTTATTACGTTTGGCATATTAAATATGTAGACCTACTAACTAAATAATTCTTCTCATGTACACCTTTTTATTTAAGAAGAAACTACAGGTTTGTTAATGCAATTAATTGGTACATTTTTATATCGTAGCTTCGCAGCATGTTTACCTCTTGTGACAAAAATGTGCATTATGATTGGGTTGCATTACATTGTTGCCTGTGTGTTGCCAGCTTGTCGACAGATGCTTGCCTCTCGTGTGACCAGCACAAACTGCAAGACAACACGCAGGAAACAAATGTGTTCCTCTTGTTGCCGTCGACAAAAGTTGCCCGTGTGACCAGGCCTTAAGGAATAAAATCCTGTCTCAGATCACAAGTGGATTACTATCTCACTTGTTCCAGGATAACAAACACTAAACAGTTAGACAAAGCTGCTGTTCTTTCTGAAAAGAATCCAAGGAGTGCTGAGAAGGAACTGCTCCCCTCCAGTCAGTGAAGGGTGGTCCCTGCAGCTCAAGGGACGAGAGCAGGGGGGCACAGTGATGGAATAATTGGAATGCCCAATTATTATTTTTCTCCTTCACCACGGCGATTCCCCACACACCTAAGGGACCAGAGGCTCAGTGGGCGTCCTCCGATCCCACGAGCCAATCGCCATCTTATTACACCCAGGAACTTGAGAGCGGATGTCCGCAAGCTACCGGCCTCTGCAGGTCAAAGACCAGCCCAGCAAATCTCTACTCCCAAGCTCACTTGGCCTGCAAGTGTCGTCGCAAGCCGGATCCCACCTCCCCAACCTCGGGAGCACCAAAGCCAATGTGGTGCCCCCCCCCCCCCCAGTCCCCAGCGAAGACCAACTGCCTCGCACAACAAGGATCCAAACTTGCGATCTCTGGTTGTATGACTCACCCTGCACGCCTCGCGGCAGTGCTTTTACCAGGTGAGCCATTCAGGGACCCCCTCATGCTGTATATTCTAATACACTCAAACTGAATTAATAAAACTAATTTAATCCTTGACTGATATGAAATGCATATTTAGTGTAATCCCGAACAAGCTACAGATGTTGAAACATCACAGATAATTCCCAACAGGCCCTATTTATCTTTCCACTGAGGGAAAAAAAATAGAGAAAAGCAGCATCACAAGCAAGCTGCTAAAACATCTTGGGTTTTGTTTGTTAGAAAAAAAAAAAGATTTCAAGTTTGCCAAATGGGTTAACAGGAGACAGTCAATGAGCAAGTAAAATGGGCTAATTGAGAATACTTGTTTGTATAATTGTTTTCTTCATAACTGGTTTTCAAAATTCGATTTTTTATTTAGCATATAGAGCCAGCCAGTGGTCAAACGTAACAGTGTTTTTTTGTTTTTTTTTTTTAATAGGATTTTAAGTATCCAGTTCATATTCCTCCCCTTTTACAATAATGCACCTCCCTGGATTGTCCTACTACTAGTACTGAATTGATAACGCACACTAAAGAAAACAGCTAGCTGTCTGCCCAATACCAAGCTCAACCTCGTGCTAGGCGTTTCTCATATGACTTCACCACTGAGACCCCCTACCATCACCCTTGAGCTGGAGAGACCACCATTCACTTGCTTGAGGAGCACAGTTCGTTCTCCACACTCAGTTAATCCTGGTGTCTTTTCAGCTAAGATTTGTCTAAAGTAGTTTTCTTATCCTGTACGTCAGACAAGTTTGAAGTAGTCGGGTCTAGTCAAATTTAAGCTCAGATACTGGAAAGAGGGTTATAGTCAAATCGTGCCCAGTTGTTTTATGGCTATTATTCTTAAATAAATAAATCTTTGTTTATGGAGGTGACCTTCCAAACCTGCAAACTCACTTGCATGTATAATTTCATATTTGTACTATAAACTCTGGGCATGTTAATGTGACCTCCACCATACAAAGTGTCTCAATAAGAAATGGGATGGGAGACCTGGTGGAATGACACTATGCTCTCTCTCGTGTTAAAGAAGACAATATCTGGGATACTATCATGTGGCGCAGTTATGTCTCTTTTGGTAATGCTAATCAACCATTGCTGGAGCTCGACAACAGAATCAACGCTAGATGTCTTCTGAACATCACTCCCCCACTGAGACCACTGCTGGAGTCACATTGTGCAGCCTGACAAACCTCCAGTTCAGCCACATGAGAGAGATCCTGACAAAGAAGGAGGACCTTTGATTTACTGCATCCAGCATGAAAGGTTTAGCTCCCCTTCAAACCCTGTAACAAAGCAGGCTATCAGTACCGTTTCCTTCAAGAGACAGGGGACTGTTTTACAACCCTTTGATGTTTTCACAGAGAAACAACACTTTCCATCTTTAGTTAATTGGAAACCAAATTCACTTGTAACACATTTTACAATTAAAAGACCAAAAACATTTTCAAAACACCAACCAACATAATCAACACTCGAAAGAAAAGCCTTCGTTAAGAAGTGTATGTGTTAATAGATTTCAATATGTTGCCATTAAAATACAGTTATCCCCTGGCCTATTGTAAGATTATATATAGCTGTGATGCCTTTTCGCAGGCATACTTACTCAGAGGTGCATCATTACTGTAATCCATAGATTAAGCACACACCATCTGTACTATGAGAATATAATAAAGGATAATACCAGGGGCATACTTTCTCATTTATAATGTATAATATTATATACACACTGAAGAGCGCAGATGCAATATTGGCTACAATATAATGAGGACCCTAGGGTTACATAACGAAACATGTCAGTCTGAATGTGCAACATCGTTGCCGGTGCCTGTAATCTCAATTTATATAAATGCTGTCCAGGATATCACATGTTTTTCCACACAATGATCCCTATTCACAAAGCATGAATGAGTTTTGTTTTTTTTCCAAAGCCATTTTTTAATGAATAATATATAGTTTGATATTCATGAAACGGTTCTAGAGTTTTGTTAAGGAAATCATCTTCCAAATGTATTTTATTTATAAGAAACAGAGACAGTGTGGAGTAGTGGTTAGGACTCTGGACTCTTGACTGGAGGGTCGTGGGTTCAATCCCAGGTGGGGACACTGCTGCTGTACCCTTGAGCAAGGTGCTTTAACTAGATTGCTCCAGTAAAAACCCAACTGTATAAATGGGTAATTGTATGTAAAAAATAATGTGATATCTTGTAATAATTGTAAGTCGCCCTGGATAAGGGCGTCTGCTAAGAAATAAATAATAATAATAATAAACAGGCTGGGGGAAAAAAAATACATTCGTTTAGTAGCTTTGCCCATAGGGTTCCGCTAAATACTTCCAGCACAGCTCTATCTTTGCACATTAAACCAGTGCACACCCAGTCCCATCATCTTGGACTACATTAATCTATCTTAATAAATGTGTATAACATCAACAGGTTATTGGATTATATTGAGGGTGTTAGCTCTAAATTACATCTCTCTACCTGATAGGTAAGGGACAAAAATGATTGCTTAACATTACTCATTTGTTAATTTGTGTTAATTTACTATTTGTAAGGGTGGTATTGCAGGCTAGTTCACTAGATTATCATGCATTTCACCTGGGTTTGAATCTGGTTCGAGTCACTGAAATTGGCCCCCAGTGGACACATCACCACACAGTTTGGTACAAAGCATCACAATTGTCAGTCTGCTTGTGAGAGGCCCATGTTTGAATGGCAGGGTCTGTCAAGGTCAGTATTGAGGTGTGCTCGCTGGGCTATTAGTGAAGGGTTCTCAAGACACCTGCCCACACTGTGCCTGACTGCAGGCAGTGTCACTGTGCCATTGAGCACTGTATTCACAACTAAGAGTTAAAGACAGTATAATAACTAGGACAAGAACTAGATTAATCAAGTAAAACAAAGTAGCACTTTATAGATTACAGGGAATAATTACATTGTAATAGCAGGGTAATTAGCAATGATTCCTACTTGGAAATGGTAACAACATTATGTTATCTGGTGTAATTACATGGTAACATCATTGTACAGGTTGTTTCTATATAATTATACAGTTTTTCCACCAGCAGTTATGTAAGAGCAGTTACTGTATTACCATTTCATTGCATGGTTATGTATTCCCTGTGATTTAAAGACCTATTAACAAAAACCTTAAAGTTGTGAACTGAGTTGGTAGCTGTGAATGACAATATTGCAATTCAATGTGCCGCCACATTACACTTAAACCTCCAGACTGGAAGAATTGTGTTGAAAATAATGATGCACATGTTATCCCCAAAGTATCTCAGCTATGACCCAAAAGCCTTTAAATCAGAGGTAGTGCTGTACCTACATCTTCCATAAAATGTATTGCAAGGAGCCTGTCTTTGTAATTGCTGCTTTCTAATTTCTAGGATTTGCAGAATGAGGAATAACACATTCATGCAATCAGTGGTTTTACTTTATGGATGACTGCGGCTCACTCCGGATCCCACGCATATCCAGTGATGTCTTGGCCAGTGTTATTTATTTATTTTAAATGTGGGTTATTGCAAAAGCCAAGCCCAGTACTGACTCGAGAATTACTTTCAAGTGTGATCACATTTAACGTTTATATTGAATACAATGCTTGAATCAACACTGCATTTGGAAAGGCAGTGAAAGCTAATTGGTAAAGTTCCATTCTCAACAGGTAACTTCTCAGTTCTCACACCCAAAGAATTATCCACTAAATATCTAAGTTGCAGAGCAATTACAATGAGCAGAATGAAAGATTTAAACAGCAGGGCCCGTTCTCAATGCCTACTAAAGGATTTGCCAGCTTGGCACAACTTCTGTGAGAATGCCAATTTGAAAGGGTCAGTCATGACAGTAGACCCCCCAGTAGTTTGTGCAGTTAGAAGCAAATGGTGACTGATAGGGGAAGAGGGAAGCTACAGAAGCTTCATTGCAGCATCTGCACTGAGCCAATTAACGTACCAATGTCAAGTACAACAATGCGATGTAAATCTGCAGTTACAATGTCTTGATAGCAATGTTCAGGTCTAAGTTACTTTATAGTGTATTTAAACTGTTGGGAACAGTTGCATTTGCTTATCACAATGAACCATCCCATTCTGCCACCCTCACTTGGCTCTGGAATTCAAAGCTCCAGCCCTCATCAAAACCATTCAGCTAAAAGCAAAAAAAAAAAGCACATTTACCAGTGCATCTGATTTGAATAGACTTGCAATGCCATATTACTCAAGTGTTGTTGCTGAAACTTGAGGAGGTACAAGACTGCACAGGATTTCTGGATTCCTATGTGAAGCAATTATCACGGACACAGAGAAGCACAAAGGAAGCAGACTGTATGAGATTCAAAACAACACATTTAGCATACTTGATCATAACAGTTATTTTACTTTATGAGACTTAACTATGCTTTTATTATGGTGTATTGGGTATAGTATCAGTCCTTAAAAAAATATTTAGCAGTGTGTATAATATGCATAATCCAAGTCATAATGTATACGCTTTTCAAATCCTTTTCAAATCCTGATGTTCTGACAATTTTATAGTAAAAATTAGTTGTAGGCTTACATACAACAGAATAAGCATCTTCAACATTTCCGGACAGGAACTGTGTAAGTATTCTGTGTAGAACACTGCACTCTTTTAGAAGCCAAGTTTAACAACAAGCTTTATGTACGTACAAGAAACAGCTCTTCTCTGTGTGACTCTTGGGAATCACATATTGCTGTGACAGAAAGTGACAAGTGGTAAAATCCAGCAAGGAACAAAAGTGGCACACCATCTGTAAGGTAGCTTCACACACAGATGTCATGTTGTCACTTCTGTCTTTCACAAACCGCTTGCCACCTTTCTCATTAGGAGGCATCAGCCAGAAACTTCACAGCTGTGTGAAGTGGATGAGAGGCTCGCTGGCTTGAACTTCCAGTGGCGAAATTAGACCCTTAAGGGTTTTGCAGTGTGTAAGGGATACAACAAGAGAAGACAAATGGTGCCCATATCAGACAATTACA
Source organism: Acipenser ruthenus (assembly GCF_902713425.1). Classification (NCBI taxonomy): domain Eukaryota; kingdom Metazoa; phylum Chordata; class Actinopteri; order Acipenseriformes; family Acipenseridae; genus Acipenser; species Acipenser ruthenus. The sequence continues at coordinate 23,143,373 of NC_081207.1, forward strand.
AGGGTTACAGCTTTTGAAATAATTCCATAAATCACAACTTTTTATTTGCTATGTAGGCACCCCATGTGCAGTTTTGAAAAAAACACATGCTAACACAAACTTAATTAAAAGGTTAATTAAGCTCTTAGTTTTCAGGTGGTCTGTTACACTTGGACTTCCTAGGTCTTCGGGGTCAAAGCATGAAACTGGCCGAAAATAAATGTCAGTCATTAAGGGGAAACAGCTGCTTAGGAAAGAAGGATTTGTAGGGGTGGAGAGAATTTCATTCATCAAATTACATAGGCTGCTGGAAAGTAATTTATACAAACATGACCTAGTTGGTACCCAATAACTTTTATACTGGATATGTACGGATACTATATTGCAAATAAAAGGTGTGCAAATGATTCATTGAATTATTTCAGTTGTCACAACCCCTTGTTTTCCTAATGAAAAGACAGCCAACAGTCCTGTATGAAGCTGCAGCTGTGTATATATAAGTACAGGGAGTGGAGCCAGGCAATGGCACAGCAACCTCCACTTACTGAAGGATTTGCACCTGTTAGTAATCTCTAGTTGGCATACACTCTAATGCAATTTGAAGGATTATTGAGAATTCTCTTAAACTAACAGCATGACCTGTACTTAAGTTTTTTTTTATTTTTTCTATACTGCTTGGCTCAGTGTATTAACAGTATTTCTATTTTTTTCTGCAGGATGTCATTTGTAACTGACCCTGCTTCTGTTATTGACATTATAATTATTATGGACATACAATTCCATGTCCGGAGAACATTTTTGTAGCTTAAACTGTGCAAGAATAAATAGCTTCCAATGTCATTGTAATTGTTTTTCCCTTACTGTTTTTTAGTGTTGGCAATCATTCTGAGTTGTACAAACTGTAGATACTCACAGTAAAATCGGATGTGTATGGAAAGCAATATAAAACAGCTGCAGTGCATACCCCAAGCGGTTAGTTTTTAAACTTCAGAAATGTAGCTTTTGTATGCCCTTAATCGTTTCCTTTCTTGAAACCTGAGCTGCTCATTTTCAGTATTAACGTTTCAAAATGAGAAGTCTCAACCATGCCTCCCTGTGACAGCAGCTTCAAGAGTAAATTAAAAAGGGTTTAAAAATGAATAAATAAACAAACAGAACTGACATTTAATTTGAACATGGTGACGCTCTTAAATGATGTCATAGGTTCTGCAGAGTGCTTTCGATTCAAAGGGAATTGTTGGCTTTTAACTGGCCAGTTATCATCATGCATGTTTTGCCTCATCTCAATTTAAAACTTTTAAACCTCAAAATCAACAGATCGAAGAATTGTAACAAGAGGTTTTTTTTTTTTTAAACCCTACCTAAAGACGTTCCACACTATTGTTATGCTTATGTGTTTATAATGTGGATCTGCATCGGCCACTCAAAACTTACCTGTCTACAGATTAAAAAGCGACAATTTGTTTTTAATTGATTTTAATTGTGTGATTTAAAAGTTTGACCGGCTTTCAATTGAAATGTGTCGGTTCAGTGAGACCTTAAAGGAAAATTATTCGGAACCGCTGTATTCGTCCCATCCCTAATATAGATACACATCTTTGGCTATTAAACCTGGAATTAAAAATAAATAAAAATGTTACCCCTGTTGACAGATGTGTTGCTGCCTGTAACATGCTTTGACCTTGAAGATCTTGCTGAGGTGAAATGACATAGGAAGTGAAACAGTAACTGACTACCTGAAATTGAGTCATGCAAACCGAGAACTTTCTTAAACCTAATATACACCTGTTACCATGCTTGCTATAACATGTTTTGTTTTTTTTGCATCTATATATCCAATGGAAGTGAATAACAGGTCAGAATTTTGAAATTATTAATACTATAAATAACTCTAAGTGATCTTCCTCTTTCTGTAAAGAAAGATCCTTTTGGTTCTCATAGCTTCCCAATTACTTTAAAACCTGAAATCTGAAAGCTGCTAGCATTACTGTAATATAGATATTGTGGGATTTCACAATCTTTTCACAATTTACTGTTTGTTCCCTGTATAACTTCTAGAGCCACCAACAATGCTATAATTCAACTGAGCCCACAACGATATACAGCAGGAAGGCTCAGACACTTCAAAGAGAAATCCCTTTTTAGTTGTCTGTGGTGATGGCATAATCAGTCACATAGAAAGTGTTTATTGAATCCCATCCCTGCCGGTCATAAATATTTTGCTTATAAAGCCTGTCAGCAAGAACAGTACATGCCGAAGAGACAAACTGATTAGAACTGTCACATTACATAAATTACAAACATAAGCGTGAATCAGTTTTTTGTTGTGTGCACAGGACCTGATGTTAGCTAGCTGTGGTACTCTGGGCACAGACTAAAGGCCTCCGTGTCAATGTCTTATCGGGTCGGTCTAGTGTGAGATGGGCTTAAGGGAGTTAGGAATAGCCGCTGTTAAAATAGTGAAGACATTGATACATCTGTATATGTTATCATTTAACCTAAATGAGAACCTATGGTGGGTTATATTTAATTTCCACAGGGAACCTGGAAGACAGCAGTGCACACAATAACACAGACTGTTACAAATAAGTGACAGTCATATTTTTTAAATTACAAAAACAAAGAAACATCACCAGCTACAGTTACAAGTGAGTTTAAATAATCATGGGTGCCTTGTTTAAAGTTAGTCAATTTACAGTAGACAATGGAAATAGTCTCAAGAAAGCAGGACATTTATTCTGTATGAGAGGCCTGAAAAGCAAACCTATCCAACCTAGCGTCCAATCAATTACTTCCAGGGTCCAGTTTATAGCAGGCGGCTTGACTGGCTGCTGAGCAAGTTATTGCAGTTTGAAACAGCAGGCCACACTGAGCTTGGTAGTTCAGTATTGAAATAAAACAGTGGTTTGGTTTCTTCAGGCTCAATAATAAAGTAAATACATTTGTTACAATAAAACAAAAACAAAAAACGACAAGGCGAATGTGTTCCTATTATTTCATTTCCTAACAGGTTCAAGTTCTCTCTTAATGAAGCCAAGGCATTTTTTGCCCTGCATTCTGTCAGAAGAATCATAAATTTAATCTTCCAGGGCACACTGCTGAAATACACATTTTAAAAATGAACAGAACATCTTGCTGCCAACACAATGAAAAAAGAGTTTGGATTGCCTAGAGATACCGAAGTACTGTACAACCCCTTTAGAGCAAATTGCACCAGTGATTAATAGATTAAATAAGACCCTGCAGACAAAAGCTTCACTGGCTTTAAGTAATTACCACATTGTCAACTTTCTTCATTAAAGAAGCCAGTGTACAATACAAACCTTCACATGATAAGTGATGGAAGCTCAAAGTCAGGTGTCACACAGGCTACACTCAACAAACTGTTTGACTGCAATAATGATGCCTTTCAATAAAAAAAATGAAAACACCGCCAATCAGGGCTGCTTGTGTACAATAGGGACTAGGCAAAGGCTGTCAGTTCCTATAGGACCAGCACAGCCGTTACATCAGTGGTTTCATTCACTTTTGTTTGAACCAGGAAATAGGGCTTTCACAACTATTCGCACTAATTAACTAGTTTTTGTTGTTTGGGGTTTTTTTTCAGTTGCAAATTTCCTATTACTGCAGCTTCTGCAGAAGGCTGTAAATGAAAAATAAAATACTGAGACTGGCCTAACAACATAAAACAAGTGCAGTTTTACCATACAATATAATTCATTTATGTCTGTTTACTGTGTGCTTCAATAGTTTAGCTTTTCAAGCACTCTACTTTATGAGAAAGTAAACCGTGTTGACTGTTTACATTGTGCAAAGTAGTTTCAGCTGTAGGAACCCAAGCAGGTCACTAGCCTCGCCTCGTCCTATTTTGAAGTGCAAATACTCTGAGAGGAATAAAGCAAACCGTAAAACTAGCAAGAAACAGCCATGTATTGATGTATGTATCTCTCCTTCAAAACAGGGCCCTATTCTCCATCACGATTTTGTATAACTGCCATTTATCAATTTATTTGCCTAACTCCAACATATCTCTGATTATGATAATAATTCATTGACAGCTCTCCGCTTTTAACAGACCTCCATTTAACACCTGTCTCTAGTGTACTGGACTCTCATTTGGTAACTTGCCATCAACAAATTACTATATGGAAGGCCATGGTGGAAGGCAAATAATCCTAAATAATGTTGTTCCTTTAGGCTTTCCAGAGCTAATGTATAGTATGCAGCTAAGTTTGCACTCAGCAGCCTCTGCAATCATTAGGGCTGTCAGTGGAACCTCAGTGCAAGCACTTACCTCATCAAACGACGACTTGGGGGAATAGGATTAATGTTCTGTTAATTGCTTTGTGCAAACCTGAAGACAAGTGCAGTGGCCTGAACTCTAGCTGATACTATTTATACAAAGCACACACTCTGTATATGTGAAGCATTTAAGGATGACACCTGTTGTGATGGTTTTGACATCAAAGCAGCAGCATATCACAAGGCACTTTGCATTGTTGATTGAAACCACAGTCTAAAAACACTTGAGAAATGCAAATCTGTCTCCTTCTCTCTCTGTTTCTCTCTCTTAAAAATGCAAATTAAAGACTTGTCTCGCCCCAGCACTCTGTGCGTCAAACACAAGAAGCCCCTGCCATATAAGCGTGCAAATCACGAAGATCTGCGGTCACGCATCACAGAGCAACCTGTAGCTTCATAACCAGCACAATGAAGCTTTTCAACACAGACGGCAAGTGCAAAGACACATTTTCTGAAAGCAATACAACAATTGTAATGGTATAAACTGAGCAAGAATCAACTTAGTTGCTTCATTATTTCTTGCTAGTTTTATACCATATAAATCTAAAATTATTTTATTTTCCTCTTGGAACTCATTTAAAAATCATAGCTATTTTTTAAAATATTTTTATGCTTTCTTTAGTTTGTAAAACATATGGAAAATGCCAGTTGTCAAGAATGAAAGACCACAGCTAGAAAGAGAAGCAAAACACACAAACATCTATTAAATATCCTCAACTTGTTCTATAAAGTGTTTTTGTCATGACAGTGCAGTGAAAGAAAACATGCTTCAATTTTTCCAAAGCTGATCCAAGTTTTTATAATTTTTTTTTTTTTAAAAACACAACAACAACAACAACAACATTAAACCTCTAACTACTATAAAACAAGCATAGACTATTGGGTTTGTAATTAAACTAATATGCTGTACAATATACTGTTGTCATAGTCAGCAACTACCGCCAACATACCAGATTTTTGGTGCAATCCTTCTTTTGAAATGTGTATTGAATTTATCCCATATCAGAGTTAATCGTGCACAGTCTAGTCATTTTGCAGTTTTCCATGTATATGGTTTACTATGGTTTCCATGGTTAACTATGTTTTTACAATATTCCCCTGCTCTTTACCATGTTTCCAGTATGCTTTAATGCTTTTACTATAGTACTACATACCAAAGAAAACATTAAAGGGGAGAGCAATCCTTTTAGCTGCACATAATTTACAAAGAGGCTGTCTGTGACTGATGCTTTATGTACACTGGAAAACAGTTTGGATTTCACTACCATTCTCTACCTGGTTGAAACATAAACCCGGACTTATAATGGTACCGAGACAAGAGCTGAGACCAGAGAAACTGGAATACCTCATTACAGGTGAACATCAATAATGAGTAATGGCAAACGTTATGGATGAATGAGTAAACCGCAAGAACAATCACAGTCTAAATGTTTTTCATCTCTGATTTAATACTTGTTTTTAAAGTATTACTTGGTTGTCAAAGGAGGCGCTGACAACTACTGCTGTCGATTACCTTGACAGTGTAACAGGCAGCATTTAATGATGCACTACCATGACCGATGACCGATGACCTGGCTCTTTTGCATAGTGGTTAAGATGTTTACTTGGTGTGCATTGTTGTCGGTTCATGCTAACCCTGTTACAGAAGGACACCCATGTAAATAATTCAAATAAATTCAATAAAAACAACGCATCCCTGGGGGTGTAATGTAAGGGAAATGGCAGGAAGGAATCTATTGCAAACATGAGTTAAAATGGATATGTGAAAAAGATCTGTATCATTGATATGGCCAGTGGTTAAAACAATGTTGTAATGACATTTCCTAGAAAACATTGAAAAATGTAACTTAATTGAGAAAATCACAGAATACATTTAGTATTTGTTAACCAAATGGAAAGTGTTCTGCCTCTATAGCATGATCTACATATGGCAGCCATATTAGGCTAGAGATCAATATCATGGTCACCAACACATTCAGCATACAGAATAACCCTGCAAATATGAAGTCACTCAGATAGTCTGTGAGATACGAGACTTTGTTTGGCAGCTTTGTAAAAAAAAAAAAAAAAAAAAAAAAAAAAAAGAAGAATAATAATAATAATAATAAGGCAGTGTGGAGTAGTGGTTAGGGCTCTGGGCTAGGGGTCGTGGGTTCAATCCCAGGTGGGGAATACTGCTGCTGTACCCTTGAGAAAGGTACTTTACCTAGATTGCTCCAGTAAAAAAAAACAATTGTATAAATGGGTAATTGTATGTAAAAATAATGTGATATCTTGTAACAACTGTAAGTCGCCCTGGATAAGGGCATCTGCTAAGAAAATAAAAATAATAATAATAATAATAATAATAATAATAATAATAATAATAATAATACAATCAAACCTTGAGAATCACTAAAATTAGTAATTCTAATGTGTCAAAGAATAAGCAAAATGAAAAGGTCACTTGACCACAAAAGGTCACACAAGTCAAATTGAAGGGTCGGCATCTCAAATGGTTTTGAAGGTTTATATTGAAATCCACAAATCCAAAGGATTGTCAAAGGAGGAAAACACATTGAAGTTACAAAACATATAAGATTAATGGATATTTTTGTTTTTCAGAAAAAAAATGGTGTTAATGAAATTTTGAGTTTTAGTCTCATCTGATATAAAACGTCTAGTATTAGCAGATGCCAACTTTTATTTCTTGGTTCACTATTCCATTAAAGTAACAACAGACTGCTGAAATCAAAAAACGAGCACATGGCAAGGAAACAGGCATGTCTTTTCAATAATTAAAGAAAATCCAAACAGACAAGACACAACACTCCTTGGAATAAGGTTGATAAAACCCGCAGAACACTAAATGACACATTAAAATAGAAATAAAACAAAGCCGTAGACCTCAAACTGCAGAGCATTGGTCTTTGCTGAAGGGTAGTGAGAACAATGACATAGCATTGTGCAAACTCCCCAGTTTGCTCAGGAGAATTCCATCCCATGGCAACAAGTAGCAGCGATGAGGAGAAACCATTATTACATTGGCACAAGGTAAGAATCCCCATCGTTCATTATCCTGCATTCCCCCCTACCTCAATAAAAACTCCCAAAAGACAAGACAAGGCACAGAGTACAGACAGGGAGGCAGGCAAACAGGCACCTCTGTCACAAGCTATCCAGAGCAGTGAGCTTTAACCACAGAGAAAGCAAAAAGAGAGAATGAGAGGGACAGGGAGAGAACAAAACAGCTTCTATCTCACCTTAAATCAAATTGACTGATTCAGTCCTATCCACACGTGGATCCCCCAGTACACAACACATACACACCTCTGGCTGTTAATCAATAGAGGGGGGCAGGAGAGGAGGCTGAAGTCTTAAAAAGGGAGTCTCGAGGGGGGCTTTCCTGCATGTACTTCCACTGTGGGGCTGTCTTTGAGTCAGAGGCAAATCAGGGGCTGCAAGCCAGAGCTGGCAACAAAGAACGAGTGAAAACAAAAGAAACATATGGCTTGAGCAGCAAAAGCCTGTAAATTAAACATAAAGAGGAGATTAGATAATGAATGTGTATTCACATGCAGAGTTCTGCCTGAGGTGGGCTGTACCACTGTGAAAAAGAGGGAGGATACTCTTTCCAGCTCACTCCCGCACCCTTGCAGATACCTGTTTGGGGTAAGATAAAAATGATGACAACCCTTGTTCAAATATATTTTTTTCTAAAAATCATGCTTTGGTTTGATATATTAAGTTGACCAGTGTGTTTAGAAAGTGAGGAAACAACATCTAACCCTCTGAAATGTAACGTTCCACTCTAAAGTCACCAGCTGCTGTTGGGGCATATGCATAGCTGGATTGCCATGCTTAATAGGATTATCAACCTCTACTCTGTACTGCAACCAGCTTTGGTGACAGCTACTTGTAGAAATGTTGAGGCTAACTTGGCGCTTTCAAAGTATTTATCTGCTGGAAGGGCAATTGGACACCTTTTCCGAAAGGGCAGGGCAAAAAATGGTCTAATGCATGCAAGTAAAATAAAGAAATGCTATTAAAATATAATACAGCATCTTCAATAGCAGGGCTGTACTGTGCATGGCTGCTTTTGTGACAAGCAGGTTAAGATCCCCACTAATACACCTAAGTAACATGGTTTCAGCAACTAGGAAATAAGGCAGGTAAAGCACAGGGCAAGCTGAAACAATTCTTCACATGACGTAGTTTATTTGAAGTATGGTTCTTTGATCTCAAATGGCAATGCAGTGATACTACTATGACAATGCAATCATTCAAAAGGGCAATCGTAGCACAAGGGCAGAGCTACAACTATAATGGCAATGGGTAGAATGGTACTACAGTAAGCACAATGATATGAATCTACACTGGTCATCCATTTCATTACCATATCTGTACAAGTGTGCTATTGTATTGATATTAGCTCCAAATGCAGCTATTTCTATAGCCTGGTAAGTGGTCCTGCTATGATTTTTTTAGGCTAATGGTTTATGAAGCTTTTTTTTTAGATTTACTCAATCAATCAATGTTTTGTATAAAGTCCTTGATATTGGTCAATTAACATTGGTTGTAAAAATACTGGCCACTCTTTTTGTGTAAGAGTTTTGGCACATTTTGTCTAATTTTCAAGTGTGTTTTCATACACCTACTTACTCATGTTGAGCTGTTTCCTCAAGCCAAACCAGAGCCCCAAAAACCTGCCAATCAAATTGTAAAGTTGTCTTTTCAAACGCCTTCCTCTGTTAAACCCGTGTCTGCTGGCCATTGCAGCAGCATAAACATCATCCAGCAAAGATCAAGGATGGTCCTAAAGCAGACTGTAAGATAACGATAATGGACAAGATGGAGAAATGGAAAAACTATTTTCTCTATCTTTTTGTAACATCATACAAAGAAGTACTTCTCTCGCCACAGCAGAGATAATCAAACCTGATGTTCACAGTCAGTCAAAAAGTTCAAAGCGAGAGGGAGAGAGAGCAGCATTTGCATTTCCCTTTAATCACAAAAAGACCAGACTGATCTACTTGAAAATCAATCCATTTTTCATTTGAATCATGCAACACTGTCTGAGGCAGGGACAGTGCTCATCTACTACTATTCCGCTACCTGACTCGCTCAGTGCTTTACCAAAATGATCTTCCATGTCAATCCAGAAATAGCACTGCAGTGCCTATTCGCAACGACAGCTACAATAGCATATGAGCCATTGTGAGAATGGTTATAGTCATTTTTATTTTGACAATTAACTAGAATTACTTGTTGCAGATGTACACATGTTTTTGAGTATGCAGAGTACTTTTAGGTATTCTTAATTACATAATAATTAGAGTAGGCATAATATAATTAAGCATTAAGATACAACAGGGGGTGTGATTAACATTAGATAATCACACCCCTAAAGGCAGTATGAGGCACGAAGCAAATTAGCCTCCATGTTATTGACATAGTGTTTACCTTTAGTTGCTAGTGCTGTAGTTTATATTTACTTTCAATATTTCATGAGATTCATCCACAGCATACAGGACTAATACAAATCATATTAATGTATCAAATAGTCTAGCTAAATGTGCTGTTGTCTGTACTGTACTTTTTCCTATGCACCAGGATTTTTACTGGTATACGTACATCCGTTCGGAATTTATCAATATGCACACAACACTAGTATCTTGATGTTTAGTTTGTTTACAAAGCCTACAAGGTTACTTTGCTTCGGCTTTCTGTCATATCTTCAAAGGATAAAAATCCCTGTGTGCAGCTACAAGTTTCAAATGGGCAGCACATTTGTTCTTTCCTAAAGAATACAAAAATACAAAATCGACACCATTGAGAAAAATCTGACTTGATCTTTCCTCTTCTCTCGAGACACAGAACCCTATGGACATCACTTAAATGGCAAAAATACTGCTAATGCAAACCAAATCAGATACAACAAAGAGAGCTGTGGCTTTGAAAGCAGGGCTGTACAATCTCAAGTGACACACGTACTGTGCTGCAGAAGATACAGTGACTTCTGTTTGCTAAATAATAGTAAAAGCAACAGGATCATAATACCTATTGTACTAAACAAAGGCTTTGGCAGGTAACCTCCTAACTATCTGATTGGCCAAAGCATATGTAAAACGGACAAGTAATTGCCAATAGTGTTGCATGAGTATGTTGTGGAGATGCAGCAGGTGTACTAGTACAAAATGGCACTGGTGGTTTAGTGCTCTAAGGTGGTATAAACAGCATGAAAAGTGCTGAACGAAATCGTGGATATATTAATAGGAAATAAATTAGGAATCAGGAAACTGAACTGTGCAGTAAACAAGGACTATGCAGTTAACTGGATGTAACATTGGTTGGAACCAAAGATTTATTGATGTTTAAAAGGTAGCTGCTGAAGATTGTGACATCTGAAAAGACTAAGGTCACTGACCCTGAATAGCACTAATATTGGACTATAGGTAGTCTAATCCTGATCTGTGAAACCAGCTGATAAGAAACTAAGTAAATATTAGGCAAACGCTTCTGCAAAATGTCTTCATCAAGTTGAATTTTTGGATGGCATTTGAAAGATGTTAATGACATTTGAAAGTCCCATGCAATACCATCTGTCAGTACTACACTTAACTATATCTCTATCCTGCACACATAGAGCCTTTGAAAAATAAAAAAAAAACTAGCAAGATACACAGAATAATAAATGATCTGTTCCTTCCTGGTTGCAGTGTTTTTCTTGCTAGTTGTTCACCATTATAATTGCTTTATTCCTCTCAGTAAATTAACCTTGCTTCAAAATATGGCCCACTGGGTGAAGATACATAGTAAAAAAAACCTCACTCAATAAAGGTATGTACTCATACGAGAGATTAGTTAACTACCTCTTCAGAGCATTCCTTTGATAATAAGATGAACAATTGGTTGGCCTAGCACACAAAGCCGTCCTGTTACTATAGCTGGTTGTTGGCAAAGTTAGAGCTTTGAAACACAGTAGTTCAGGGTATTAAATTCCCAAACCTCTCACACCTGCTGTGTGCAGTTTGCAGGTGCTTGTAAAATACCTGCTCTCGTTAAGGCAAACTAATCTGTCACTGTCTTATTAATATTAACATTGAAGATGTAAATATTACTTCAAACAGGTCAAGGTGGAGTCTGGCTCCACAGGGTAAACGCACATCACTAAGAGATGCCAGTTGTAACCCAACATCTTACATAAAAAAAGAATACAGGCAAAGTGCCAAATATGGTTAATGTGTTTTTTTATTTAGTGTGCCCAATTATTTCACCCCTGTTTTTTCTCTCCAATTTAACATGTCCAATAATGTTCCCTCAACTCAGCAACTCTCCACAACAGCTCAAGACAACTACTGAAGGTCAGTGGGCATCCTCTGATCCCACTGAAAGCAGGGCCACTGTAATGTGGTGAAATGACTCAGTCACAGCCAATGCAATACTCCCTGTGGAATCCCCAGCATAGAACGGTGGCTTTGCTCAGCCAGGGTGCAAACCTGACTGTACAGTATAACTCACCCTGTACTAACCAGTGAGCAAATTCCTACATTATTATATATAAACCATACAGGGATCTTCATAAACAAGGGACTATAGGTGCAAGTTGTCAGTACATCCACTTCTCTGCAACTCCAGCAGTATATGCACTTTTTAAAACATTAAGAAGTTTAACTTGCTTTTTAGTTTCAACATCTTTCTAAGCAAAAACACGTTTAAGCTAAGGTTTGCTTTGTTTTACTTGACTTGGGTTTTACTGAGGCCAAGTTTGGTGAAAGGGAACAAGGTAGAATTAACAATTAATAAATTAAGGTTAAGAAAATCTTGAAAGTTAAGACATTCCAGAATGCATGCTTGGTTTGCATTTTTGGAGCTGACATGACATCATCAGTTTATGTGTAGATGCTGCTGGAGCAGGTAGTTTAAAAAATGACATCTTGCGTGTAGACAAACCAACGACTTGCACCACACGTACACTGACAAACCATTAACATAGAATAACAAGAACATTGTTAGCACACAAACATTCTGGGTAATGTCCTAGCTAACTAGAATCAACTTATGAACACGTCACAGGCCAATTTGAACATGTTCCAGCATTGTTAAGGAATCATCCCATATACGCATATTTATGAAATACAATCCATGGAGGAAACAAGACGTTAATACATATTAGCTTGAATTGTGAAATACTAAGGGTAGACAGAATACAACAAGTTTTGCAGTCTCTCTGATACTTGGCAAACACTCCTGTGAAAACAATTAACAACTTTTACATCTCTGGAGAAGGAGGTGTGTTTGCTAATAAAACTTGGGTGCTGAAGCTCATTATAAAAGTGAACTGTTGTTCAGCACAGCTCATATCTACCCAATTAAAATAAAGGATGCCCTTTTAAATGGAATTCAATATAGAAGAGAAGCAAAAGAAGCTGCAAATTTATTTCACAGAAGTGAAACATGAAAAACAAATGTGATTTAACTGCAGTGAAAGAGCATTACATTGGGGTCATTTTTAAAGCATGTATTTCACTGAAATAACTGGTCATGTTTATAAGGCACAAAATAACAGTGTGTTCTCAATTTTCATAGTAATAAGTTTAAATAATGATTAGAGTTATGGCTGGGACAAGGGTTGGAGCTAAAATTACAGTAGGGTAATACATTAAATTATACTAAATGACTCAGTAATCCTACAAATTATAAAGCAAGAGGTGTCCACACTTTTTCTACCAGAGTGGTCTGTTTATTATGAGCACAATGCATTTAATAAAAGACAATAAATGTACCTATAAACTAAATGCCAGCATTTGTAACCCTTGATTACTTTTGGTAATACGCTTACATGTAACTGAACCAGCCAAGCAGATTTTAGTGACCCTGACTGTACTGACGTTGGCCAAAGAAACTACAGCATTGTATGCTAACATGCTCAAGAGGAGCACTAGTGCCAGTGGACAACAGAGGAATGATATGCTGCTTAAATTGTCAAACTGGGTATTTTCAAAACGTACATCTCAATCTCTGGATTCTTACTTATTTAGGGACCCCTTTCCCAGTCTCTTGTCTTTTCCCTGCATACTGCTGACGTCGCTGTGGCCTTCTCTATGTAATTGATTGGCTTGGACTGGCAGCTCGGCTTCTTGGCACCTGCACCCTGCCACAGGGCCCTGCCTTCCTGCTCCTTATCACCTCCCAAACAAAGAGGTGAAAATCTGCTCAGACACCCCCAGGGCACGAGCTAACAACCTGCAGCAGCATGAAGACTTCAGAGCTGATTAGGTTGAGAAACACTGCACGCCTTGCTTCAGGCAGGCTTGGCCTTGCACATCCATGCCGCACAGTATACTTGATTTTTTAAAAATCGAATGACATCGGTAGCTGTAGCAGGGTCGCGGCAAGAAAGAGAACAAGAGGCAAGGAAGCTGCAGTGTAAGTGCTAAAGCGCACATTTAATAAACAAAATAACACAAACAAAACACAGGGACAAATAAACAGGCACACGGGCCAAAACAAAAAGGTTTAAACAAAATACACAGATGTACACAAAAAAAATGCACTACACTAACTGGAGAGTGGCCACACCTGTGTTTGCTGGCAGAGACATTAACCCTGTCCTTGCTATACACCTCCCCTCATGTGCGTAGCCCACTTTGAGTAAAATAAAGTATCTATGTTGTGTTTTCCAAAAATATATTTTTCCCTCAATCTCTTACATTTTAAGTACTTACGTTTTAGAATGCTGATTGCATTTGTCTGGCATGGCCTTATTTTGACAGCTATTTTGCATGAAAAAAAAGGAGAATACAACCAGATTCGGTGCTAGTGGCAACTATCTCAGCTAAATTTCTTTATTACTACTGAATACAGTACCAAAGTAAAGCAGAGTACTCCCCTCTCCTGCTATTATCTGTCTGCCTGCCCCTTCCCCTCACTGACGGCTCAATATTCTGCGAAGGACCCCATTCTGGGCTTTCTTTTGGCCTTTGTTCTGGACCCTGCTATGAAACAGTTGCTTTGTTCTTTTTTAGGGAGTTTACAGCTAATAAAACAACTCCATAACCTGTACCTGTTGCACGTTTCCAGCAGGTTTTACATGTGGAGTTTTGAAAGCACATATAATAGTAAATATATATTTATAATAATTATAGCTGGTACCACCGTTTCTTTTTCTGTCACCCTGGCTGCAATACATGTCATTAGGAGGAGCGCTTGGTTGGTTAAAAGGCAGGTAACTTTGGGGAATTGGATTCACTTTCATACCAGGGTGCTCAGTCTGATTAACACATTATTAACAGCAATGGGCTGCTGGAAGTGATTGCTTTTTTTATACAGTGATTGAACAGCTCCTACTGCTGCTTCTCAGTGTGAAGGGAAACGGATTCCAACATTATACTCTACTCTGATATTTGAAAATCATTGTAATTATTGAGCATTGTAATTGTACTGCATTGAAGTGGCAAGTACTGTTGACATATAATCATTTTGTTCACCTGAACTTGGGGGACATGAATATCCGTAAACTGAAAATATGCATGGGAAAATACTGATTCATACCAAGGAAATCCATAACTTTACATTTGGCAGTTAGAGTTTGGTCAATAGTTGTATGTACTGTAGGGTACATAGGGTAATACAGACCATCTGTTTAAATAAAGCATTGCTTCGGGAGATACTGTACACTCGCCTGTCTGTTTACACAATGTTGAAATGTAATTTCCGTCTGATACAGTTGTTATACACGGCCACTCAGACAGTTGCTAGCACATTGAATAGAAGCAAGTGAGCTGCTTTGAATATTCAGTGAAGGTTTAAATGGGTTGAGAGTGTATCATACAATGGTGTATCAATATTACGATATTTACCCAGAAAACTTGTATCGATTCTTTTTTATTTCACAACATAAGCAGCGGCTCATATCATTCTACCTGCTGTCCATTGGTGCAAGACACTGCTGTAGTTATATTGTCCTTATATTACTCTCAAAATAGGGATTCCCACCACAATTTATGACCTTGCCTTGATACTCCTCATAACTCAGTATTATAAGGGATGAGTGGCAGGGGCACACACATAGCAGGAGGAATCTGTGGGATTAGTTGATTTATTCTGGTGATTACTTACAGTTCACTTTATCAGGTTTATCAAGTGAAGAGAGGCAGCCTGTGCCTCTAGAGATGTGGCGCACCTGTACAATATGTGAAGCATTCTTGGCTTATTCCACCATTCCTACCCACATACGAAGGAAAGGAGATGTGATTTGTGGGGTATTGCACTGACGCAAAATGAAATTTAGTGAGCAAGCTCTTCCAGGATCATTCAGAGAAATTCAATTTTTCACCTTTAAACTAGGAGATAGTAAACTAGGGTCTATCCATCCTGTGCTTTAATTCACTTGGTTGTTATGACAACCAGATAGTCCCCTTCCTTGCAGTGGCAATTTGCTGGGTGGCAATGGAGAAGTTGCACGTTTCCCCATAGTTGCCCTACTGATGCCTACTGCTCGCAGTAGTCAGTTAAGTGCTGATACGGTTAGACAGGGGTACTGATACAGTGCCAGGGTACTGTAATGGATTACCAGGGTGTATTGGTTCAAATTCTTTTCATGCCTTTCTTTTTACAAATACTAAAATGTAGCACCACTGTGTGTCTACTATTGGTTGATTCATGCCATTGCACCTGCCCTTGTACTCTTTAGTAGAGTACAGAGCATTGCATTGCCATTCTCTTGAATCCCAGTGCTTAGTTAAACCTCCAGTCTATCACTAAGTGAAGCACTATACCATGACACATCTTGAGATTCGCAGAACACATTAACCATTCAAATCTGCCTAGAGGACTCGAAAACTCCACTCAAAACGGCATGCAATATTGCATTACCTTATATTTCAGCGTGCAACACCTTTTAATTAGTTATCGTATTTGTTACTTAGTACTGAAAATCAAATATATTTGTAGAACCACTGAAGTGCAGCGCTACCTCATTACAACAAAGTCCACGGAAGCCAATTACTCTTCATGTTGTAAACAGCTGTATTCTGTTCCAAGGGTGAATGCAATTGGGTTCTAGCTGGGACCAAGGTATGGTGACATTATATTGGAGGCGACATTGGAACAGACGGTTTTATAATGAGGGTAGTGTGTTTACTGAATAGTTTACTTCCCACCCATTCAGGATGTGTCTTGTTTGACTGATTATCTTGCTGCTATGAAAGATATAGAGGCATGCTGCTTCAGGCAGATGCATCTTCCCAGCCAAAAATAAGGTAGTGGTTTAAGAGATGTGTAGGCCATGACAGACATGAAGGTAAAAATAAGCCTCGCCTAAAGGTGAGGCGAGAGCTTTAAAATTACTTTTCAATGACGATTACAATTGTTGAAAGTCACTCAAAACCAAGCTTTGTTTATCCATACAACTATTTTGGTTCTGTCATAGAAGTTTATTTTCATTCATTTTTCAAAGTACCAGTACTGTTTAACCTAGTACATTTATAAACCTTCACAAAATCCTTAAAACAGTCCTTAAAGTAATGCAAATATTATTATTATTATTATTATTATTATTATTATTATTATTATTATTATTATTATTATTATTAATTTCTTAGCAGACAGCCTTACCCAGGGTGACTTACAGTTGTATACAAAAAATACATCATCAAGAATTACAGTACAATTAAGAGCAAAATACAAAATACAATGACTTCAATCCTAATAAGAGCAGATAATATGATCTGTTGCAGCTAAAAGTACCTCCCATTTAAGAGGATATTCAAGCAGTTGCTATTCCATTAACTGAGAAAACCTTCTGATTTGACCAGAAACGAGCACTTCATCTGCTTTTTGTTTTGTTTTTGTTTTTAATTTCCCAGGCCACACACAGGAACAGGGAGACTGTTTGCCTTTAATGGTAATTGCATTTACTGAGACTTTGGGACCACCTGGTGGCCAAATATTGTAATTATTTTAATTGAAAGACACAATTTGCTTCTGTCATTAAAGGTAATAATAATAATACAAATAATACTAATACAGGTAATGATGCAACATACCAGGTGAGGCAGCAGGAGATACCAGCCCAACCAGGTGTTTGTAAAATCAAAATTTAGATGGTAACAAATGTTCATGCATAGTAATGAAGAAAAATGTACTATTAAAATGTGGGAATTCCACTGTATCAACATTGCCAGGCATATGCATACAATCAAAGCATGCAATACCAGTTGGCTAGCATAGGTACCTGTGGGTTTGGAGTGCAGAGGCTTATTGGAAAGTATGGTTTCCCAGAAGTTAAATTAAATACTTAGTTGTAGCTAGCCAGCTATCAGTGGGGAGATAAAAAACGATGTGAAAACAATGCCATTTGGGGAAAAGAGAGGGAGGCTTAGTCCCATAGCAACAGCAGTGCATGAGCCCATTGAGAATGACCTTGCAGCGGTGCAGTCCCTAAGCCACTGGGTGTTACAGGAATATATTAACAGTAAAAAATGACAAAATGAGATGAACAGCACTTGCCACTGTAGTTCCTTGCAAAGTAGAGATTCAGTATATATATAAGCCCTGAAAGCTTCACAATACTTTACATGTTTGGTGGCGTATTTGCACGGATGTTAGTAAGGAATTTGTTTTTGATTAACAGAGGGTAAGTTCAGTTGCACTTTTACATTCTAGGTGATGCAAACTGCTATTAATATAATAAATGGTTAATTGTTAAAACTGCCTGAGCTTTACCAGCAGATCCCATCAGAGAAGGTGCATAACAACACCACACACAGATGGGCAGAGCAGGGCCACCATTTCAGAAGGCTAATCTCTGGAGACGTATATAGTATTGTTATTAATGGTTGAGTGTCTGATATCCATTGCTACAGGGTTTTTAATGAGCCTTGTGGCATATAGCTTTGGGCTTCTTTTTTAACAGAACGGTTGGTGTAAAAAAAAAAAAAAGGGATTTGAGTTTGAATATCTCTACCTAATGAGAATCACTGCCAGATCGCATGCGCTACGGCTGTAGACATTGTTGCTTGTGTGTGTGTGTGTGTGTGTGTATGTGTATATATGTATTTCTGTACAATGCATTTGCTTGTTCCCTAATGTTGCTGTAAGTTTGTGTGTGTTTCCATAACCCTAACCCCTTCAGGTTAGTGTTTGTTTTGGTGTATTATATTCCTCTACCCGCAACTTATGTATCACCAGTTTGTGTGTGTGTGTGTGTGTGTGTATGTGTGTGTGTGTGTATGCGTGTATGTGTGTCTATTTTAAGGGTTTTTAAATAGCTGATGACAATAGAAGCCTAGCCCACAACAGATGCTGCCTGTTGTGGAGCAGGATAAACATGCAAATGTGTTTTATTCTTGATGTGTCAAAACGGTATGTTAGGTCAGAGGAAAGGTTCTGTTTACCAAAGGGAGACTGTATGAGCAGCTGCTCTCTTCACATCTCAGATGGCGCTGGCAGTCTGTTAGGGAGCGTCTCCAAAGTTCCAGACAATGTTCAAAACACACAGCAAGCACGCAGACCCAGGCATTAAGATCATAAAGGAGAATCTGACACCGGATAACTTTGAGGTGATTCATTAATGCCTTCTTTTTCAGGGTATTTACAGTTTACTACAGGACTTTCTGTTGTATTTTGTTTCTGTCATGCATTATATCTCAGTAATTAAAAGAGATAGTTATTTTCAAGATAGATAGATGTGTCAATTACAATTAGTATTGTGTGATGTGCTGTAGAAAGGGTATTTGAGTCTATAAATGGAAGGTGCTGAATCTAATTTGTGATGAAACTTGGTAAGGACATTCGTTAGCATACATTCTTGAGAGTATTGTCATGGCAACCTATTTATTGATGAGCTCATATTGAACACACTGTGCGTTTTCATATTTACTTTCAGGTTTAATAGCACACAACTTTCATTGCTTGAACAGAGTAATGTGTTTTACACAAAACATCAATTTGTTTATTGCTTTAGGCATCATTTGCAAAACAGCTGATAAATATGAAGTTTAGTAATACAAACAATTCACCCAATATAAAACTTAAATACAATACGCACACAACATAGCGTACTGCACATATGAGTACAGAAGTACAGATCTATTAAAAATAGTTCAAACAGAGTCAGACAGCAAATTTACTGCATAACCAATATTTAACACTAATGAGACATTATTTAGGGGATCTCTAAAGGAATTCCTCAGGATTAAATTAAACCCAGTTAAACTCTGCTAGGGGTAGTTTGTGATAAACATTTAGATTTTGTTTTAGTGTGTTTTACCTGTTTAAGTTCAAGGAGTGGGGGTAAAGGTTTCTTCGCAGAAAGAATTATCCCTGTCAGGCAACCTGTTTCCATGGAAACAAGTCGGTGTCAGGGGCAGCTGACAGGAATGTGGCTGGGAAAGAAGAGCTGTGTCCTTCACATTACCTCGGGGTCAAGGGTCACCTTTCAGACAGTGAGCATCTTCAGCAGCAACATCCTCACTGGAAAAAGACACTAACAAAGCCAATAATAGCCTTTAATGGTAAACAAAGAAGGGGTCCAGTGAGCGCAGTAAAAAGATATAAATCAATGACGTCCAACATGCTTATCTTCACTTTGAAGAATGGTTTGTATTCTTGTGCTGCATGCATGTGGAGAAACTGTAGCTCTTTGTTTCAGTATAATGTTATTCAAACATGCAGTGTTCAGTGTTACACCCGAATTCTATTGTGTATGTTTGTTACATTTATCTGTCCTTCAAGTACAGTCTATACTTCTATTTTAAGAGTTTTAGGTGTATTAACTGCTAACAACGATCTTACTAACACATGAACACATGTTGTTCATTTTGCGTGAATGATGATTGTCAATAAACAAAACATTCAAATGGTTTCAATTCGGCCTTGTTACTGTAGTGTAGCAATGTTTAGCACATGCTATTAGGTTTAATTGTATTATTCCTTTTTTTATTATTTTATAGAATAGATGAAATCTACTTTACAAAAGCAGTTTCAACTTCTCTTATTACGTTCAAGCATAGAAGCAAACAACCATCTTTAAATGTAAAAACTGTTTTTTACACTTAGAATACAACACCAACCCTCCGTGTGTATTTGAAATGAGATGAGGAAACAAGTAGAACAAGCCAAATATGAAAAGTCTTTCAATACCAATTAAAAAGTAATGTCAGCGTAGTTAGAAAATGCTGCCGATTCTGTTTGGAAAGGCCTGGATTGGAACCAGTAGTGTTTTCCTGTGTAAAATACAAGGCTAATTTGGAGTGCTGATGTTTAATTATCAAAACATGGGAAAAGCAACACCTCATTTTTCTCAATTATATTTGTGTCTTTATTACCATCACACACACACACACACCACACACTCACTTCCCCCTCCCCACCTCCACCCATCACCAGGAATGCACACTTCCGCTCCCCCCTTGGTGAACCTGCACAGGGAGGTTCAGAAGCATGACCTCCTACATTGCCTCACTGTTTCAGATATTCAGAAAGCAGGAATGTGATAATAAGATCAGACAAGGTGAGGTACTCTGTGGTCTGCGATGACTCACCTACAGAGAATGAATTAATGAGCCCCCTGCTTGCTTCCTTAAGGTGGAACTTTACTAGAAAAACATCTTCTGCAGGGCTCAGCTAAGTATCCATTCAGTCAGTTACCCGACTTTGGTTCTCCTGGTTCAACTGGCTTAAATCTGGTGCTGCAGCTCAAGCTGAGTAACTCCCTGATAGTTAATGCTAAGGAGGGTTGATGCCCTGAAGCCCACAGTGTTGTGCCATCATCACATTCTCAGTAATACAGGACAACTTGAGGCAAATCAGAAATGTATGTATCAATTGATTATGCATGAAACCGTGGCCTCAGACCTGCTCGGGACATTGGACAAGACATTTGTTTAGGACGTTAGGCCAGAGGGTACATTATCTCATTTTCAAAGGCAGATATATACATGGATGCTTATTGGTTCCTGGTTAATTAAAAATGACCTGTGTGTTGGAGGGTTTTTCCTCCTCTCGAGCCTCTCAAAGCTTAATAAACCACACTTGTGTGTACTTGTGCGTGGGTTTGTATAGCTCAGACCTCTTTGCACCTACCTATGGCTTGGCTTAGCAAGAGGATTTCAGGCAGCCTAAGTTCTGGAAACTCCCTTCTAAGTTCACAAACGAATGAACAAATATCAAATGCTGCGGCTAACCAGAAACTTGTGATGGAAATCAGCAATCAAAAAACAGTGATGTACTTGACTCTGATGATCTGAATGTGGAACCTGGGGTTAGGAGGTGAAAGGTCAACGGTTAGAGACGCAGATAAATCCCCTGCATCCCCTAGGCTTCTAATGTAGAAAATAAAGAGATACACTTGAATTGGATTTATCCACAGTCAAAGCAAAAGCTCAGCAAAGACAAAGATTTCTTTTTTTAATGGAAGCCATTGTATGACCTTTAATCATCCCATGGCTTGACGCTTATTAAAATGTAAACTAAATATCAAATAAAAAGCACGCAAAAACTCCAACACCTTTATGTATTCCTCGGTGCCCATAATAGAGTGTTGTAACAACACACAAACCAGTTCCTTCTTTTTTATTCCGATCTGCAAAGAAATGGTGGGTGGAAAAAACAATAGCATTAGAAGATACAATGGGCAGTCTAATTATCACAGGAGCTGCAAACGACTGCTTAAAGCTACTCCACACAGGCCAACAAAAGAACACTGTTATTTCTTTTAAATGCAGGGTTAATTAAGCCCCCCTTTATCTTGTTTCCTTACACGAAATAAATGCCTCCTGATTGTCTTCCTCATCTGGACTGCAATCACTGTAAATCATGGTCCCTTGTGTAAGGAGCAGTGAAAAGGTTTTGCCCCAATGACAGGTTAATGGAATAGCGTTACACTGCAAGGGCTGCTGGGAAATGCACCAGGTGTCTGGGGATGTTGTAAAGAGTCCCTGTCGGGTTACTTACAAATGGAAAAGAGATCAATGGGTGAAACCATGACAACAAAACACCTTAAAGTCTAAGAGCAAAGTAGAAATGAAACCGGAACACCGACACCAATGTATTGCTGAATCAATCTGCACCTGCAAAAACTGCAAAAATATAGTTTCGACAAAATCACAGCTTTGATTATTAGCTACCTGTTGTTTGATTACTTCTTTGTGGGAGAATAGACTGATGATTTAAAAGCTGAATTGCTGGATGGTCCTGCAATGCTGGTAGTGTGGATAAAGGTGTGGTTGCTCTTGGGAAGAGTTTTGATTAAGTGGGGAGAGAAAGTAATGAATTCTCTCAGGTAATTGAGTAATACAATCATTTATACGGCTACTCTGCAAAAAAGCACTTTTTTAGCAGAACTTGCCAAATATCCAAGAGAGCAGAAACAGTAATAAATACCATGTGATTATACAGTAAATAGACAAACAGGACTTATAGACAGACACAGATACTCTAGATGAAGTAGATGCTTGTGTCCAGTATATTGACTTCAGTACAGTTATAAAATATTATGCACAAAGAGAATGTAAAATATTTCTTTAAAAAGTATAATGAAAGGTAAAGCACAAGTAAGCATGGTAAATCACAGAGAATAATTGTAAAGCATGTTAAAAACCATGGTTAGTTGTGGTGAAGCACAGTAAAGGCACTAAGTATAGGAAAGTATAGGAAACTGCAAAGGATCATGCGTTGAAGTAAGAATAGATACTGAAAGCTTGATGAATAAATATTCTAGTTATCTTTGGAAAAATAATGAAAAACAAGCATTGTATAAACACTGCTCCCTTCTGTGCTCAACCAGACCTGAATGTCCTAAGTGAAGGAATTCAGAAAGAACAGAGCTCTCATTCACATAGTAACACAGTGGCAGTTAATTTTACTCTACAGTATAATACTGCACTATTATCATATATATATATATATATATATATATATATATATATATATATATATATATATATATATATATATCATAAATAAATAAAACACCAGAAGGTAACAGATTACCTTTTAAGAAAATAATCACACAAGCAAATTAAATATAGAACCAAGATATTTTTTCCTATCAATTAAAGTGTTGAACTCGCATTAACAATAAACAAGACAAGAACAATCCAGTGCAGGTTCGGTTTTTGCTTGCTAAGCTTTGCAGGCTCTATAGAGGTAGAAGCTGTGGTATATATCTTTGATACTTAGTTCTCCATTGAGACCAATTACTAAAGAATCACTCCCGTTCCCTAGAGTCCCCAGTCAGATTTCTACTAGATCAGCGTTTTCACAGGCATTTGTTTAAGATGCACGATCCCTTTTCTAACAGTTGTTAAAGTGCCAATGCCGAGCTAAATTGGGGAATATTCTTCCCCAGAGGTCAGAAAAGCGTGCGCCGTAATTCGTTTTTTTTATTTTCGCTGTTAGCGAAACTGTTATTATTACTTATAAGTAAATGCTTCATGACCCACTGTAAAGCAGACTGTGTATACTGTGTATTTATTTACACAAAGTAATACACATTGGGATGGAGTCTCAAAGCTATTTAATGATGACACGTCATCATTAGTGCAATTTCTGAAAGGGGAATGCGCTAATGAAAATTTGGAGTAAACTTCTTTGAGAATTAGTCCATAACTGGAAATTACCCTTTCTAAACAGTGCAAAAAAAAAAAAAAAAAAATTGCACTGTTTCAGGTTTTGGTGTTTTTTCCCAATGACACTTTGGAGTAAATTACTTTGTGGATTTTTAATATCATATTTATGGGGGTGGGGGGGGGGTGGGGAATCTTTGTGAATTATAGTAATATTTTACAAGAACTGAAATACAGTCATTTATATTGAGTAGCTTCATAGAAGGAGCTATATTAATGTTTTTGTCATTTAAATAAGTGACTCACAGGACACAGTGATTGCTTGTTGCTTTCTGTGTCTCCTATGGACACGGATGAAGTAAACACACATTTCTTCTTCAAGTTTTACCTCCAATGGGTCCCTCGATTGCCTCCAGCATATACAGTATCACAGTGTAAAGCACGCATGTAGTTATGGCCAAAAGTTTAGCATCTCCTGGAATTTTAGGATTGAGACATAATTATGTAAAGGATGGCCCTGTCTGTGATACGAGGTCAAAAGCTTGCTCATGCAAACATGCCTGGCTCTCTTGTATAGTGGTTAATATTCTCCTTTGATAAGTACAATAAAAAAACAAAGTTCAAGGGTGAAGCTTTGCCTGTTTTTTTTTTTCTTTTTCTACTGTGGAAATTTACCAGCATCAATAAGCACAATGAAAAAAAACATCAAATTCTGATAAGATCATGTAACAATGTATAGCTTAGATATGATATCTTATTTCTTTCAATACAAAAAAACGCTGTGCTGTGGTGAGGATTTTTTTTGGTATTCATCCATCTAGATGGCTGTAAATGTTCACAGAATATTTAACACTGTTCGATGGGAATAGGGTTACAGGGGTTACAACAGTTTAGTGGGCCAAATCATTTTAAAACTTAGTTACAAAATGTTATGGCAAGAAAGCAAATTTATTTTTATATATTTTCCACATACATCCAATGTGTATGCTACTGGAGATACAGTACCAAACTATTAGCATGGTAAATCTGTGTGGCAATGTTGTCTTTTCCAAGCTGTTGTATGCCTTTACTGTGTTTATCCATGTTTACCAACCAACTCTGTTCTTTACCATATACAGTACCACTTACCACATATGGTTTAATGAAAACCAGAAACACAACCTTATTTGTAGAAATGAAACACACAGTATTATCCTGAATACTAGAAAGAAACTAGTGAAGGGTCCCAGATATGAACTAGTAGGTTTAGCTGATAGAGTGGCTTTCGCTGAATTGTTGGATTTTAGTGTTTTCTGTGAACGGCTCTACCTAATTCTAGCAGTGTGTTAGCACCACCTAGTGGAGGGAGTAGTACACTTCCAAAAGAACATGCATTTTTGAATGACACTTTTTCAAATCAATGATGTTGTTTTCCAACTCGGGGGTTGAAATACATGTGCCAGGTGCTTGATTTTTTTTAAACATTTACTTTACTGTTTTATGGTGTTTGCATTCATTCTAATTGGTTCTGGGATTCTTGCTCCAATATTGAGTAATTTTTGTTTTCTATATATGCCTTTACCTGGAGCTTGTCTGGAGATTCCCAAGGGCTGGGATTGAACATTCTTCCTAACAAATCATGTGACACTACGACCTTTCAACTCTGCCAACCCCATCAACTCACTGACTATATCATTCTAGAGTAGGTGGGGGTTGCCAATGCTATGGTCTGTAATGGTTCTGTTAAGGTTTCATCAGTGGTGTGTGTAACTACCATCAAAGTAAGCCAAATTAATTATAAACCAATATAAAAAAAAGAAGAAAAAAAATTCATCACCATTATGGATTTGGCAAAAACAAAAAAAAAGTGTTGTTTAATAGCAGTTCCTGAGTACAAAGTTTGTTTCTTTGAGATTCATAATATGTTAATATTGTGTATGTAGGGTGTCTATTAAAGCTGAGTAAGAGGTATAATTTCTCAGTTTGAGCAGTCAGACCACCTCACAGTTATCTCCACCAAACTGCATGTCATCTCTTATACAATAAAAGACATACATAATAACTTACATTGTGTGCAGGTACTCTTAAAGGCAAATACAATTTTCAATATATCCATCAGTGGCCTGATTTAAAATATATATATATATATATATATATATATATATATATATATATATATATATATATATATATATATATATATTTATTTTATTTTTTTCTTGCACGTCAACTGAATGGCAGTGCCACCTTGTGGTAGCGACTTGTAATAAATAAACTACTGTACTTCTATACCCTTTCACTATTTTGTTTTCTGTATAAATGCAAACATATGAAATACTGAAAAGTGTGGTTATTAAATTCCATTAGCCAGGTTTAACCATGGTAAACTACGGTAAATGCATACTATAACTATGGGAAAAGCAAAGGAAAACTGTTCTGTAAACTTATATAACGGCATTGTTTGACCTGTAAGTGTTAACAACTGTGACGTGCAAGAGATGGTTATAAAAAAATTGGATCCCTTTAGTAGCTTGCATACTAGGAGGAGTCTTGTTTATTTATGGAGCTGAGATGTTTATACTGAATAGGCTGTCTGACATGTATCCTGTCATTTACAAAGATGCCCTTTTGGCAGCAGCATTTAATAGACTAACGGAAAAAGACTAAACAAGTCCAGTACAAGAAACAAAACATGTAGACACAATGACTATAGACGAACAAGCTTCATAGCTATGAATAGATAAAATATCAGTAGTGCCTGGTCACAATCTTATGTTCCATGTACACTGACTGGTCAAAACCTTAGAGGTGAGCTGCAACTGAAGCCACAATGTGTTGCTCCTGGCTCATTGTTCTGTGTGGAAACAGGTGAGTCTTGTTTCAAGTCTGTTGCTTGTCAAAATATGTTGTTCAAGTTTGCAACCATAGTTGAGTTTTCCTGTGGTCTGTAAGCTGTGCTATTCCAGAAACTCTCTTGATAGGACATTTTGGTCATTACAACCACTGGTTATAATGGGCACCCACCACTATCACTTGTGAGGTCAAAGAGATCATTCTGCTTTCCCATTTGTGTTGCTGAATAATTGCACACATCTTATAATCGGTCTAGTGGATCACATGGCACCTTTTTTTTTTTTTGTCCAGTCACAGTTGCATGGAGTTTAAAATGTATTATAAGGCTTAAAAAAAACACAATTTTCTTACTTCTTACTATCATATCACCTTTCTTACAAATCTCAATAATCTTCTGTATGCCATTTAATTGTTAAGACTTTATTTTTTACTTTGACTCTGCCTGGTGAAGTCCATTTAACCCGCTGCCACACTATAGATTCACTCCCTGTGCAACTGCCAGGACCCCACCTGAAACATAAAACTTCCTTTGCTGCACATAGGACTTGAAGTGGTGACTGATGAACAGGGAGTGTATGTACTTGGCAGGAGAAATGGGTTTCACCCAATTCTGAAATGAAAAAAAGTTTGAATAAATAGTCAACAGATAAAATGAAAAGGGGCCATATATGATAATGAGAAATAAGAAAAGGTTTATAAATCAGTTATTTCCACCTTTAAGGTGTTTTTCCCCCCCAAAAAGATGTTCACATTGTCCAAAGCACCACCTACAAGAGAATGTAACTGTTTCTCCAACAATAAACCTCTAACTTTATTTTAGTGCTTAAATAATCATTGACTCAAGCAATTGCTCTAAAGATATAAATCCCTGAAAGCAATGGAAAACTGTTTGCAAAAGCTGTGCGCAAACAGTCTACAGGAGTTTACCAAAAATCATGACTTTTAATATTGTTTGGCACTGTTTGTAGTAGCTATGGGCTACTAGGGACTATTATGTTTCCTCTAACTCTTAAGGAGCACTAAAAAAAAAAAGTACAAGTTCACAGAACGATTGCCAAGGGAAAGCCTACCAAACCGCAGCTCCTGGCAGACTCTGACAAGGCATTAAAAATCCTGGTGTCGCCACTGAGCCCTGGCCCCTGTCAGGGTGTCACGGCACTGCTAATGAAATCAATGTGTGCCTCGTGCTCTGAGCAGCTGTTACTGCAGAGGCCCAGTGCTGCTGAAAACACCTTATCAGCAGGCCGCATCTCACCCAGTGGGGAGTTCAGGAAATTTAAACTGAGGCCAAACAGCTGTTACAAGGGGGTGGGAGGGGTTCATCCTACAGCAGGACAGTATGAGGAAGTATCTGTGGATGTTTGATGCTGAACTGCTTATCTAGTAGCACCAGTAGCTTTCTTTGTGGTTTGACACTAGAGATAAAACCAGATCCCAACTCAACCCCTTCGACTCTACTTTAAGAGTATGTAGTGGGGATCCAAAAAATTCAGCGTTATATGTCCCCACGTGTTGCTACAACTTTTTAAATAACGTACCTGTAATTGTTCTTATCATTGTCAACATCCTGACAACTATTTACACTTATAACTTTAAAGTCAGTTTCAAAGCTCTTTTCAAAATGTCCGCTCTAGTGCACTGGGGTTTGAGATCTGTCCTCTGAATCACTGCAGGAAGAGCGATAAAATAAACAAAAAATAAAAAAACATAACAAATGTTCTGGCTTTTCTGTTCCGTACCACATCATGGATCGTTATTGCTGTGTTACCTGTTAAACATTGTGGGCAATAATCCTTACACTATCAGTGCACTAGAGCAGACATTTTGAAAAGAGCTTTGAAACACATTTTTAAATTAGAAGTGTTAAAAGTTGTCAGGATGTTAACAATGAAAAGCAAAATTACAGGTACACGATTTAAACAGTTGTAGCAACACGTGGGGACGTGTAATGTATCTCTGTTGTAGCCCGGCCTGACAAACTGGTACAAGATAAATAACTGAATTGCTTTATATGTTAACTTTGTATATGAGGACTTATGGACATTTATTGAATATCAACTGAATGCTACAATCATGACCATGTTTTTACCAGAATATGGCATGATGGTTTGAAATGAGTTAGGATAAAATTATTGTAGCGCTTCATTTAAATTGGACACTATGTGCGTAGCATTAACAACAACTTTATACTGATTATATAAAACTATGCACATATTCCTTCATAAGCATTTTGAAAACCAGCATAACCTGCATATTCATATATGTTGTCACAATATTTTTACTAATATATGCTACAAAATGATACCATGGGATAACGCACGTAGTAATACAGTGTTATTATTATTATTTATTTATTAGCAGACGCCCTTATCCGGCGCGACTTACAATTGTTACAAGATATCACATTATTTTTACATACAATTACCCATTTATACAGATGGGTTTTTACTGGAGCAATCTAGGTAAAGTACCTTGCTCAAGGGATTGAACCCACGACCCTCCGGTCAAGAGTCCAGAGCCCTGACCACTACTCCACACTGCTGCCCTATGCAGCCTTTGTGAAAATGTTATGAATCCATCATAGTTGCCAATTCAAATAAAGCATTACTGTGAAAATACCTATACATTGCTTTACAATACTACACTTTGTTATACACTATGAACCTAAAAGAACTCAAAGAGAGATGCGAGTTCAAATGATACTCTGTATTTAACAGATATGTAGGCTGCCAGTTGTGGAAGGCAGTTATATCACAAAGTACAATTGCTCTCAAAAGAGAAAGGGGTATTGCTCAGCATATGTTGGAGGGTTACTGTATGAAAGTAAACAGAACCAGTTCCAACCACCAAATAAGAGGAAATACAGGCCAAAGAGCGCGGGAGCAGTTCTTCTGTCACCCAATCATGACACATGCAATTTTAATTCCGATAAATCATTTCAGCAACTTTAAACAATTAAACGGGGGCGCTGGAAATCCGAGACAGCGGAGGGAATGCGAATGTCAGAACAGCTCCCTCCCTCAGGATTACTGGAATTCCTCTATTTCCCATCACACTCTCCGCTGAGTAAGAAAACAGCACCCAGCCACAACAAAGACAGGAGCCCCCTCCAAGCTTGTGTGTGGGTGGTGTGTGTGCGTATGTGTGTCTGCTTGCGTGTCTGTGCGTGCGTGTGTGTACGTGTGTGTATGTGTGCAGGGGGAGACTGTAAGAAAAACTGAAAAGGTCCTTTCCACAAGAATGAACCACCACCCCCTCAAGCAACATGATCATAAAGTGATTTGTGTGTGTATTTATTTTTTTCTACTTGTTGGAATTTCTTTTAGCAGGTGCCTTGCTGGTGTCTAAGAATATTAATTGGTTTTGTGCTTGATACTTGTGGCTGTATATCTAAGTTTAATCAAATATTTTTTAAAGCTTTCACTCTAAATCCTCATTACTCTTTTTTTTTTTATAAAACGCACCCAAGTTATCAAACTAGAAAAACATTTAAGACATGTATCAGGTTTAACTGACTTAAGTGGTTCTTATTTGTAATTGGTGTTTCCCTTTCAATTTGAAGACGACCACCAAAACATTAAGCATGGGATATGCCTGCCTATTCTAGGTCTCTACGCCAGAGCTGCCGATAGGCCCCTTCCTGGGAAGACGCCCTCGGTCCCACCTACCGAGGGATTAAAACCGTCATTCCATGGAAGCCATTTCTCTTTTTGCCTCTCAAGTCGGTAAGGTAAGACCCTCTGTGTTGGTATGTGAGCGTTTTTTGAAAAAAACAGTGTGTCTACTGCAGTTCCCTTGCCTTTCAGGCTGAAAGCTGGCTTGCCGCTTTCACTGAATCAATGACTCCTGATTCAGCCTTTTTTCTTCCTATCTTTCCTCAGCAACCTGCACGCGCTCGCGTTACAGGCTGCTGCTTTCTAGCTGTGGTACGTGAGTCAACTGCCTGTGCAGTATTGATTTAAAAGGACTAAGTGTTGTTGTCTCTTCCAGCCTTCACTCATGTGGAAGCATGCCAATGGGGGCTAGGCTTCGCCTTACCCCCACTGTTGAGCGACTCTGCTGGCTGCTGTTAGCAGTTAAAAATATATAAAATATACATTGTTGTTGCTTGCTGGCACATCTGCAGTGCACACGCGGTACTCCCGCTTGCCTGTGTTGTGCTACAGGTATATTAAAAAAAAAAAAAAAAAAAGCAACAGCAACAGCAACAACAGGCCTTGTCCTCCACGGGGCTGTACTTTTTACTAGCCCTGCAGTAGAGTAGACCGCGCCGGCTGCCTTGGCCCACCCACCCCGATGCCTTCAAAAAAAATAAAATAAAAATAAAAAATTGAACAGCAGCAGCAATGTGTTTCCCACTATTATTGTTTGTATTGTTTACTGTACTCCGTCCACAGATTCACCCGCCGTGGCTTCGGCCTGTGTGTTCCCTGGTATACGCTACGTGCTGACCAGGTGTGTGCCTACACACGGTTAGGATAGGCACCGCTGCTTCAGCTGCCCCACCGGTGCACGCTCAGCCTGTGGTACTTCGGTATGCGCGGTGCTCGTTTGTCTAACACACCGAGGACACCCTGCCCTGCCCTCACCCGGGCAGCGCTTGGCCAATTGTGCGGCGCCACCTGGGAGCTCCCGTCCACGGTCGGCAATGGAATAGCCTGGACTCGAACCGGCGAAGTCCAGGCTATAGGGCGCATCCTGCACTCCACGCAGAGCGCCTTTACTGGATGCGCCACTTGGGAGCCCCCCTGCCTTGTGATTTTTAACTTAAATTATACATTTTACTTAAATTTATTTAAACACAGGGAGCAGAAGGTCACACATGTATGTGTAGATAATTCAAAATGTGCCTCCTGGCCTAGCCTAGCCAAGAGTCAGTTTTAGAGAGTAGGGATATCAGTCCTGCTGGATAAATAAACAAACAATTTCATGTGCAAGCTGTCGTGTATTTACCAACAGTTTGAGAGTATTCTAGCGCTAAAAGAACATGCTGCCCTCTTTATAACCTCTGCCTAGTGCAGTAAAACCTCTGCAACCAATCAGGAGCATGCATTACATTTACAGCGTATTGCTTAGCTGAATTATATGTATTCCATTGAATTTACAAACAATTTCACCACAGAAACAGTTTCTATTTAGATTAAGAATGTATTAAAACATAACACAAGCACTTAACAAGGCCTATGATAAATCCACTACAAACTGATCAGACTTATCACAGTTATCAAACCAGGGAGACATGAGGGACGTTCCATGAAAATTAGACATTTGTTACATTGGATAGTTCATCAATATCAGGCTATCAGCAAGCTCATAACTTTTTGATCAACAAATGTTTATGTATTAGGATAGTACTATTATAACAATAACCTTGGGCAGGCCATCAGTCGATGACTTCTCAGTGTGTAGAAAGTGGAATGGCCCATAGCATTTGATGAACAACAGGGGATACCCACACCTTAACAGCAGAAAAGAACAGTACATCAGACTGAAGGCGTAGGGGGCAAATAGATCAAAGCAGAACTCAATTCAATGTTACCAACACCTAAAAAAGTTTAAGCCACAGCTCAAGACCCTAGCCTGTAATGTTAACTACCTTTACTTTCATCTTTTGCACTGCAGAACTTTTTGTTGGCCTTGTCAGTTTCAGTTCCTGTTTCCATTGAGTCTAATCCTAAAAATCTGTCAAGGTCTCATCAGGGTAAAAAAGACCACACCCAGCCCTCAGTTGTATTGTGTATTCTTACTTCAAAACAGATTTATTTTATAAAGGGTGACTAATTTCCAGCACCCCCTCTATTTATTTCCTCCCTCCTTTAAGAAGCAGCTGAATTAGTCTTAATGATAAGTTGCCTCAAGCACAGTTCACTAACTTTCCTGTAACTCCTAGCAGGGCCCTGGCTACGATGGAAGCTCAGTTTGGGTTCAGAGTCTTTTGTTTTAAATTTTCACTGCCTGTGCCCACTGCCACAGCAAAGCGTACCTCACACAAAAAAAAATCTTGATCTGAGGCTTTCTCTGCAGTCACTCCCTGTGTTTCCCAAGCCACTAGACACAATAAATACATCCCTGTCCGCACTGGAGCCAGAACTCTCAGAGCGTCACATATTGAAACTTAGCAGGACACAAGTGAATCTGCTAATTGACCAATTAATAGAATAGGTTTAGAGAATATACAGTACTGGGTGCAGCAACGACTTGGAATTACAGTGACCCCACAGAGAGGAAAATACCAAAAATAAAAAATAAAAATCTGGAAAGAGAAAAAAACACCTACTGAAATAAACATAGCATTAAAAGACATGTTTATATCTTTTCAGGGAAAAAAAATTGTGCCAACGACACCACTGATTTCAAGCATAGTCTTTTTAAGAAGCAAAGCATGAAGCTAGGGTGGGGCCCCATTACCTGCTGCACAGGAAGTCAACTTGGACAAAAAAGTGTTTTTTTTTCTCACAAACTTAAAGTGTTGTGGGAGAATAAATTGGATACACCTCAGTCAAAGTGAAAATAAAGTCTTTAAACAATCTCAGGGACTTGTGAGAGAGTGGTTATGCTAATGAGAGGTAACATATTATAGTCAATTTTATGCCACATTTTAAGCTGCTATTAGATGTTGCTCGTTGGCACTGCTATTGTACAGTATATCATTTTACTGTTTCAGGCACAATTAAATGGAACAGCTGCCACAATTATTATTGTTAATAATGATTGCCAATACACGACTTGCCACTGAATTGTGGAGAGTACGAAGCAAGTTTGCTGCAACAACCTTGAATACTGACATGTTGAATTTAGAAGACATGGTAATATGAAAACAGAATAATTACCAGCAACTGTAGCCGGGAATATTTACTGGCAGGCATTGCCAAGTGTAAACTGGCCCCACATCTTTGTCGGTATTATTTCACTGATAAAGTAGCACATAACACCTTAAATGGCAAGACAGGGTTCAAATGTAGTTAAAACAGACTTTTTTTTTTTTTCAAATGCTGTAAATTGTGAAATTTTGAATTAGCCTGGTGACAAACAAATTGTTATTGTTTTTGAGGAATTTCAACAAAAAAAGAAGATCTCCAGCATACAGATAAACAAATGACCTGTTCTGTTCAAAAAAGGCATTAAGTACAGTTTCAAAACAAAGCTAAACGAACAAAGGGCAGTGCAGATCGCACAGTCACAGGCAAACAGCCAGTATTCTCACATCAGGGACCTTCCAAAACTCTACACAAACAACCCTACATAATTAAGATATATTAGCAAGTATGTGTTTGTTTTAATATTTGGACAACTCACTCTCTGCAGTGGAGGGGAGAATCTAAATGTATCCTCGGTCACCCTTAAACTGAGGTGCAAACACACCATGATCACAACACTTTAATTAATTCAATTATTAAATTTGTCTTCCAATTCTGCTGGCAGATAAAACCATCCTCCCACTGTACGTAAAACGTGAAGTGAGAGCTAAATGATAAAATATGTATACTGCAGTGCAGCACTGATTTTCCAGTTACTCCATCTTCAGTTTCATGAAATAGAAAAAAATAAGTTACTTCAAAACCGTAGCTTCAAATAACATGTTCCTAGTTTTCTGGCCTCTTACCGTTGTTTACATGTACATATACTCATATATTGTCTTTTATTTTTATTCTTAGTCAGTATTAGGATGCTTTCACCTGGGTTCAGGAGCTCTTTAATTCTAGCTGTCTTCCATAGACAGAGTACAGAGACGAGATCTGCCAGTCTTTATACAATTAACAGCCAGCGCCATCTAGTGAACAGTTAATTTGGATACAAGTTTTCTATTGCTGGTAATACACACCTGGACACTCAGAATCACTGTAAATGTCACAAAGAGGTATAAGGAACAGTAAATGCAAACCCAGCAGTAAATTCTTATTCTGCACTTCAACCGGTAGTGTTTTTACTAGGTGAGACACAACTCACTTTATATAGTTTGATATTCTTTATTGAAAAAGTGAAAAAAAAAAAAAAACTTTTTGATAAGGGCCCAGCAGAAATTGGCTGTAAATGTATATCTGGGGCAGCGACATGTATGTATTTCCATAGAGATCTGCAATATGCCTGTATATCGATTTGATAGCCAGGTGCTCACCCAGGGTAGTGGACGGGGTCATATTCAATGCTTTTTATTTCCCTCTTGTTAAAATGAGGCTCAATTTCCCATGGAGCCAATATTCAACTGACAACAGACTAAAATAAACAGAGATTGCACCACAGAGTTTATTTTTCAAATCCTAACTGCTTCTCTGTGCAATTATCCACTGATGATGGCCATTTAGAAAATGCAAGAATCGGAACAGAATGCCTTGTGATGTGAGGCCACCACCCCTCCTTTCTGTACAATACATTTAAACCAATACAGTTGCCATCTGCAGGAAAGAGTCAAATACACTGTTTGATTACAGCACCTGCAATCCCTTTACTGTGTTATATCACAGTAAATAAATGTGTAGTGAAGCATAATGAAATGCATAGAAGTTTGGTAAACCATGATAAATCACATTGTTAGCATGGGAAACTGCAGGATTACTGTGTAATTGTACAATGGTTGCCATTATTATCTTTAAATGAATAGGACAATACACAGTACAAAGAATTGCTGTACATTCTAACAAAATTGACTAATACATTTACCAATATAGTTGAATACGGTTTGCAAAATATTGACAGTACTCTATGGTTTTACAGCATCCATATTGTACAACCGTAATACATCCTAAATGTTGCATTTTATTTTTCAATATATTTGCAGGCTTCAATATATTGGAGGCCTTCCCTCAAGTTTATGATTCGGTGCTGGCTCTTATCAAAGCCAGCTGAGGCTGTCTTTTTTATTATTAATGAACAGATGTCAGAAGAATCTGTAGATTTGAGAAAGAAATGTTAAAGATTGCCAGGTCGAAGTGAAACAAGGAACACAGCTGATCATCAACATCCAGTATCTTATTATCACACCACTGGATATGCTCTGTTGATAACACTGATAACCTTTCTCAATGCATAGCAAGTATGGCACTTCAATCACTGTACACTGCAGAATAATAACATACTCCTTTATCCTGTTTCTTTCAGCACCTGAGCACCCATGGTACAAAAATATTCAATGCATAGTGAATGACATGACTCCACAAGGCACAGTGTTACTAGCTGGTTATACGTTTACTCACAACTCAAAGTAAATATTGCTGGCAAAAATTCAGTAAATTGTAAAATATGTCCAAAATACAAGACATGAACAAGCAGCCAATCCCAAGCCAAAAACCACAACAATGATAATAATCACAACAGCAAATGACAATAGCAGCAGATAAATGTGTAGTGACAATAGCGTATAGTAATAAAAGCAGCAACAATATTGGTAAGTGCTAAAATTGAGAAGAAATAACAGCAGCAGCAACAAGTGCTATGATTGAGTTGTAAAAATAGCAGCAACAATATTACAACAGAGGTAGCAGTCAGGTAGAAAGGCTGTACATGAAAATAACCCCAAGACTGTTATATCTGTCTTCATGTAAAAACATTGATCACTCCCTTGGGATTAATATTGCTTTGTTAGGTGTTAGGGTAATTTGAAAGATATTGGTCCCTGTCTTTCAACTTTATTCTACTACCGTCTGTTATATATATTTATATATATATATATATATATATATATATATATATATATATATATATATATATAGAGAGAGAGAGAGAGAGAGAGAGAGAGAGAGAGAGAGAGAGAGAGAGAGAGAGAGAGAGAGAGAGAGAGAGAGAGAGAGAGAGAGAGAGAGAGAGAGAGAGACATTTTAAAAGCTATACATTTGAGGTCATTAACTACACGTTGGTTGAAACAAGGGAAATCTCCTGGATTCCAATTAGCGTTGATAAAAAGAACAAAAGACAGCTAGCTTGGGCAAGCATCTCAATTACCAGCTGAAAGAAAGAAAGAAAAAGAAAGAAAGAAAAAAAAAACAGTCCAGCATCAAGGTCCCAGTGAGATACCGTGCAGGCGCCAGTGAAAAAGACAGCAAGAAAAAACCACAGAAATTCTCAACAGATGCGTGAAGCCCTTGTCAGCATTCCTGCAAGGTAACGCAAGGTCAGAGCAGACAGGAAGACAATATAAGGATTATTTGGGCTCCCCCTCCACCAGATGTGTTTTAATAAGACGGCTGCCCTCCAAGCTAATAAGGTCAGGCTCTGGCTCCAGCAAGACGAGCAAACAAGTAGGGTCTTGGCAGGAATTCAGCTGTGACTTGGCACTCACTACTTCCCAGCTTCCTGAAATCTTCCAGCTTCTCAAACACAACGAGGGAAAGGGGCTCCAGTCCTCCCCCTTTCTCCAGCACTTTTATTAGAAGTTTCCCTTTTTTTCAAATAATTAAAAAAAAAAAAAAACCTTGGACTAATTTTAGTTTCCCAACTAAAAGGAACACAAAACAGAAAAAAACACAAACAGGTTTACTAAATGACCAGCACATAACCGCTTTGACGGTTTTTATTTTTTTTATTTTTTTTATTTTTCAAATCTGGCATTTAGCGGGTAGTTTAAGCCTGAGATTAAAAATAAATAAATATAAAATCTCTCACAACTTGAACGCCTCTTTTTTAGATGTTATGAAAACAATGCAATTACAGTAAATGCCAATACTAAAGATGCTTAAAAACTGCAGGTGTCTTGCAACCATGCTGACAATATAAACAGTGGCTATTGCTTTAAAACAGGCTTATGATGCTACAAAATATGTAACACATATTTAACAAATTTATCGGAAACTGCTGAACAACTTTAAGCTTTCATGTCACCATGTTATGCAGACCTATTCTTTGACCCTTGGAGACATCCCTTCATGTCTTGGGCACAGGCAATGCCAGTCAGGGCAGGACTTGTGAAATGAGGTTTGTGGCCTAGCATTCCATCTTAACCTTGTAATCAGAAAGACAACATAACCACTTTTCCAAGTTGAGACCTATTTGCCCTGAAAAGACTTGCTTAGCCTATGGGGTATTCCAATAAAAAATGTGTTTCATTTTAGTTAATTTAAGCACCATTTAACTGGTTTCCTGAAAGCTGGAGTATGCTTAAGTTGATTTAGTAAATAAAGTGTCGTGACCACATGGTTACATGTGATAAACTGTGTTATAACAGTCAAATTGATAACACCTTGTTAACAATGACAAACAGAGAACTGAGGAGGGGTCATGCAAAAACGTGTTCAATGGAAACTTGAGGAGAAAATTGTGCATATCAGCAGAAGACTGTTTTCTTACATTTGACCCGTTTGCCATACACAGTAGTCTATAAGATTACAGAATATATTTTCAATTTGTTCATAAATACAGACAATTGCTTATTGGAAATGTATTTGAAAGTTTGTATTGTTTAAACGTTGTTTAAAACAAGTTTCATGGGAGCATCAAGGCTTTCATAACACTTTGTCTAGCTTATTAAACTGAACATGCCAGGCACTCTAGATTGAAAATAAAGCCAAAAATGCATATAAACAACTTCAGGAGACAATTGTAGTACTGCATTTTTTAAAATCAGATGCTGCCAATTTCTAAATTTTTCAGGTTCTTAAAGCTGCAGTGACCCTCAATCATGTTCAATATGTGCAGTAATCAAAAAACAGATTTTTCTCTTTGTGGTTTGTTTAGAAATAATCGAACTACAATTCTTAAGGGTCAACTTTTACCATTTAACTCCTGCTGGTGTTTTCCCCAAGGAATTATATATTGACCTACTTATTAAAATTAATATGTACAATAAAAAGGGGAGTGCCATGGTTTAGATTAGATCATTAAAATAGACCCCTTTATCAATGTACTACGGTGTAAATCTCGACAAAGTTGATATTTTCAAAAGCAGCCACTATCATACAGTGACAACATTCTTAGGTGTATTTCTTTTCAAACCATAAGAGGCACAAAACCTTTTGTGATATATTATAGATGAACAGCCTATTTGTGATTACAGGGATGTGACAAATGATCTGAGATTCCTTCAACAATGTATTCTGACCCCTGATTTTCTATTTTAATCTTGTCTTGTAAAATGTCCCTGAACATTCCAAACATACAGTATAATGGTAATTCAAAATCCACAATAATCGGATTTACGTAACTTACGCTAAACTGTAATCTTACTATTACATTTGGAATGCTTTTAAAACTCCACAAGGTCTCTGTTGGCTATAAACATCCTCCATTCTAATTTGAAAAGGCGATCGTTATAAATCACAGATGATTTGAGCCGCCTGTTATGGAAAGGATCTTTTTAAAAAGCTCTGGGTTTCATACGACCACAGTGAAACCCCTCTTGTCTCTTACAAAGGACTCCAAACCATGTATTATCTGATATGGAAACTATTATAAAAATAGTCTTACCACAAATGTACAGCTTACTACTCAATATCCCTACATTTTTGGGATTCAATAGCTTCCCTGTTTAATATTATATTCTGTGCTTTTTATAATTCCCATTAGAAAAGTTTGCCATGGTAACTTTTCCAGTTTTTCCATGCTTTACTCATTATTATTATTATTATTATTTATTTCTTAGCAGACACCCTTATCCAGGGCAACTTACAATTGTTACAAGATATCACATTATTTTTTACATACAATTACATTATTTTTACATACAATTACATTATTTTTTACACATTATTTTTACATACAGTTACCCATTTATACAGTTGGGTTTTTACTGGAGCAATCTAGGTAAAGTACCTTGCTCAAGGGTACAGCAGCAGTGTCCCCCACCAGGGACTGAACCCACGACTCTCCGATCAAGAGTCCAGAGCCCTTACCACTACTCCACACTGCTGCCCTCATGGTTATACAATATATTTAACATAGTATACAGTGGTTTGCATGTTTTTTAATCTGTTATACTATGCCTTTCTGGGCTATACAATGCTTACCTAAGCTTTGACTATACTTTATTACACTTTGCTATGCTTTTACTGTGGGAAAGTTGTATAAGGGTATTTTTAATCGTTTCTGCTTACATCATTAATTACCAGGCTTTTTCAACTCCTAAGGCTTCTTCTGAGGTGGTTTTTAGAAATGACCACTAGGTTTTAGAAATTACCATAGAATGGACAGGCAATTCAGCCTGAAAAGGTTGTTATACAATAGTCTTTTTTGCCATTTGGTTTGGGGGAAAAAACTGTTGCCTCAAGAGCTTATGAAAAAGCTACACAACAACAACAGAAAATATATTCACATAGACCTTGCAATAGATTTTGCCCAAAAGCTTGATATATATATATATATATATTGAGTATAGCAAAGAAATAAATAATGCAGGGACAATTTGATTTATGGACAGTTACAGGTTGCATGAATCATTGAACTCCTGTGTTATCATAGTCATCCAATGTGTGTCACATGTTTAACTCAACATATTGTTGTCATGGCACCATATTGTCCCGGGTTATGGCACCACAATGCAAAGCTTCTTCAAGGATTTTGCAGTTTGCAGATTTGCAAAATCAGCACTGCCACACAGCAGCTATTTTAGGGTTATGCAGTTGACAAAAAAATAGACACACCTGCCATTCTCAGCACGCTCTTATACAGTATTGCTAAAAATAAACTTTTCTTTTTATTGAATAAATCCTTTTAGAATAACCTGTTGCAAGTCAGTTTCAACCGGGAAAGACTGCAGATTAGATACACTTTGATAGGAGCTGGAAAGGAGGCTTTCATATTCACGACTGCAAAAATGATTGATGTTTCTTGAGTAAAATACATTATTGTACTTGAGAAGGTACATTGGCATGAGCTACGAGGAAAGAACAGGTTAAAATAATTAAATCTCTTCAGCGTAGAAAAAAGACGGGTAATATTTTGTAAAATCCTATGCATTAAAAGATAAAGTTAACCCAAGTCACTACTTCAACTTACTGTATAAAATGTACACAGGGGACAGATATATCAGCCTGAAAAGGGTTGTTATACAGGAATCTTTTTTTTTTTGCCAACTGGTTGCGGAAACAACTGCTGCCTCAAGAGCTTTTGGAAAAGATATACGACAATAGAAAATATATTCACATAGGGCAAACATAATGGATTCTGCCCGAAAGCTTGATATATATTGAGTACAGTCAAGAAATAAATAAGAATACACAGATTAGGAATAGAGGTTAAACATGTAATCTGAGTAAAAGTAAGTTTAGAATAGAGTGTAGGAAGCAGTTATAAATGCATGAAATA
Source organism: Acipenser ruthenus (assembly GCF_902713425.1). Classification (NCBI taxonomy): domain Eukaryota; kingdom Metazoa; phylum Chordata; class Actinopteri; order Acipenseriformes; family Acipenseridae; genus Acipenser; species Acipenser ruthenus. Next base: position 23,184,265 of record NC_081207.1, read on the forward strand.
GCCGACCAGTTAAAGTAAGATTTAAAACACTAAGAACATTTTTAAAAAAGCAATTCAATTCTTGATGGCTAAATGGATTTGTTTTTAATTCTCACACTTTTCTTATGTTCTTATATGCTAAAGTATTGACCATTCTGGAGACAATTAAAAGTGGTGTATAATGAAGAATGGACATGCATCACTCCGCTAAAATGAAACCCCTCATGTGTGGCGTGTTTTTTCTGTTTTATTTTTTGGTTGTATTTGGGAACCTTGAATAGAGATCTTCCTGGGATTCCAAGAAAAGATTCAGTTCTGTTACTATACAAATGACAGTTCAAGAACCCGGGTGCTTAGCTGTCACAACCAATTGATATCGCTTCGAGAAAAAAAATAAAAAGACTCCTTCCCACTTGTCTGAGGATCAAGTCTAAAAATATATTTGAGTTTGGATGGCATTTCAAAATGCTCAAAGGAAAAGCAAGCCAGGTCAAAATTGCTTGCCTCCTTAGGCACTAATCACAAAACTGGACTGTTTTTCATTATTTTATATTAATTATTTTATATTAATCAAAACAGACTTAAAAACAACAACCCTTCACAAAATATTCCTTAAAATAATCCTTGTGTACAGGGTCCCTTATTCCTTGTGTACAGGGTCCCTTATTCCTTGTGTATAGGGTCCCTTATTCCTTGTGTATAGGGTCCCTTATTCCTTGTGTATAGGGTCCCTCATTCCTTGTGTATAGGGTCCCTTATTCCTTGTGTACAGGGTCCCTTATTCCTTGTTTCAAATGTTCTAGTGGTTTTACCATCTCACAAGTAACTGGAATTTGCAGGAGGAAACTGGAATTGTTCCAAAACTGGACACTTTTGATTATTTATCAAACCAATGGCAAATGCAGTTCTTCTGTGCAAATGTTGCTTAATCCTCACCTACGGTACAGTAACTGATGGTATATCTCCCTCTTCAAGACAAGCTTTAACCAGGAACATTATCTAAAGATGAGTGCCAAATTGCAGTGTGGTTTCGTGAATTTGAAAATGGGCCAATTAAGGGATTGAGCCGAGACCACCAAAACATTTCGGTTGTATCCCAAAGCCAGATTTGATCCGCAGACTCCAGAGGGGAGAGACAGAACTTCAGAATAATATGTTCTGCTTAGACCCCAAAAGCCTCACTCTTTTCAGTGGTTTTCCAACAAACAAAGAGATATAATATTTATTTCTTAGAAAAAGAAGATGGGGGGGCACTCTCACATAAAAAATAGGGAAGCAAACACCATTTCCCTCCATTGCCCTTAGCTGAATAACCAGGTAGCCAAAACATTTGCCATAATTACCAGTAATACATTTAACAGGTTATTCAATACGTTCAGTGGCTTCCAGGATAATAAATTAAAAAAAAAAAACAAAACTTGTTGATCTAAAGGTTCAGCTTAGCTAAGAGTTTATATGACCAACTCTCTTTTTATTCTTCTTGCCAAGATGGAAACGGTGAGCCAATGGTTATTAGAAATATTATTAAGCTAATTATTTGTGTGGGAGAGAGGGGTGGAAGACCACAGCCCACCCTAATCCAGAACATAAGAAACACTAAAAACGAGGAGGCGGCCATTCGGTCCAGTGATAGTTCCCCTCTATTGTGCGACTAAGTAAAATAATCCTACAGCAGGCAGTAAAAAAAGGTGAAACTTATAAGAACCCAAACAGGTAAATGTTATGGGTGGTGCCTTCAGCAGTGGAATGTTGCAGTTTATAACAAGGACTATTCCATGTTTTTTTTACAGGTACCAAAAACACCGTAATAAACCACATTTTAGGAGCTGTTGTTTGGAGCCAACTCTGTTTCTTCACTTCACGAAACCTGTTAACTGTGCAACACTTGCAGATGCGTTGCTACTTAATATGAAGACCCTCAGTTTACTGTTCGCATTTCACCGGCTCCATTAATCTGTAAATGAGTGAGCAGATGCTGACAGCATGAACATCAATTATATGTCACAAACTGATTCGCTGTAAGAAAGTTACATGAGCTCTCCTCATTGGAGAATTGTGGTAAGCATACATGTGATCTAGACGAGAGGAGGCTAAGTTGTCATGACTAAATTCCTTACCTCTTGGTAGCCTCCTTGTCTCTTTTTTATTTTGATCCCCATCCATAAACCTACACATTACATCACTCTTGATTTCTTCTAACAAAAAGGTGAATTCTAAGTGAAATGGTTAAGGCCAATTAGTTGTATCAACTGCAGCTTTGTACCCTGGATAAGCATACTTTATTTTTTTTTAAACAAGTGGTGGCAATTTATTTGAATGCTCCCACAAGCAATATTTGCTTTGAATGGCATCAGAATTATGGACATGAGGTCACTGTATAAAATAATGCTGCGTTACTTCCATTCTTTTTTCAGTTCTAATTACTTAAATCCAGGAAAACTGTCAGTTTTTCTAAAGCTTGTGCTACAATATTGTTTTTTGTTATGTTTTAATAAGGAATCAATTTTCATCACTGACCAACTCGACAATGTATTTCAAGCAGCTGCGTAGACCAATCAGAGAGGTCTCGGAGCACCACTGTATGAAGCTTCTACAACCAGATGTAACCCTGTTATATTTTTTATATTCTCACACTGAAAAGAGTTTTTAAAACTGAGGCTAATTGATTTAAAAATTTTTTTTAAAAAAAGCATTACATAATTTTGTGTAACTGCTTAGAAATTAAAGCCCTGAACAAATTAAACTAAAAGACTACATACTGTACACTATCCTAACAAGAGTTGAGAAAGGTGAATAAATGCTGACCAACAACATAGCATTAAACACATGTAAATGTTAAAGCAGTAACATATGACTGCAGCGTGTATTTGTGTAGAAGCCTGTTGTGTGTGTTTAATTAATCTAAATAGTGCTGGATATATAGTAACATCATTGAAATCAGTATCTATAGCCATGTGTACGAGTCTTTTTAAACATGTAACACTTGGCTAAGGTTTAATAGTTTAAACTAATGCAACTATTAACAGCCCTACCCTGAATAGATAATTATATCTTCTATGAAAAAGGTTTTAGCAATTGTGACAGAGTGGCATGACATTCAATGTGGAACCAGTCCTGGCAGTCTGTGATATTTAATAAGCAAAGGTTCTGAGTGGGGTACATTCAGTCCGTCTGCATTCCTAGTAAATTGATAGCATATGTCCCAATACTTTCCTAATAAGTATTAGGGGGTACAGTACTGCAATATTCCAAGGAAACGGGACACTGAGGAGAAAGTCCCTGGCCTGTTAGCACCAGTCTGTTGCAAATTCCCACAATATGGAAGGAGCTGTCATTCTATACAGCCAACTCCTTTGATCACAGATTCCGCCTACACTCAAACATATGGACTTTTGACTAATTGCGGTTCCTCGCAAGAGCGCTTGACTGCAGGACAGGGGTTGTGGGTAGATTTGACAAGGCTAAATTCACAACAATCCTTCCGTAATGTTTTTGGACATATTCTAAGATGGCTCACTCCTACCTCTGGGCAACAGAAGACTGTATCAGAGTCTGAATCAGTGGGCAGTACTCTGGTGGCTCTCAACCCCACGCAGCAGGTGATTGCATTCTTTGAGAGTAGCGGGAGAAAGGGAATAACAAAAGATGGAGAATTATAATCTAAAACAAGACAAGGCTGGATGCATTTATATATATATATAAAAAGTATAGTACCTGCAATGTAAATGTATATATATAGTATGCTTTATAATGCATACTAATGTTTTACCATGATTTCACAATGCTTTATTACACTATCGCTATGCTTTTACTTTGGTATTCTGTATTTTATAAGGGATGTTTCAGATATAGTTTAAATGTATGGGCCCTGCTATATATGCAATATAAACTATTTTTAATCTCTCTATAGATATTACTATATAACAGAGATTACAGAAAACAGGTTAGTTACATTCATCCCCTACTATACAATAGCTGTAAATACAAAAATGATATCAGTGGTGGATCACCATGACCTACATCTGCCATATGCGACACACGTGTACATGAGAGACAGATAGGCATCTCCTTAGACTGTAATTCTCTCCTTAGACTGTAATTCTCCCAATAACTTTAGCTAAATATTGTCCTAACCAAATTCCATCACAATTAGATAAAAGATTCTATAGATGGATGTAAAAATGTAAGTGGACAGTTTTGCCTGTATAAATCCCAGATTCTGATATTCTCAATGCCTTGTGCCAAAGAATGTCCTTACAACATTTCATCTTTGTTTGATAAGCAACTCTCTAGATATGTCACCTACATTGTTAGCACTCTGGTATCTATGTTGCTATTAAACAACTCCTTCATCTTGCATGTCTAAGAGGGTTTAATTAAATCTCTTTTTACTTGCCATCAGCACATTTCTGTAAAATGACTTGCACTTTAGAAGCCTGTGTACTTCAATGATTGTGACTGATTAGGCTGTTCAGGGTAGCAAACTCGTCAGCAAGTCTGGGGCTTGAAACAAATCCATTTTTTTTTCTAATGCAACAAAGTAGAAACACATTAATCCCAAACTGATAATAAAGACAAGATTCACTCACACAATATATGTATGCATAGTTTCAGGGGTTTGCCACTACTGAGTACAATTATTTACTTTTACTTCAAAAGGCCCTGTTGATTGCAAATTGGTGGAAGAATGTCTCATTGACATACTTTTAACCTTCGTATGGCCAAAAAAACAAACAAAAACTGTGTGTGTGTGGGTGTGTGGGTGTGTGTGTGTGTGTGTGTGTTTGGCGAAGAAGAGGAAAAGACTGGAGAATAATGTGTGTGGGGGGGGCTGGCGTCCAGATTCACTGAACATTTTTTTGGCAGCCCTGCTCACAGATCCTGGCTGCAAGCCCAGCTCTGAACCGAACTTAAACACACTCCTGTTGCAGCCATCTGCTCGGCTTTAAAATAAATCAAACAATCTGTTGAGCCGTGGGTGATCAAGTTTCCATCTGCGCGGCCGCCCGCTCGCCTGCCTGGAGCCTTCACTTGCCTCCACCAGCCAAAAGGGGCCTGGCAACATGTGGCCTTGCTAATTCCTAAAGGAAAGAAACAGGACCCCTGGCTCCTAACTCAAACCAAGTGCTATTTTTACAGCGGCCCACAAAAAAAAAAAAAAAAAAAAGAGAGAAGGCGTCTATTCTTAGTGGTCCCTATATTGTACGGTCTTTTAATCATAAAATCGAAATAATATTTAATTCTGTATAATACAAAAAGGCAATACATGTATTTAATTATTTATCAATAATTTAAAATGCCCTCTTACATATTCAGAGGTAAGACTACAAAAAAACAATGTGAATCACAAACCTATCACACTGATTGTGCTTTCACCGGGTTTAGTCCATCATTTAACCACATCACTTTCAGCACAATTACCTGTTGTGCCACTAGGATGTTAAGGTTAGATTTGAGGCGTGCTTGCAGAGCTGTGTAGGGAAGCCTGTCATCACCGTACCTGACTTTAGCCAGTGCCAGTGTCCCTCTATTTTCATGCTCACTAAAAAATCATCAATTAAAACAAATCATTTCTGTCTAGGCAAAGACTAAGGAGAATGTTGATGTCTATAATATAAACACTCCAGGGTAGGCTAACTGGCTGGGAGGCAGAAGGTAAACCTGAAACACAATCACCACTGCTACTAGAGTTCAGTCCTTCACTGGAGAGCAAAGACCATAGTGTGCAGCAGTGTGGAGTAGTGGTTAGGGCTCTGGACTCTTAACTGGAGGGTTGTGGGTTCAATCACAGGTGTGGGGGACACTGCTGCTGTACACTTGAGCAAGGTACTTTACCTAGATTGTTCCAGTAAAAACCCAACTGTATAAATGTACGTAAAAAAAAGTGTAAAAAATAAAGTGAAATCTTGTAACAATTGTAAGTTGCCCTGGATAAGGGTGTCTGCTAAGAAAGAAATAATAGAAACGCTGTGCTACAAACCTAGAGAGACAGACACCCAAACACAATATAATGTAATAGACATTTCCTTAGGTTGTGTTACTGATAGCTGATTCAGCATGCTTTAATGTTATTCCCTTGTTTAAATTAATAAATTTACTGTATAGCAGCTTGATACTGGCATAGGTAACCCCCGCCCCTCCCCCCTACACATTTTATAATACATTTGAGGCCAATTTACAGAGTCCTTTGTAATATGGGAATGTCATTAACATTGTGTACGGCCAGGGTTAGAAATGCCTGTATTTTGTTGCATTGTAATAAATTGACTTGTCTGCACAGGTGTTGTGTGGCTGTCAGCTTCCAGGTGCAAAGTTCTTTGTTTCCACCGCCAGGTAATCTGCAGAGGTAACACAGAGCCTGCAATGTGTTGTACTGTAAATTGTCTGTGAAACCGCAGCAGTTCACAATTGTAGGTTTGGGAAGGTGCCACTGAAAGTTTTGTAATATTAAAACTTTCGTAAAGTAGTTGTGACGATTATGTTTTAGTTTTTGTGTTTACTGAAAATTACATTAAGCGAAACTGGCTGTACATTGTACACACACACAATACACACAGTACTGTGGCTTTAATCAGTCAGACAATGGGCTTCACAGGTACTTATCAATCGTGCTGCTCTTATGATATCATCGCTTGGAAACTATTCCTGTGGTTCTAATTCCTCTGTCACATGACCTGGATGATACACATTGTCAAAGGCTGATGTCAACCTGAGGGGTAGACTGCTATAAAGAAATATTTGCCACTGTGCGTGCCTTCTTGGAAAAAATACGTGAATGCTTTGTGGCGGGTTGTAATGGATGGAAAATCTGAGTCTTTATCATAACTCTATATATCATTTTACAGCTCAGTTTTCAATCATGACATTCATTTAATAAACCATACATTCATGTTGTATCTGTATGAACAATTACAGATTGCACTAATGAGACTCTCATACACAGTCTGATGTTTGATTTGCATATCTGCAGTACAGAAATTGATATTCTCCCAATAGCAGTTTTGTAGATAGATCTACCTCAAAGTGTGTGGTCTGCATCAGTGACACGGAGAACAATGGCAATGGAAAAACACAAATATGGGTCTTTATGAACCAAAAACCAAAAATGACAAAATGTCATCTTAGGTCACAGGTCACAGGTCACAGGGCAAACAGACGATTCATTAAAGACGAATAGACGATTCATTAAAGATTTAATTCGCATACCGTTTAATTAAAATAATAAATAGAAGAATTTACAAAATAATAAACAAGATAATGAATACTTCTGAAATAATTAACACTCGGTACAAATACCTTTTAATAACTGTCAGGGAAATAAACACAGAGACGCCCTGCAGAGCAGTGTGTGTTTCCAGCTTGTCTCCCTGTAGATAACAATCACAATCCTCTGTTAAAAGCCCTGCACCTCCTCTACCTCCTGGATTTGAAGTCCCATGTGTGACGTTTCAAGCTCCACAACCCCCTCCTAAGAACTGAACCTCACAACTCAACTTCAACGCCAATCCAAGGTTTGGAAAGCAAATGCAATCCCCCTCAAAAACATTGCATGTGAAAAATGTTATTTTTTTTATTTTTATTAAATCATTCAAAAGCATCCATATATTTTAAGTGGACACCATTTTAACAAATAACTGTTGTTATTATTATTATTATTATTATTATTATTATTATTATTATTATTATTATTAGTAAAGTCTTATCATTCAGTAATACTTGTTATCATTCAGTAATACATAAACATATTCTTCTACTTTATAACTTTAATATTATTTTACACACTCATAAGAAACATGTCAAAATAAATGACCTAATAAGCCAATTAATTATTATTATTATTATTATTATTATTATTATTATTATTATTATTATTATAAAAGAACAGGGTGGGAAAACACTACCCAGACAGAACCACAACCAATATAGTAAAGTAAATGAAAAAAAAAACCCATCAATTTCATTTTTGAATATTTTCAAGGTGTAGAAACAAGTGACTTTTTTAATAAAATGTGATTCTTACTTATTGTGAACCCTGCAGTTAGCTTATCTGACAAGTAATATTGGGGTAAACTGGTTATAAGGGCCTAAGGATTGATATTGCCATCTAGTGAGAACTGAGGGAAGTGCATCCAGAACCTCCACATCCTATAGATATTAATTGTGGTAGGGGTTTAAAAAACAGTCAATCAATAATACAAGTTTGGTTGACAGTTGGTTGTTGAGAACCTGACACTCTCTCTTGTGAATTTGTGAATTCCATCTTGCAGTGCTAGCTGGAGTGGAAGTCACAAAATAGCAGCTCTTCTTTGAATATGTTGTGTAAACAGATTATTATACAACAACAAAAAACACACAGCTGGGATTCAGAGAACAAAATGTCTAATGTGCGACTTCAATTGCACTCACAATGAAATGAATGGTGGTACACTAGCTCTGTCCGTGGCTATTCAAAAGAAAATGTAAGAGCTCTACAATTAAAACCTTTTTCATTGTTATTGTTTATAATGTATTTGGAATGATGATTTCTCAAAAGCAGTTTTGTTGTATTTGCTTCATTTTTTACTTTAAACATAGTAACGTGATTGAGGCTTTCTTTGTATTCTCACAAGCCTGCAAGTGTTCAATTATACTGACAACATTCACATTTTCAGAGTAGTTTTAACAGACTATAAAAAGCTACTATATTAGCTGTTGCTTGTTGTTTTTTACAATTGTTTCATTGCTCACAGAAAACCTGTTTTTGGCTTTGCACTTGCTTTAAAAAGAGGGCCCACCAATGACAGTATCAGGAATACTTTAAGAATTAGTTAGGCAACTTTAAAAAAAAAAATCAGTTTACTAGCTGAAAGGACTGAGGTCAAATGGCACCGTTATGTCACATGTTGTTTCAGGGATAAAAGTGGGATTTTATAGCAGACTTCTTAAGTGTGTGGTCTTAATGCTGAGCTGAGCAGGTGTGAAGTATTCAGGGTCAGTGTTGTTGAAAAAGGCTCACACTTATTGTAAAAAATACTCAAATATTCATACGTTATGGTGTTCAAGTACTAGTTTACATTTTTAAAAAGAGCAAACTTGAGCAAGATGGCGCTTTGCACTGCATTATTTCTTTTCAAAACCATTTTATATTCACAGGCTATGTTTTTTTTTTTTTTTTTAAATATAATTTAATTTTTTAATTTTTTTATAGAAACTGTGTTAAGCAGTGCAAACAGGATGGCTTGCAGTGGTGACATCAGACCGGAAACACAGACTCAACTCCAGAAGTAGCGGGGCGAAACTGGAGTATAATAAAATAAAACAAACAAAAGATGTAAACAAACACAAAACACCAAACAAAAAGGCACGTTGGCCAAACAAACAAGTATCGTGCTGGTTTTTAGCCGGCACGTATTGCAATTGTTTACTCTAGTTTTTCTATTACCTCCTCTCCACACTCGTTCTCCACTCTGAACCCTTTAGCCTGAACAAAGACAGCTGCAGGCTTTTATATTCTGGCCGAGGGGTTAACTAGCTATTACTTAATATAGTCTGCATGAGTTTAATAAGGATGCGTGACTGTCAGCTAATTAAATAATCCGTAGCTGATCAGTCACGAGGTTTTAAAATCAAAAATACAAAACAATAACAAATAATGGCGGCAGCTTCACATCTGCGCCGCAAACAATAAGACAAATCATAATAAAACAGTGCACATACAGTCACCTCCAAAATTATTGGCACCCTTGATAAAGATTAGCAAAAGGCTGTATAAAATAAATAATACCAGTACTGAGCTATATTGTAATTTTCCAACATGTGGAATATATTTGACTTTATTAATGATTCAGTGGAATCAACCAAAATTACACATTTCAAATTATAAAATTATTTTTAAAAAAAATGAAATGTCACAATTATTGGCACCCTTGTTTTCAGTACTTTGTGCATCCTCCCCTTGCAAGGATAACGGCACTGAGTCTTTTTCTATAATGTTTAATGAGATTGGAGAACACATTGGGAGGGATCTTAGACCATCCCTCCATACAGAATCTTTCCAGATCCTTGATATCGTTTGGTCTGTGCTTATGGACTGCCCTCTTCAATTGAAACCACAGGTTTTCAATGGGGTTCAAGTCCAGAGACTGAGACGGCGATTGCAAAATGTTGATTTTGTCGTCAATTAACCATTTCTTTGTGGATTTTGATGTGTGCTTGGGGTCATTGTCTTGCTGGAAGATCCACTTGCGGCCAAGTTTCAGCCTCCTGGCAGAGGCAACCAGGTTTTTGGCTAAAATGTCCTGGTACTGGGTAGAGTTCATGATGCCGTTGACCTTAACAAGGGCCCCAGGACCAGTGGCAGCAAAACAGCCCCATAACATCAAAGATCCACCACCATATTTTACAGTAGGTACGAGGTTCTTTTCTGCACACGCATCCTTCTTTCGACGCCAAACCCACCGCTGGTGTGCGTGGCCAAAGAGCTCAATTTTCGTCTCATCTGACCATAGCACCCGGTTCCAATCGAAGTGCCAATGCCGTTTAGCAAACTCCAGGCGCTTACGTCTGTTGGTTGCTCTCAATAAAGGCTTTTTTTCTGGCAACCCTTCCAAATAGCCTATTGGCATGGAGGTGGTGTCTAATTGTAGATTTGGAGACTTGGTGACCCCAAGATGCAACCAAGTTCTGTAGTTCTCCAACTGTGGCCCTTGGATTTCCCTTTGCCTCCCAAACCATCTGCCTCATTGTGCGTGGGGGCAAGATATACTTGCGTCCTCTACCAGGCAAGTTTACCACTGTTCCAGTGGTTTTTAACTTCTTAATTATTGCCCTAATGGTGCTAAGTGGTATATTTAGTTTTTTGGCTATTGTTTTGTACCCATTGCCTGATTTATGAAGGTCAACAACCATTTGTCTCTTTTCATTTGCGAGTTCTTTGCCTTTCCCCATGGTGATGGATGACAAATGGATTTCATATGCGTGTTACCTCATTTTTATACCCCAGTGAAACAGGAAGCCATGGAAGGCCACAATACAGTTCCTTAAGACTGAGATGAACTTAAAGAAGTAGAATGTTAATGCAGATTTAATTTTGTTTGATTTTATTTTTATGAATCTTTAGGGGTGCCAATAATTCTGACACCTATCTTTTTGAGAACATTTTTTATTACTTGTTAATAAAAAACATTTTCTCTGAGCAATTGTATTAGAATAAAAGAATATAGCTCATTACCTGTGTTGTTTATTTTATACAGCCTTTTTTGCTCATCTTTATCAAGGGTGCCAATAATTTTGGAGGTGACTGTATATATATGGACGGGACACTCCGCTACAAGCAGCCAAAGTGTTAATTTCCCTACGTGACCAGTTCATTCAGGTTTTACTGTAAATGCAAGGACAAGGTATTTAGGAGGACACATCCTGTCTAACTTCCTGTTAGAGCAATTGTGTTGTTGTGTTGGGCTAATTATTTTAAAAGGATAGAAAAGAAGGATGTAAAACAATCCCCCACCCCCAGCAGAGTTAGGGAACAGCCCTGGGAAAGTTCATTAGCAGAACTTGCAGCTGCCAGAAAAATAGCAAGCTGTGGCCTGTGGGCAAGAAGCTGTGACACAAGCTCTTCACAACTCACACAGGAAAAGCACAAAGCAGCCACTCAAACTCAACCACACATTTAAACCAATTCCAAGTGGAAAATCCAAGTCAGGGTGAGTAATCGCTCTGAAATGGATAATTCTGTCAAACAAAAAAGGACAACTTATTTTGACCCTTCCATGATGTGCCACTGAGGGCTGTGGTCCCACACAAGTGCCAAGATAACAGGATGCCAGGCTGTCTGGGGAGCGACGCAAATCGCTCTTTGAAACGGGATGATGGAATGTTTTGTCTTTTTTTTGTTTTGAGTGGGATAATTTTAGCACATTATTTCTATAAAGTCAACTGACTTCAAGTAAATTTCAAAATATCAAGACATTCCAAGTAATTGTATTGCAATATTGTATCACACTTCAAAACTAGGGGGCTTTTGTCAGTGTTAGGGTTTAAGATGAATAAATGTGTAGGACAGATAATTAATTAGTGTTTCCTACAATACATTAAAAATAAATACAGTTCAATTCCAAAATCATATATTTGCTGTTAGTTTTAAAATGATCAAAGTAAAAAGTATTTCAAGTTTTCTCTCTACTTCCTGCTACTGCCTTCTTTGTATTAAGCATGTTGCAAATTATTTTTGTTTTGAGTATTTTTTTCATTATGTTTTCCTGAAACAGTTTCAGCTACGGTCAATAAAAATATCAGGACTTTTGCATAAAATATCAAAACAATCTTCATTGTGTTTAAAAACGAATCTTTATAACGGAAACAGGATTTTCTGTAGTGTTAAAGTTGCTGTGTGAAGTATGGCTTTCTTTGGGTTAGTCCAGTAAGGTGTATTGAATTGTTTTCACAGAAACCAATTAGCACTAATCGTGGGCTACCTAGTCTAAGGTAATATTAGGTAGGCCAAGACCAGTGCTAATCAGGGTTTGTGAAACTAGCCATTTGTCTTGAATGTGAACTACATACATGTAAATTGTATCAAATGTTTTTGCCCCCATGCCACCTCATCTTCCTGTGAAGAACTATCATGTACTTCACAGCCTGTGCTGATTCCTATAGCTTCACTGTGGCCCTAGTTCCCAGATGCCTCTCTCATGTCAATCCACCTGTCCTTTCACATAGCCGAACACCAACATCAAGCCAGAATGTGATTTTCTAAAGCGTTTGCCATTAAAAAAACAGATTTTGTGCTCCAAAAGGTCTGTTTTTATACCCTCCCATGAAAACACATTCAGTTATTCTTAGCGGTCTTCATAGCTTCAAGTTTCAATCTTTTCCAAGTATGGGGAAGCCAAGTAAATCTTTATGAGCAAGATTGTACTTTTCATTTTTTTCTTCCTGTTTAAATATAGTTACATCTTCTTTATCTCTTAGAATGCGTGTTAGTGGATTTATGATATGTGGAATTAAGAATAATTAGAGTGGTTGTTCTCCCTTGCTCAAAGCGGACAGAAAACGTACATTTGTAATTCAAATGAAAGCTGGTAGGGAGAACTTGGAACAGACATGACAGCGCGAGAGAGAGAGAGAGAGAGAGAGAGAGAGAGAGAGAGAGAGAGAGAGAAAATAAATGCAAAGGAATTTCAGGCTTGCAGACTTCTCTTCCAGATAGTCTTGAACTTTCTTGGTCATTTCACCTGAAGAATGAAATTGTCCCCATCCCTTCAAGGTTGTCTTTCCTGTCAGTAACCAAGCAGCTGCTTCCCCTATTGACTGACAGGCTTTTGCTCATAAGACACCTCTAGGAAGTGAAGCGGTAACAGATTTTCTAGAAGGCAAACCAAACAAACTGAGAACCTTTTTTTACGTAGTATAGTACCCTATGTCAAATGTAAAATTGAATATGGTTTTCTTTGAAAACTGCACATTTGAGATCTTTACACTGTGCACAACAAGTACGATTAATGAAACTATTTTGTTTGTTACTGTACAAATTTGAAGGAAATTATACAACATATATAAAAATGGGGATCATTTGTCAGTCTGTTTTCTCATCCGAAGTGTCATCCCCTTTTTAGAATGTTACCATTAATACCAAGTTTTGTTCTCTGAATATCTCAGAAACCCTGTAGTCACTCTATACCGACATTGTTTAATAACAAAATAGGAACAAACCTAACTTCACTTAATTTTAAAGACAAAAATACACTAAAAAGACTCAAAAAATGTGCAAAAAATGATGATGGATGTAGTGGACACATGGAAGATAAGTAGTATCAGCAGGTACATGAGACAATGACATCTGCTGTTCTGCAGTCCACTCCATATGCCTGATCATCACATGTAAATCGTATAAAATGTATAAAATGTTCTTTGTTCATCCAAATCCCAGTCTCGGTGTAACATAACCTTTACTGTTCTTACTGGAGTCACATTTCATACACTTTGTTAGTCAGCTGATTAGTCAGTAGTTATAGAGAAGAGATGCAATTTAGACTTTATTTCTCAAGGCAAATTCTGTATGATTCCAGGAACCAAATGGAATTGAACCAAAAAATGTGAGACTTAGACGAAACAGAGTAATTATATCCAGCTTCTTTGTTAGTAAGGCCAAATAAAAAAAGAACAATTTTGTGTCTTAGTAAGTGGGTTTTGGACTAACATACATATATTCTTAGACCCTTACATATATAATAAAATGGATTTAGTGTTTATGAAAAGTCAAGGTGAAATGTAGACAAACAGGGTTTCCCCTCTGCGAGAGCACCTTGGTGTCTGTTTATCATATTTTTTGATAATTTAGCCTTCTGTGCACTTGCCTTTGTTGACATTTGGTTTTGTTTACATCCCCCAAAGGTAGTTTTCACTGTTGGGAAGCACGTTTGGAAGCAATATGCCACAGATAACTTTTAACATAATCACGTTTTTCAACATGGCCTCGTTAAACGCATACATAAATGAATAAATGAATAAAATAAAACTGGATCGCATCATCCACATTTTAGACACTCTCTCTAACATGCCCCCATTTAACGACAATTTCAATTTCTGGTGGGAAACCATGAAAAAAGTTTGCTTCGTTCTCCCTGGGAAAAGTGCGAGAGAGGGGGGAAAAAAATGTATTGCCGCCACCCTGTCCAGTAATTAAAAGCCTTTTGCTCCACAAGCCAAAACAGGAATAAACACCTCATGCTGTGAAACTCATTTCAGGGCCTGCACCTCTGACGCACTGGCTGTCTGTAAACAATATGTGTTCCATTTGCACAGAGTGCGTTCATTCAGCTTTGCTCTGAATTAACAGTTCATCTATAATAAAGCAGAGACAAACAGGGGCTTGGCCCTCGACCAACACTGAGAAAGAAAAGCTGTGTTCAGAGACTGGGAACCTACATGTAGCTGCCTGTGGCTGCCAAGTCTCCAGCACTGCATGGGAGACTCGTGCATTACATTCACTGGCCCATTGTCTGCTTTCATCCAGTTTGTAGCAAAAGCCTTCCTGCTCCTCTTTACTTCAGTAGATAATTGCTGAATTCACAGTAAGATTCACACGTAATCAGGATCCCTAGAGCTACAGAGCCAGCATGCTGTGGTTTGAGTTCAAATGGTTAGTGGTGATATAAGGGTGCAAAGTGGATCTTCATAGGCTTCCCTCTAACCACATGTTGCATGCTTTGGGAACAAAAAGAAAGATGTATTGGGTGTTGCTGTCTGTTTCTATTTAGATGTGTAATTATGGTGTCTGATTATAATGGGTCTCTAGTTAGACATTCAGCCTCCATATTTTAAAAAAAACACTGACTATTGTACATGCTTTTAGGAGTGTAATGCCACATTAAAGAAACTAAACCACACAATACATGGAACTGATTCTTGGGTTACTTTGCATGAGGAGCAAGAATATATAACTATTTTGCTAAAAGGCAACATTCAAATTAGACGGGGGGGATCAAATATTCATATCAGTTCTTAATCACATTTATTCATTATTCAAGAACCATTCGGTGGACTGTTTTATCTGATTTTGTACTTTGTATATGTTTTTCATTGAATGGCATGCTGTTTATATTTAAATGATGATACCTTTTATTGGACAAACATATAGACATTGAAAAAATATAAGCTTTCATGATCAAGTACTAGGGGTGCTACATTGAAACATGTATTCATTATCCAAAGGTTACATGTTTTGAATTGTGTGTAAGTGTTTAAATATTCTAAGAAATATGCATGTAAAATGTAGATGTTGTCCTTAGTGTTTATACAGTAGTAACTATACTGTGTAATGTTATGTATTTAATATTCATTATTTATTCATAGTCTATTCATTAGCGTTGTACATATGCAGTCTTATTTTTTATTTTTATTTTTTAAAATAATTTAGTCGTTGCCAATTAGTTTTTATTATTTTCTCCCCAATTTGAAATGCCCAATTATTTTTTAGGCTCAGCTCACCACTACCACCCCTGCGCTGACTCGGGAGGGGCGAAGATGAACACACGCTGTCCTCTGAAGTGTGTGCCGTCAGCCGCCCGCTTCTTTACACACTGCGAACTCACCGTGCAGCCGCCTCAGAGCTACAGCGTCGGAGGACAACGCAGCTCTGGGCAGCTTACAGGCAAGCCCGCAGGCGCCCAGCCAGACTACAGGGGTCGCTGCTGCACGGTGAGCCGAGGACACCCTGGCCGACCTAGCCCTCCCTCCCCCCTGGCGACGCTCGGCCAATTGAGCGCCGCCTCCTGGGAGCTCCCGTCCTCGGTCGGCTGTGGAATAGCCTGGACTCGAACCGGCGACGTCCAGGCCATAGAGCGCATCCTGCACTCTAGCGAGTGCTTTTACTGGATGCGCCACTCGGGAGCCCCACATATGCAGTCTTATACACTATTGGTGTGCTTTTTGTTAAGTGGTTACCAACATTCCCTTATATGTTAAAGTCTAAACATTTAGACTTGTTTTAAATGTTTAGGAAATTAAACGTAATCCAACACCCCTACCACATACTGTAGGCCCATTCATCAGGTAAAAGTGGCTTTGAGAAGAAGTAGGTATGCAGAAAGCATAATAAAAAAGATTTGCAATTATGTGTGGGTTTGTGTGAAGGGGGCGCTTTTGGAGCTCGATAACATATGTCAAGTATATTTCTGTTATAAAGTTATGCAGGAAATCACATTTTGAGCATACTTAAAGAATATGACTTTATTTAAAAACAGAAGTATAAAATTGTCAATATAAAACTTTCAAGGCCTGAGGAGATTGCCCTCTCTGTACAAGACCTTACTGCCTCAGTGGGCTTTATCGTTCAATTATAACAGTACATTAACCCCAGATCAGTACCTTTCTTCAGATTTCATGGCATGCTTTAGCTGTAGCCTTCAATGAAGATGCTGACTAGACACCTCTACCCAGTAAGACTGCACAGACGGCAATAACAAGACTTTGATAAGGCCTGTGCAGGAATGTGTGAACCAGATGGCTCAGAGGAGAGCTTTGTCTCACCTACATGTGAACTGCAGGCCTTGTTCAGCCTTCATCACCCACAGGACTGTCAGTTCTTTTTCTAACTCTCTATCTCTTCCTCTAATACAACTGACCTTCATGTCAAACACCTTCACAGCTGGCACCGAAATGCAAAGCAGTACAAAATGAAATGCACTACAGTATATAGGGTTATTGGTCGTGTTCTACAGTCATCCCTAACATAAGATTAAATAAATACTAGCAAGACCATTAACTGACCCTTGCTTTCTAAATCACTTCATTATTATTATTATTATTATTATTATTATTATTATTATTATTATTATTTGCCTAAACAATATACATTTTTAATCATGATATCAATACATCCACACTTCAACTGGATACTTGTTTTCTGCTCGGGTTTTTTAGATCCTAATTATCCAAATAGCTTTTTGTATCTAGTAGTAGTAGTAATAATAATAATAATAATAATAATAATAATAATAATAATAATAATAATAATAATAATAATAAGGACTGGCGTTAGGAAAGAAAGCTCTTTTGTACAGCGGTATGGCCGCTATGCTTTAGTGTGAGAGGTCCCGGGTTCGCGCCCTCCCTGCGCTTGTGTGTCGACTGCCTAGCCCTGTGTGATGTGCCTGTCTGGGTTAACCGAGATCACTACAATATATATACACACACACACACACACACACACACACACACACACACACATATAGTAGTGAGTCAATTATACGATCAACCATACTGTCTAGTCAACCAAACGCACCTGTAATCACGTGATGCATTAAGTGCAGTGTATTGCGCACACAGCTTCTGCTGCTATAACGGCTACGAGATTTAGCTGACAAAGAAAAAAGAACCAACAGACTGAGGCAAATGAAAGTCATAGAATTATTCACAACACCAAAACCTTAGATGGAGCATTGTGTGCTTTTAAATTGTTAAGCAAATTAAAACTATTCTATTTCGTCAGTAAGGGCTGGTTATCCCTTCTGTTATTGAACAGCTAAGAACTCTTATTTTATTGATTTAAATTGCATGTTATTACAATGCCTTAACAGCAAGTATCAAAGTATAAAAACATTTTACTGAATTTTTAAAGTTTAAAGATTCCTAAAGTTCTGTAATGTGTCAAAGTTATACTGAATTGCCCCATAACAAATAGTACCAAGTTTGGTATATGGTACCTTTTAATTACAGCATTTCATTACCTTAACTGTAGGTGTTTAAGTTCTACAGAATTGCATTAATTTAATCATTTGTAAAGCTTTTTAATTTTGTATGCTTAACATGATACAATCGGTTACTAGCTATATATCATCAGTAGCTAGGCTACTTGTGTGTTAACTTTATTCTATACATTATTAAAGGTACAGTTGTTGTTAATACCTGTTTGATTATCCATCCATACAAATCAATATTACATGATGTAAAATGAAACCACTTCAGGGGTGCTAGTGGTTTTGAATTGCTTTTTCTCCGCACTATTCTTTGACATGTACAGTACAGCAACATTCCTTTGGGCTTAACAGTAGTCCTTTTCAGTTTTTAGTGGCCTTTGACAGTCATCTCCCTTAATCCATGATGATGAGATATGTGAACCTCCAAATCAGCCAGCAGCAACTTCTGTCAACGGCGTTGTCAGACAGTGGTGTTGAACATCTTAGGGCACCTTATACCCACACTAGCAGTTACCCCATGGTGATTTTTTTCTGAAAGAAGTGCTACAATTCTGTTTTCAATGCGACAGTCAGTAAAACTTAGTCTAGTACCCGCCTCCCCCTTGCAATTCTGGGTAGCTCAGGGCTACCAGATACACATTTAAATGAATCTACAGACCCAGGCTCCGTTCATTAAACAACATTTCCTTTTAAAAACTTGATACAATTTATTTGATAAAGCAGTGTAAATTCAACACCAAATCCTTGACTCCTGCGTGAAACCCTGATTAATGTGGCTAACAAGCTTGAACGTCAGCCAACATCAACCCAGAGAAGGAAACCCAGTTCCTTTAGAGAAGGCAGCCACTGTACTTTATTGGCAGACATGACGGGGTTACTCTCTTCTGGGGGCCCTGCTGTTGCTATGCATAGACAATGACCGATGACCGGTTAAGGAAGCATTTCCGTTTTCCACAGTGACCTCTTGCCTTGTGTCCTGGAGACTTCTGGTAAATTATAATTGAGCAAAGAATATATGCCCAGAGTTTTTTTTTTTTCTTTTTCTGGGAAACCTAAATTAATCTCTCATCAGGGCCATTTCATTGTGTTTGGTTGTCCGTGACAATGTATTGTGGCATTTAAAGAGTAAGTAGTTAAAAGCT
This sequence comes from Acipenser ruthenus, assembly GCF_902713425.1. Classification (NCBI taxonomy): domain Eukaryota; kingdom Metazoa; phylum Chordata; class Actinopteri; order Acipenseriformes; family Acipenseridae; genus Acipenser; species Acipenser ruthenus. Next base: position 23,203,565 of record NC_081207.1, read on the forward strand.
ACTTTTTTTTTCTTCTTTGCAATAGAAATGTGTCTTATCAACAGCATGCCTCTATAAAACGTTTATTTTATTAGGCAGTACTATACTCCTCCACCTAGCTGTACCCCCTTCCACTCCCCCGCCTCCAGAGCCTGCTCCTTCTCCACCCTTACCCCTCAGTGGTGGAACGACCTACCCATGGAGATCAGGACAGCTCAGTCCCCGACCACCTTCCTGCCCCTCCTCAAGACACACCTGTTCAGACAGCATCTGTAAACATTACAACTCTCAACCATGCTGGACTATATGGCACCCACTTGTACCAGTATTCGCTCTTGCTTATAAGTTCCTGCATGCTTTAGTTTGCTCTTACTTGAATTGATTTTATTGTACTTTCATATCTGCTCTTATCTGTATGATATTCTGTAATGTGATATTTTATAATGCGATAACATTTGATGTGATATTTTATAATGCAATACTTTCTAATGTGATAACTTGTAACAATTGTAAGTCGCCCTGGATAAGGGTGTCTGCTAAGAAATACATAATAATAATAATAATAATAATAATAATAATAATAATAATATGGCTTTTTCCAAATTAGTAACCACTGTTTATTTGAGGCATTGAAGCAATTTTAGTTAACATCATAAAGTGAAGCAGGCTTTTTGGCTGTGCAAAATGTACTCCTAACATGTTCATATAAAATAACATTTTATTTCACTGTGGCTAGCATTTGGCCAACATGTTCAAACACCAGCAGGAACTGAAAATGTGTCAATTTGCACTGGTTTTACTGTCATCTACTAGTGGTGTCTACTTCAACAACCGTGGCCTGTTACAGTATGAAGACTTGGTTAAATGCATTTCATTTACTCTTTTTAACAAACCTCATCATTCACTGTCTGTGTAATATTTGTTGCACACACCACATGGCTGATATTAAAAATATTAACCATAGCATACAGGTATATATAAGCACTAATATAAGTTGGTTGAGGGAAAGAATTAACTTTTGTCCAAGAAGTTGGTGGACATTTCAGCAAGACAGCTCCCCTTTTAATGTGTCCAAACCTAACCAAGACTAGCTGAAATGCCACACTTTTGAATTCATCACCAAGGAAGAATAGGGGTGATGTCTACAGCAGCCAGGGGGACACTGTTAACTGTTTTTTGTGAACAGAATCGGTTGTAATTACATCTAGAGAAGTTAATAATGGTCTCTATTTACAAAACAGTTTTAATGTTTTTATAAGGGCTGTTTTTGATTTATAAACATTCTCTTAGGTTAAACAGTGTTTTTATAAACATTACAAAATAAATAAATAAAATAAGTAAAACCCTCTCGGAAACGGTTGAAAAAGTCTACATGAGCTGCAAACTTGATGCAATTAATCAAAATGGACTTCCCTTAAAACAGTCAATAATGTTGGGAATTGGGTCCAATGTTTCAACTTAGTATTTCAATAGAAGCTGGTTGTTCCTTTCTACAGTTCAGCTGGCTTCAGTCACCTGCCAATTGAGTCATCATCCCAACATGACCGCTCCTCACACTTCCCCTTGAGGCAAGAAAATGTTTTATAAGGGTAGATGCATTATGCCAGCTGCATGTGTCTTTCTTTCTTTATAAGGCATCATGTCACATCTCTCCAAAATCAATATCTAAGCAGCACTCGTGTGTCGCCATATCACATTTCATTTTGAGACTGTAGATGTTACGTGAAACAAAAAAAAAAGCCACTCTAATCATATCAGAAAAAAATATGAACATGTCTGCTTCATACTAAAGGCAAGCACTACACTATACTGTTACCACTATGTCGCTTCAGGCACCATGTCTTTCTCATTACAATGCTGTATAGCAGTCGATGGTGCATTCGATTTAAGGGTGTCAGAATTTCACAGTTAATGTACTGCAGCAAGAGAAATGCAGGAAAGGTAAAAAGGGCATGCGACTACTCCTTCAGAATATATTTCAATAAAATTGAATATTTCAATAAAATTACCGGTAAATAGCAAACGTAATTAGTTATCACAATGCAGAAGCGGTTGTTACCTTATTTAATGCATATTTGTGTAGCGCTCTCTTTCCCTCTGAATAGATCCCTTTCAGTGGAATGTCTAAGGGAAAGCACTTTAAAGAAGTGGGTCTGTTTTTAATTGGTGAAATGTAGCACTGTCTCCTGCACAAAATGCTCGATCTCTTTTCAAAAGGCAGGTCACTGTCAGCAATACTTAAATCCTTCTTCATTTTTTTTTTCTCCCAATAACAAATATTCCAGGAAACAGAGGAAGCAGATGTGTGCCTCATAGTGACACGAAAGCAATGACAGACCAGCTCTCCAACAGATCACGTGTCATTCCACGACGGAGCACCTGTTTCCCAGTCCCAGTTACATTTCCAAAACCATGAAGTCATGCAGTTTGCAGTAACGTCACAGTGACTTCATCTTCAGTGCTCATTTTGCCCACCCTGCGAGACACTGTTGCCCCTTAACTAAGCTGACACGTCCCACAACAGGTGAAATAAAGTTTATTCAGAATGGTTCACCTGAAATAGACATTTGGCAGTGCTTCCCCCCATGCCTAAAGGAGTGAAAGCCATGGCTTTAAAAGTTTCCTACAAAGGCTTTACAATTTTTTTTTTGCTAAAATATTTTGATTCATACCATTTTTTTTGTAGTACACCCCAATATTCAGTTGTTCCAGACAAATCACAACACAGAAATTTGAATAACAGTTTTTTATGCAACAGTGTGAAATATTTTCCTCAAACACGCTTATTTAGAGGGTCCACCACCTAGCGAACTGGATGAGGCTGTAGGTGCCCCATAACAAATAGTACCAAGGGGTAGTCACAAAGGTGAAGAGGGGGAAGGCAGAGGGATGCAAATGCATTAGATTCAAGATAGGGGTTACTAATCCGTTTATTTTTCTCCGACAGGCAAAAATTGGATGGCATAATGTGAGTGGGGACAGTCCGTCTTCCAAAAAGTTTTAAAATTCATGAAAATACCTGCAGTTAGTCAAAGGGAGTGAAATTCACCTACAGCACAGGAAGGGAGGAGTTTTATTTAAAATGTCTACACAACCTTAATTAACGCATAATAAACAAGCAAGGAATTAAAAGATCCTCAGTACTTAGACGTTGATGCATTTCTGCTAAGTTAGAAATTAAAACCTAAAGTCATTTGAAACAGTTTAATTATTTCATTACCCATTCACCATGATTATCCATCTCTGAACCTTTACTAAAATGTGATTTGCAAAGGCTTTACTGCATTATACTAAACTTTGCGAAGCTTTTACCAGATTATACAGCAGCTAAGAACAAAGACACAAAGAAACCATACTTTTGACTGCAGACCAATCAGCCCACAGTAAACTTTTGACAGCTCTTGTATTCAAATGTAAAAAGACAAAGCTCTTTCCAATGCGCAGGACTATATACATTTTAAGCAAGAACAGTTTAAAATGTGTGTTACAGTACATCAAGTACATACTTATAGGAAGAATAGGAAAGAAAACACACAAGTTAAAACTAGGACAACTGGCAAATTAAGGAATATCAGTTAAAATATTATATATATATATATATATATATATATATATATCAAACTTTGTTGCAAACTGTACAGGCACCTGTTAGTTACAGTATTAGACACAATCATCTGTAAGACATTCAACTATATTGGAATAAAAAGTTGCTGCTATCAGAAAAACTAGGCTACTCAGGATACTATACAAAAAGCTACTTTCTTTCAGCTTGAGGAAAACGTTGTTAAACAAAAGGGTGATTCCATAAATATTCCCAATTATTTCCCAATTTAATGGTCAGGAAAATACAGCAAAGAATCTACGAGACCATAGTTTATAAAGCCAACCTTGCTGGAGTTAAATATCAAGGTTTTAGAAGACATCTGCTACAGTGTAAACAATGTGTCTTTGTTGTATTTTTTTTTTTTAAAAGGCGGTATTTAGAAATTACACAATTTAAATCAATTACTCTAAATAGTCCATGCAACTCAGTATCAGTATTAGATTACATAGTTTAGCCAAATCAAGTCAGTTATAACTCTTTTAATGGAAAGCATAACTAGTGTAGCAAAACCTTATCTCATCTGTTACAAGCTGAATTACCCCTAGGGACCCTCCATGCTGATTAGCTCTACCTCCATCACAGCACTTGCAGGAAAAGAAGTTTCAAACAACTGTAATTCAATCCTGTTTCTATATCTTTCTTTCTATCATGCAAGTAAAAGAGAATTTCTCAGATAGTCCTCTTATCAGCAGTTATTCTCTATTCATTACAGATATCCGACAACTTTCTTACCAACATTTTAAAACCCATTACAATGTTTGTTTCAATTTAATTTTATAGCAGACTTACCTTGTGTCTCCCAGGAGGAGAGACGCTGTCCACGAGGCAGTTTTGCTTCATGTTTTGGCCAGCCAATACCACAGCTTTACAATCCACACAAGATCCAATGGTCAATTTTTTCCCATCATCCACCACCAGAGCATTGCTCACCCGAGGAGCGTACAGAAAGACCGGCAGCCGAGCCACTTGCACCGTTTTTAAGCCCAGGCACCTTTTCTTCTGCTGTCTGCAGAAGAAGCACACAAAAGTGTCCACGCCGTACTGCCTGGACCATGGGCTGCTGGTTGGCTGGCTGCCTCGGCCTTCATGCTGAACCCATTGGCCTAACAGGTCGTGGTAACACAGCACACAGGTGGACACCAGGCCAGTGGAGTCAGCAGGCTTGGACATGGGTGCGGGAGGATGGACAGTCAAAAAGGGGAAGAAAGGCTCCCTCTCTCCACACCGGCCCGGTGGGTTCACACTGAGCTGAAACTCCCTTCCTGCTGGTAGCTCTACCCCGCATAGGTAACAAACCGAGATGTGGCCCATTCTGGAAGACTGGTGGCTCAGGCTACTTGACTGGGTTGCTGCCCCTGGGACAGCCTGGTGGTACCGACTCAAAAAGCTATTAACTGAGGTGATAAGCTCCTCACTTAGACATGCTTTGTAAGTTACCCATATATCCTCTAAAATGCTAAAGCATGTCTGACAGCAGTGTACCTTCCCGTTCTTAACAGCTTTGGCATTGGGAGGGCATGGCAGTAGATTTATGAAGGGAAAGTGCATAGTACTTGGGTTGCTATTGAAAACCTTGGAATAGGTCACTTTAAGATCTCTGCAGCAGTCTTCGCCACACAGGTAGCAAGCTTCACGAGCCGCGGCTTTCTCCAGCTTGTGGTTTTCGCTGTCTCTGGGTGCCAACCCTGAAGTGCCAGCGTTCAAGGGGACCACATATAGGCGTTGCAGAACTGGCACATTAGCCAACTCAAAGCCCTGCCACTGCTGCATGAGGGAGGAATGGCAGCAATCACATACCAGGGTGCACCCACCTGGGCTGAGAGGCAAGGCCCCTGGGGGCGGGCTATGGAGCCACAGAAAGGGAAAAAAGGGCTGACTTGAGATTCTCTCCTGCTTCTGCACGTACACTTTATGCTGGTTATTTTGGGATAGTTTACTTCCACAGATATAGCAGGCACACTCCACCGCATTGCTGTTACTCAGGGACTTTGCTATTACACTGCCAGTCTCCCTTATCTGTCTGTTGAGCGCTATTACATGCTCCCTGCTGCTTGTGATATCAAACACTTTTTCTTGTTCATTATCGCTGGTTATGTTTATTTCATTGTCTGAGTCGGAATAGCCGCCGCGGTCTGAAACGTTCAATGCGCCGACAGGTGATAACGAAGCGGCTGCTACTTTATGACTTTGTAACATGACAAGGGGATCCCGAGTACTACAGCTGCTATCGAAAGTATGCTGGCGAGAGTCTGGATGCTTGGCATTCTCCTCTGGTAGCCGCTGCTTGTTGCGTATAATGATTCCGTTGTCTTGCACAGGTGTCTCGGAAGAAGGGGTGTCATAGGACCGCTGTGGAAGGCATTCCTGGAAGTGAGCCAGCGATACATATGCTTGAGCTGCGTGATTCATACTTTGCACAGAGCGGCCCGGCTGAAGAGCACTATCCGATTTCTGTGCGTCCTGGGCGGCGTAACCACCAACAAGGTAACGCGTTCCCATCTGAGAATCATGGCAACTTTTTATGTCGTTATATTTTGTAACTCCTTCTTTAGAAGTTTTGTTGCTAGAGGGCATTATGGTGCACTTTTCTTTGTGCATGACTGGTCTGTCAACAAAATCAAGCTCTTGATCGGACATATTTTCGTTATCAGACAGGGATGAAAAGTCCGATTCACGTGCGTCAAAATTTTGGCTACTCACGCTCATCCTTCTTTCCAGGTCGTAGGAGGTGTTCCATTCTTGGGGAATCCTTCTTGAGTCACACTGATAGGGTCTTTTCAGCCAGTACATTCGCTTTTCTATAGGGGTCCTGGTCCTTTCAAAGGAGTTCCACTGCTCCCCGAGAAAACTCTGACACACGGCGCACACTGTGACACATCCATCTGGGGTCACTTCTTCAGCCCCCGGCGCTGGCTCCTGGTGCTGTAAAAACGGGAAAAACGGAAAGTTCTCTATCTGGTAATTAACTTGAAGTTTCAGTTCTTTTCCAGGAGTTACACCCCCACCACAAATGAAGCAATAAACTATCCCAATGCCATTACGGTCCGATCTGGAACTGTTACCGGGTAAAGCGCTCTCTTCCCCGGCTAGAACAGCGGCCATGAGTCGGTGTTTTCTGGAGATCGGTGTAAAGTCTTTATCAACTCGGGGGTCGTTCATTTTTTCATTCAAATCAGAGGTGTTTTCCTAGTCGATATTTCATTTTAAATACAGTTAATGCCGTTTTACAAAAAAGTGCACAAATGTCCCGCAGCTGTCCTAAGGTATTGCATTCAAAATGCACATTATTAATTTAACCCATGTAGCAGCAATCACTGATAAGATTTATCAAAGCAACTGCGTTTTCCAGAAGAATACAATTCGCAAGTTATGACAGAGAATGTTGTAATCTATTTCTGTTCTTGTCCTCTGGATAGCAGTGTTCAAATTTCATTTATGCTGGAAATATCTGCAATGCGAATCGCAGATCGCTTCTCCAACTAACTTTCCTGTGCTCTCCAAACTTTGGCTGCTAACTCATTCACTGTACACAGCGCCATCTCCAATTTACTGGATCAATTTCAGGGACCCACAATGCAACTCCCAACAAACCACGCTGATCATAAAATAAGAAGTCTGGCTCGAGCTAGTATCACAGCCTTTTCTAATACTACAAAATCATGGCCAGCTGTTCTGTAGCGGAGGTGTGATACATAAACCCTTCCCCTCACTTGAGCAACAGGCTTTTCCCAAACGTTTTATTTAATCATTTTAAAAACATAAAATATTTTCTTTAAGTTAAACCAGTTTCATTTCGTTCTAATAATTTATACCTGTCTAGTATTTTTGTTGTTTTGTTAGTTGCCCAATGTTAGTCGGCATATGAAAGTTTAAAAAAAAAAAAACACAAAACAAACAAAAAAGAAACTGCTTAAAATGCAAAAATCACAACTCCGACTCAGTTTTTTAGGCGATATCAATTGATATGATAATTTGTAGATACATAAAAACTACCACTACTACGACTACTACTAATTATTATTATTATTATTATTATTATTATTATTATTATTGTTGTTGTTGTTGTTGTTGTTGTTGTTGTTGTTGTAATAATAATAATAAATGTCAGTAACATACATCTCCCACCAGGGCTGTGACAGACACCCCCTATATATTGTTGAAGCTGACGCCCTGGGATCCTTCAAGAAGCTGCTTGATGAGATTCTGGGATCAATAAGCTACTAACAACCAAACGAGCAAGGTGGGCCGAATGGCCTCCTCTCGTTTGTAAACTTTCTTATGTTCTTATATCTCCAGAATCTGGTATTCTCATTGAATTACACTAAATAATATTAATACCCAGTTTCATGACAATTGGAATAAAGGTTCTCCTGATTATAATCAAATCACAAATGTGTGTGTTCTAAGACATTAAACATGAGGCGCCTTTATTGCCTATAAATGAATTCTAAGGTCAGTTTTAAGTGTCTGTTTGGGTCAATCGCTTTACCACCTGTAGCTCGTGTGATCTCAAAGGGTGTTTTAGCTGTCTCAAACTTTAAAAGGCACACAAAGTTGTCCCAGAAAGACCTCATAGTTTGGACTAATAGTGTGGTCTTCAGTCTCCTACTGTGTCTGTGATTTTTCTGTGTTTATCTGTCCAGTGGTTGGCACAGGGGAACATCATTGTTTTATTTCAGCTGCATATTTAAAGGGGTTTTAGCTAATTCAATAATTCCTAAAATGTAACCTGTCATGCACTTTGCAGCTTTGAAAGAAGCACATGTTATAACAACACATCCTTTTTATTTAATTGCAATTTTTCCATACTGGGTTAAAGGAAGCATGCATTACTTTCAGACAGTCTGTAGACCAAGGAGGTGCAAACAGAACTTTCTTTGCGTTGAGATATCTTTTTTTTTTTTTTTAAATTAATCTACAACATTGCAATACCATGTGCTTCTTTTAAAAATGTAAGATCTTGGAAGAGTAAGGCAGGTATGGAATTATTTCATTAGCTATAATGTCCTGTTCTCTTTTTTATTTGGCAGTCAAACACTTTCAGAGACAAAGAAATTGATTATGTTGGCTGTGCCACTACCTTGAACCTTTAGTTCAATGCTTCAACTGAGTAGTGATATTTATTGCAGTGATATCTGTGACATTTTTAACCCTATATTATGATTTAGACGTTTGCTGAATATCAGTACCATACAAGCAGGTTCCAATTTTACACAAATATGTCAGTAACATACTAGCTGTAAATGCAAAATTAGAGCTATCAGTATTATGAATACATAGACCACCATGACGTACATTCACAGTGTACTGCTTGTATAAAAGAAAGCGTGGCATATGTATAGTTTGGCCCCTCGCCTCTATATGTCCATGTCATCACAGATATGCATCTCCCACACAGGGAAATAAGATAATGTTCTATCTTAGCTATCAGACTTTTTATGTATTCTATTTAATATATTATTATTGTTATTGTTGTTGTTAATCAACACATTGTATATAACCTGGTCAGTCTCCGGTAACTATGATGCTTTTCCATTACTCACATGTTACGTGAAACAAAACATTCTGTAATTTAGGAGTAAGCACTTTGTAAACTAGTGCTTTTCCAGTAAATGCTCAAAATTACCGACAACCACCCAAACAAAAGAAATTGTGAAACATAAGACTCACAACAGTAAGCATATATAGTATGTAAATATTTTGCATTTCTATTACCGCTACTACTTTACTGCATATTCCCCATAGTATTGACTGGAAACCATCTGTAATGAGAAACTTACTAAGGAGCTGTTGGGTTATGTTTTCCAATAAACTCCTCAGGTAACTTTCATGTTTCTGTTTGTTTGCTTTTGAAAGCAATTACACTGTACCGACAGTTTATATTTTTAAATTTGATAAACTTGGAATAAGTAGAAAGTGAGGATAAACATATAAAGATGGCTAGTTCCTCAAATAGGTATTTGACTTTTAAAAAAAGAGGTATTTGAGGAACAGCCTTTCAGTTAACAATTTTTTTTTTTTTTTGCACACTCTGCCTTGTGTAAACCGTTTTGCATTCGTAATTATGTTTGAAGGCCTTGAGCACAGGCCTGAAGCCAGATTTTATTACTGGGTTTTGTTTTGTACCGGTTCTTGACACAAAGTGACTGTCGGTGCTTTAGGGTGCACTGGCAAGGTGCTGCTGGAGGTGCAGCACAAATACAACCATCTTAAAAATAATTTGTATTCATGGCTTGGTTCTGAAGGGCACTGAGACAATCCCGTCTCATAATCTTATCTAATCCCATGTCTAATTTTCTGTCCTGCTCTCCAGAAATGCTCACTCCACCCTCAGCTACCTACTGTACCTGTCATTTGTTTTCAGGGTTCTCTGCCTCCATCACCACCACCAAACATGTTGCTCTCCGTCCCCCACTGCCTAGAACGACATCCGGTTGGCAATCCCCTGCATTCTCTTTGAAAATAAATCATTCATTTTAGCTCACAATGAACTTTCATACTTGCAGTGATTCCTAATAGAAATATGGGGAGGGTCAGGGTTCAATATGACTAAAACCTCACATTTTTTCCATTTGCGTGAATCATATCCTTGCCTTTGATTACCATGTCATAGCACACTATGAATCTTTTATTTAACATCATGTAATCAAAGAAGCTACTAAATGATATTGCACAAGTCTACCGGAAGCCATAATAGTAGTACAGCATTTCATGTTAGATTTCAAAATGTCACATTTTTCCAGTATATGGAAAACTACAAAGCAGTATGTCATTCAATATGTTAACGTAACATTATTCAGCAGATTAATGCTTAATATGGCAACCATTCAACTCAAAGAAAGCTTCCTTCCATCAGTGCTCTCTCCAAAGTTTACTATCTGATGTACACATATAAAAAAATAGTGAAATACTGAGGGAAGTGAATTAGGGTCCTATCCAACTTCTCTTGCAGCTTTGTGTTCTAGGAGATTAATTAAGACTAGGTACACAGCAAAATGAAACAGACAATTCAACTTTTTATTTTGGTCCCTGCCTACACACACATTTCACACCTTCTATTACCCCCAACACCCATCAGTCACAAACAACAGCACAAAGACAAACTCTTTAGGCTGTAGACGTTGGTAAAAGTAATTTCCTGGCCTAGTGTCACTGTTCTACTCTACTGGCTTCACAGATGAATCTGATTTATTTCTAAACCAAGGCAATCTACAACAGAGAAGGCACCGGGAACCTTTGGAATACTTGTTCTGAGAGAGCCCTACAATCATTGAGTCTTGTCTGAGTTTGGATCAGTTTGACAGGGATGGATCTAATGGCGAGGCACACAGGAACACATGCTGTACAATGATCTGCTTGTTAGAACAGCTGGGACACATTAAAAAGATACCTTGTATGAAATGGTGAAAGAAATTTCTCCTTACTGCTAAACATCAGTTTTCCCAAAACCACTGAATAATAAGTTACTGAAATTCCACGGTGAATAATTAATAATCAAATCTTTTTTCTGAGCTTGCTAAGTTTCTTAAAGGCAACGTTGGTGTTCTCCACACTTAGGATAAAACAGCAGACTACACTAGTGATGTGAAGAGAGTTCATATTTGACTTGAATATTGAGGGAAGCATTGACATTTGTAATAAGATGACCTTACTTATGAACCAGTTACATTTTTACCACATTTACAGAAGCTCTCTAATAAAGCTCTCTAATGAGTTTAAAGCATAAATATCTTAAAAATCCTTTACTTAACTTTTGTTTATGTTTATCTTAATACACAGTTGCATTAATGCTTCCCTCCAGCTGTCTGGCTTTAGACAAATTCAGTGCTGATGGGGTTGCTAACTAGTATCTGATTAGCTTGTGTGTTAAAGAAAGTCATGTTGCCTCTGAGTTTGTAGAATCTTGTCTCATACAGCAGAGTGTTGTTTCATTCTGGCGTATGCAAATAACAGTCCTCATACAACCCGAGTAGTTGTAGGTGGTAAAACCGAAGCCAGCAGAAGCACGTCAATTCAGTATAACACCTTAGGAAACTCTGCCAACCACATCAGGAAACATTTCCAGAGATGGACATCTATGATGGCCACATATCAAAGCATGTTTTTTTTTTTTTTTTTGCAGTACAAACTACCATGAACTAGTCAATATTAATAAAATGAACAATCCATAAAGATGTGCTGTACTGAACAATAATTATTTTATAGCCTTGGAAAACTTTAGCACAAGCCTAGGGTTAGGGCCAAATCTTAACTGTTTGGCATTTTGTTTTAAAGGCCTATTTCTCAGGTCCCGTTGCTTAATTATGATCCTTGTCTCAGCAATAGTGCTGTTTTATAACACCTTCTTACTGTTTTTGGGGCAAAGGCATATGGTAGCTGTAATTATTAAGTACATAGCCTTTCAAACATTCTTGTATGAGGTTTGAATAGTCCCCTTAAGGGGACTGTATGAAGTCAGCTTTAGGAAATTCAAGCCACAAGTCTTTTCCACAAAATTTTAGCAGTGCATGTATCATTACAATAATTTCATCTGTGAGAAATGAAATAGCACTCTTTTTTGTCATATGATCAAGAACGCTCTTGCTATCCTCTAGACAACAAACTACAATCATGTACCACAACAGCCTACAGCGTGTATGTATTGTACATAAGTGTTGAATTCATTGCTGTCATACAGAAACACAGATGAGACACATATAATAAAAATCAATGTGGCAGCTTGATCTATGTTTTACTTATTTACAGAAAATACTCTTATGATACCAGTGTATTGCCACAAAGAAATCTTAGCAGAACTATTGGCAGATCACAGCATTACCACACTGCAAAAAATATTCTGAAACCAAGACAATTGCCATGCTCCATTGGCAGACAATATTACTTGATTTGAGTTTTCTTTATTTTCTTCCTTATTTCTTCAAAACCACAATAATTTAGAAAACAATACCAGTACGTTGTAACTAGTCTGCGTTAATACTGTTTTTCTTCCTGGGCACAGAGTTGTGGAAGAAATTAAGTTGCTAGGAGGCATGAAAAAGTGCAAAAGCAAACTGATTTATGTCATTTGCTGGTTAAGGTACTCCATTAGCACGAGATGACAAATCAGTAGTGAAGATATATGGCTTACACTAAAGCACCCTGTCCAATTACTGTTAGTTTACAAAGCAACTGACCACTGCTTATTCTTTCCAGCTGTTGTTTGGAGCCATGAAGGATTTCAAGGGCAATTTTTAGAAACCAGCGCATCAAGTTCAGTGCAAATGTTTAATTTAAAACATTCTTTCCCCTATTCTATTATGGAAAAAAAATGCAATCAAATGAAACAGTGAGGCAAGGAAACATTGTTCTGCTTTATAATAGAAAGTACTTTCATCAGCTTTGTCAACACAGCATTCTCTTCCTTCCTTTCAGACAGGTTTTCTAATCTGCTTGTTTCCTCAGTCCTTAACTACGGCACACAGTCTGACTTTTTCATTTATTTATTTTTTACAGGGATGGTGTGTTTAATCTTAATGCAAAGGAGTACATACAAGGGCTTTTGAAGGGATAGAAAACAAGGGATAGATTGCATTTTTGTTTATACGAAGATGGGATGATTATCTATTCACTGATGCCAAGATATTTAGTACAAGGGGTAAATATATGCATTTTTGTATTGCACTTCAACATGAAACAGAAAGCTTTGGCAGTAAATTGTATCATAAAGTTTCTTTTTCTATTAAGGAATGTTGCTTCCTCAGAAGGTTAAGAGTTGATGAAAGGAATGCCTTAGCTTTGACAACACAAGCAAAGTCAAGCTGATTCTGTTGTTTACTTTAATAATGGTGAAATCCCTCAAACCCGCTACAGTTCCACAAGGTATACACTTCCCTTCAGCATAGACCACTGGCTAAGTAATACAGTGGAATGAAATACCATGGTAAGTGCCTAGCAACAAAAAAAACACCGAAAGCATGTTAAAACTTAGAGATGTAATGTAAAATGTGGGAAACATGGTAAACCAATACCATGGTAATGAATATTGAATGTATATTATAGGGATGGGAAATACATGGGGAACTGCTGAATTAATGCGCAAATTTAACATGGTCATTTTTATATGGAATTATTATTATGTGTGAAGAAACAAAGAAAATGTACATTAAACCATTAAAAACTGATTTAATGCATCCTGCATGTATAAAATATATGCTGGCAGTCTGCACATCTACAATCTAAACTAAAGAAGAATACAGCAAAAACACACCCAGCATAATATTTTTGTAAAAATACAACATCATTGTGAGATATATGAGCAAAGCAAAACATGTTTAGTAAGGTTTCTAATGTACATATAGCAAGCAAAAGCAATGTTTTTAGACTGATTAAATCAGACCAAATAAAGGGGAAGTGCTTGCCATTAGCCCTGTGATGGAGTGGATGAACCTCTCACAGGATTTTTAACATGTGAAAGGGGGACGGGTCATGGCAGTATGGCAGGAACAGACAGACAGCAAGAGATGTAGTCCAGTGCTTTTGCACACTATTATGGTTTGTGGTTGCAGACTTAATACTCTAGCTTCCCTTAAAATAAACTAATGCCTACAGACTCTCTAGCTTCAGAGCTCTGCCTTTCCTCAAAACTTTACACAGGTGAATCCTAACTTCATTGAATACATGGACTGAATTCCATACATTCTCATGTAGGGATTTCACAGATACAGGTCATGTGTGGGGTCCTTCCACTCTGTCGCAAGCCCTAACTTTTTATTTCAGCTTTTGTAAATGTAACATGCAGAGGTTGAACTGGCAGCCTAAAATTTCCCAATCAAGCATTAAACGCTCTAGAAAACACCCACATCTCCCCCGCAGGTTTCAGAATGTGTATCAGCAGAGTATCTCACAACACTGTGCATTTCATAAGTTAGCTAAGAAGTGCTGGTTTAAGTAGTGTCTAATTGAACCAGAAGACATATGGTTTTCAAAGATTAATTGTAACTCTGTGATTTATATAGTGTTGACTTCAATGTAAAATAGCAATTTGGAATTAGGAGTTACATGATTTTTTTTCAATTATAATATAAATCACTCCTCTTTTTTGATTCCAAGTATGGATTTTTTTTTTTTTTTTTGCAGTTTTAGTATAAAATGTATATTTTATTGCTGTAAACCATGGTAAAAGCATGTTGAGTACATTTTGAAATCATGACAAAGCACAGGTGTAGTGAATCATTGGGAACTATATTAAAGAATGGTGAAGAAGAGTAATTAATAATATAAGCATGGGAAACACATGGTTAGTGCAAAATGACTATGAACAAATACAGTACCATGTTATAACATGTTAAAAAAGACTACCAATGTTCGACCAGTCTATGAAATACAGGACACTACACCGATCAAGAGTCCCAATTAACTTCTAGTTTGTAACAATAACAACTGGAGAATGAAATCAGGTTGTCATCCTGGTAAAATAAATCTTTACATTTAGAGAAGTGCATGAGGTTATGTTTTTGTGTGTTAACTTTTACTTTGCACATAGTGAACCCTGGTGGATGCAAATGCATTACATCCTGGCTCAGAAGAGTATTGTCCATGCTCAAAACAAATAAAAGACTGTGTTATTAGTGAGGCCGGTGGTACATGTATATGATAGAGCTGCATTGTGCAGTTGTGTGATGGATGAGGTGATTCCGTTGTATGAACTCAGCACTGCTGTAATTCAAAGTAACTCTGTCATATCAGTTTGGATCAAATCCTGCTTACGTTCAACATCCTTTTATGTTCAGATTTGTATTTAATTTCATCCCCCCCCTCCATTTAAATCAGTTGAACACTAATCAATATTTTCTACTTTTCAGAACCTTGCAATGTTGTTGTATAAATATTTCCTGTATTGCATAAAACTATATTAACATTTTATTTTTCTAGGATTTTGGATTTTAAGTTAGTTTGAAATGGTAGAAAAAGGTAGTGATCTGCCATTTTGAATAAAGTGTCTTTCTGTTTTCGTGTCATACCTGCAGACGCTGGTCATAAAACATCTATTTGTTTCTATTTTTTTTACTTTGCTGTATGTTCACATAAGTACAGTGAATCTTTCTTTTTTGCAATTTAAAATTGCCCTCAGTTTTCAGTCGGGAGTTTCTGTCAACTTTTAAAAAAGAGTTCCCCAAAAACAAAAGTTAAAATGGTTCTTGTTAAGCATAGTTCAGGAAGAGAGATGTCACTACGTCACTTCCCCTGTGCTGCGTTACTCCCTTCATGGTATGGATTCACGGTATTCCAGTCAGCCAACATCTCTCCACTTTTGTCTTCTCAGCCTCTACAGCAGCCCCTAGGTTTATCATGGGAGTCTCAAATCGCCCTAAAATATATAAAGTGATCGTCTCACTTAGCCCAGCAGGCAAGCGGTCAAATATTGTATCAAAACACTTGACATTTGTATTTTTTAAATTGCCCATTAAATTTACAAATCTGTTCAATAAAAACATGTTCTACTTAATATTGGGGTGTATGCTCCTGAACCTCTATTCAAGAGCACTAAACACTCTACACACTGGCAACAGAGCAATGTATTAAATAGATGCAGAAGACTATGGAAACAGCTGACAATGGATAAAGTGAGAGCATAAGCCATATTTTCTGAAAGGAATAAAACCATTTTAACTACATTTTTAAATTAACTGCTTGAGTACCTACAATAATCAAGTAACAACAAAATTGCATGAATCCATTTTCATTCCTCTTAACTTTAAAAACCTTATCACTGGCACCAGCTGGTTTCAACCTTGTTTTAGGCCCCTTAATAGTATTGGGGAACTCAACACTTCAAAAACAGTTCATTTTTATATCCATAATACATATGTGTCTTCTTTCACTTTCAGGTGTGACATGACGTGATTGACATAACCTCCTGAAGCAAGGTTTTTATTTTTTTTTTTTATTTAGTCGTCGCCAGTGGTTTTGACCCCGGTTTTCTCCCCAATTTGGAATGCCCAATTATTATTTTATATCCCGGTTCACTAATGCAACTCCCTCCCCGACTCGGGAAACGGTGGCAGACACACATGTCCTCCGAAACGTGTCCTGCCAAGCCGGCTTTTTTTGTGCTGCAGGTCTACAGCGAAGCCACCAGACCCATAGTGCCGGAGGACAACACAGATCGACCACAGGAGTCGCTGGTGCGCGGTGAACCGAGGATTACCCTGAACCCTCCCCACCCGGGCGGCGCTCGGTCAATTGTGCGCTGCCCCCTGGGAACTCCCGGCCATGATCGGCGATGGCATAACCTGGACTCGAACCAGCGATCTCCAGGCTATAGGATACATCCTGCACTCCATGTGGAGCGCCTTTACTGGATGCGCCTCTCGGGAGCCCCCTGAAGCAAGATTAAAACATTGTTTTCTTCTCTTAGCATATAAGAGGAGGTAGTCTTGGAAAGCATTCGTCAATATTCAGTTTATAAGGATTTTGGGAACAGGTTCTCCATTGTAATCCAAGTTTACCGCTGTAAATTTTCAGTACATGTTTTCACTTACTCTGCAAGTAGAATATATGTCAAGCCAACCTTCCCTTTACCCATTCAGTCAATCAGAGGTTTACACATTATAGTGGCAATCAATCAAATTAAAATACGTTTCCGGACGCATGTATTAGACCAACAGTAAAGACACATAACAACAATGAACATTGTATTTCAGAAACTAAGTGGGTTGGGCTTAGTCAGTGTTTGGATGGGAAACTTGCAAAGAAAGTCACCTGTTTTAATACTAAAAGAAGCCTTGTACACATTTTTGACACATGTTTCAACTACATAGCATTCTCTACACATTAAAACCTGTTTCTTAGTGTTAGGTGGGTGAAAAGAAGCGATCAGTTTGACAGTGAGAAGTCACCTGTTGATCTTCAGTCTATCTGATCGGTAAGTGGCAACAATCTAATTGGGCATTTCAAATCAGGTTGTCAAAATTGTGCTCTTAGCAGCCTGGCGTTAGTAGGGCACGTGTGCTTGGGGTGCTGTCCATGTTTATGACCCGTCTCTTCATTGTGAACTAAGGTCACTAAATCACGCTTCTCCTCTAGGGCTTCATCTATGAGCTTGTACAGTCTTGGAAAAGAGAATCACATCACACTAGGAATCTGTCATATAGGTTTACACAAAACAGTTTAGCAAATAAGGTGAACGGAATGTGCCTTCTTGAAGCTGTATGGCTCTCCCGAGGCCTCCTCAAATAAAGGCATTCTGGTTCTGGAGTGGGAGACTTGCAAAACAGTTTCCAGCTTTTCTCTTCCTGTGCCGACCTGCTGGAGTCTGCTGTTATTGTTGGCAGGGTGCCCTTAGAAGAAATATCCCTCCCAGAGAAGTGCTAGGAAAATACTGATGACATGACACCTTCTGAAAGGTCCTAGGAACAGCCATGAAACAGTCATCCTCAGATAGCTAGCTGTAGTCTGTTCAACATAAATACTAATATAAATTCATACATACTGGTGTAGGGGGACTGGTCCATTCCCAAGAATAGCTTAGTTTTTATTTGGTATTGAAAATATATTTAGTAATATTACCAGTTACCATACATTTAATCTGTTGAACATCTTTTTAAATAGTGTTTTTACCATATGAATAAAAACCAATTAGTGTATCAGCTGACCGAAGGCAGAATAAAATATCAATACAGCCGAGGTCATTTACGTCATGAATCACAGGAGATCTGAGAATGTAGCTTGATTGCATTTGCCCCTCATAAAGGTTTAACCACCATCATTTTGCAGTTTTCCCTATTAAGTCTATACATATCTCGCTGGACTTTACCATGCTTACCTATGATATTTCATGTTTTTATAATGCTTTTACTATGGGGAACCTTTACATGGGACTGTGTCCTGAAAAAACATGCCTTAGGATGCACATTGCACCCGTCTGTGATAATGAACCTCAAATTGTATAGTTCACAATGCAGGTAACTTTATTACGTATTTTCAAGTCCATTAACACCTAGTAACAGACCTGGAGTCAGCCATGTAATAAACAGAGTATATAAGAAATATTATTCTAGGAGTGGGATTATCAAAAGTTGGTTTTATTTAAATAACTGCAATTCGTGCCATCAGTGCAAGTACATGTTATCTCTATATCAATGGTAATCATAAAGCTGACATTTCATGTGTCATTTCAGGTGTCAAACCCAAGCAAAACTGTTAATCACAGACTTTCAGAAACTTCAAGTGATGGCTTCAATTATTAATTATTATTCGCTATGAAAGTATAACAGTCAGAGCAAATTAACTGTTTCCACACTGTACTCTCTCATTGCCACGCACATAGTTTACTAGGCTCAGCACTTTGTTCCTGTCTGTGTACAGTGTGTAATGTCACACTACAAACAGCCATGAAAGGACTGCGTGCAACCATAGTACGGCATGAATAGACAAAGGTTATCTTGCCCCTACACAGCATGCTCTACAGGGAGAACCGGGGGGAGGTTTTCAGGAAAGTCACAGTGTAACAAAGTAAAGAGAAAGTACACAAGCTGTTTAAAAGGGCATAGTTCAATGAATTTGATTCCATATAAACACATCATTGGAGCCAGCTTTTAAACCCCAGAGCCTTACTGAAGTAGGAAAATATTACATTTCGGAATGTGCCTCTCTCTCTTCTTGTTAACCATTGTTAGCATGTACAGGTGGATATGTCTCCTCTTTAAATGATCCCCAGTGGCACATCCAGGAAAGGCTTTACTGTGCACGATTGAAGGGTGAGTCATGCAATCTGGAGCTCGCTGGTTTGAATCCAGTGACTGGTCAGGCACTTCCCAAATCCAGGCAGAGATTTCCCAGTCTGGGCCCTTGTCTCTAGGGTTCAGAGTAACTTGGTTCAGAGGATTTGCAGAGGCGATTGGCTTGACAGGGGTTACCCATTGAGCCTCAGTCCTTCTGATCAGTATTAGGAGACATTCTAATTAGACATTTGAAATTGGGTAACAAAAAAAAAGAATGGGTATATCCCAATAATTGACCTTCTAGTGGGATTTCCATTCCATGCATACTTGTTTCTGACCACAAGCGAATATGAAATGCATACATTTTTAGATTCCGCCCCCCACCCCCCATTTTATATAATCCTAATTTCCATTATCCCCAGATTTTAATATATCACAGAACTATAGTTTCATCGCAACTGGTTAATCAGTTGTCTAGATATATACGTAAAAAATGTAAATGTGACATATCCTCAGTGGAGGATTATTAGTTTTCATGACAAAGAGAAACTGGAGAGTCATTCCTTTAAACTTGAAAGGCTTTATTTAACTTCATCAGCATCTGCTTTTTCACAAACCCACAAACAGAATGCATAGGTGCAAATGAGAAATTGCCTAGCAAGTCCAAGCATCTGCTACAAACTGTATCTGAGTCCCATCTAGGCTTGGATGATACCTTGTCAACACTTCTGCCAACTACTGATGGTAGTCTTTAAAAGCTGTTAGTGAAAATGGCTGACAACTTGTCTGTAGCAAATGTTGGGAAAAACATGAATCTGTGATGAAAGCAACTGAAGGGGCATTATGGAGAGCAAACACACATACACATTACTCCGCTGTAGATTCATTATCCATACAATGTGAAAAACACTGAACCACAGTAAACACCAGATTAATGCCACTCAAAGAGAATTATCAGAGAATACACACACCATGCCACCTGGACCAAGGCTGATTGGTGAAGGAGCTCACAGGCAGCATGACAGCTTTGCCTCCATGCTGCAGGAACTACAATAGCAATAGCAGGGAGCCTTCATGAACTACCAAACGTGTGCATTATCAATATTGTTGAATTATATTTTAGTGACAGTTTTGTTTTTGGTATGTGTCCATATGTTTCGCCTTTCTACCTTGCCACACGGAGAGAGGAATTGAGGAATCAATGGCTTTGTTCACATAGCCAGATGTTTTTTTTAGGTTTTTTTATGGAATTGGCAGTGGTAGTAAGTATCTTTACAGTAAATTATATTTTCATATTGTTTTAAATGTACTGTTTCTAGGACATATGTAACATGGGCTAGATCAGTCAATGTTTCATTGTATTAGTAAGCACCAGCTCCATCTAGTGAACACTGTATTCCCAGCAAAACTAAAGGGCTCACAGTTGACAGTAACTAGATGGCACTTGTGTTTACGAACATACTGTAAAGACACTCTGGCTGATCTATGAATAAATGTCTATGGCTGGCAACGACAACTGAAGAACAGCTTCTGAACTCAATACCTTACCTTATGAAACAAATTTAAAAACAGTAGTTTAGCGCCTGTATTTATAACCAAACTAAATATCATAACAAGGTAATGGGGTAGCCAAAAAAATATATATGAATATTAAAACAATTTCTTGAATTGGTACATAAAGCATCTTGAATTGAAATTGGTTTGTAACAGGATTATTTCTTGAAGGGCAAAACTCTCTCCTATATATATATATATATATATATATATATATATATATATATATATATATAATTAAAAACTGCTTACCCAACATGAAGTTGCACAGGTGCTAAACTGCATGAATGAGCTAGGCAAGATTGTGCTTCTTATAAGCACCATAATAAACAGCAATGCAGCAAATCCAGCCCATTTCTGATTACAGCAAGCTACTTCCAAACTGTTTGAAACAAGTTTTGGTTAACTTTGGCACAGAAAATAATCCTATGAATCCCAGGATATGTCTTAATGATTTGTACTTTGAATATCAAGCCAGGAAAAAGTTCAGTTCCACACTGGAAAACACATTCCAAGATAATGCTGTTCTATCCATTGCTATTAGGAGTTTTTATTTAAATATCTGAACATCATTAATTCTGGTTTCCAGTTACCCCAGTAAAATTAGGGAAGGACAAAGGAATGAGTTTCTCAGTATCTCACGTTTGCCTACAATTACTGTTTTGAAAGATATTTTTATTTAAACAAAATTAATATCTTGTATCATAGGTTAAAGACAATTCTCAGTTGGCATGCTTTACAATGGTTAAAGAAGTGGAAGATCACCTGAGTAAGATTTACAAACAGAGATTTCTTTAACCTAGCATAGTACCAGTTCATTTTTTAAATGAAAATACATGTGTGTACATGTAATGAATGCAAGTACAGGATAAGTGAGATTTATTGAATCGGTGCCTTGTAAAGTATCGAAATTCCATGTATTCTCCAGTTTAGACTGTTTTGAAACCCTCTTTTCAGAGATATACCAGGATAAGCACAATAATTTGTAATTGAACCACTGGAAATGTGATAAGCCAGTTCATTTCCATAGCATATTCTCAACATCTCCTCACTCATAAACCTGGGATAGCAGCCAGATTTGTAAATGTATTTCAGTTCCCTTGCTGTGTTAACTTCAGATGAAATGATATTAACCTTTTAAACAAATATCCGCTAAGAAACAGCCAATGCTCTGTCTTTAAATATCGCTGTTGTTAAAGAAAATATTTCTGCACTGGGATTTTTATACACTGTTAAAGGCACAATAAAAAAGTTACTTTTCTGCCAGGCTGGTTAAACCACTATACTCAGCCCTGAAACAAACACAGCGATCAGACAGTTTAATTTCACTGTAGTCACCATAAAATATTTAAACTTTGATTTGAGATATTAATTGAGCAGCAGATTTTAATCAATAAAATAGTCCTGCAAAAGCAGGAAGCGAACAAAGGTAGCTTACGTTTTGGGAGATTAAAAGATGTAATGCAAGGGGGTTCCCGAGTGGCGCATCCAGCAAAAGCACTTGCAGAGAGTGCCGGATGCACCCCATAGTCTAGACGTCGCGAGTTCGAGTCCAGGCTATTCCTTTGCCGAGGACGGGAGCTCCCAGGGGGCATTGGCCGAGCGTCGGCCGGGGGTAGGGAAGGCTTGGTCACCAAGGGGGCCCTCGTCTCACCGCGCACCAGCGACCCCTGTAGCCTGGCCGGGCGCCTGCAGGCGTGTCTGTAAGCTGCCCGAGGGCTGCGATTGTCCTCCGACGCTGTCGCTCTTGGGTGGCTGCATGGTGAGTCCGCAGTGTGGAAAAAAGCGGTCGGCTGACGGCACATGCTTTCCGCTTCGGAGGACAGCTTGTGTTTGTCTTCGCCCTCCCGAGGGGTGGTAGCGGTGAGCTGAGCATAATAAAAATAATTGGTCATTCCAAATTGGGAGAAAATAATAAAAATAATGGGCAACGACTAAATTTATAAAAAAAAAAAAAAAAAAAGATGTAATGCATTTTACAGTTTCCTAGTATTTTTGCTTCATATGTTTTCAATTGTAGAGTCATATGATTTACATTTGTGAACAGTACCCTGATAACTGCAACTGCAGCTGAAAATATTGAAAGCATTAACATTGCCAAAGCACATGCTATCCTTATTCCAATATTGTATGTTCCCATATAAATAAGGCCTTTTGTTTGGTTTATCTTAGAGAAATTTACTGAAAATGTATTATCAAAGCTATGTTTCAGTTTGTACCTATTTTCACTCACAATTCAACGCACTCAGACATAAATTACTGCAAACGGACTAAACAAAAATGGCGACAATAAGCTAACTTTATCAGGAGTTCACCAATAACCTACCAAAATAAAACACAGATGTGTTGTTACAACAAATATGCATATTTAATTGTGGAACTCCTAATGCTTTCAGTTTTCAAAGTGATATTAAGTGGGCTAGAAATTGGTTGCGTGCAACAGGTTTCTCAGTTGTTTATTTCAAGTGTAGTAACTGTAGTGGGTGTTTTTCTCCTTTCAGATAAAATGATGCAAATTAAACACTTGAGTAAATAAAACCTGAAGTGGAAATTTCTTCCTGTAACTGACCCTTCCCTTGCAACTGCAGCTCGCATGCTGTTATTTCCTGTCTTCCACAGAGGACAGGAAATAACAGCATTATTTGTTTTACTGCAAACAAACCCCACAGCTCCGCTTTTTAAATCTTCAGCGTCGCCAGCTCAACTGAGACATGTACCATGGTATGAGGGCTACTCCCAGAGGGAGAGAGGGACTGTGCTTCTGCTGAACAACAAGCTCTAAATTACTTCAGTAAATCATCTTTACTTTGTCATCCGTTTGATGTGAGGGATTTTGGCAGATGTACAAGATTCTACTGTCCAAGCACTGAAATAATGTCTGTCAGGGGTTCCCTCTCGCTCTCTCCCTCTCTGTCTCACTCCTTGACAGGGCCCTTAGCAATTGGCAGCAGCCCAAAAGATGCTTTGTTGATAAACAGCTTGCTGACCTTAAAGCTTCTCTGTGGCTCAGTTGGCCACTAAAATATTTTGCTTGTCACAGCTTGATTTGCTCCTGTGACTTTTCTGTAATACAGCTTAACCAACTAAAGAAACCCAAGTCTATGTATTTATATATGGTCTAATAGTAGTAATACAGATACATTTAGTAATAGCATTCATTTTCTCAAAGATATCCGTGAACTTGATATCTTAGTGATGTTTTAAAAGAATGGCCGTTGTTAACTAGGCATGTTTTAGAAAAAGAAAATATTAGTCATTAATTATTTTACATGCAACTGATATTTTGTCATCCTTAAAAACCTGTTGCCAGGCAAGTTTGCTGTTTTCTGAGCCACTGTCTGGATGGCTGCATTAGTGGTTCACATAAATTCACTCCACTGCCTATCTCCTGATCAAAAGCTGTCTAAGTAATAAAAAAAAGTAATAAAAAAGAAGGAAACAACATGTCACCGATGATTAAAACAATATGGCGCTTCCTTCTCTTGTTTACATTTCAAAATGATTTGACTGACTTTGTTTTTTAAAACATCCAGCCATTGAAATTGGCAGCCAGTCCAACGCTGATATGAGGTCATCAAATACAGAGTAACAGAAGTGCAAGACTATACATTTAGTTCAAAACAAACATGCTGCCTTCCTTGCTGAGCTGTGTACCACATTCACTCTGGGTCACTGGAAACAGCTTGCCTAAGATCAGGATTTATAACTCACTAGTCAATGGGGCTCATGACGCTGTTTCATCCCAGACCCTCTCTACCTGAAGTGCTTTTAAAACATGCTTTTAAGCTTTTAATGCCATCATTTATTACCCAGTGTTAACATGCCAACTGGAAACCATCTGGGTCTAGAAAACATCCTTTCTCAACAGCTGTATATGGTTGATCATGTATGCAGCACCAACTGTATGCAATTAACAGTTTTTGCTTACCTGTGTTTGTGAATTATGTGTAAGAGTATATGAAAGTGTTGTTCGTATAGTGTCTGTCTGGAGTGTCTTTTCGTATTTGGGAAGCATATTAGCAGGATTTGCTGTGAAAACCGTTCATCCAGAATATTGTGCATCACAGACAGCTATCAAACCTCCACAGTTCTTATTTTACAGACTTTCAGTAAAGTACTGCTCATTATTATAAAAAGCTGCTGATGGTTGTGGACCTGCCCAAAGAATTGAGGTACTTATCCCCAATGTACAGGCCCCTAGAATGCAATTAAACTCAATGATGTCAGAGTTCTCCGCTCCATATTCAATTCCAGGTTCCTCTATATCCCTTTTAACAAAACTGAAAATTAACAGCGCCTTGTGTCCAGTTGTTATCAGCAGCTGTATAAACAATGCATTCTGGAGTTGAACTTGTTGCTAAACTTGATGCAACCTCCATACTGACGGCCCCAATAAAAACTCATTCAAAACAAAACAAAAAAAGGCTTGAATATGGAGTTTTCTACCTTGCTGCTCACCATAAAATATACCTGGGGGCCTGGGAGGTGGGTGGGCTACAAATAAGGAAAAGCCCTGTTCACAAATTCTTGACGTCAATTTAGGAATGGAAACATGTTCCGCCACTACTTCTGTGGGGCGTCGTAGTGATGAAGTCAATGAAATCTTAGAATTATGAGGCTCCAAGGCCAATTAAGGTTGTTTATTTTCTACACACTGATGTAAGGTCCAAGAAAGTTTCCTACATTTTAATATGAAAACTACTACTGTGAAGAAGCCTGCTTTTCAAAATAGTTCTAGTGAATTAGTTTCACTTTTTTGTTGTTGCTTGTATTAGTAATAGTCTTGGGTATGCACTGTTTTGGCCATGACAGCCACATTGACATGAATGCTTTACTGTGGCTCAAATCTACAGGCACAGCACCAATTACCACAGTTTTCTTCAACAGTTCTTGCTCTGTATAATCGGTAATGCGTGGTCTGTAAAGTGCTTATACGTCGGTTCATCTGCTCTTTTATAATGCAGCCATCTTGGTCTATCTGATCTAATATATCTTGCACTGTACATACGTCCACAAATGCAGTGATATATCAATACACTCTCAAAGAACACATTTTGTTTTAAAGTTCTGGAGGTCAGGGTGGCTATCTCTTTAGTTTTATTGCTCTGCTACATTCCTTATCCAAACTGTTTATTTACTTCACCTGAGATCTGGTTTGCCTCAGTGCAACCGCACATCTTCTCATGTGTTACAGCTTACATAAACACAAACTAAAGTTAGTACAGCAATAACAAACATTTATGAAAGCTGTTTACTCCACAGTTTGCTGCATTTATTTTTTGTGTGAAAAAAAAACAAACATATTTGTCATCCAAAACCATATTTACAGGGATAACTTGGCCATTATGAAGAAAATGGTACTAAAGCATTTTGTTTTAGGCTTTTTGCAATAAACTTGTGTCAGAAAGTTGTGGTGTTGGTCAGTTCATTTGAAGAGCTGGCACTGGTCATAATTTCACTATTTGATTTATAGGTTGTCAAACTTGTCATTGCAGAGAGCTTCCTGGCAATGTCACCAATCGCAAAAAAGGGACAAAGGTTTCAAATGAACACTGGGCCTTCTTGGATTAACTAGAATCCTTCCCTCTGGAAGGAATGCAGGGTCTTTGTGAAAAGCCGTCTTTCAGAAACTCTTTGGAGTTGTTACTATTGGCAAAGCTATAACAACCACAGACTCTGCCCCAAGCCAGGCCTTCAGTAAGCAGAAGGCTCGGATTGTGATGGCTTAACTCTCATAGTCAGAGGGGCTACAGACGGTCTAAAGACAGGCTCTTGGGAATGGCTGGAACTTTTCATTCAAAGTTAAAGATTATTTTTTCCACTGAAATGTTAAAAATAGGATGATTATGCTAATGGTTAGAGCCAAAGTAATTCTGCACTGTAATTTGAAATCCATGCTTATTCTATACATTTACCATGCTTTTTACCACACACACACACACGCACACACACACACACACACACACACATATATAGATCACTGCCTTTGTTAGGTACATTTAGTTAAATAGTTTGTATCATTAACATTGTCATATTATTTATTTCTTACCTATTTATTTTTCCATTGCGTGTGTTCTCATAATTATCAATTCTGTTTTTTTTCTATGCTTGCCATACTCACTAGCTATTTCAGCAAAATGTTGTTTTTTTTTAAACACTGCATTCTTAAGTGGCAAGGCAAACACAAGCAAATGATAATGGTATAGTTAGTAGTTGAAAGGGGGCAGAAATTAAAGTTGCACACCCCTAGTGGTCGTTTTTAAAACTCACTTCAGAAATTCAGCTGTGGGAGAACAGGATCTGAAACGTAAGAAAAGACATTTTCTGAACATGTACAATTTTAGATTTTCCCAAGTGAACACCCTACAACATTAAGTAATGTAGGAATAATATAGCAATTTGGATGTTATTTGAATCGGATAGTGGGATTCCCCCCCCCCCCCCCTTTCTTGGAAGACCCTATAAAACAGAGTATCTAACTAAATTCAGCTATCTTCTTCTAACCTGCTCTGAAGCTTGACATCTAAGATTCAGCTAATCTGTAGCATCAAGGTACTGCCAGCTCCAGCGACAAGCTCCCAGTCGGGGGTTATCTCCACACAGGAGGGCAGATGAGAAAAACAGACGCTGCCAGCATGCGCTAAAGAGCTTAAACTTCCCAGGATGAAGACAGAGAGAGAGAGAGAGAGAGAGAGAGAGAGAGAGAGAGAGAGAGAGAGAGAGAGAGAGAGAGAGAGAACAAAGCAGCTCTGAGAGGAGATATTATGACGTAAAACAGGCTTCTCCCTGTAGACATGAGCCCTTTCCTGCTTACTGTTAACTATTGCTTGTTGTTGTAAGGTGAACCATGATAGGAGCTTCTAACAAGTTATGAATTGAGCCCCTCCATTGAATAATTCATGCTACTTTATTACAACACCCATGAAAAAGGGCCTTTCAGTGAACCTTTTCTCTGGTTTATTCCAGTCCGTAGTTCCGTCCTGTTTACTAACGCTTGACAAAAATGAACGCCAACCCTGGGTCTGTATTAGCATGCAGCTAAATGCATGACTACAATGTTTTTTATAGTAGGTTAACGCTTTACTAGTACATCTCGCTGTCTTTGATAAAGCAGGGAGTTGAATACAGTGCATTGTTTCCATTTCCCCCAGTCTATATAAAGGGAGAACGGAAGAGCCCTGCGTGGTGGCAAGGATTCTGAGGCTGCTTGTCTGAAGCGTATATCATGGCAGATTATAGCTGCTGTCCATAAGGGAAAATTGGCATTCACATCAAAGCATAATTCCCTCTCCACGCATAACTAATGGTAACACTCACACATCCAGATACAATCAAGGAAGGGAAGGTTGCACATAGACAGGATGGCATGAAACACTGTTAACTTTCATCTTGAAAATACTACGACTACTACCACTACTATGAGGACTACTACTAATACAGTAATAATAATGATAATAATAATGTTGATAAATTGGTAATCATTGGATTTCAAGTTGTGTCATCCATTTAAAACGCTATCCACATGTATTATATGAAATTATTTTAGATTAGGAAAATAAACCAACAGAAGAATTGTGTTTTTTTTTAAGAACATTTATAATACATTTCAATTTCTTATGAATCATCTATACTGTAACTAAGTATGATACAATACATTAAAAGCTAAAGGTTTATGAAGTCAGGTTTTGACTGTTGCACTGCTGAAGAAGAAGAAGAAGAAGAAGAAGAAGAAGAAGAAGAAGAAGAAGAAGAAGAAGAAGAAGAAGAAGAATTATATAAACAATTTTTTAGTCAGATTTAACCTTTTTCTGCTGTATTATATTTTGGCCTAATCGTGGATTGTGAGTGTCCACGCAGACACACTCATAACCTGACCGGAAATGCACAGATGTTCAATAAAGAATGACCACGTGGGAATGCATAATTATCTTTAGTATGGTGTCGTTTTGAGACTGAAGGAAATATCTGCGTTGTAACGGTTGTGTCAATTCCTGTATAATTACCATTTCATTGAGTAAATTAGGGTGCATACCTTATGTGCATACTGTATATAATATCAAAACACATTCGTGACTACAGTATACCATAATGATTAAACATATATCTTTAGCATTACGTATCTGACTTACCGCGTTTAAAAATAAATGCCGCAAGATTTTTTTTAAACAAATGTATACTGGCACGTGTATATTATATTAGCATTCTGTGTTGCACCTGGTTTTCACTGAAACGAATGCAACTCATTGCTTACTGCGCTTTTTAAAAAAAATTAAATCTCACCTTGCGAGTAATTTTAAAGACATGGACGTGCTTCCCTCTTGTGGCGAACTGAAAATGTATTCTTCAAATGATATGCTAAGAGGCTTGAGCATTTTGTTGACATTTCCATGGCAACACGTTTTCAGCGTTACCTGTTGCAGGTGTTGGGCTAGTTGCATTTCGTTTCAGGCAAAAGTATATTTATCGCTCAAGCACCATGAACACCCTCCTGTCCAGGTAAGCATTCTTTATGCAATAATGTCTTTAAATACATTTAATGCTAAGTGTCAGACATTCTGTTTGTATATTCTGTTAAACGCATATCTATTTTTAGATGTGATTTGCAAAGTACTGACATCTCAATAGACACCTATTAATTTGAGTTTATAAATGGATTTATTAGTACAGAATACTGATTTAATACAGTAGAATTATTCATGTAAGAAGAATGACTCGTATTATATTCTAACCGTCACTGGTGGCTGCTAAAAGACATCTACTATTTAATTGCAGCTGGCTGTGAACCCTGCGTTGTTAAAAAGTTCACTGTGGTATATCACGATACATTTAGAATTATTGGTAAAGCGCTGTAAAATAAAATGGTAAACATGGTAAACGCACAGTAAATTCATAAAGCATGAAAAAAACACGGTAGACTGTATTTATTTATGGTTCGTGTTGCACTTCAGGTATATAATTTCACACACGTTCGCATAGAGCATCTGAGATTCCGTTCCTGCTGTCACCAGGCCTTGTTTGACACATTAGTTCGAGCAAGCATTTTGGCAGAATCAGTGGAAAGTATACAGAGGCTGAGCGCCAGGATAAAACTGCAGCGTCCTGGCTATGAGATTTTTCCTCAAACAGGAATGTGAGGACTGCTTGGACAGATTAATACAAACATTCCCACAAAGGTTGCCTGAAATGCCACTCTGCTTGTTCCAATAATGATTGGTAGCTGCTTCTCTGCTCTCTTTGGAGACCCTGTTGATAATGCGACTGCATCTCGCACACTCACAAACCACTGCTACTCAACATAAAGCACTGCATATCACTAAACAAAATCTGTGCCTCCTAACAACAGCCTGGTTGCTATTTATCTATCAATTAAGAAGATTCATAATTTGTTTTTAAGCCTGCTAGAATGTCATATCAGGCACTGAAGGATCCTACATTTTTTAAGGGATTCCCAAGTGAAGATCATGGAAACCACAGTGGGCCATGCTGAGAAGTATCTGGGCAGGTTCTGCACACTGATGGCTTCCTACACTCGGAAAACAGCCAAACTCAGAGACAAGGCAGACCTGGTGGTTAAACAGCTTAGCGATTTTGCCAATACTGAGAATCCTGAGCTGAGAACATGTCTGAAGAACCTAGCTGATGATTTAGCCATGGTGCAGGACTACAGACAGGCAGAGGTAAGACTGTTAATTGATTAGCTCTTAATGAGAACTCAATCAGCCAGGAGATTGTGTCCTGAAGTCTGTATAATTGATTTAAGCAGTGGAGGATCTAAATACTGCTAATGTTGGCGTACATAGTTTAACTGACTGTGGATTATTGTGAATTTATTTAGGTCATATTTTCAAAGGCAATGCAGACACTATCATGGCCCATTTCTAATTATGATTAGTCCTCGCTTCTACCAATTTTATAGCCAACGAACAAACAGCTAACTGCCTTAGGCCTTATTGCATTACATTTTAACTCAGCAGGACTTTGTTTTCGTAGGTGGAGAGGCTGGAAACCAGGGTTGTCATGCCACTGAAAGCTTATGGAGACATTATCAAACAAAAACGGGTAAGCTGTGCTGTGGTTACATGACTGATTATCATTAGCAACATCAAGGGACATAGAGGAGCAGTAAATGAGTAGTTATTCAGGAGAATCCGGTTTCCCTTGTGCATTTATACACTGTGAAACAACAGTGGGATCAATGTACATAGTGGCACATGTCTCCTTTATATACAGCCCGATAATTAACAATGATTGCCCTCAGGGTCGTGCACAGGAATACAAATTTGACCACTATTGGGGGGGCACATTAAACAATATATATATATGACGTGTGTGTGTGTGTTGATATTACAATGAAAGTCCATACGCTGTGGAGCTTTTTAACACTGAAACGTCTTTCTGCAGTTGCAACTGTAACAGGTAGCACGGCCAAAAGCACCAGTAGGTGGAATACATCAGGCTGCAGAAGTCCCAGGTCATGTTCTTTACAGACCTTCATGAGTTCTGGCAAAGACTTTGCATTGTCCGATTCACGAGCGTCAAAATAGGCACAGTGTGGTGTACAAATAAATCGTACTGCATTTCAGGAACTTTGCATTGAAATTCTTGATTCAGCTTCACAAGTGCTTCCCCTTTAGTATATTAACAGTTTTCTGGTTTTCAGTTTAGCATAAAATAGCATCATTTTAAAAATGTGCGTTTTTTCCACTAATTGTACTGCAGCTGGATTCAAACATTAAGGGGACACACGCGCCAGTCCTTAACTGCACGTTATTGGGGAGCATGTGCAAACCGAGTACACACACGTCCATAACTGCACGCTATGAGGAAATACGTTCAGTTTGTGAGTGTCAGCGACAGAAAGGGCAAACGCAATATATTGATAAGCAGAAATCAATATTTTGGAGATGATTATTGGAGGGGCCAGTGCCCCTGATTGCCCTTCACTGTCTATTTTCATAGTTAGGTGACCAGAATGGGACACAGTATTCCAGTTTAAGCTATTTAATGTTACTGTAGCTTAATGTTTTTTTTTTTGTTTGGTTTTTTACTATTCTGTAAGGACATCCTGCATTTTTATTTATTATTTCATAGTCTATTTGTCATGTTCCCCAGGCAGACATGAAGAAGTTCAACAGTACTCGGAACCATGAGATGAAAGAACTGGAAAAACTGGAGAAGATTAGGCTGAAAAACCCCTCAGACAGACATGGGATTGTATCCTTTTGAAAACTCACGACATTTCTGCTGGTGTATTGCATTGTATTTTATTTATTTATTTATTAAAAAACAAATTTGCATTGCATGGTCATTGTCAAGATTCAGTTGATTTAAAAGCAAACTTTCTGCTGGTAACCACCTTGCATAAATTGATGTCCACCCTCCACAAGAAAAGTAAAAAGCATGACAAAGTGTATGTGTATATTAATAAACATTGCAATCTTTGGTAAACTATGGTAAATGCATAGTGTAACCATGGGAAAAGCATTGGAAAACTGCAAAAATACTGTGGTAAGCTGAGTAGAGCAGGGTTCTATTTCAAAGTGATCTGCTTCAGCTACTTGTCTTGTTCCAGGTGGTTGTATTACTTGGTTGTCTATTTGTGACATGTTCCAGATGGCTGTTTTCTCAGTTGTATGGTTTTGGAAGCATGGTGAACACCAGAAAAAAACAGGAAACCAGCAGGAAGTTAAAAGGTCCTAAACCAAATGTGTTAAAAGATTTGGCAGATGTCACAGTAGGTTTAAGTGTAAATAGGATAAATCATGTGTTAAATAGAAATTTGCGACATTATTGTTCATTCCCTTGACATTAACTTGTTGATGCCTATAATGTGAAATACTCAGAAATGTACAAATCCAAGTCAAACATCACTTACATACGCCCATTTAATGCATACGCCCAAAGACCAGTTATAAAGACATTTCCGTCAAGAAGGTCCTTATAGCATATACACTGTTTTAATACAGTAGCATTATTTTTTAAAGCATAACACAGTTTCTTTTAAAAGGTTACATCTCTTTTTTTAAACAGAAAACAAGCCAAATTCTGTATTATCAGCGGTGGTTTATTACCATAAGTAGCAGCTGTGATAGTGCTAGATTAATTCAGAATACCATAATTTCATCCATCAGTGTAAGCCATGAATGAGATTTTAATGATACATATTGTGTGGTTTCTATTATTTAGCCATGAAAGGGACAGTAATAAGACATTCTGAATTATATCAGCAGGAGGTTTGTGTGATCACAGCATTAACTGTAGAGGTGGTACTTGTTTATTATCTTAATGCTCAGTTGAGAATCAATTCACTTGTGGTTCATCAGATGACTACAATGTGCCAGGTGCATTTGATGAATCAAGACACAGCTATGGATTGCTAAATTAGTTTGAATGATGATTGGCGTCAGTTGTGTTTTATATTAAATGTGATTATAATGTTATTGTAATTGTTATGATGTTGCATCTTTCATGCTACTCATTTTACCTTTCAGAAGTGCAGCGCACTACTGTATGCATCTGTTTTTTTTAAATTTATTACTTGATATGCATTAATAAAAGAACAGCTTTTTGTGTTTAACAACAAGAAAGATTTTCCTTAACAATTTTTTTTTCAGTCCCAGGTATGCAGCTTGACCAATGATGATATGCCAAGGCTGCGATGAAAAGTTTCCAGTCTTTTTTTCCTGCATATAGGTCCAGTCCTCCTTAGCAATGAGACTATAGGACTTCTTAAAGCGATTGACAAATTAATGTAAAAGATTGTATTTATTTTACCTTGATTCTACAAGGAAGACACCTTTTAAAAGTGAGACCTGGCCAATAATGTGGCAAATAAACACCAGCATCACATTTTATACACACATCATCCAGTGATGCCTGCATCATCAAAGCTAGTTCCCAAAAAGCATTCAAACATTATGGAACATTTTTTGGTTACATTCTCGCGTGCGTGAAATCAAGCATGAAGTTGTTTCCAGGACCTGGAAGCAATGTAACTAAAAGCTTTTTAATTTTTTTTGCCACTTGCTAACCTGAGTTTAGAAGCACCAGTACAGTTTGTTAACAAATCATTAATACGATGGTAGTTTACCCTAAACGGCTTTGTAGACATAGTTTTTACAGTCGGTGAAATTTGCACCTTTCGTCAGAAAGGAGAAAAATGCATATTTAATGTTACAAAACATTAGATTAAAAAAATAGAATTATGACTTAAATACTTTTAAAAGTGCATTACCAAGAGTTAAAACACATTCTTACCTCTCATTAACAAACCACATTGTGTGTGTTTTTTTTTTGTTTTTTTTCCTGTTCAGCTTTTTTACAGACTTCTTTTTGACTGAGGTGAAGCCAGCTTTCCTGTCTCAACCCTTGCTGTGTTACAGCTAACAGGACTCAACATAAAACTATACAGGGGCTAGTAGGATTCTATTACTTGTAACACATGAAGTAAATGGGGAGGACAAAATGTCATGTCTGTCTGTTTATCTGTTTATTCCTTACCTTGTAGCACATTAAACACGATCTCCTCCTTTGTCTTGTTTTATGATCCTTTCCTGTTTTATCCAGGCTGAAGCCAGTGCCCAGAAAGCCTCAGCTGAAGCTTCCCGCATCACACGTCAGCTTGAAGAAACCATAAATGACTTCCAGAAACAAAAAATGGAAGACATCAAGGTACTGTGTTACATAAAAGAATGAATAACACAATAACAATCATTACACAGTAACATGCATTTTTTTCAATAGCTTACACTTTTAAATGGCTGTTAGGAAAAAAGTTTTAAAAGGATTTTACAAAGAAAAACACCATGGAGAGAAATGCTGCTGACATTTGGTTGAGTTATTCTGTAGCACAGGTTAAGTAGAGTATCATAATCTGGGGATATAAATAGATGTCTGCCCTCAGATCTCACATCTTTAGATTTACTAAAAGTGTCCTTAACTGGTAGAGAACCGCATGTCTATTTATTGCTATTGAGTATCAGAATGTAGGGGTATTTGGATGAATCTGTTCCGTCCGTCTATATGTCACACCTTCATTTATAGACAGGGTGCATGCAGATCATGGTGATATACTTTTTCATGATCATTTGGTATGTACAGCAGTGGTAGGGATGCATGTTACTTGTTGCTATTATTAGTATCAGCAGTAGCAGCACATCAAGTTTCATGATTTATTTATTGTTTTGCTTTGGGTTACTGTACCTTCGTACCTACATATCGTTTTGTGTTTTCAGCGAGCTGGTCTTGCTTCTTTGTCTTTCAGAAAATTTTCTCAGACTTTCTAACCATTGAAATGCTTTTCCATGCAAAAGCCCTGGAAGTTTACTCCAGCACTTTTCAAAACCTGGAAAACTTCGATATGGAGAAAGACTTGGAGGTAAGAGTTGAGTTAATAAATTAAGAGTTATAAATAATAAATTAACATCATGGCAAACAAATGATTAAACAACTATTGTACTATCAATGAGATCATTTTTAATTAGCTTGTAACTGATTTTGTAGACATACAGATCAAGGGTCCATATTTATGACGGTACCGTTGATTCCATGGCTTTACCAACCAGTAGATCCACTTCTTCAATGCAACGCAGTCCATGTCCAACCTGGAGGGTGAGTAATAATACTGTATCCATGCTGATTCCTCACATTAGCATGTGCTTTTTATCTCTGTTCAGACATGTAATACCAAGGCTAAGGTATCATCACATGCACCTCAGAGCACCAAGCTGCTTCACAAATAGAAATATATGAACTAGATGTGCCTCTAGAACCATATGGAGAATATTTTCAAAGTCCTACATATATATAAGGTATAGGGGTCTGATATGTATTTTTTTGTTTTATTATTCTATTTATTCCATTGGTGCATAAAAGTACCTATATATTATTATTAGTTTATTTAGCAAACGCCTTTATCCAAGGCGACTTACAGAGACTAGGGTGTGTGAACTATGCATCAGCTGCAGAGTCACTTACAACTACGTCTCACCCAAAAGACGGAGCACAAGGAGGCTAAGTGACTTGCTCAGGGTCACACAATGAGTCAGTGGCTGAGGTGGGATTTGAACCGGGGACCTCCTGTTTACAAGCACATTTCTTTAACCACTGGACCACACAGCCTCCTATATAGAGGTGGATGTATGTTTCAAGCTTTTATGACACATTCTGACTACCAACTGTACTCCCAGCTGGCACACCTTGTACCATGTGTCCGACATTTCTGACCTGGTAATACTGTGGTAATGTTTGTGTGATATGAGCTCAGTGTTTTTCTTGCACAGACCCCCCAGAGTACATTGCGTAGACAGCAGGAAATTGAGGATGAGTATGAATCGGAAGAGGAAGATGATTTAGAGGACCTGGGTGAAGAATACACACAGATCAGAAGATAATAATCTGATAATATATTGTTGTGGGAAAAGAACAATTGCATTTAAATCTATAGTTGCATATCTAGTTTATAGTATTATTTGTAGTATTAATAAACACAAAATAATTTTTTTTTTATCTGTATTTGCAATTATTATTTTGGTTATATATATACAGTATATCTTTTTTTTTTTTTTTTTTTTACAATGAGACAGATACATTTCTACTCAGCTACCCAATTAATTGTATGCTGCTCAATGATGCAACCTTGGTCCTATGCTATTGTAATTCAAATATGTAGTGTGGAGGTTTCATGAAAGCATCAGGAACGTTGTTTTGTGTGTGTTTTACCAATGCAGAAAGTCAATAAAAGTGTTTTATTTTTTATGAAGATGAATGTGTTGTGTATATGTTTAAGCAAGATTACTGCATATAACAAGACCTACCATGAATATTTATCTTGTAAAAAACATATTCAGGGTGGAAACTTAGGTTCCTACTGCCGAATCCCACGTTTGATCCTGGATCAACTTACCTTTTAGTAAATCACTGTTCATGCTAGACAAGGATGCACAAATTGATGTGACTAACATTCACATACTTTACTTTAAGAGATGAGTGTTGCGCCATGTAGCTGTAGCAA
Organism: Acipenser ruthenus; assembly: GCF_902713425.1. Lineage (NCBI taxonomy): Eukaryota > Metazoa > Chordata > Actinopteri > Acipenseriformes > Acipenseridae > Acipenser > Acipenser ruthenus. The sequence goes on from NC_081207.1 coordinate 23,240,415, forward strand.
TTGCATAGTTCAATGCTCCCCCAAAACTTGAGCATATGTTTTATATGTCATGTGAATTGTTTTAAATATAATGTATTTTGGGTGAATGCTGGCAGGACGAATAAGCTAGCTATAGTTCAGTGCTCCCATGATATTTGACCATTGGTCACTACTGTAGTTTGGTGGATAGGCCATGTTGTTGCTAAATTGTTAAAGTCCTACTGCACTAAATCACTATTTTCAATATTTCAGTTATTTTTTATATGCAGGTCTGTGACAGGCTAGCTGCAGGGATGACATCAGGCCAGAAAGAATCACACAGACAGACAGTACTGGGGTTGAAACTGAAAACGCAATGGCTGCGCTCAGTAGGTTTAATGAAACAAATAAAAGTTTTAAAGAGAAAACAGGACACGGACCTTGAGGCCAAATAAAATAGACAAACAAAACGGATTAACACTAAACAAACAGTGGACAGACAGACAAACAAACACGGTGAGTCTAAACACTTATTATTTTACCTCCTCTCCACACCCGTTCTCCACTCACCGAACACACAACCCCGAGTAAGTAAAACGTGCATCTATATATACTGTTGTGCCGAGATTCAATTGCTAATTAATTATTCACTTTAATCCCAGCACGTGAACTAATTCTGTGCAACCCCGTGCTCACATATTAAATACTTTAAATGCACGTGAAGTGCAATCCCCGTGCCTAAATACAATTTTACATTTTAAATAACTTGTGCTACACACACCCATTTATATCCTGTGCAGCCATATCTATACACCAACATTAACACACTACATGCAACATATAACACAGAAATGCACACAGGGATGGGGCACATTGCCACAAAGTCATATAGAGAAATACAGAGGGAACATTGAACAGTGTATGCCATCATCAAAATGTCAGCACAGGACCAACAGCATACACAATAATGAATATGCTTTTAATAATTATATTTTATTGAAAAAATGAATATGACTGGGGACACTGCAGAAGAATTATTAATGCAATTTTTGGTATGGTAGTGATATCCCATTAAGTACTTAACACAACATTAACAATCATTCTATTGTTTATAAGAAAAATTCAACCAAATGAGAGATACAGAAATATATATTTAAATATAAAATATACATCTGTATACAAACTATAGATATGAAGAACTAAATATTTACAGGTAAATATTGGTTTAAGCTTTTTTTATTATAATAACATTCATCTTCTAAAAAAATAAATAAATAAATAATAATTTCTTTAGCTCAGAAAGCACTGGTCCACCAATGTCTTTTTGGCGAGGTTATTTCTTGCAATACAATACTGGAGCATCTCCAGCAACTACAACAAGGAATTAGAAACATAAATACAAGTTAAAATGACTGAATTACAAATGTACATACAGTATATACAGCATGCACCACTATTAAAAACAACAAGACAGCTTTATACCAGTTTCAATTTGAAAAATGATACAAATTAAATGATTTGAATCATTATTTTGACTACCTGCTGTACAAGATATTAAATGATTGTAGCCAGCACAATGCCCTGAGTCTCGAGGTTGATAATACAGAAGAGCAGTGTGTCAAACAGCAGGAGAGCAAGCTCATTCCCAAAATAAAGAACATTGCTGAAGACAATGCCATCTGGATCTGAAGCAAAGAAAAAAATACAAGCACTCAGCATGTTTTCATTAGTTTTCCAATAACTCTTTACCATGCCACCTGTAAGAAACGGACAGAATTTGGCATGTTTCTTGAATAGTACACGAATGCCTGGACTTTATATGCCAACAGCATGTTTATAGAGCTAAATCAAAGAGATGTATTTTCTTTCTTTGAGATGTGTCATCCATCTCTGCACTCTGGTAGTGTGGGGGCATAAAAGTAAAAGCCAAGTCAGTAAAAGTATTTAGTCTAGCCCTCGGGACTGTCAAAAGGCCAGCTTTTACCATCTCCATATATTTATGATAATCTTACAGAAAAGGCAGTGGTTAACAAAAGCACTTGGGGCATTGGGGCATAAAGCTAACAGGCATGATCAGCAATGACTCAACTTAAACAGCTGCTATGGCGACATGTTAGGTTGCTGAATCCCATAGGTCTCCCTGCAGCTGTAAAAGTCCACCTGAGCAGGCAGGCAAAAAATCAACAGAGCCCTTAAGCTACATAGGAATTGAGAGACAGATATCCATTCCTGTTCTGTCCCAGAGGGTGAGGCGTCACACTTCATTTTCTCATCTGACAAAGCATATCCTCTTTGCCACAAAAAGTATATCAGTGACATTTGTGTCAATCCTGAGATTTGTCTTTGAGACTGACAAAGTTAAGGAACTTCTGACAAAAAAATCTTAAGGGTAAATCCTATAGCTATATAGTTAAAGCAGAGATTTAATGGGCATTAGTGTCTTCAAAGTGTACTTTGGTACCTACCTGATTGATTGTTCAGTGGGTCCTATGCAATAACAGTTCCTCTGACTGGCTCAACATACAAGGTGTCATTCTTAAATAACCAGTACATTTCAGTTTAAGAGTTGGGTTCTTAATTGCCCCAATGGCCAGGCAATAGCCCCCCCACAGATTTGAGGCAGATTTTCTTACTCCCTCAAGGTGTGGTGACCCTGAACTATACTGCACTGCTGGGCCCATAATCTGTGGTACTAGCTGTGAGGGTAGCTGTGTGTCACTGCTCATATTAAATGTTTTATTTAACAACTCAGTTGAGCTATGCTAGTGTGGTGACCTGTGGCAATGCAGTTTAGCCACTAGGTGATGCTGCTGCGGGACGTTGATAACTGATCCAATTAGACATGCTTTGTCCTCATTAGTCCAGACTGGAGCCATGCTCCTTGCTGAAAGAATAGTGTACAGATACTTGGCTTGCTTAGAAAAGTTTACCATGACAAAGTTATAATGTGTACAATGTGGGCTAAAAGGTGTGCTTTATATAGGCAAAGATGGTTTGTACTGGTCAGGTTTAGATATACAGTACTTACCATTGTAGAACATGCTCCTTTTCAAATGGCCGCTGGAATTCATAGTTCATAATCTTCTCTAAGACGAGTTTGTCCTTCAACTTTTTTTTGTTAGTTTTTTTGTTTATTAAACATCATTTGCATCATTTGCATCATTTTAAATATATTCAGTCATATTTCAAATGATGCAAATGACAGCATCATTTGAAATACGTTCAGTCCAGTGTAGTTTCTTTAACCCTCGTTGGGTAAGCCTTACCGCCACCAGGTTTTACATGTCATGAATTAACTGATGTCCAAAACAAATGACGCATCCTGCTGTATGAAAAAGCATTCCCCTCTTTTGCTTTGTTAGTTAATTTGGTAGGATACAAGATATCCCACAAAGGATGTATAATCCTGGCGATGGAGATATAGTAAAGGGTCCCATATCTTCATATGTCACACTTTAGAGTTTAAATTATCTCTCTGGTACCTCTTATGCAATTGTATTATTATTATTTTTATATAGCATAGATTATTATTTAGTAAAGAAACCCTTTTTTGGGGGAAACTAAAGTTTTGATCTGTGAAAAGAACGATTTAAATAAAATATATATTCTTATTACAATCCATCAAGGTTCTTCTTTCCTATTCTGAAGCAATATTTGAATGCATTGACTGCTCACTTTAAGAATTCTAGGGGAAAAACTCTGTATGAAAAAGGCAAAAAACATGTGAGCAGCATCACCTAGTGGCTAAATAGTGGATTACCATAGTTAACTATCCAGCCTGAACCAAGGAAATGTAATCCAACTGGATTCCCTGCAAACTATTGAAGTTCATGTAGACAGGTTCAGTGGGAGAGATTCTGTTCAGGGTGTGATGTTTGACTTTTAATAATAATTATGAAGAATTTTTCTATTTATACTAGTAATATAATTGAAACATATATTTTTACGTGTTCTCTATTTTCAGCTGTGTGTTACAGAGGTGGCAAGAGACACTGAGAAAATATGACTCAGTCCTTCCTGTGCAGTTGATAAACTGCTGCCCGTGCCTGTGGCTCCAGCTGCTGGTCTCCAGCATAGCAACGAACATGGAGAGTCCGCTCAGTACTGCCAGAGCAATCTGAAACACACACACACACACACACACACACACACACACACACACACACATTACATACTCCTTTTTATAATTCATTGTATTGCTATTTTTCAATAGGTACTGTATGAACAATAATATGATTCTAAACAGGATTTTACAACAGCAGTGTATACTAATATAAATTGTTCATTACATTTTCCTACATACCTAAAATCATTTCTCACCCATGTTGGGCTTTTATTTATACCACTGCAGTGATTTGCTCATCCTCTTTACTGTCATCACTTAATACAATAAAACTGCAATGGAAAAGGGGTCTGTGATAGAGATGTGATAAAGATCTGCCGAGGTAATTATAATTAAATTGGCAGTGATAACCTTTCTCTTACAGCATATGTATTATGCTTTTTTTTTTTTTTACTGTAAAGCATGTATTATGCATTTCTCTGTATTTAAAGTATTATGGATTTTCTTGTTGTTACTGTATCTTGTAAAGCGCTTTGTGATGGTGGTCCACTATGAAAGGCGCTATATAAAATAAAGATTGATTGATTGATTGATTAATATTCTACACTGCTAAGACAGGTATTGGAGAAACAATATAATACTACATTTTGCAACTCATTTCCAACCTTATCCCAGTCACTATATATATGCGTGGATACTATACTGCTAACCCCTCCAAACAAATCATTAAAAGTGGTCTTACTTATAAAAGTATTCATTCTCTTTGAGTCCTGGTTCATACTTTAGGTGACAGCGCATGCTACCTGAGTTAACAAATGAAATCCACATCAAAACATCAGCTTCCGAGATATGTAGATTGTTATCATGTAATCATCATTTAGCAATTCCCTCTTGAACTCATCAAATCATTTGTTGTCTCATGAGAGTAAACTATACTAACTATCAGATTGTCTGCATGCAACACATTCTTAGCTGAATAGCTTGTATTCTGTACCTTCCAGTCAGTACTGGGATAAATTTATAAATGCAGAATGACTGTGGTAAGGCATTTATTGCATGTTTTGCCTGACTCAGAACCCAAAGCTAATTAAATACCTTGGTACAGTAATATATCATGTATTCTTCTCCTAAAGGATTTTATCGAGAAATGGGCGTGCTTGCTCAATATGTAGTAATAAATACACAGCAGTTGGGAAAAGAGTTATATTTGTTTACACTGCCAATTGGATGGACAGATGCTATTTGCATTACAAAAATATCAGTTATGTGTCTACATAATGCAAAGTGTGCTCTGCCTATGCCATATGTTTAACAACCTGTTTGAATTCAAACTAATGAACACATTGCAGAAACATTTCAGACTAAGAGGTGTTTGAAATGTACTCTTAATTAAAAATGCTTTTTCTTAACATTTAATTTCTCTATCATGCCCTGCTGTTGTTTCTTACATCGTATTTATAAGGCTTATAAACAAATGTTCTAACAATGGGCCTGTTTCTGAAAAGACTCCTACAAAATTACAAAGTGAGGTGATTTAATTTGTTAATACTGTATACAGGTATACTGTATATTTTTGTGAATAAAGGTACAGTTAATTAGGTGCATGAGTACATTACAGAGTTAATTAAAAGTATCATATTTTGTTTAGCTTTACCTCAAAGTTTAGGATTGACTGTTTATTGTTATTCCTAGTCAGATTTACCTGGGCTTGGCTCTCTGTTGTTGTCCACTGTGGTGCACTGTACTGTCATTTTGAAGGGGGAATCATTACCAGGGCTGCTAATGGGCTGATACACACTATTTATCAGCAAACACAAAGAAAAAGTCAAAGAACTTCTTAGAAACTACGTACAAAGTGAAGCACAAAGTAATGGGGCCTAGACTTACTAACAACTATTTAGAACTGAGAACTGGAAGCTGCAAAGAGAATATGTGCCTTTAATTGTTGGTCTTGGACTGTTCTTTTTTTTATTACATTAGTACAGGTACATTATAATGATCTATTGTGAAGAGCTCTGTGATGCCTACTGAACAGGAAGGGCGCTATTAAAATGTAAGTTTCTATCGTATTAGAATTAGTCAACTTCCATTCTAACATTTTTATCACAGCTTTGTCATTACAGGAGGAGGTCAACATGGAAACCAAACTTCGCTCTTACTGCCTTAAAGGGCAGGGTTGACTCTAACCAAATTATCCTAAATGGTAATGTCTTAGACTACAATAGCATTTAAATGGTCCTGTATAAATGGGCTGTAGCTACAATTCTATGAGCCATCAGTAGAACGTTTTGAGAACAGGGCCTTGTATGTGGAATATTTATTCCAAATCCATTATGTTGCCATTGCCATTGGTAATACACTAGTATTATAATAGTGTCCACATTGTATTTTTTCTGTTAGGGGAGACACATTTGCGGGCCAGCATGGCACAATGTTTGCACTGCCACTGCTCAAACAGTGGCTGCAGCGGGGATGAATAGAAGCTATGAATCAATCCAATTACCTCAGGACTAGTTTGCTGGCATAGGTGACATATTGAGGTTTACTGTTCAGGTTATCCTGTCTTCCTGTCAATCCATCTACCAAGAAGAATCTCTGCTGAACTTGAGAGCTGCCTGCGTTTAAAGCATTTCAATAATTTGTTAAGTTATGGACTGTTGAGTGTTTAATAGTTATGGATGAAGTTACAGAAAGTACTGTCACACACACATGGTTCGTTTACCATTCTGTTAGTTCATTATTTTTGTCACAAGCACCAAACTAATTTTACTGTGTTTTTCATTTAACTGTACAAAGTTGAAAAATGTTATTTCATGAAAGAAAAGCATTACAATAAATAAAGTGAAATAACTCACCTGGGCTGCTCATGACTGGAACTGGCCACAAAGACTCATTGCCCTGACTATCACTGTACTGAAGGAACAGCTCATAAAACACAGGCTGGGGAAACTGGCTGAGGAGCTCCGGAATTTGTACTGAACACTTAAAAAAAAAACCCACAAGGTTAATTAAGTGTACACACTATTTAAATGTATGATTTCAGTATAACATGCCATTATTCAACACATTAAAACTTTGAACTCAAATAGTATACCTACAGTTACTTTAAATAAAACCGTTAACAACTGGACTAAACATTGGCCATTTCCTCCATACCTACATGGTAACACTACACATTTAGCAGTACAGTTACACAGTTGTATGTACTGTATATTGTCTAATACTATGTTTTGTGTAAGTGCTGTATTCTTCTTTTACAGTGTAGCTTAGTTGTTGGTAGAACACTTTTTCAGTTACTTTTTGCAATCAAAAAATGCCAACACCATTGACAGCTAACAGGGAGATGTATACATACAGACTATAGGACGTCCCGAAGAGATACGCTGCATCAAGTTTCTTCTGTGTGTCAGAGCACAGCTGAAAGACAACCATATGAAAGATGCTGTATATAATCAATTTGACCAAAAATGTCTGTTTTACAACATATTTTGGATTTGAGCTATATCAGCACTTAAAATGACAAACACCATGCCTCAGGCCCAAGTCAAATCAATGAGAATTATGTTTTCAAGTCAATCTGTTTGCAGAATATAGTACGTTGCTTAGAGTTGTATTGATCTATGGAGTGAAAACTACTGGCTTTCCTTTTATTTTAATACGTGTCTTATTTAGAATGCAAGAGGTGACGACCAGTTGAAATATGGGAATGGATCCTTCAGCTACTAATAAAATCTTTTTTTACTGTAGATTAATTTAATGTACTATGCCCTGTATTTCACTGTATTTAGTGTATTATGCATTGTTCCTCACTATTTTGTAAAGCCCTTTGTGATGGTGGTCCACTATGAAAGGCGCTATATAAAATAAATATTGATTGATATTGATTAAAATATTCCATACTGTGTTTTATGAATCAAACTATATAAAAAAAAAACTCAATCATGACTTTAAGCTTTGTAAAAATGGTTTATGTTATTATTGTGTACTGTTATTATTACAACACACATTTTAAAATCCCACAGGTTTGTAAATAAGCATGGGTAATATTGTAATATTTACATGCAATGTCCCTCCTCTTACATCTTGCCAGCCTAACCTTGGCGTTCCTTTGGAATGATAGACACTGCTGAAGAAGTTCGAGTCTAACAGATTTCCTTGAGAATAAGGCATAGAAACTGAGAACTTTGTTTAATCTCAAGTACTACCAGATACCATTTTTTAAAATGAATGAGACCTATGCAGCTAATAGAAATGCGAAACAGGAAAGACCTAGGGCATTTTTTTGTTAGTTACACTTTGAGGGGAAAAGAAAGGAGTTCAAAACAGAACCCTACCTTGAGTCTGACCTGCTGTGCAAGTACAAACATTTCCATGGAGGCACTTTAAGCATCTTCTTTTGTCTTGGGAAGCTGTGCCAGTCTGCATAAAAACATGACACAGTATAATTTAATGGCACTGTGAAGTGTAGTGTAGTGGTCATGTGGTATGCAAGCCATGTTGAAAATATCAACATCTAAATATTACTGTTCTCTGTAAAATGCTATCAGTATAGCAAAACTAAACAAATTATCCATTCTTGTTGGTCCACCATACAGATATTTGAATCTATTTAAAATTATTTCAACTACAATATAAAATATGGAAAGTTGTTCTTCCTGGGACATAATCACTGCATGTGCTGTAATTCAAACTAATCCTTTAATAAATAAAAAGTAATTAAAAGCACTCATATTGCATAGAGTATCTATTGACTGTGTATGAACATGTACCTAAACTTCAATAAATAGGTGACTGCATATCTATTAAATACTTTAATAGATATTATGTGCAAAATAAAGCATTACAACATTTTCCGATTCTCTAAAGAATTATTATGCAACGTTTATTCTCTTATTCCCTTTGCTCTTTCTCTCTTGTCAATGAGCACTGACCTTAAAATGTTCACTAAACTTTTCGTAACAGGACAAAATTGCACAACTTTTTTTACTGGAAGAAAGGAAAAAGTGTTGCAAAACTAATGAAAACATAACGTAGTACTGTATATTTTTATTGAGAAAGAATCTGATTACATTTTATATGTTATTGAACGTTTATTTTTTAAAATTTAAAACATGAAGGTGCATCCGTACTTACACAAACAGCACACTCCACTATGGGCGAGCCCACATCCTTCACAGTATATCCATCCTTGCACACACACACTGAAGACCTGTAACAGAAAATAAATAGCAATAAGTGCTGTTCTGTTGTTGAAGATATGAGACCGGGAGGAAAACAGAGGTTGCCTTATGATTCATGATTCACAAGATGGCAAAACCTCAAATAATAATTTACTATGATCATCTAGAGCAACATGGCAGCTTCTTTTTTTAAATCACCTAATTAGTCATCCTTTATTTTGAATGCAATTCACTGTGGACCTAATTATGTGCCTCTCTTCATTGGGAATGAGAGTGGTGGTTAGCACTGTCATGTTTAACTCATGAGGGACTTTCAAATTAAGATCGCTCATGTTAGCTCAACTAATTAGCTGGCTTAGCTATACACAAAAAAGGCTTACTGTATATTCCTTTCCACACATCTGTAGCCTTTCTTCCGTGGGGACTAAACCCAAGTGTCTACAGATGTATCTTGAGTACACATCTTCTGCATCTATATCCCATTTCCAGTGATTAAGATGATGTAAATGAGTAGATCTTATGTTGGCTTTAAACATCAAACATGTAGAAAGTCTGACTTTTGGAAGGCATTAATATTGTTGCCTGCTCCAGGAAAGGTAAGGCCACTTTTGCTTAAATGTGCATCTCCAAGAATCCACAACAAAAAGCTGCCCACTATAAATTCAGGCCCGCGCCTAAATGAGTTCAAGCTATCTTCCCCATCAGATGCAGCCTAGTTTATCTACGTATTGAGTACTACATTAAGAACCAACCCACAGAACTTGATGTCACACATAAACTCCTATGCAATCTCATTCAAAGCCCCAGGGGAAGGTTCAAAACCCCAAAGCTTGGTTTTGTTGTAGAATCACCTCTAACCAGCCCAATTTAGTTGGTGCTGATCCCTTTAAACCCAAGTAACTGCAGTATAGAAGACATGCAAAAATGATTGTCCAAGCTTTTATTAGCACTCACTCCCTTTAAAGGGTTGCCAGTGTGACTGGGCAAACGCTGTCAGAAGTGTACAATATTTCAAGTTCTATTTTAATCTTTCTATAGCTGTGTTTATATAAGCCTTAATCCAACAGATACTGCACAGCACTGATTCAGTAGGGAACTGGACTAAAAACAGCTTGATTAAAAAATGTGACTTGTAAATTAAAGTTGCCATGCCCAACAATCACGTTCAATTTTACACTAACATTTTAAAGATTTCTTACTAGTTTTAGCACATTTCCTAAATTTGTTTTAGTTGCAGGCAGAAAAGCTGTATCCCTCTTTGAATTGAACACCCATCCTCCAGCTACCAACTACTACAATACAAATCACACATAAGCTGGATTCTAGTTCAGAGAAGCAAAATATAAATGTAAACAAACAAAAAAAAGAGATGTTGTTTCTTCTTTGTGTACATTAATGGCTGGTTTCACAGACCGAGATCAGCACTAATCTTGGACTACCTAATGCTATTTTAGGTAATGTAATCCAAGATTAGCACTAACCAGGGTCTATGAAACCAGCTGTTTGACAGGAAGTGTTTCTGAGTGTCTTCATAATCTCTGACATGGCACTTTAAGTTTCTTTTAAAATGACTAAATATATCACTTGAGCGTTTTATAGTTTTGGATGTGCTTAGTCTATGTAGCCTCTAAAAGACCAGAAAGATTTTCCAAATGTAAGTAAGATATAAGACCATAGAGTCTATTTTAATGATCTAAACAGTGGTCAGTCTAAATACAGCCAGCCATCATTAAATATGATAAAAAAAAATACAGCATATTTAATAACAGGATGATTTTGTCCTCCCAAAGCAAGATTTATTATCGCCACAAGAAACACTTGAAATACTGGTTTGTGTAGACATTCACAAGATGTGGCTAGGCTTACAGTGAAAATAACATAAGGACCTATTAGAATTTGCCATTTTGTAGATTTGTGTAATGTATTATATTTATACTATGATTCCATTTATCATGTTGTAATATTTTGCATGGAAATATCACTTGCAGGAATCACAACTCATTTGGTAAAATCTTCATAACTTTAAGACTGTATATTTTAGTTAAAAACTTACTGTCAGAACTGCGGGTTTGGTTGGCACCACAAGCAATACACTGAAGTTAAAAAAAAACTGGGGTTGCATGAACAAAATAGAGGTGCCAGCACTTTGGACAAATCTACAAACAGAGAATAGCAAAAATAAAAACAAAACTACACTGTGGTTTGAAGCCAATTACAGTATACTGCGTATTACATCTGACTCCTGCATGTGTTTGTTTGTTATCAGTCAGCAGCCAATGGTTTCTGATATGGGAGTGTCAGGTTACACTTCTCTCAAGGCTCTGCTAACAGTAGTTACAATAAGCAAATCAGGCTTTTCACTCTCACATTGTAAATGTTTTTTTTTTTTTTTTTTTTTTTTTTTTTTTTTTTTTTAAGAAAAGCAAAAACAAACTATCCTTTTCAGACCAGACTCCAGATTTGGGTCAGATTTACTTTAATCTGGCTCTAATTCACATTTAACACTTTTTTTTTTTTTTTTTTTTTTTTTAAATTAGAGGCATTCTTCATGACCATTTTTAACAATTACTGTCATTTCTGTATTAAACAAATGTTTACCAAGGTAATTTTACAGTTTTAACCATTCTTTCCCCAAAATAACACTATGCATTTGCCATAGCTTCCCATGGATTGTTATGGTCAGGCTCCTCATTCAAAATGTGTACCCTTAAGCACAGTCTTGTGTGTTGATCTGTTTGAATGTTCTCCAGATTTGTTGCATTTTTAATTAGTACAGTGGAGAGCTACATCAAATTTGTACAATTGGGAGGACTGTCAAGAAATATTATTTTTATTAATTACAGGGGAATTCCTCTTTGACATAGTAGAATGGCTTTAAGAGAGACCTGGTCCTAGTGAAAGCACAGCTGCTTGGGATGCAGGGAGAGTCATGTGATGCATGATTCGATTCATGGCCCATAGGAAACCGCAATGGTGGCCCATAGGAAATTGCAATCCGTTTTGTCCAGATGTCAGCAAATAGAAACTTTTCAATACAAAATGTTAAAGCAACTATGGCTGGTGAGCATTGTCTGCAACGATTGTCCTAAATTCTAGTGCATCAAGGCAAGTAGGAAGCACTGCATTAGCCTTTGCATTATGGAGGACAAACTAAAATTCGTCTTCATCTCAGAATATAAATGGCTTCTTGGCATTTATCCTGTGGTCTCAAGGTCAAGCAATACAAAATCTCACATGGGAGAATCCTGACCGAACTGATAAATTTCAAGTCTATTTTTATCTCCAATTACTTACACTCGCTGACTGGTTCTACTTTAGATGACTTTGAAGATCAAATTCAATAGCCTAGCTAAATCTTCATGCTCAAAGCAATACATTCTGGATTAATTGGAAGACTATTTCAGTAGACTGCACAGCAATTACAGGAGATCATAGTCAACAAGATATGTCATGGTTTACCCTTTAAGAATGAAAATAAGATCAATGTAATAAAATATATATATGTGGAGTTGAAGGGCCAGTTTAATAAAGGTTCTTAAGATTTGACAAATGTAAACAAACTGGCATGTAAATAATCAGTGAAGACTAAATAAATGAAGAATAATAGACAGTCTATAGTAAATAGACAGTGACCAAATATCCATATTCCAGTATAAAATTGAAAAGAATTATTGGACATTACAGCTTTATGCCTCTAGTTTATTATTTTCTTCTGTAAAAGTCAGACATCTCTTGCCTGCTATTGTTTGTCAGTAAATATATTTATTTTTATTGACAGAAATGCCAGGATCATTATTCTTTTCTCTTTTTAAATCGTGCCCTCCTTATGGATATAGTAAAATGGCTTTGGATCTTGTTGAATCACTCTTAGTATCAAAGTGGTACCGAGTCCCCCATTGCTTGATTGTTCCCCGGGGTTAATCGCTACATCTATTCAGTATGCAACATCTCCAAAACTAAATTTGTTAATGAATACAAGAAAAATATACTCTTTTAAAATAAGTAATGAATCTCAATACAATTCTTAATTGCTCTCATCACAAAGCCATTTAATAAATGTGTTATTAAAATGAAGTATACATTATAAAAATTAACCATAAAAATACAATGATTTTTCATGTATTACAGGCTACTGTGCATGCACACAGAACACATATTGCTTTACATTCAAACATTCACACAATTGACAATGAGCTTGTTTACACAAAAACAAACATATGCATTCACAGAGGCCCAACAATTATTTCTACATTACTGCAAGAAAGTTTCTTTAGTTTTGCATAGTTAAAAAAAAAAAAAGCTTTACAATCATATGCAACAATAAGCACACAAAAATATACTTTCTGTTGAGATGACATTTAAAACATTATACAGAAATATAACAATACCAATAAAAATATTAATCTTAGTTAACTGTATAAGTGTATGTGCAAAACTAATTTTAAAAATAATATTTTGATTGTTAGCCCTTCCTTAGGAATTATCTAATGCAGGGAAGCTATGATGTAAATAAAAAATATTTTTTTTCCCCATATTCCCCACACCCAAGTCACGTACTTGAACTATACCGTCGTCTTACCTCTGTGGGCTTCTTTTTCTTTTTGAGGTAAACGGAACAGAAATATGTTTGCATTTGAAACAGACCACACCCTAGTGCCACATCTCAATAAAAACTATTTTAGAGGACATAAGTTTCACAGTTGCATGTTAATAGTTAAGTACAGGGAAATACCATTACCAATGACTGACTTCCTTTATGCAACAAACATGTTATCTTTTGTTGTCCGGTGTTCCACCCTGGAACAAATTTCTTGTTCAGAAATCTCACATGACCTTGCATGGAAGACTATGCATTAAAATGTCATTTTGTTCTCCAAGTTTTTTAAATTCACAATGTAATACTTTTTGCAAGCAGGTTGTACATGTACGGATAAAACCTTCAATATACGGTGCACTAGAAGGCAAAACAGGAAATAGAAAAATGTAAAGGAAATTGCAAAAGTGTACTGATTTAAGTAAGATCTGCTGATATACAAATCTTGTGATTACGTGTGTTATGTGCGGCTACAATTCTGCTATAGATAAGGCCATAGAAGGGTCATCCTTTGTTGATTGACCAAGCTGTATTTATTTTTATTTATTTATTTATTTATTTGAACAAATTTAGTCATTGCCAATTAATTTTATTATTTTCTTCCAATTTGCAATCGGCAATTATTTTATTATGCTCAGCTCACCGCTACCACCTCTGCACTGACTCGGGGGGGCGAAGACGAACACACGCTGTCCTCCGAAGCGTGTGCCGTCAGCCGACCGCTTTTTTTCACACTGCGGACTCGCCATGCAGCCACCCAAGAGCTACAGCGTCGGAGGACAAGGCAGCTCTCGGGCAGCTTACAGGCAAGCCCGCAGGCGCCCGGCCAGACTACAGGGGTCGCTGGTGCGCGTTGAGCCGAGGACACCCTGGCCGACCTAACCCTCCCTCCCCCCGGGCGGCGCTCGGCCAATTGAGCGCCGCCCCCTGGAAGCTCCCGTCCTCGGTCGGCAAAGGAATAGCCTGGACTCGAACTCGCGATGTCCAGACTATAGAGCGCATCCTGCACTCCACGTGGAGCACCTTTCACTGGATGCGCCACTCGGGAGCCCCGACCAAGCTGCATTTAAAAGGAATCAATCAATACATTGCAATTTCTTTAGATTATACAATGTTTTTAACAACATTATCCCCTTAGCACTGCTTAATTAAGATTTTTGGCCTTTAATTGTTTTGATTTTCCTCTTTGGTTAGCATAATCAGAAGGAGGTTGACCTGCAGCAAAGGAGCAAATTGGTAATTGAATAATCTTCCCATACCCAATTACATCAAAGAGCTAAATAATCCCCTGCTCCCGCCATTATCAACAAAATAGAAGGTTACAAACTATAAATGACAATAAGATATAACAATAAGAATGCTGGCTTTTAACAGTCACATCAGTCATGTCCTGTCTAACAGCTTCTAAGTTCTATGAATTCCATGAATGCCCTTACTTTTCCTAATATTCTTCTTACATTACAAACCATGTATTTAATAAATATTATTAGCTAAACAGGAACTCATGTAATGTACTCAAAAAAAAAAAAAACACTAATACAGAGATTAGTCCCTACAGGGTCATCAGTACTTTGAAAGTGATGAAAGGTAAATCAATCAAGTGTATTAATGTTACATTGGTTAAACTACCATTTTCATTTTAAATGTCACAACACCACTTCATTTAAGTCTAAGCATGTATCCACCACACTACAGCAGACAGATAGATCATTGCACTGAAAATGATTCACAAAATGTCCCTAAACATATTATACAGAATAACAGAACAGCAGGATTCACAAATAAAAAATATAATAATCCCAAACTACATATAAAATAATAAACTAAATATTTAACCACATTTAAAGCACACAGCTTTGGATAACTATTTTTTTTTATTTATTATAAAACAAAAATATGAAGAGGATTGTGTCTTCTCTCTTGATATCAGATCCCAATCAGCATTAGGCCTAATCTTTGACTAGTTGTAACCAGACATATGTGAAATAAAAATGTTATCTTAATTTAAATAACAGTCAATTATCAAAGGCAGTTGAGGTTCTGAATATTAACTTTGTAACCATCAGTAAATGTTTATATTTACAAATGATCAGATTTTGGTAACAATTACATTTTTCATAAAGCGTGTCTTAAAAAAGAATGCATTCAGAACTTGTCAGCTTTTTTTATATTTAGGCAAAAAAAATCAATTTGGTAGCACATGCCAAGTTGTATTTCTTAAACGGAGTCACTAGGTCAGGTTTTAATATTTGTCAGCACCAGTGCTGTACTATGCCTCATGCCTTCAGAACACTTATTTTAAATGGTACAAATACTGTAGAATGAAAGTCTTGTTAATGCAATACTCCATTATCAGATGTTGTTTAAATTACATACAAAAGTGTATACCTTATTGCACTAGTTTTGAACAGGTTTATCTCCCCCACCCCCACCCCCACCCCCACCCCACCCCACCCCACCCCACATCACCCCACCCCCACCCCACACCACAAACATTTACAGTCAATACACTGAAAAGTAAATATCCAGCAAAAAATAAAATCTCTCTTAAAAAAAGATGTTCTTGTGTTGTATATTTTAACACATGTGTTGTTTTTCAGTGAAAACTAGCATAAATACAGCATTATAAATCAAAGATTTGGCATTACTTAAAACAACATGTTCGGTCCTGTTACCAACCAACACTTGCGGAGTTTAGGCCAACTTCTTATTAACAAGACACTTTGCATGTCTGGGATATAAACTCAACTAGTATTATAAGAAAAACGGTATTGTATTGGTGGCAAAATACAGTAGTAACCCAATCATAAACGTATAGGCTATATTAATTTATATTTATAAAACATACAGTGCAGACTTTATGAATTCCAGGTTCCAACACTCAAATAATAAAAAAAATACCATGTTATGGTTCATAATGAAAACCTCAATATCCATTTGAATAATTACATGGACTCATATTGACAAACGGGGTAAATCAAAATTGTTAAAAAAACACAATCATTGTGGTAGTATATATATATATATATATATATATATATATATATATATATATATATACCACAATGATCGTTTATGTAATTGTTTTTAGGCAACACAAATAAACATAAATAATTGTGTTGGGCTTTAACCTATTTTTAAAGCACAAGTCAGAAAAAAATGCCCAGAAATACAGCCTGCTATAAAACAGGGCCACTCCTGCGTACCTAGCATAGTAATATGAAAAAACACTGAGGTCACAATAACCTTGTTACTGGGGAAAATATAAATGAATATAATGTATAACGGTGGAGAGAAAAAAAACCTACACACATCTTTATATTTTCCCTTTTTTTCAAAGCATAATTTGTTTTAGTAACAAATACGTATATTATGCATAAATACATTCTACAAATACCGGTAACTCAAACATTCACTTACTTGGTAATGCATAAAAAGACAATACAAATGTTTAACAAACCTTCAACGCATGGATTATATGAAGTGAATCCAAGCGTTTTCCCATTCTTTTGGTGGAGAGACTTTCATCCTGTGGCTTTTTATCTCGTAGTTGTTTCCCTTATTATTGTCCCAGTACTCTTCTACGCCTACACAATACTTAATGGCAAACTGCAATGTACCTCCGGATTCCTGAAAAGTCGGTGTAATTAACTTGAAAGAGAATCTATCCGTGTTCCCGTTGCTGGAATTATATATATAAGAAGCTGGCACGTCCATAAAAGACAACCAATTGTCCAAAGTATACCTCACGAAGACCTTTTTCTCAAAAGAGATATTTAGAACTCGGATTACCCCGTTGATGCTGAAGTCATCTGTGCCCACGGTTTCCAAAGATACTTTCATTTGCTGTACTCTTTCTAAGAATCCGGGGGCTTGCAAAGGGTTAACAAACTGTGTCTCCAAAAAATTGGATTGCGTAGGTGTTCTGAACACTTCCAAATTGCAAAGGTGTTTGGGTGGTCTTTGTTGCTCCAACCTGGCCATGACATGAATTGGTACCTCTGGCACATCGGCATTGCAGAAATGCTTCACTGAAATAAGCTCCAAACCTAAAGAATCAGCAAACCTGACCTTCTTCTGTCTAGCGGGGCACGGTGTCCCTTTTATTTCAGGTTTGGTGTGTTGTAGTGGCGCCGGCAGGGACTTGGCTCGCTTGCGCAAGGTAGGACTTACACTAGGCTTATAGATGGTCTCTCTTCCCCTTGGTCTCTCTTGAACTACGTGGTTTTCCTTGCCTTCCCCAGAGCTTTCTTTCACCGAGTCTTCTTTGCTTTGATCAGCGGTTGACACACTCCCAAACAGTGCTGCTATGCAGCTGTAATTCCTCGGTATGCAGTTCCTCGCATGCGGCATGGTTACTGATGACTGCGCCGCAGCCTTCTCCATGGAAAGAACGACCCTGCAGACTTTCCCAGTCAGATCCTGGCCGTTAAAAAAAAAGTACTTTTATTTTAGTGGATGGTAAGTCTGTAGCTGTGTGACACTGCGGAATTCTGAGCCAATTAGATGCCTGTCATTGCTCCTGGCAACTGACGCATCTGCAGAGCTTGGGGGAATCCGGTTATTTTTCTTTTCTTGCTGGTAATGTATTGAATATGATTTAATTTAATTTACTGATTTGTAGTAATCTATGAAAAGTGGCATCTATTATAATATTCGAAAAATCGCGCGATAATATAAAACGTCATAAACGTTGTTATCTAATGTTTTGTATATCTAAGGTCAATGAGGGTATTTCACTGCTTGTAATCTTGTGACTCTGGCGCACAGTCATTACACAATTGCTCTACCGCGTATCCAGAAAAGGCATTTACCACATTCATGTTCAAATTAATTTTGTCTCATTAGTCCCGTATTTGTTTTATTTATTTATTTATGTTTTTAATTTCCCAGTAATGACTGTTAATTATGATTAAGTTATGGTTTAATTAAATTAAATAAATATTTGGATGAGTGTAAACATACGTGATGTAAACAGTATGCAATGTAATATAAATACCCTAATATTTTGATCGATTGTAGTGTACCAGTGACATTAGTCCGCATCAAGTGGACTAAAAAGCGGTCTCGCAAATCATGCAGCTTTGTACTGATTGCAGCAGCGTACCAAACAGCAAGTGGTTTTGCTAGTCTGAACAAGTGGAACAAGTTATCCAGACAATGAGGTCTAACCCATAATAAGCCTCTACAAGTGCGGATGGAAATTCACAATTTGGTGTAAAGACAAACTCAGACATCTTGTACATCGTCATTACGAACATTTGATTAAAAATATTGATTGAAAGCACCGACAAAAAAGTCAGAAATATGAAAAAAGCAAATACACTAATACATATAGGCCTATTAATGATAAAAGCTTTTTTATTAGGCGTGATTCGGGCAAACACATTTAAAATACATATTCATAATCTATATCAATAAGCCTAATTATACTTGTCTTTTTGTGCACATTCCACACTAGCGGATCATATTTGCATTTTAACTTGCCGGTACCCTATTGCTGCATGAAAACTGAACGTTAAGTTCTAAATGTGTTGTTTATATAAATTATACATGTGACGTTTCAGTCGGTTAAATTGAATACATCAAACGTGCATATTATTATTATTATTATTATTATTATTATTTAAATATAGGAGTATCTTATCATGTGGCACTTTATTACAGTTTTTGCAACATTTTTATGAATAAAACAAAACCAGTCTCTTCAGAATATTTTGTTCCTCAACCATAATATATGAAAAAAGGAAAAAGGTGCCGCATATTTAAATTATATGCTACATTTTCAGTATACCTAGAAAATGTATAATTACTTAATATCGTGTATCAACGATACAAGGTAATGATATAACGTGCACAGTGCAATTGTCAATTTTATATAATAATTTTAAATATTGAATATAGTTCTGTATTCTGTTACATTTTAGTGATGCCTTTCATTTGAGACACTGGGTTATGCGGAGCGAACCTTACTGATCAAAAGGCTTCCCTTTCCATTTTAATAATTTTCAGACGTCATTTCAGAGAATAATTGAGCTGTCTTTGTTTTAAAATGTGCTGTATAAGGACGAGCAAGCGTACTAAATTAGTCCACCTGAACAGGATCACCTCACGTCCGATTACGATGCAATCTTGTTTAGTCCGATTTAACAGATGATCCACTGTGGTGATTATCTTCTGGCACGATGCAATCGGGATTAAAAAGTGTACTAACTAACTAGTACAAGCAAGTGGACTAAACCTGCTTATCCACTAGCTAGACGCATTAAGAGGACTTTGGTACGCTGCAATCGACCACGCGCGTATAGTTTCTGCTATAACAGACACGTTCCTAATTGTAGATTTATTCAGCTGATTTAGAACTTGGTTCTTTATATACATGTGAAATGTTTTCCTCAGATACCTTCATTTTTTAAGACATTAACTTCCTGTATTTTTTAAGTCACATTTGTTATTTTAATTCCTATATAGACTATATAAGACAATTATAGGCAATTAAGTCAATAAAAATAACAATAATAAACACGTATGTGTTGTATTTGTATGTTTTGTTATTGTTTGATATATAATAAATAAAAGCATACTGTACCTTGTCTGTATCCAGGAAGTTTGGAAGCTCAACATTCTGCGGTAAGTCGTGGAACTGCAGCAATAAGTAATTAAGTACACGTCAGTCCACGTGTCAAAGATGCAACAACGATTTTTATATTTTTTATTTTATTTATAAAGATATCAATTAAGTGTTATGTGAAAAATGGACAAACTAGCATCCCAAGAAAAGTTATAGGTGGCTGTGGGACCTGGTACGAGTGCTCAAAAATGTATCACAAGGTCGTCTGTAAGTTTCAGTCCATTTACAAACAGCAGATGTGTAAACAGACACGGGTATTGTTATCAAATGCTAAATAATTTTAACTAACATGCATTGTATTCATACCACTTGAGTATAAGGAGGGTAGGCGACTGTAAATTACTGCTTCTCACGAATGAATAAAATACACCGAGAAAATCAGTCTGAGCTGAACTGCAGTACCCGTATTCAGAAATTTTAACGAAGCAAAATGATATACCTGGCACCGCAACAATAAACAAACAACACAGTAACACATCTGATGACAACCACTTTTTCGTGGGAAGCAAATGTTTTTCAGAAGACATTGCTGTTTTTTTTTGTGTGTGTGTGTGTGTTTTAACGTCACTTCCTACCCAAAATGCGTGCCTCCTGCTGTGTTGGTTGCTGTGGCAACAGAGCTACAACCTTCCACTAGATTAGACACCGAAACTGTTTTCGCAAGCCTCTGTCACTCTAATATAATATTGTTTCCTACACCGTTTTAATACTAGTCAGATTAATAATTCAGCAACACGTATGTAGCGATTAATCACTCGTGGTATAGAGCGGGCTGCCTTTGTTGATGAGTGTGGTGTGGGTACCTGAGGATGAATGATCATCTTCGCCTTGACTGGAGGTAAGTTTGTTGTTGTGTTAAATGGTAAAAACTGTAACGTTGAGTTTTGAGTGTTGAAGAGTATATCCTACAGTTGTCAGTGAAATTGGTTTATAATTGTGTGTGTTTTTCGGTTCTTCACATTCAAAAAGAAAACTGATGCTCACAATAACATAAAGGGCCTAGGATAGGGTTGCGGGCATATCTTTACACAACCAATACAGTGACTGTTCTATAACTTAAAACGTGCCTTATTTTGTTTCCATAAAGTGTATCATTGACATACATTAGGTAAAAAAACAAATCTGTTAAAATCTATAACTGTTCATGTGTATTTCTGCAGAATTGAACATAGCAATGCACATATTGTCTGTACCTGTAAACTGTATGCATTTTTATGTAAAAATCTGTAGGAATGTCTTTATTCTAGGAAGACTTGACATCCAAGTTAGTGAAAGAGTTAAAGGCTAGTTTACCTTTGGTAAAGCCATTAGTAATACTTTTGGGAGCCAAAAGAATTTGCCAGTAGCAGCATACTTTCAGCAGCTGTGAATTTATCACACAGTAATTGCAGTGTAAAAGATATCCTGATATGGATTTCTACAAATGCCTTTGCTATTTTTAAAATGCTAGATAAACTGTAGTTTTGTATGTTTAGTTTATGAGAGCGTTCAAGATTTATTTAGTAAAAGTGGTCAAGCATGTCATTTTTATTCTGCTTTTTCACTAGTGAGTTTTATTAAATCCCAGTTTCAAAATATGATGGATTCCCAGAACAAAAGAGACGTGAATCTTGAAGTCGATGCAAAAACTGAGAAAGATGCAGAGATGGAATTGAATGAGTCCGATAGGAAATGTGTTGATGCGCTTTTAGATTTCAGTGAAGAACTGAGTAGGAGGGATGAAGATCCTTCTGAGTGTTTTTTTTTTTTTGAACCACAATGTATTTCAATATCAGTCCAAATTAGGCTCTGATTCACATCATTCCCCTTTTTAAAAATACTGTACAACAGGTTCAGTATAAGAAAATTAGTATTAGATGAGAATGGTGGATTTACGTATAAATATTAGTAAATCACATTTGCTGTCCAAACATGTTACATATGTATCATTTGCAACATATTCATATAGTGGGCTATTTGATTCCTTTATATATTTCAGTGTCTTATATTATTTTACTTATTTCTTTCCCTACAGACTCATGGCTGGGAGATGTCCTCTCCATTTGCCTGTTTCCAAATTCAGAAAAAAAACAGAAAATCCAAGCAGGCAGACACAGGGTACCACTGCTTGCTTTGCTTAGATGCTGTACAACAACTGTCAAAAGAAAATTCTCCTAAAGGAGCCAGTGCAGATTTAGAATCTTCCAAAGCAGCCTGCCGTTCATCTGGCAGCGCTCTAACTGAAAGCCTCCTTGCGCCTGTAATTTACCGAAGCAGATCATATGCCACTTCTACTCCAATTAGAGATAATTCCAGTTTTAAAACAAATTCTAAGAACCAGTTACTGTCTAAACAAGCAAAAGAACAATCTCAATTGTGCAAAGGAAAATCAGAAGACGCTGAAGCGAGTGCACCTGAAGAAACTGCATACAATTTAAATGACAAGCTTGTACGATGCCAGTCAACTAAAGAGACTTGCCGTTCGGAAGCTCTAGTTATCAACAGTTTTGCTGTCTTGCCCCCTGTAAAACCAGCTAGTCCCAGTTATCAAAGACAGACTTCTTCAGCAAATAAAAGTGAGATTATAGTCTCTCCTAGCACTGCAAACAATAGGACAGCTAGTAGCAGATCAGATAGAACACCCATGGCAGAGGAGAGAAAAGCTGACACACCTGGTATACAAAAGGACCTGAATCAGCCCCAGGGCGGGGAGATTTCAGTTGCCTCTCTTGTGCCGAGGGCCCCTACTCAGTCTGAACCTGGGCTTGGGCACTGGCAATCTCCCTACACTCCAAGCAAACAAATTCTGACTGCTTACAGGATTCATACCTCCAAGAAAACTGCGGCCTCATTCATTACGACTGGGATTCTGCATGGGCGGGGTACACAGAGCAGTGGAAGGAATCTTAAGCAAGAAGATTTAAGTACAGTGACTGTTAATAAGAATGGCCAGAACCACAAACTTTTATTTGGGCTGAAGCCCAAAAATATAATCAGAGGAACCGATCCACCATCACAACAGGCGTTGCCAGTACTATCAGGAACTAGAGTTGCGATACCGGTATCATCTCATCGACTGCTGTGATCTTTGTTATTGTGGCACTGGAACTAGGCATTAACACCGTATTTTGTGATTAAGGGTTAGCATTTTTTTAAGATAAATATACACTTGAAATAACTGGTAGTGCAGATAATTAGATTTGTATAAGAAACTATAGTATTGCTTTGTTAAACCTGCTTACAAACTCCAACCACACTTTATAAACATCAAAGTAACATTTAATATTAGGGATGTAAATATTGTTTAATAAAAAATCTGTTTAAACTATTTGATTTCTATCGGTTAACCGTTTAACTGTAGTTACACCGTCACACTAAATACCCTTTAAATAAATACCCTTTCCACATATATTTAGTCTTTGTCATGTATTGACATTTGTTTACCAAACATAAAAAGAGGCAGCTTAAGAGCACAAATCCTCTTTAATTGCATCACGATTGTATCACATTGCCGATAGTATCTCCGTTATAGTTAATCTTGATCCACTACAGGGGACACTGGTTTCACATAAAATAAAACACCATTAAAAAAAATAAAATACATGTTACAATCCCATAAACTTAGTGTAGCAATCAACCATTCATTTTTCAAGATTATTGTGAATTAATGCTATGAATTCATTTTAAAAGCAAGTACGTAAAGACAAGATTTTTTTTTTAGTTTCTTGAAATGACCATAGATAAACTGCAACTTTAACGAACTGTGCCCACAACTATTCAACTAAAAAAAAAAAAATGAAACCACCGTATTCACCAAGGAAATTTCATCTGTTATCATAGAACAGCGGTTCTCAAACTTCGCTGCACTGTGACTCTCTAGTTCTAGCAATAAAAATAACTACGCAATATTTTTTACAGCCAACAGTAAAAAAAAAATACAAAAATTACAAATGCTTCTAGGCTGCCGTGGTTTACGTGATCGTACCACAAGGACAAATATATCTCATCCTTGGAGTGATGTGTTAAGAATATTTAAGCGATCAAAAATATTTGCCAGGAAACCATGCAAAGCAAGCCATTTAGCACAAGCTTTTCGGGTTCTTTTTTTTTGGCACTTATTTTGCTGCACTGCCACTCGATTCCCCTTCATTACTCCCGTTTCCAACACTTTTCTTCAGAAAACTGTCAGTTGTTTTATATTTACAAAGCAACTTTTTGAACTCCATTCACAACAAAAAACAGAGACTACAAGTTCAGAACCAGTTCTATTTAGTGTATTTCTGTCTGTAAAACTAATCCTATTTGAATGATTTAAGAGACAGTGGTATTTAGATCTGCTACTGGTTAAAATCAATTGAATAGACCCAAATGTGTTGAAGTAAGTATAACATTATACTGGTAAACAAAGAAAACTGTTGCATTGGTGTATTTCAAGAGTTATGGTTAATTTCCAGATATCTGAACATGGTGTTTATATATGACACAGTGTGTGTGTGTGTGTGTGTGTGTGTGTGTATATATATATATATATATATATATATATATAATGCTGCTTTACACACTCATCTTGCAACACCACTATCACTGTTACATAAACTTTGAGTTGTAGGATTCAGCTTCTTTCTGGCCATAAATACTGTAGCAATGACACACTTCATGAACATTTGATGAACAGCTTAAGTACCCATTCATCTAATGTCAGAATACTACTGTACATGTCAGTTTAACACTTATGTATTTATTTAAAGATGCATTACTTTTCACCACAATTACACATTATCCTGCACTGTAAAACATGCTTTACGTTGTCAAGGTAAGGAACTACTACCCATGACTAAATTGTGTTAATTTCCACTTTTAAAGGGTTTGGCTCTAAATATATTGCATTTGTAATAAATTTTATTAAAATAATCTAGTTTTTTAAAAGTGTATTTTGCTACACATATCAATAACATTTAGTGTATCAAAGATACTACTAGTAAAGGCATTTTCTAGTACTGAATTCTTGTTGAATACCATTGCTATAATAATCTTTTTTCCCCCCAAACTGTGTGTAAGTGTTTTATAAATAAGGTTTCTCAAAGTGGTATGTCAAAATCAGGTGCTGCTGTTTGTTAGGCAACAGTTACAACACACAAACACATTATAACAGATTGCTACTGCCGTGCAAATCCATCCAGGTACTACTATCTCACATCATAAAAAACTGTACAACACTTCCACTATATAGGACAAAAGTTAAGCTGCTATAAATGCACTACCTCAAGCATTCAGACAAAATCACATGTGCAAACATTTTTAATTTGAAGTTTTACTATATACATCCGTAGATAGTACTGTACTAGCTAGAACTCAGCTTAGTATAGAACAAACAACTACATTTTCAAGTTCTTTGCAATTGACCACTAATAAACTGATACGTATTTTTACATTAATGGGTAGTTTCACTAATTGTGGTTAGCACTAATCCTGGACAACTTTATCCAAGACTAGTACTAATCAGGTCTGTGAAACCACACACAAAACAAACCTGAACTGCCTTCATACAGAATTAGATGTTTTGTGTTAGTTACTGAATTGTTAGATGAAGAGTATACAAAGTTGGCAGAAAATATATCCTGGATACTGTATACCAAAATATCAGTCAACAAATGTCATTATTCTGGGAACTTCTAATTTAATTCTATGATCTTGGGATATTTATTTGTTTTGTTATGGCCTGCGATGTAGGCATTGATTGTATGTAGATGAATAACTTTGATAAAGTTGTGTGCAAGAAGTGGAATCAAATCTTTATTGTTATCACGCATTTTGTCATCTAGAATTACAAATGTAGTGCCCTATATGCTTTTAAAAAATCTAAGTGGCTGAATGTTTTTTTTGTTACTGTGTATTCAGGACTGTTTAATGTAGCTTCTTATCACTTTCCCAATGCTTGAGAATCACTCATACTGCAATGACAACAAAGATCTAGATTATAAGCACCAATACATATTTTTTTATTGAATGTATGGCTTCATTCATCTGATGTGAAGCTACTGTGTACCTGCCACTGTCTCAAAGTCAAATGACACTTCAGTTCAAATAAACCATTGTATTTGTAAAGATTGTATTGGTTCAAAGAAAAACACACACAAACAAAAATGAACCAAACAAAATGCATTTTTATTTTGTGCAAGTGAACTGCATAGCTTAGACAACTGGATCTTGAATGTTTCAAAAATAAAAACAAACAAATACATTACTTCAAAAATTCTGTCAAATCAAATTTTGGCAACTGAAATGCAACTAAAAAAATGTTCTCTTCTGACACAAACATTTGCATGCATTTTTTTTTTATTTTATTTTTTTTACATAGGACAAAGCACTTACAATATACACAATAGTTTTACACTTTCAAGCACTTAACTTTTTTTTTAGTATTATATGTTTATGGTTATATACAAGAAACAATAATATGCACACACAAAAAATAACACCATTTGAACTTCACAAGTGTCAATGGAAGCTGTGTACAGCATGTCCTTTTCTTTAAACTCAAGTTTCCCTGCTTTTTTTCCCACATGCACAGCAATTAAACAATTATGTAGCTAAAGTCTACAAAAAAATCATGCTGTTTGTGTGGTACTGCATAGCATTAGTGACATCCAGACAAAGGCAACATCTGTACTTAATTACTGAAAATGCTTTTTTTAATGATTAAATGGAGGTTTTGATACAACCAGACTAATGGGGGATTGAGAAGAGTCAAATTGACCTGCAGCCTAAAAGTAACACGGATTTACTACATTGCAAGAGCGAAAACTATTGCAGCTTGCTTTAAAAACACAAAGTTTGCATTTGATAATAGACTTTTGTATAATGGACTCTTGTAGTTACAAATTATAATCTGTATCTGCTTGTAATATTATGGTATTGTATCATAAAAGGCTTTTCATATAGTAGGCCTAATACTAAGATGCTGAATCCCCTTATACAAAAAAAAAAAAAAAACATATTGTAAACATTAAAGTATACACAAATGATCTGTAGTTTACAAGTGTATTTAAAATAAAATAAAATAAACAAGACTTAGCATATTTCTATTTTACAGAGAGAAAAGTGTGTATATGATACAAAATGCAAACACTTGCAACTCAAGAGTATAAAATACAGCTGTAGATTGCTAAGGGTTTGACTTCTCTCTGGTCTCAAACAGCTTTTGTTTATCGCTTTTTGCATGCAAGGAGTTCTGCACTCATACCATGCTTTGTTATTGCCCTGCATTTGAACTTCATAAAAAAAATAAAACGGCCAAGAGTATTATGTAAGTGCATTATCTGCTTTCCTGCAAAGCCATTCATATAGTGAATACTGTAGGCAATTGTCACATATAAGAACAATCTTATAGCATCTTTGAAATGCATTGAGCACATAAAAGGTATACTGGTAAAAATAAAGTGCACACTCTGTATTCTTTTCTGATGAATACATAAAATAAATATATAGTTTCAACTTAGGCTTTAATAACATGCATTGTTGTGGTTGGAAATTAGTGATTATAGAAAGGTTCCAATAATGGTTTGCAATACATTATGTGCAAAATGAATAAATATAAATCTATCAGCAGGTCAGTTTGTGTTCACAGTGATAGAACTGCTGAAAAGCAAGTAATTTGTGTTTATGTATTTTCTACTGTGTCTTTTTTTCTAGTGCTGAAATGACTTATTACCATGTCTTAAATCAGAAATACAATTCCTCAATATATTACTTGTAAATATAGCACTAGCAAAAAGAAATGTGAACATTTTCAGGATTATACTTTGCAGTGGAAATACCTTCTCACCAAAGCATACACATTCTTAGTAGTAGTAGTAGTAAGTATTTAGTATACAGCAAGATAATTGAGAACCTACAGAACATTAAGTAATTAAGCAACATGAAGCAACAATAATGTTTAATAATGTATGAAGTTGTAGTAACTTAACATACGGTGCTAAGCAATATAATTGTGTATGAGCTGGCCTTGTCTTGCATAGCAAGGCAGGGGAAACAAGGAGTGGCTGGAACACATGTGTTAGTTTGTGGGGGGCTGGTAATTTGCCCCTCAAGGAATAAAAGAAATGGGACCTCAAGATACCTTTCGGCACAAGATATGACCAAAGATGCTGGTGATTCAATAGCAGGCACAGACAGGCTGAAGGTGTGGGGAATGTGTAGCTGCTTCTGTCCTACTTAACTCCAGTAGGTTTATTTCCCAGTTGTAGAATGAGATCTATAGGAAAACTTTAACCATAAACATTTTTGGGTTAGTGCAGTACTGAGCTTGACTACCAGTTCAATCATAAATACAGTACATTAATGAAAATGTGTCATAATGTCCACGTTAGTTATGAAATTGTTTACTATCTCTTTGCCAGAACTGTAGAGCCTTTTACACTATGAACAGATACTGATCTGGTTTTGTACCAGTAGTACTAGTAATCAGTTCTACAGTTCACAGTAATTCAACCCTTACAGGTCACCAAGAACTTCTCAGTGGATCACAGCTGCTAGATTCAATTGTTGGTTTTGTCAGAGTGATGAAAGAGTGAAGAGAGTTCCTCACATGTCTGAGTTTCTACTGAACTGAAATGGGATTCCAGGGTGTTCCAAGCCACATCAGCCACCAGAAAGTCATCCATGACAGTCTGGGTCTCATTGCTGGTTAAGAACAAGTTTCCCAAGCTTCCAAAGCAGCTAGTGATAGTCTGGGTCTCAGTGCTGTTTGACTTCACTTGGCTTTCATGACTGGAGTTACACCGTAGAGCTGGATGAACCTCAGTCTGTGTTTCTGTATCAGAAGATTCCATGCTCATAGAAAAACTTGATTGTTTCAGAAAATTGCCCAGTGGTATGTGACTGCTGGTGTCCAAAAGAAAATTTAGGTCAGTTTGTGTCTGGGTGTCAAGCCCTAAGTAGTTTGACTGAACTCTGCTACTGTAATTGGGAGCGTGATCATCAAAGAACAAAAAGTCTGTCTGAGTTTCAATGTCAAGAGATTCCAAGACTGGCTCAGAGTTTAAAGTGCCTAATTCACTCTCCTCAGTTTGAGTCTGTGTGTGAGCTGCATTCAAGAACTCTTCAAAGTCAAAGTCAATTCCCGTATTTTGTTCCTGGACAGACGTCAGGCCCACTTCACAGCTTGTGCTGGCTCCTGACAATGGGCCACGGTTGTCCAGGGAGTGACCAGTCATGCTATCTGATAGGATGTTTTCAAGATCGCTGAATAAATTCATTGTTTGAGTTTGATTGTCTGCCACAGGGTGCTGTGGGAGCAAAGATGTCTGTGCACTGAAGCACATAATACCAACCGATTTCTCATCAAAAAGACTGGGGTTGCTACTGGATGTCAAATGTTGGTCCATATTCTCTGTTGTTAAGCAGTTGCTTTTTAAACTGGTTTGTGTCGAGACGCTGTAAGAGGAGTCATTCTCAAAAATGTCTGTGCACATTATAGCTTGGTCCATTTGCTGCTCTCTGCACTCCGTAGTGCTTAGATTAGTGTTTGTTTGGGTTTTTCTGGTAACAGCATAGGAGGGATAATAGGTTTGGCCAAAAGCATCAGTTTGGGCGCCTATGGAAGAAGTCATTTTATAGGGAGAGGGAAATGTCTGGGTCTGTACATTGATGGGCAGCAGCACCTGAGCACTAACACTTATATCTGTTTGGGCACAAGATGACACAGATGAATCATTGACAGGGCAAAAACTTACTGGCGTGGAGCCCTTTGAAAGGTATGATATATCGGTCTGAATGTTTGTGGAAATGCTCTTATTCCTATGGCCCATTTCTGCCAAAATGTTATGGTTGGAAGCCATGGCTTCCAGATTCACTTGCACTCCAGTACTGACAGGTCCCAAGGCCAATCTCGACATAGGCATGGTATCTCTGAAGGTCAAAGCTTTTGTGTCCAGGGTTCCCATTGATTGGGGAAGGAGATGCACAGTGCTTATTACAGATCCTTGATTGTCAACTGCCACTACAACTGGCTTGATTGAGTGATCTGCTGAGGAAACAATGATTGGCACATGGGCAAACTGCATCACAGGGACTTTCACCAGGGCTACCCTGGGCTTTGGCAAGAGAAACTTCTGAATAGTTTTACTTGGTGTAGGGTTTTGGTTCCCAGCATTGGATTGGCAGGGACCACTTGATGCCACATAAACCTCTGACAGCTCTTGTTCTATGCTGACAATTTGAAACATCTGTTCGTTGGGTCTTTGTTTTGTTGCTCCACCTAATGACCCTTCCATCTTTCTCTTTTTAACTGGTGGATATCTACAAAAAAAAACAACAAACAAAAAAAAACAAAACAGAAATACAGGGTTTAGCCTACAGCAGTACATAGATGGTTTTTTTTAACCATGTAAAGCCAATTCCAAATATATGGCAAGTGAAAGTCATACTATACTTGTTCCAGTAAAAAAAATCCAAGCTGGACTATAAATGACTACTTTTCCAAGCAGGGGTTTATCATTAGCTTGACATAGCAAGGATTTCTATAAGATTAAGTGGGGTTACTACAGTCAACCTTAGCTTGAAACAACAGCTTTTGTGTACAGAAATAAAACAAAAGATGAAAAATGGATATGTAAAAAGATCCTGAAATGTTTAATATTGCAAGTACTGGACACCACCTGTAATGAAACTTGCGAGAATAACAGAATACAGCCGTGTACCAACAATGAAGGCACTATGTCAAAGCATGTCATTTATATAATTCATATGGCCAAAGGCGGCATGAAAGGGTAAGGAACTTCAGTAAGAAAATCAAAGAATACAGTTTAGTTTCAAACACTAACACAAGTGTCTTTATGCAAAAGAAGCTTACCAAAAACACATGACCTCAATATGGCAGCCATATTGGGTCATAGGTCAATGTCATGGACACCAGCAGATTGAGCATTCAGGGTTTATGTAACCCCGTAAAAATGAAGTCACTACCTCAAATGGCTTCTGAGAAGTCTTTGACATGGTGCACAAAAAGGTTAATTTGTTTTTTATACAACACCTACAATCAAATTTGGCGAGAGAACACAGCTGTTTACTGAGTAGGAAAGCAGCATCTCAAAGCATTCGGTCCTTATAGTCAGGAAACCAAACAGGTCAGATGATCCCAATATGGCGGTAATCTTAGGTCACAGGACAAAGTCAAGTGTGCTGTTAGATTTTTCCAGAGGAGTTTCCAACACTGAAAATATGAAGTTGTCATCTTAAATAGTGGCAGTGAAATTGCAGGTGCATACAAGCTTCCCTCATGGTTAATTATTTATTTTTGTTGCTTAATCTGAAGCCATACGTATATCTAACACATGAAAAAAATGAATTCTCCAAAATGATTTTAGTCAACTAATAACCTTATAATTAGGATAATCTGACCTATGACAGAAACCAGATGAGGGCAGAAGCTCTAAATCCTAATAGGTTTCCGTTCTGCAGCGTGCACATAATCCATTTCACTTGAGCTTTTCATTTTTTTGGTCTTGCGACTTAACTACAGTGAATATTTTATTTTGTCCAATAACATTTGACTGCAGGTTTTGATAAACATCAGTAAAATATCTAAAATACGTTCTCTTTTTGTAGCATGAATTCACAGTATGTATATGAAAAATGTCAATGCTACACAAGTACTGTACATAATACAGACTGGTGTCTCCACATCCTTTCCCCCAAATTAATCTCAAATATTGTACCAAAGAATATCCTTACCAAGTTAAATCATAAAATGAGCTAGATATACTGGACAAATAATTACAGAATTTAACAATTTTTTTGTTTTGTTTTTAAGGATTGACTGACAGCTGCTCTTATGCACAGGGTTGTGTACATCTCAAGATCTCAACACAATAAGACACTTCCAGCCAAATAAACTACTGGAATTTAAATTCCCTTCATAATCCAAATGACCCTACCGAATCAAAATTCAATTAATTTAGCACTAGCAGAAAAGACTACTTGTGTGGCACATTGATTAGCGAGTGCAAGCATCAAGGAAAGCTAAATATAGCCCACCTTATCAAATCATCAAAACTCTTACTCTTTTTTTAAAAGCCATTTAAAAACCTTGGCAGACTGATATCTAGTTCACAAATTGCCTTGAAATTAGGGCTAAACACAAGTTAAAAATAGTGATGTTCTCCTAAATGGAGGGCAACAGAAGTATTTTTCATACAACCAAAAAGAGGGTTATAAAAAAGATTTAACTTGGGTGGATGAAATTTTAGTAACTGAGAATGGTAATAATCCTCAGCCCTGCTGTAAATTGAACATTTTAAATATCAAAAAAGTGGTTCTCACGATATATGTAAAAATGTGTGAAGTAATAAAAACCATGGGACACAGCAACGGTAACACTGACCAAAGACAACAGGAGGAAAAGCCTTGTTACACTGACCTGTGTTCTGCAGGGATCTCGTGCCCTGTCCTGTAGATATGTGACAACAATGCTGCCCTGCAGGCATAGGGGCATCCACATGTGCACCGGTACGTCTTCCCACAGTCCTCCGAATGCCGCTTCAGGTCCCACTCAGTGCTATAAGAGTTACTGCATTTGGCACATTTGTATTTCTTTTCAGCGTGCATCTTCATAAAATGCTGCCAAAAGGAGAGAACTTATTGCTTACATGTGAATGCAAGGATACAGAAATCATAACATAACTTATGGTTGGTGTTATACAAGAAGTAAAATGTTTTTTCAGCTACAGTGCAATTAAAAAGGAAAAAAAATACATTTACAAGAATAAAGTATATTAATAAATATTACTGGTATAGCTAGCTAGTAAGAATTACACTGAAACCAAACTGAAAAATCTTGCAATGCAGTGCTTGAAAAATCCAATATGCAACTCACTAAGCAAATCTAGATAATTGGCTAAGATTAATTTAGATTTGCGTAGCAAAATTTTTCTTAAAAAAATTGCTGCTGCTGAGAACTTGAAAAAATGATCAGTTTTTCTCTTGGTGAACAGTCTTATTCCAATTAGATCTAAAAGACTTTACACAGACTGCAAGCTCTGGGCATAGCATTCGTTTGATGTCATAACCATAATCTAACCCAAGTATTTATCCTGAAAACAATACCACAGCAGTGTTACAGCTTCTTTTGTAGAACTATACAGTACAGTTTTTAAATACCTGTTTAACCAGAGAAAACTGTGAGAAAGGTCTGTTTGGTCCTCTTGGGCATCCTTCCATTGGACAGCAGTAAAGTTTCTGCGATGCCTTTATATCTTTCTTTCGCACAGTTGGATTGACCATGCCGTCCTGGAACACAATTACAGGGGAAGTTACATCCCTCGCAATGGCCATACATTACCGTTGTCAGCACTGGGGTCAATGAATTTCAGTTTAAAAAAGTGTTTTGGGTTTTACAAAATGGTGAATTATGGTTTTGTATTTAATTAAAGCCCTTTATACCGCTACAGTAGTTCAAAATAAAAGGTTATTATATAGGCCTATGTATTGTTTGCTGCATTTATAAAATCAATCAAAGTTGAACATCACAGATTAAATTTAAAAATCAAACAAGCTTCTGCCTAAAAACGTATCACTGTCAGCAGCTGTTTGTTTTCTTTAAATTCCTAATCAATAGTAGTGGGAAAAAGCAGACAT
Organism: Acipenser ruthenus; assembly: GCF_902713425.1. NCBI lineage: Eukaryota > Metazoa > Chordata > Actinopteri > Acipenseriformes > Acipenseridae > Acipenser > Acipenser ruthenus. The sequence goes on from NC_081207.1 coordinate 23,274,455, forward strand.
TTAAGATCAATAGTCACAGCACACAATAACTCTGTGTAAGGTCATGCAAAATTTGCCTATTGAATTTTGCTGGGCGGTTCCAGTATTATAGCATTTAACAGTTCAATCAGGTATGACATCTGGGAACCTACTGTACATATCCCCAGGAAAGATCAAGGGAGAGAGAGTAAAATATCTGAACAATTTCTATATGATTAGGATATATACTTCAAATTGTTCAAACCTGTTGAAGTGCAGTGATCCCTCATTATTTCACATTTCAATCATCCATGAAGCACTGTATTTTACATTAGAGATTTACAGTGTATTAGTCAGAAGATACACCAGGAACTTCTTACAAATAACAAATTAGATTTAATTGAATCTAGTCTCATCTGATGTGAAAGACTTAAAATGAGATAGGCCTTGTGTACACATAATAATAATAATAATAATAAAGTACACATGTCCTCTCAGATATACAGCACAGTATATTTTTATAAACAAATATTTGCTGCAACATCATACATCTTACTTACTCTCCTAATTGAGGAAAACAGTTGCTAATGAGTATTAGTTGCTTAGAGTTAGCTTTACATAATTAAAAAAAAAAAAAAAATTGGTTGTAGCCATACATCCACTTTATTATTGTTTGCTTGACCTGATTTGCAGGCCACATTGATTCTGTAGCCTTAAAAGCAACAATGGAGAATAATAAATTATATAAAAACGAATGCTCAATTTTGTTAAAGTGAATATCGGGTTAGCTGCACTCAAGGAACAATAAGCAGATCACATTGCATTGATAACTGATTAAAACCGCCTCCGCCACGACTGTAATTTAGTAGGAGGTCCAAGGCACAATACAATTGCTCGGATGTAGCAAAGTAAGATTAATAACATATTCAATTCCAAATGTGGCTCGTCAGCTAACCTAAACGCCATTGACAATGTGGTTACGGCAGCACTGTCAGATAGATACAGCCTATTTATAGGGTGCTACTAAAAACTATTTCTTTTGGTATAGGTTTCAAAAAATGAACAATAACACTGGTGGGCTTTTGTAGTATTACTGCAACATTCACTTACCCAAGGTCAGTGAGAATGCAGTTAATAGGATTCATTGTCCATGGCACTTTTGCCAATCATTTCAATTCCATGCCTCATTCCCACTTTAATTATCCAAGTACAGTCTTTCTTTCACACACATTTATGAACATGATCAGAAATGTGCATGGAGATAAAATTATATAAGTATATAAGTCAGCTGTGTGTCTGGCAAGCCAAATCTAATTTAACTAAAGTCCAAGCACCCAAACAAACACATCTTTCCATGAGAATATGACAATTACTTTTCATACTCCAGAAGACACTACAAGACAAACTAAGATGTACAGGAATGCAGGGGAAGCATTTTGATTGACTTTGATGAACATTATGATTTATAGTAATTATTTTTGGATATAGCCCAAAGAGCTGAAACCTTGACTTGTGTAAGAATTATAAATCAAAACTGCTATTCAATGCAAAAATCAAACCTTTTATTATCGCTGCATAGAACAACATCACAAAATGATTTAATATTCTGGTCTGAATTAATAAAAAATGCATCATTTGAGCTCTGGGGGAAGGGAATGCTTTTGCGCCACGGTCTCTGTAAACCTGGAAAGGATTGTGGATCTTGTTAACTTTGACTGCTTTCATTTACCAGCACAAAGAGGTTGGAATTGTACCCTTCACAGTCTATTGAACAAATTCATCTTTATAATCTCCAACTGTACCGTGTTTTTATTGTGCCGTTTTTTAGATTCTCAATGGTCTCTACTGTTCAACAGTACCACAAAGAATCATTATTGGCAGTAAAACAACACATGATTACAATGTGTGGAGGCATTCAAGGGGTCCCATATCGACACAATGTAGGAGCAATACAAAATGCAGGCTCACATTGGAAAATATACATATATTCATACACTCATTCCAGTGAAAACATTGTGTGTGATGTGGAGGCTCATAAATGTTGAGGATGACTTGTCATTCTAACAAATGGATATGAATGCCATCTCGACAAAATACTTTTGAGTTGACCACAATAAAACATTGAAAAGGGTTATTTTAATTTGTGTTTGTTTTACATTTCCCTTGTACGGTGCTAGCAATCATTCGGATGAACACTGCTACACTACTCAGATACTGTATTATCATTTTCACCAAATCTGCCTTTACGTGGCTTTGAGTTTGTATGGAGACTAAACTGCTTTCCTAATTCCATAGGAATCCTGTGACAATGTTTATTGATGGGTCAGTCAAGGTCACACTGTAAAAAGATTTGAATGGAATGAACAAAGTTGTTTAATGTCCAGACAAGCTCAACACCAGGTGAAGGCAGATTTAGTGAAAAAATGGCAATGAGTGTCCTGGAGCAACTGAACCCAGAACCATTCCAAAAGGACTGCAAACTGCATATAGGAAGGGATACATAAAATAAGCAATTAAAAAGCATGTGAAGCTACTTATTCTTTGATACCTCAGCTGGTTTCAGACTCCTCAAGCACTAGTCTTATCAATTAAGGTAACATTAGATAGTGAAAGATTAACAACGGTATAGTAAATTAAACCAGTCATGTTTTCTAAAGCATTTTGGATATATAATGTATTGTGTGAATTTATAGTTTTTGGAATGTTATAAATAAAAATACATCCAAACTTATGAGAGAGATTAGAACTCTTAAATTTCAAACAAGTAAGGTTAAGAATTGGAACTGGACTGCTCTAAAAGGTAAGTTACAATCTGGGTTACAATCAGGGTGCGATTTGATGGCGGGGTTCCCTGACTGCCTTTTTTTTATCCCTTAATGTGTTCCTATTGTACTGTTCTGAAATTTGTAATGTGGGACCTCATGTTATTGCCTTTTGATACGGTATCCAGAAATTTAATAGCTGCATTTATCCAGCACGATAGCAGATTTGGTAAATCTGTGATTCCTAAAGATTGTTTGCAGCTGATTCGGTATAATAAAAAAGTAACTTAGTGATTCTCTTAACTGTTTAAATTGCGCACTACAGATGTGCAAGGCTTGCCATGATGTTTTGTTTGTCTCCTTTATCCTCCCCACTGAATTTGACAAATCGCACCCTGGTTACAATTAAAATCAAAATGCAATGGGAATCTTAATTATTTAAGGACTATTAGAAGAGCTATGACTTTTTAATGCACATACCCCATCCCATCTAGTGTTTTTTTTCTGCAGATTTAGTAATATTATACTGTATTTGAATCGAATGTTTAATTTCATTAGTGAAGCACCTACTGTTGTCACAATGAGTTTTAAACATGTCAACAAAACAAAAATACAACTTTATATACAATTAAAAAACAACAAAATAGACTTTTCAAGTACATAACTACATGTTGGTGGACATATTTTCATAATAATTAACGATTACTAAGTGAATAGTTTGTAGAACAGAAAAGTAGGGAAAAACGAATCGAATGACTGCGTTAGCAACCAAATCTACAGTGACTTGCGTATTTAGGATAACGCGTTTTTTTTTTTTTTCTCTAAAGAGGCAAATTACCAGATAGCCCTCGGGTAGGGACATTGAAGTTAAATAACATACACTTTTTGTTTAGTTTAAAATATCAATTTACCTGAATCCGGTGTGACTTGACGAGATGCATGTTGAGGGCAGGGGTATTTGGCAGGATTTTTCCACATCCTTCCACAGTGCAGAGGATATTTGTCCGCACCTCTTTGGTTAGCTCCGTGATTGAGGGTTTTATCATTTCCCATGGCTGTGAAGGCTCCTGGCTGTTACTTTCTGAGTTGTTGGGATTAATATTAGTCGTGTTATTGCGTTGTGAATGTGCTCCTCTGCTGCTTGGTACGGAGGCAGCCATGTTTCAGTTAATGAGAGCCAGCCAAAACACTCACTCACTTCCGGGGGAGCATTCTTAACAACCGGCTCATAACACGTGCTATCAATAAGGGCTTGCCGTGTTATGATTCCAGCCATATACAATAACCACCAAACAGAGTATGCCCCAGCACTGTATTAAAAAAGACAATGGGTCAAAATTTCAATTAAAGTGTTTACAACTTTTTTTTAATCAATATTACTGTGCAATTAATACATGTTTCATGTTCCAAAGGTCACAGTAGCAGTATGGCATGAAGAAATCAAGAGACAGATTCAATTCAACAACAATATATTTAGCTTTTTAGAGCTTTTAAAAGGTGCACTTCCCCAAACAGAATATTCATTTTAACAATAACTGCCTGTTTTCTACAAGCTTTCCTAAATGTAATCTTCTGAGCACATTAAAAGTTCAATTTTCTTTATACTTCTCCAATGTTTAAGCTCCAGACACATGCTTCCTTCCCTGTGGAATCATACTGCCACATTTAAAAAAATAAAATAAAAAAAAAAGTATTATACTTAAAACAATCAAATGGAACACATATTTTAACAACTAGCCTATAAGTATCTGTCGTAAAATAAAGTTTTCATTTATGTACAGCAAACACAAAGGAGATCATCTTTCTTTTAATTTCTGTAACAAAAACAATGTGTTTAATATTAAACACAGTGTACCACATTATGGCAAATACAACAGTTTATTCAACACGATTTAAAAGGTTCTGTTAAAAAGCTCCAAACCCCTCCCTCCAGTATGGGAGCTTGCAAACTACCTGCAGCCCAGTCAGCTTAGCAAGTGATTAAGTGAATTGGGCAATGCAAATAGCATAACAAAATGAAATGTCCCAAAGTTTAAGTTTAAAGTGTAGAACAAAAAAATAAATACAGAAAATCATACTTTACCCCATATCCCGAGTAACGAGAAATGTCAGCAGGAAGTTTTTTAAAAATTATTAATCATATAGGAGTTTAATTAAAGCAATTCAAATGATGTGTGTAATAACAATAACAATTAAACTAAAAGTGAAAAGGAAGTTCTTACCAGAAACAGTAATCCCCTCCAAGATAAGTATATCAAGTCCTTATTACACAGGTGAAGCTGCTACTGATTTAACAACAGAATAGAAACTACTATCCTTTAAATCAACCAGTTTGTTTCTCAACCCCATTGTTCTTGAGAATATCTTGCGTAATTTAAAAAAAACACTTAACAATTAATCACTTAAAGTAGTTATAGTGTAGGAAATTAAATACTTATTTAAATGTTACCTGTCAAGCACTTCCATTCACTCTGCAAGTCTTGCAATTCTTTTCACATATGAAATCAGCAGTGAAAGCGCTTGACAGGTAAGAAATGTATGTATTTCATTAGTTATAACCGCTGAATATTCCAGCGGGCGGCGAGCGGGCGGGTGAGCAAGGGGGTGCAGCTCTATCCATAATTAGGCTGATAAATGTCCAACATTTGTCTTCAAAAGGTTATGGGGCAGGTGTGGAGGGTACTCCAGGTCCTCTCTCTGAGATTACAAAATGATTTCTTGCTTTTTGTGGTATGGATGAAAGCAGCGGGGACACAGGAGCACTCGCAATACCTGAAAGGTCAGAAGAAAAACAAACACACACCTGTTACTATAATAAAATGTACAGAGTACCAATATAGAGTTACTGACTGTGTATTAGATTATAATACTAGATTATAATAATTGACTGCATATTTCCTTGAATGAATACTTTAATATTTACAAGACCATTGTATGATTAGAAACATTTTTTTATGTATACAAGGTCAAAATCAAAATGAGATGTATGCATCTCAATATTATAGTACTAAATCTTAAACATTTGTGGAATCATTTTTTTTTTGTGAAAATAGAAAATCCTCCTTTAATAAATATAGTGTAGTATCAGAATGCAAAAACAAATAAATCCATTTAAAAGAGCTCATACCCAGTGTCACTAAAGATTTTAAGGATTCCAGGAAGCTTGGGCTTGAAAACTTGACAGCGCATCTAAAAGGCTCTGGTCTATTTGTTAATATTCTGTTTTCAGGATCCTTAAACTTGGTTTCAAGCTGTGTAGGGGTGGGGAAGAAGAGAGATACAAAGTCAGGCTTTGATCAGTTCAACACTTTTTCAAATAACTTTCCTGACAAGCAGAAAGTTCTTTTTTGTTTTTTTAATTTAGTCGTTGCCAATTTTTTTTTTCTTTTTTCTGCCAATTTAGAATATCCAATTATTTTTAAGCTCAGCTCACTGCTACCACCCCTGCGCTGACTCAGGAGGGGCGAAGACAAACACACGCTGTCCTCCGAAAAGTGTGCTGTTAGCCGCCCACTTCATTACACACTACAGGCTCACCATGCAGCCACCTCAGAGCTACAGTGTCGGAGGACAACGCAGCTCTAGGCAGCTTACAGGTACGCCTGCAGGCGCCCGGCCACACCACAGGGGTCGCTGGTGCGCAGTGAGCCGAGGACACCCTGGCCGACCTAAGCCCTGCCCCCCCAGGGCAGCGCTCGGGCAATTGTGCACCGCCCCCTGGGAGCTCCCGTCCACGGTCGGCAATGGAATAGCCTGGACTTGAACTGGTGACGTCCAGGATATAGGGCGCATCCTGCACTCCAAGCGGAGCGCCTTTACCGGATGGGCCACCCAGGAGCCCCTTAAAATATCTCTTATAAACAAACATTCATAGATCTAATGAAACAGGTTGTTTTTAGAATCTGTATTAAAAAAAGGTAATATATATTCATGCCTGTACAATACTCTTCCAATCCAGTTTCTAGGTAATGAAAGAGTACAACGCTGCATCTAACAGTGATTGTGGCTACTGTATATTCTTAGACACAATATATTAAATAGACAAATTCAGGCAAAACATTGAAAAAGCAAACTTGACTAATTTTACTGAAAATTAAACAAACCTTAAAAACCGCAGTCTCTAATTTCGGCAAAGGCCCATCTCCAAATGTTTGTGTTGCTACTTCCTTCAAGTCAGCCAGACGTTTTGCATGTTCATGTACAATACCTTGATCTCAAACAGAGAAAACATATTTATCAAGATAAAGTATATTACCACATACAACTTTCATTAAAACAATAGTAATTAAAATAAATCATTTTGATTTTAAGGGGATAAGCAAATGAGCTGTAAAATCCACATCACATAAATATACTAGGAAAATTGTTAAGTGTTACAGAACACCCTGCAAATTTGACAAGAATGCACATTAGGTTATCTTTGCTGTGTCCCGTGTTGTCTGCATCTGCAGCATTATATTTATAAATATATATTGCTGACTGGCAAAGGTACAAAGGCAAAAAAACAATAAAACAAAGAAAACCTCTAGTTGCTTTACCTAGGATGTGTGAATAAAAATGTCACATTAAATCAGGAATATGTTGAAAAAAAATGTTCTGCCACATGGACAACAGGGGATAAAAGTGATGCGTTTCTTATAAACATTGCAAGGGGTTCTGTAACACTAACTAGAGCTGTGCAGTTTACATACCCCTTTCTGGACAATGTCTTTCCTGTAGGGGTTTTGGCTGATAAGTCTGAAAAGACTTAAAAAAAAAAAAAAAAAAAAAATGCACTCTAAGTCACAAACATGGAGAAACATTTTATTATTTAAATATATAATCTTACAGAGCAATCATTTTCTAGCCCCCCCCAGATTTTTAAGCTTCTTTGACCATTAAAATCCAGGACGTAAGCTATTTCCCTGACATACAGTTTGTCGAACCATGTAACATTTATTTATTTTATTTTTTGTTTATTTAGCCTTTATCCAAGGCGACTTACAGAAACTAGGGTGTGTGAACTATGCATCAGCTGCAGAGTCACTTACAATTACGTCTCACCCGAAAGACGGAGCACAAGGAGGTTAAGTGACTTGCTCAGGGTCACAAGATGAGTCAGTGGCTGAGGTGGGATTTGAACCAGGGACCTCCTGGTTACAAGCCCTTTTCTTTAACCACTGGATCACACAGTCGCCTAAAGATGTTCAAGCATTTAAAAACTTCTTGAACATCTTTATGACCTAAAAGACAGGTTTTCAAGAACCTATATGAACCATGCCCATAATGAGGTCTTGCTAGTGTTCTTGGATTTATAAAATATACCTGTTTATATCGGCGCAACACTAAATCCTTCAGTGACTTCAAACTGCGTCCTCTCAGCTGAATCTCTTTGATCTCATCATGTTTAGTTGCAATAACCAGTGCCTGTTAAAAAGTACAGCAAACTCAGTTCATGGAATATTTAATGACATATGAAATCAGCCAAGAAGATAATCATTTTATATATTGGTCATCATGATTTCAAAAGCAGTAGACACTTCTGCGGTCATCACATCAATCACATGCAAATATTATAAATTAATGCAAACTTTACAGTTACCTGAGAAAGCAGTGGTCTGTGTTTAACATTCAAATTGGATATGAACACATAAGGAGTCTGTAACTGGTACACTACATATGTGGGTTTAAATTGGTTGGGCTTTGTAAAATTGTCACCCCAGGCAACACGGATCCATACTGCATCATCTTCAAATTGCTTCATGCCAATGGAAACCTGCAAGGAAACAAAAATACATCACATAGCAGAACTGAAACTGTTTTTCTATCAGTAACTGTATATGGGTCCTATTCACAAATATTAAACATTTTACAGTGTTTGCAACCAGTGGTTAGGGGTTCTGTTTCTTCAGTATTGAGAAACAGTCAAATCAAGTAAATTTGCCTTTTTGCAGGCAGTCATATTGAAAGCATAATTGGATTTCATAAATAGATTTCAGCATAACTGAATAAGGCTTCAAGACACTGTATATGCAAGTCATACAGACATGCCTACATCTGCCACCACTATATCCATGTGGCCAGGGTGCATTAAATAAAGAATTAAAATACTTACATGTCTCAAAAGGTCTTTCAAATTTACTTTGAACTTCTGACTAAATTCTGTCACGTTTAATACAAGGGCATCATCTGTGGAAAGAGTATGAAAACAAACAAATAAAAAAAGAGACCAAAAAAGGTAGAACAGTTGCCAACACAATGATTTTATTAAATACATTAGTTTATTATTACAGAACAACTGGACACTGATCTCCCATTGTTTTCTACGACAGTCAGCTGTTTTGTTAGTGGTTTAGGGAACTGCAAATAAAGCAAAACTGAGATTAAACTAATTAATAACACCTGTTGCCATGGATGCTCGAGCCCTGCTCCCAAAGTTAACTCTTTCAGTGGACAAAATTATTATTTAATTTAAACAAAGATAAATTAATAACTTGAAGATGAATAGTGATAATAGCATTGCTGTGGAGTGTTCCTTGGTAATAATGGTCTCAGGCTTTATTGACTTGGGAGTTCCATTATTCCACCCATAACACCGCAGTAATGCCATTATTCCTTAATAAATAGAAGTAACCTATATGCTAATTTTTGTTAAACTTCCATAATGTATATTACCCATTCCTACCCTTGTGCTCCCTGTGATATATTCCTTGTGTTGTCATTTCACTTCAGGAAATGACATGGTGCAGTTTAAGTCATGCTAGTTTACATTAGTGTTGCAGAACTGAGCTCATGGACAGAACTGTCTATTACGATATACTTACCTTGCTGTCCTGAGAACTGATAAACACTCCAGTTTCTCTTATTAGGGTATTCACAGTTGTCTGTAAAAGAATATATATGTAACTATTTCCCACAAAGTTATTGCTGAAAAAGATATGTCCCTGTTGAAATGTATCTGTAGGGGTTTGCTATAAAATATTATCAGCAAGTTAAAAAAATGCCATTTGGAAAAAAAGGTAAACCCACTTTTTACATGTGTTTTGCCTCCTGAGCTTGAACTGAATCAGCTTTCTGCAGGTAAAACACAGTAATGGGGTGTATAAAGCTTTAAAAACAATTCATTCAAAAGGATCTGATTCTTTGGTAGCCTGTGGACTTTGAGGTTGTCCGTTCACACCCACTGTTACTTCAGCCACTGTTTGGGGGCATGGAGTGATGTGATGGCAGGCCATACAAAAAAACACCCATATCAAGCCATACTCACATATCATGTCCAGTTGTATTACATGTCGAATTCTCACACCATTTTCCTGTTATTTTTAAAAGGAAAAAAATAAATGTTTTATCTATAGCTTTTACAGACAACAGTCTTCTTAAAATAATGACACCCCAAAGCATTATACATATTTATGTAAATATACAGTATTGCAAATTGTAGCCATTACTTATCATCAAAAGAAGTTGAAATAAATGTTCCTGTATCCCTCAGTTCATAAGTAAAGCACACAAACACACAATACAGTTACTTGGAGAAACAACAGTTACCTCACAGAAAGCAAGCACTTTATTGTGTAGGATGTGCTTGGATTGCTGAAAATGTAGATCTTGGAGCTGCTGTGCTGACAAGAATCCCCATTCATTCAGTATACTCTTAAGACTTGAAGATGGGATTCTCTGCAGAGTCTTTTCTAAAAACGTTATGACGGAATCTTCCATTTTTAGGCTGTAAACATGGAGAGAGAGAGATATTATATATTATGTTTGGACGCCCTAGTACCTAACCACTACCACAATTTTAAGGATCTGTAACAAATTCGCTGCCAGCTCTATTTATTTGTATCTTAACTGACTAACTTGTCCTCCCCGTGACTAAACACTGCTAGATAATCACACACAACTTCAAATACGGTAATTATTAGGATTATAACTTAAACAGTAATAGTAAATGACCATTATAGTATATAGGCTTTATTTTTTGTATAAAGAAATACAGTAAATAAATAAACGCAGAAAAACACCAGTTACCTTCTCTCCCCCGTCACCCCGCCAATCTGCAGTTGCTTGAATAAGCCAATCAAAAAAGACAAAATACCCATGGACGTTCCCTCCAGCTCAGTTGTATGGTCGGTTGGTTTCTGGGAAATGTAGGCCAGAGAGCCTTCCAGGAGGGTTTTTCTTCTGGTTAAAGGAAGCCAACTCGAGTGCACTCAGGTGCTCCCGGGTTAGCCTGAATTTTCCAAAACTCGAGTGAGGCGCAACGCGAGTTGGCTTAAAAAAATAGCGTTTCCAGGGTTTCCCGAGTTTCTCAAATTATTACGTGAGCTGGACAAGTCTCACTCATGTTATCGCGAGAGGTGCCCAGATAATAATCAGGGGGCATATTACAGAAACATCGAACTGCCAAGCGCTTTTCTTAGAGACAGGACGTCCTAAGTGTCAATTTAGGGGAATTCGTATTACAGAACATGGATTCCTAACTCATATCCTAGCTATGAAACTAAGATAAGATAGTAAAGCAAGCTAGGAAATTATTCTGTAATATGGCCCCAGGTAACCAGATTACTGTTTCATCGTTATTGACATTGTGATCCTTGATTTTTCTGTATTCCGATTTTTTTTCTTTTGCCACATTGGAGCACATTCCTACCCATAGCAAGTATAACTTGACTTATATTTTGAAACACTTTTTGATTTCGAAAAGATCCTTGAAGCTGATTGAATGACCCGATCTCCCCAAACAGTAATCAGTGATAACGTTTCATTATGATTCCACGGTGCATAATGTGCTGTCATGTTAAATCGTTTTTTTTTTTTACAGAGTTTAATTACAGGTATGCTATTATTTTGTTTTTTCTAACCGTAATGTGCAACTTACACTGGCTTTCATATAGATTGTTGCTAAGACCTGGGATTCCATGGTTATTTAGTGACGTATTTTCTGCTCGGCCTGAATTAATTGTGTGTTCGACTTGGCTTGCCCATGGAAACGAGGTATAGAAATAATGATTGATTATTAGAGCGCCCTTCATCGCCCTTCTATAATATCATCAAGATCATCCCCATTTTCCAGTAGTTTGAATATATTGTGTTATATGTTTTTCTTTCCCGTTTTGTTTTCCTTTTACGTCCTTCAATACGATATGTATTAATTTAGTATCCACCTATAATGCATTCAACGGATTTATTAACACCTCTCTTTGCTGTTTGAATTTCCTGCATTCCAATTTATAATGTTGTACAGTTTTCAACCCTTGACAATCTCCACATAATCCATCTACATGGTTCCCTATTCTAAAAAGATGCTGACTCATTGTCGCATGTCCAGCTCTCAATCTCTATTATAGTTTTTATAGTTCTCATTATAGTTTCATCTGCCCCGTTCAATATCCCCGCTAAATGTGTCACTCCTTTGGATATATATCATAACAACACATTCCCTTAGGATTGCGTTCCCATTGGTTTTGCCACAGTTCCAGGATGGTTCTGAAAGTTGGAATAGAAGCATTTACACCACCTTGTGGTGATTCATGAGCTCTGCGTTTACACAGTGGTAACAGTAGGGTGACACATTTTTTCTGAACTCATTACAGAGCTCATTGGATCGTGTCTATTGGAGCGGATGTGTATGTTCAGTACTGTAGTAGGATTATGTCCAGCCACAAATATGTATATAAAAAATACAAATAGTATATTTATTTATAAGAAATGTTTTTTTCTTAACTTAGTCTGTTTTACAGTCATCACTACATAAACGCCATGCCTTTATTATGTGTGGTGTACTTCTCCATCAATTCTGAAGCAAGCATGATAAAATTAAACTACCAGCTCCGCCCTTTCTCAATAAAGGCCTGCCTACGAATTATTTTATTGGTTTTTTAGAAGTCTTTTAAGTGGTTCAGCCGAATGTCACTCATTTGCTGTATTACAACTTCCGTAAGGCTGGAGTTCTTGCACAAGGTGGAAAGTAAGTATCACTGTGTGTTTCTGTGCTATGTAACGCTTCATATCACTGCAAGTCCCCGCTCTAGTTTCTATTTTTTAACCAAAACACAGCAAGTATTTAGTACAGTCGGTACTGTTTAACAGACGGTTTTCATTTTAAACTGTGGTCACTTGACGGGACGTTATAAAATGTCATTTTACTGCTATGTCACCGACAGCATGCCACAGTACATAGCTGCCAAGGTCAGAATGCTATAGGAGAAATGTTTTTACTAGGGGGGAAGGAAAGTGGAACTATTTCAACCAAGCCCTGGAGATTAACTGTGCCATCAAGTAATCCCTACGACTTTCCACATGGCTAGAAGGTTGTTTACTTTGTGGTTGCATCGGGTTGTGTAGGTACTATGGGGGCATTAGTGAGGTAGCAGCATGCTAAGACCTTTACTATATGTCCTTTCCAATGTTTTTTGTTTTTATTTTTGGTTTAGAAAATTAAGGATGAATTATAGAATTAATTGAAATGTTGTTGTTGTTATTAAAAAAAAACTAGCAACTGTACTTGTTGGAGGACACAGAACATTAAATTACATACATGGTGCTTCTCTAGAAAACAGCTGGGAGTTCATTCATATAAGCACAGGAGAAGTATGGAATATACTGGTAAGAGCTACGGTATTGATTCATGATTTCCCAACAATAATGTAAAAAGGACTTTTGCAAAAAAAATTTAGAGCATCACCAAAGTAAAACAATAGGTTCAACCCTAATTTAATTTGGCAAGAGACAGCTTTAGTATTAAAGTATTCCTTTTAAAAAATGCAGACTGTGACTGTAAGTATATTCTGAGTACTAATTGTATATTCCCAGTTGTTCCTGAAGGCTCTGGGTGTTTCCAGTAATAATAGAACATGTTTGGCACTAGGCTGACCGGGTGCATTTCACATTGACAGCACTGTGTTGAATGATAATGGGCTCTGTAGAAATTGTAGAGTGGTTTAAAAGCGGCGGTTGTTTGTATTGTACACAAACTGATATGCATAGCACTATTTTTCTGAAGACGTGCAGATTAACCTGAACGAGTGTGTGCCCCCTAGTGGTTATTTGTATACTGAACTTCCACCTCCACCTTGCTCAAATACTGTTTTAGATCTGATGTCTTTGATAAACATGCCAAATAGTGTAACAGGCATTGTGTGATGCAGTGTTGTTACAGATTCAGTCCCCTGTCGGTGAGATGAGGTGTGGTTCTTTTGCATAGTGGTTGAGTCTGTTGGAAGTCTAGAAACAGTAATACACTACATCCACTGCCATGGCTTTTCATTCTAAATTAGAGTTATCAGTATGACAAAGTTGAAGACCATGATGTATATATATAGCATCTACAGAATTGCATTGAATAAGAAACGGCAATGAACAGTTTAATGGAAATGTATTAAAGACCTGGATGTCAGTAGGTTATCAGAAGTGGTGTCAGTACCATGGTAAGAATGGTCATGTTAAATACAAATTACTGCATAACAGTATTTGGAATAACTTCATGTGTTCAAGATGCATGTAACTAGTACAGATGCCACCTCAATCTCCTACTCTCAATCCCTTATGATAAATAAGGTTAATGCCACATGTTCCAGATATATTGAATAATAAACAGATTGCAAAACAATACTACAGATGACAAAGTATTATGCTACGTTAAATCATTTACAAATTAAACTCTTTTGCTTTTGAAATAATTTACTGATTATGCCAAAAGGTCATAAAGTAACAGGAAAGAACAGCTTTTTAAATTTTGCTTAATGGCTTTAACATGAACATCATTGCCTTTTCTGAACTACATTTCATCATGCTGCAATGTCAGGCATTGTTTTTTTGTTTCATCAGTGGCCTTGCTTCTCCTTCCACTTTGGCTGGCTAAATTATTATTTTGTAAGGTCAGAATCCAGTCAAAAAAGTCCCAGGAAACCAAAAACATGTTGCTGAAGGATTTTCACATCCGTAGTACAATAGACAGCAATGTGGTTTCATATCCGCTCAAAAGATTGCTTTTGAAAAATAATAACTGTGATTAAAAAAAACCAAAAAAAAACCAAAAAAAAAAAAAAACATGCTTTTCAGGGGTCCAATTCTAAGTATTATGTCTGCATTTTTTTGGTCTTTAATCAGTTTTTTATGTTGTACTGCACATGCAATTGTAGATAAACTGATGTTTTCCTATAACCCTAATGGAACTATAGTAGAGATGACATCTGATGATTCAATGGCTTGGGGTGGAGCTAGTATCCTTTAATGAATAAACTAGTTAAATGTATTTTAATTATAACTTCACATTTACCGTACTGATTATTACAGGGAATAAACCACATTATATTTATTGCACATTACAGTTCTTGGTAATCACCTTGGGTTGACAATAAGGGTGACAGTCCTGTTTTGAGGAAAAATGTACCAGGTTTCAACAGTCTAACAAATGTATCTTCCAAGATTAAGGGTTTCTACAATTTTATACCCCAGAGAGATTTTTAAGCCAAGGGACGTTTTGTGTTTTACTCGTAGAGTGTTAATGGTTACACTATGAAGTACCAGATGTAATCTTTGTACCAAAGTGAATCTAAACAAGTACAAATCCTTGGTTATTGCTCTTTTAGACTTCAACCCATACTTGTATTATTGTGTTATGCTTTATAATAGTGGGACGTTTTATTTGTTTTGTCTTTGCTGAATAGAAAAACCCTTAACTCAAGATGCATCCAGACCTGTCTGCACACTTGCACACAGAGGAGTGTAATGTCTTCATCGGACAGCTCAAACAGTGCCACGCAGAGGTAAGAAAACTTCAGGATGTTGTCTTTGGCATTCTATTGCACCTGCATGTATAATATTATATTCATTTATTGTTGTGTAGAACAGAAAATAAAGCAATGAGCAAATTGCTTGTTTTATGTTGGTCAAACTCTCAGGCAGGGCATTACATCAGACTTTAATAAAGCACACACCAGTCTGTCCCCTTATTGACTGAAATATTTACCTAAGAAACCTAAAAAAAAATACTCCATTAATTATCACGGGAAATGTACTTTTGAAACATTAACTTTGATAAAATGTGATTCTAAAGTATGTTGATAACAACATTTCACGATTTGCACAACAATGGTTTTAAGTTATGCTAATGTCACGGTTTATCGACCCCAAGTAGTTAATTTGAGCTGGTTTGTATTGTTAACTTGCCAAATTAATTTTTCAGTGTTATGGACACTCTTTGGGCAAAATCTAAGTGTACCCTGTGACCTGTAACCTAAGATGGTCACCTCGTTACAAAAAGGATATTGCTGCTCTAGAAAGAGTGCAATGAAGAGCAACCAGAATTATCCCAGGTTTAAAAGGCATGTCGTATGCAGACAGGCTAAAATAATTGAATCTATTCAGTCTTGAACAAAGAAGACTACGCAGTGATCTGATTCAAGCATTCAAAATCCTAAAAGGTATAGACAATGTCGACCTGGGGACTTTTTTGACCTGAAAAAAGAAACAAGTACCAGGGGTCAGAAATGGAGATTAGATAAAGGAGCATTCAGAACAGAAAATAGGAGGCACTTTTTTACACAGAGAATTGTGAGGGTATGGAACCAACTCCCCAGTAATGTTGTTGAAGCTGACACCCTGGGATCCTTCAAGAAGCTGCTTGATGAGATTCTGGGATAAATAAGCTACTAACAACCAAACGAGCAAGATGGGCTGAATGGCTTCCTCTCGTTTGTAAACTTTCTTATGTTCTTATGGCTGCCATATTGTGATCCTGTAACCATTTTAAAAACAGTGTTAAAATGGAATTAGAACTTTTTAATTATACAATTGCAATTATTCAATGTAAATTAAACAATGTTCTAAATCTGTATATGTCTAAAGCTGCATACTGTTAGCTGATGCATCCATCACATGTTGGATGAATCTAGATATTTTAAAAACCTTTATCAACATGTGAAGCACTGGCATTCTGGATTTGGAGGCTGGTGAGTTTCATACTTTGTAAATATGATTCCAACTAATTATTGTCTGCATTTAATTTCTTAAAATTTAAAAGCTATATTTTTGCGGTGCTTATTTTTAGCTATTTTCGAGTATTATATAAATCAGTTTTTTTCGGGGCTTTCGTTTTTTGATATACTGTATGAAATTAGTGTTTTCGGTTACTTTCCAAACTGCTTGAGTGTTTTTTTTTCTGTCAAAATATGTATAGTAGTAACTCGACAGTACTTGCACACTTAAGTTGTACCTTCTTTCCTTTGCTGTCTTCCACAACGAAATCCCTATGGTCACGGACACATTCTTCTGGGGTTTTTGTGTGTAGGAATTTTTGTAAATTTCGCCACAATTCTATTTTAAATCCTCTGTATCTTAACTAAATACTAAATACCGCTAACAAGCCTCCATTCCATATTGTAATCTTGTTTTAAATCTCGCAAGTGGAGTCTCCAGTAGAAATGCACGAATGTGCTGTCACTCAATAGTTGGGGCGGGTTTAAAGTATTGAGAACGGATCAATAATAGACGCAAGTCAGGAAGGCGGGACATTGTCCAGCAGCGCTGGGAAATGTATTTATTATTAAGGGTAAAGTCAATGTGAATTGATTAATCATTTCCACAGTTTTCCCTGTGTTTTCCGGTGTTTATTGGCCAGCCACCGATTTCATTTTTTTTTGTATCAGGGGTGTTTTATCGGTTAAAACCTAAAATCAGAAGCCCTAGGTATAATTTAAGAATCAGAAGCTGAGCCAAGACTAAACACTAGCAAATTGTCTTGGT
The DNA here is from genome assembly GCF_902713425.1 of Acipenser ruthenus. Classification (NCBI taxonomy): domain Eukaryota; kingdom Metazoa; phylum Chordata; class Actinopteri; order Acipenseriformes; family Acipenseridae; genus Acipenser; species Acipenser ruthenus. The sequence goes on from NC_081207.1 coordinate 23,291,899, forward strand.
ACTTGATGAACACAGCTATGTTAATTGGCAGCGTTACAGTACCTCATTATTGTGTTTAAACTGTCCCAATTGAAAAGGTAGCCAGAGAGAGTTTGTTATTGTAGCTGAATACATCATTCCTTCCTTTATGTAATTACATTACGTATTTTAACTTGCAGCACAACGTTCTGAGATTTTTTGGAACGTGTAATGACATTGATCGAGCAATGCGGCAGTGTTTGAAGAAGGAGGTAAGGCAAAAATTGGCTTGCATAACTTTTTATTTTATTTTACAATAGTGTTCTAATACTAGGGCCTTCCTAACAAAACTTCTATTCTTTACTCAGGAAGGATTAAAAAAAATGTTTTTATCAAGTAAAATATAGTATACAGGGGGGGTAGTGGTATTTGGGATTTAAGCAACACAATTGAAAATGGTTTATTTGTTGCATGATAGTGTTTTAATTTTAAAGTGATTGTAGCTAGAACTACATTTTAGAAAACATGTTTATTTTAAAACAGTATATCTGTTTCTATACAAGGGTAACCAACCAGCAGCTTCCCCTACTGACTGACATGCCTTGCACCAAGTAACATGCTTTGACCTCAGAGACACTGCTGAGGTGAAATGATGTAGGAAGTGCAAGCGTAACATTTTGTAGGAGGCAATGCAAGCAAACCGAGAACTTTCTTTTACCTAGTTTTGTACCAGATGTATTTTAAAAAAGAAAACAAAAAACAGTGAGGTATGTTTCTTTTGAAAATGCTCATTTGAAACCTATGTAGAGAGTGATGGTGCACACCAGGTAATATATATGAAAGTATTTTATTGGAACCACTTTAAGGTGGGAGGGGGAGATAAAATGAAAAAAAAAAAAGTTTTAGTCAATCCAGTTTAAAAAGATCAACAAACAGGGACATGTAATTTGAGAAAATATTATAAGGAAAAACCATGCAAAATGAGATTTAAATGAAAAATGGTAAGTATTGCCCCTTTTGATTTTGTTAAGGAATATATAAGTAGCAAACCTTTGTATAAAAACAATACTGGTTCATTAACATTGATCACTGGAAATCCAAACCCAAATGCAACAGAACTTAAATCAGTTTAAAGTTGTGGAATGTAGTATAAGTGTAATGATGTGGAATTTGATTCCTGTTGAAAATCCAGAAAGAACATTTTGTATTTAGAACAAGGAATGTTATACTTCTGCCCTTTTGTCATTTAGTACACACAGTACCTACTTTGTTTTTCTGCTAGTACCAAGTGAAGAGAGCCAAGAGCCAAGCACACGCTGAAGAGATGCAACATAAGCTGACCCATACTTCAAAACAAGATGACAACTGAGTTGTGGTTTTGTACGATTGCCAGGCTCGCTGCTGGCAGGACTATTATCATACTTCATCAGGACACTTGGCTCAAGATCCAAGATACTGGGGACTGGGATGTAAATGTAGTTGGTTTTTAAAACTTCAAGCCATCTGGATACATAAAGCTTTTCTTGACAGATGGATGTGTTGGTTTTTAAAATACGGAACAATAAAAAGTCAAATATAAAAAAAAAAAATTAAAAAAATGCTGGCTTTATTGACAGCACAAGCTGTTTTAAAAGATATTTGAGCCAGAAACTGTTAATAAAAGGCTGCTAAAGAGAATTACACTGGAGCTTCATCAAGTCAATACTTTCGTTTCACCATGTATCTCACAAATCAATAGATTGGCTGTCATAAGGTGTGTACTTTTAATTCAAAGCTTATTATTTTGTTCTCTATCTCTTTGGTATCTGTAATTTATTAAGTATTGTAATCTGTGTCTACTTGCACTGGGATTCAATAATAGTATTTTTCAAGGCTACTCGTATTTACGGTTAAATACAGAAAAACAATATTAAAAGGCAAATGTAATTTAAATAAATAAGTACTTGGTGATATATTTTATGAAGTCCAGCATTTACCTTTTCTATACTATGGAATTTTATACAGGCAATGAAAACACTGCAGGCTTGGTGGATTATGTCACAGTGCATAGATTGGTAACCAGTCGTTTTGAATTTGTTTTTTCTATTGACCACAGTTGGGGTGTGTGGTGGGGTGCCCGTGCTGGTGTAATAGTTACGGGAGTCTTGCAGTTGAGGTTCAAAGCAACGGGTGCTTTATTTTTTATAGCAGGGTAAGGTTCTTTTCACAGGTAAAGAAAATAAACAACAAAAATCCTAACTCCGTTTCGGAGTACTATCTTCACTGTTTCCTTTTCCCTGTCTAACGTCAGAACGGATAAGCTGTTTCCCTGACACAAAATCAAACAAAACAATAGGTTTCTTATCAAAATGTAATGCATTACACAGAACCGCCTTTGTCCAAGCCATACTCCACACACTTGACGTTATACTTTTAGTTTAAATTCTTTATTTGTCTTGTTCTATTCTCTTCCTGTTTCCTTCCAAAGCTCTCCTACACAACCCACAGAGACTACCATTCAGGACCCTTTTATAGAGGTGTACCAAATTATTATTATTTGTTTATTTAGTAGATGCTTTTATCCAAGGCAACTTACAGAGACTAGGGTGTGTGAACTATGCATCCGCTGCAGAGTCACTTACAATTACGTCTCACCCGCAAGACGGAGCACAAGGAGGTTAAGTGATTTGCTCTGGGTCACACAATGAGTCAGTGGCTGAGGTGGGATTTGAACCGGGGACCTCCTGGTTATAAGCCCTTTTCTTTAACCACTGGACCACACAGCCTCCTACATGTTACAAGCACACAATTAACCTATAAACCATTAATTTAAATTATTATTATTAAATCCAATCTCAGTGCTAGTGTGACTATGAAAAACAGACTGTCTACTGGACAGAATGTATCATTGCAGAAAATAATTCCCTTGTCATTCTAAGACTAACATATTTATTTTGTAGCACTTTACCACAGGTGCCATCAAATGGATTAAAGTTAGACAATTGTAAAGGTATAGTATGGAGGTGTGATGACCCCCCAACACTAAAATGAGACAGATTCTTGTTTGTGTCCCACAAGATAAAAGGTGCCTCATTAGCAGCAACAGTTAAGGCCAGTTCCTTGGTGCCCATCATTTGTTACCAAGAGAAATCTTCACTTTTACACACCTGTTCTATTCGGCTCTCCTCCTACCATTGCTTCTCTAAGCGCCAATTTGTACGTCTTCAGGGTTCATCACAAGAGTGGTAAAGCTGTGTGGCTGTTCTCTGGCTGCTGATCTTGTTTCAGAGACATTGATAATAAAAAAAAACACTGCTTGGAGCCATTCACAGTGATGTTCCAGTTATTTAGAAAACACTGATGGAATAAGACATTCACAAAAGAATACTATTCCCACAGGTTAGTAAATGTTCTAGCAGAAAATAAGCAAAATCTTTCTTTTGGCCACCAACTGGAATAATAAAAAAATAAAAAAAAAAAAAAAAAACAACACACAATGATTCATAAATAATGTGTGCACCAGAAAGTACATTGTTTGCAGATGCTCTGTTTTCAAAGAGAATATAGACGCAGGGATAAGAGTTGTCTCTAAAGCAGGGGTCTCCAACCCCTGTCCTGGAGAGCTACTGGGTCTGCTGGTTTTTGTTTCAACCGAGTTATTATTATTATTATTTTTTATTTCTTAGCAGACACCCTTAGTCAGGGCGACTTACAATTGTTACAAGATATCACATTATTTTTACAAATAATGTAAAGAGTCCAGAGCCCTAAGCCACTAATTGGTGCAATTAAGTTCTTAGTTACTTAATTGCACCAATTATTGGCTTAATTAGTCGTGATTAACATGTGTTCTAGATCTTTAGCCACTGATGATGTAAAGACACCTAAAAACCTGCTGTATAGGGGCTCTCCAGGACCAGGGTTGGAAACACCTGCTCTAAAGTATGTGTTGTGTATGTGTTGGAGACCACTGCTCTAAAGTATGTGTTGTGCCAAGGGAAATAGGTAACAGTAACATGAGACTAATGTGGGGGAGTATGGAAATAGGCTGTTGGTAATATAATACAATAACAAAATTGTAAGACTGATGCTGTATATGATACAATTGGGACAAGAGTATAACAAAGCACACTACTCATTAAATTCACTGTTAAAACTTGAAGTCACATTGGATTAAAAGTAAAAAAATAAATAAATAATAGCACACAATCTAAGAAAACTGCAGTGAAAAAACAAGCAAAATAGTAAGCAAAAGTTAAAAATGTATTATCAAGGCTACGTCAATGTGGAACTGAAAACCTGAAAAACAAAACCTCATGATGGAATGTGGTTTTGCAATATTTACATCTTTAACTATATTTTAAATAATTTAAACACTGTGATGACAAAACAAATGTGACTGCTTTGTGTCAGGTGTGATACATTTAACCCTCTTGCTGACATTACTGTTCAAACAATTTTATCCATGAATATTAAACACTCAATTTAGATATACCCAAAGCTGGTTTCACATATCCTGATTAGCAAATATAGTGCTAAGCTGGGTCTGTGAAACCAGCTGTCAAAGGCCCTGTCCACACTAAGCCTTTAAACCAGCTTCAACATGCTAAATACGGTTAGCATCTACACTACGCAGCATTTAACACCGTACTCGAGCACGGTTCTAAATTAGACCGCATTAGGTAGTGCGGTTTGTCAGAAGTGTGGACGCTGTAATACCAAACTACATTTTTTTTGTGTATCCTCCAATATCCCAAAATGCTTTCTGATATGTTTTGTCACGTGGACATTACACATACAGTACTCAGAACAGGTGCCTGAGGGAGTTGAGAATGACTATCAATACTGCTGTACCGTATACTATTTCTGAGTCCTGTTGTAAAATGGTGTTGTGATCAAATGTCGAAATCAAGGCACATTGATATCTGGAGCGAGGAAATTGGTCAAGGAGAACTTCAGAGTTCAAAACGAAATGCACACATTTTGATAAAATGTACCTTGTGTTTTTAAAAAACAAAACCATAACGTTCATGCCAAGAAGCGCTATGTCTTCTATGGGTACAGGCTCCATATATGCAAGGTTGTAAACATAAAATACAGTGCATGGTGGGATAATGTCTAGGAACTGTAACCAAACTATTTTAATAGTGTTTGTACGCACTAAGCACGACTAAACATGAAACGGTAATTTAGTGTGGACGCTTTGAGCTGGATTAATTAAAACGTTTGGGTACAGTTCTCAAGCTTGGTTATGTAGTGTGGACAGGACCTTTGAAACCGAGTTCAATTTATAACCTCCTTAATAGGTTTGTAGTTAAAACTTCAGAACAGCCATATCAAAAATCTGTTTATGAGCACCTTCATAAACGCACAAAGCTGAAACGTGCCAATTGTTTAAAATCCTGCTTAATCTCAACTCATTAAATTAACAACCCCTACCTGTGCTGACAGATGTGATAATTGCTTCAGTTTAGCTTCCCAATAACAAAAGCATTTAAATAGGCTCTCTGGGCACTTTCTATTTAGTTCTAATTACAGAGGCTTGACCCTTTACTGAGAGAGTGTCCCAGAAGCCCTCAATAGTAGAGTTCAGTTACTCTATTCTGCTAAAAGAAGATTAATCGATGTCTACCTAAACGATTTCATGTCAGGAAATGTCAATGGTTTGTTACTTGAAGACCAAAATAAATTGATTTGAATTAAAACTAAAATAGTGTAGAATATATATATATATATATATATATATATATATATATATATATATATATATTGATCCAGTCTCTACACTGCCTGTCAAAAGTAAAAGCAAACATGAGCAGAATCATATTACTTTATTTGAAGCTAACCGCATATGTTATCAGTTAAAACAAGTTCTGCTGTTCTAGAAGGTTATTTTTAGGTGGTATCGAGAAAAAAAAATAGTTTATCAATTTCCATGAATTAGAATTAAGTGATAATGAAATGGCTCACCAACTGTACAAAGAGATAACAGTGATATAACACAATCAAGTACACTCAACGGACTCTCTAGGCATCCTCTAGTTATTGTTATTATATTGATATGTTTTGTGTTTGCTTGTGTAAGGTCCGGGATTTTAATAAAGAGTAGCATGCTGCTTTAACTGACTCATTCGGCTCGACCTCTGTCAATGTGTACAGAGATTCCACTTATTATAAAGCATAGCATGACAAACTCACTCATTCATTGACTTCTCATCAACCTACTATCAATACTATATGCATTGAGATTATAACACTAAACATCCCTTTATTTATAGTGGAAACATGGGGCACATTGGAATGTAAAGCCAGGCAAAGCTTCAGGCAGTCAACTCTTTAAAATACACCTGCAAATCTCTTGATAGGCAGGAAACTCCTAGCAACCATAAACAAACGTAAAGATTGTACTAGGGAGGTAACTCCCACATTCATGTCAAATAGCTATTAGGTAAGTAGTAACATGTTTGCCAGAGTTGTCCTGACTAAATGATCACTGTAAAGGTAGGACTAGTTTTTTTATTTTTTTAGCAGTTTGATTTTCATTTAAAAATGGTGCAAATTGCATTTTGGCATTAAGACCTTGATAAATCTCTCCCATAGTGCCTTTGAGGAAATGTAATTACCTGACTCCAGTGTCTATTGGGATAGCTGTTTAAGAGAAACAAGAAAGATGTTTTTTTTTTTTTTTTTTTGTAGGGGCCCACTGTACTTAATTAATATAAAACCTGTTTGTAAAGAAAAATGAAGAATATTGGCATGTTTTCACATGCCAACCATATTGCAATTTTCATAAAGATTCTGTCTAATACGTTTTCAACTTCTCTCGTCCCGTGGTCAATATCACAGTATTCTTCCATTTCCATTTTCATAAAATGCAGTGCTGTTGCAACTCCGATGGATACAATGTTTTTTGTTTTTTTTTGTTCAGGTTACGACCACATAAACACATTTCTGGGCAGAACTATCACAAATGTGTACGATATGAATTATGGCATTCGAAAACCAGTCCCATCATAGTATCATTATATAAAACATTGTCATTAGCTTTTAAAGTGCAGCTAATGTAGTAGTCACCTCTTTCAGTTTCAGCTAAAAAGCTTGTCACACTTGATATATGGTAACTCATACAGAATCGTGTATAATTAAACACATGGTTGTGATTCAATCTATCTTAGTATTACAGAACTAAAAACAAGAGGTCAGAAGGACAACATATGGTTTTTAAAAGCCATTGAACATCAAAGCAGTTCTATTTAATTCCATATAGTTTTATTCAAAGCAGCTTTCTTCACAATGTATAAATACTGCATATTCTTAACACACATGAAAAATACAACTTCTAAGGCACCCAGAAATGTGTTCAAGACTAGTTACAGGAGCATCAACTAACACACTGTACACAATTGAATTGACAGTGTTCATCACAGAGGAGTAATAGGGTTGGTTTAAATATCACAAAAATATTTACAAACACTGTGATATAGGGGTGCCTCTACCCTTTGAATATTAAAGAAAACCCTCTACACAGGTACCGTATGTTAGAAGTCACTTTTCTTTTTGCGTGAAATTGCAATCCTAGATTTCACACATATTGATCCTGTACCTTTGTTGACAAGAGCAATTTAAACACAGAAATGTACACCTACTGTAAGGTAGGATTAAAATTCAGTGTTTTGATTGAATGTTTATGTTACTGAAACTTTTTTTTTTTTGGTACTCTGCTTCATTACTTTTACCCCTTTTTTTGTAATAAGCCTTCGTAATATTCCTGAATAAAAACAAAAACAAAACAAACAAACAAACAAAAACAATTGTACGATACCGAAAACTACTTCTGACCGTTTCTTATAAATATTTCAGTTACCAATTACCTCAAAAGTCTGACTGACAATTTACACAAAATGGTCAGTTTGGGATTTGGCCAGTATACAGTAGTTCAATAAATCCTTTAATCAACCGACTACCTGATATACAAATGCAATCAGAAGGTTGTGGTGATTTCCACTATTATATTTATTAGAATATGAAAAGGTTGTACTGTAAAGTTATACTTTTGTGCGGTGTATAAGTCTGGCACTGATAGAGCATTTTTAACCTGAGCAATGGGCGGAAAGTGACAACGTCAAAATGGCAGCACTTACTCTAGAGTTACAGGCATAATGGAGTACTACTGTGCACGTAACAAAATTAGCAAGAAAGGCTTTTGTAACCTCATTATTACAAAACAAATTGAATTGCAAAAATGGGTTTTCGAAATGGAAATTAGGTTTGTCTTTCAGCTACTACAGTGCTTTTTGGGGGAAAATATCAGGGAATAAAGGCCAATACATTTGAAAATGTACAGAAGCTGGTGTATTTCGATACATTTTTTAAAGTTAATAATGGCACCCGAGCATACAGATACTGAACAGCATTTATTATTTAGGCTTGCAACTACATTGTGTCCTGATTTTATTCTTCAAAAGTTCTGTTACTATTATACAGATAGGTATATGCTTATGTTTAACCGAGACAAACTGTGATAAGATTATAACTTGATTAGAACTCTCACTGTGCAAGTATTCATCAGGTATTAAATGAAACTGAAGAAGCCTTTTAAATGTATGTGTTTATTTTACAACAAGAAAAGCTGCCTTTCTCTCATCTTTACAACTGAATACCAATCAATGGCAATTCACTTCTGCCCTGTGTGATTTAAAAGCCAATTGGAATCAAATTTCTCTTTAACCCAGGGCACAGAAATTTTTACTGCTGTACCGAGGCCATAAACTGACAATAAAAATACATAATGAAACTAGCAAATGCAACAGATTCGTCATATACATGTGACCTTTCCTAGCCCAATCTTAAGAGCTATCGCTATGCACACTGGGATATGTATTCCTCTGTCAAATCTAATCAGAGGTTAAATTATGCCCAGGACTACAATCCAGAGATGACACATATTTGAAGAAACTAATAAAGTGAAATCAAAATGATTTAATGTCAGAATGATAAAAGAAAGGTAAGTCAAATAAGTACAGATCAAATATGAGTGGTTTTAGTTTGAACACGACAGGTTCTATATTAAATCCCACTGTCAGATTGTTATTGACTGGTACTCAATAATTGTGTGAGCAAAAGCAACCGAGGGAGCGATTTGTTTTGTGTTGAGTAATTAACATGTTTTAATCCATTTAATTAAAAACTAAAAACATCTTGAAGGGAATTACTCTGAGTGAGTATTTGCACAGCCCTAATTATAATTTATTAAAACACAGGAATTATTCAGAAAAACAACAATACCTACACCATTTACTATGTACATATTTTTATTGGTTGAATACTCAAAAAATCTAAAGAATGCAGTGATTTTGAATCTGTTTGGCTTGTCTCGGCTCTTGAATGTTTCTGCATGGGTCATAGTATTTGCAAAAGTAAAAATAAAAACCATTAGTCAGGCTTATTACAAAAAGTATGAGCTTATCAATACCACAGCTCAACAGTAAAAATATCCTTCATTTTAAAGAACAATAAAATATAAATGTTGTCTATGGATGTGAAAATGTATTGGCACAACAATACCTGCCTACCATGTAATAATCCATTTTAATAAAATAAAAAAATGAAAAAAAATGTGCAAGGGTCCTAACATTACCTACTACGGCAATACAAAAGGTCACATACTGAAAATATACTGTAATAACAGGCAACAGAAATATTTACATGCATACCTGCACAAAGAAACAGCCTAACTTTTGATATCTACAAATGCAGAATAGCATTTTTTTTTTGTAAAGATATACAAATCAATTTACGCAAAATAATAATAAAAAAGCTTAACAAGCAATCTAAAATATTATTACTAAATACCATGTAAATTAATTGGATATCCGGACTAATATATACATATATATTCTGCATCCATCAACACGTGCAATTCGACTTTACCTCCTCAAAAGCCTGCAATATAAATTAAGCAAGACAAATAGCCTTATTGTTGATAAATAAGGAGTGAAAAAAAAAATAAACCACTTTGGGGCAAAACACATACAAAAATACACCTCAACTTATATAATATAAGTGCTACTAAAATAAACTTTTAACTTTTCATAGATTTAGAAACTTCATTTAATAATAATTTATGCACCTATGTATTTAACGTAATCAACATTGAAGAATAGCACATGCAGGCATCAGAATGCCATGTTTATTATCAGCCTCTTGTTATATCTACATGGGTATTGTGTGTGACTGTTTAAGTCTTGTGTACAAACACAAGCTTTACAACAAATAATACATCTAAATGCCATTCTAAAGCTGAACTTGCTATAAAGTTCATATCAAAACAGCTTTTAGTTCCTTTAGAAATTTTCATTACTTTGGGGGCCTGCAGAGTTGAAAAGTTGCCCCACCAAATTATTCTTTGGAACCAGAAAGTCCTTAAATCAAAATAATAATTACTTAAAATAAATATTTTGGGTTCATATCATACAACTTAATTTCACAAAACTCTTAAGCAAAAAAAACATTGTAATACACTAAGTTCAGGTGACTTGACCGACATCTGTTCAACTTTCTTTTAAAATTAAACCTAGGGGTCCCCAAATGGCTCACCTGGTAAAAGCACTGCTGTGTGGTGTGCAGGGTGAGTCATGCAACCAGAGATGTGTGGGGAAATGCCACAGTGAAGAAGAAAAAAAAATATTACAAATTGGGAGATTCTAAATTTAATAATAAATGTAATAATTTAATAAATAAAATAAAAAAAAGTAAACCTAGGTAAGTCATAACTATCTGTCTTTTCTAACAGCATGATCACCTTGTAGTGGCTTTTTTCTGCTTATCTAAAGATATTCCTGATCAAACAAACAGAAAAAATAAATAGAAGTCATTGTTTTTCTAATGCAAAGCAGGTACTGTACCTTGATCCCCAGTTCCTGAAATTCAAATGTGTAAGATAATAATATGTTCTTCCCCACCTGTCCTTTGCAATTTACATTTACTGCTAAGCAAAAACATATTAAAAAAAACAAACACATCAAGCCAATTGGCAGTCCTCTAAAGCAGGGTTTCCCAGTCTTTGTCTTGAGGACCCACTGTGTCTGCTGGTTTTCATTCCAACTGAGCTCTCAGCTACTTAACTAGACCCTTAATTGAACAGATAATTTGCTTAATTAGACCATTTTAATTGTTTACAGCTCATAAAGAGTTGCAGGGTTCAAGTTACTTTTAACATGTTATTGCTAACTTGAAATATGCAACTGTTCAAGAGCTGAAAACAAGTAAAAAGGTCTAATAAAGCAAATTATGAGTTCAGTTAAGGGTTTCATTAAGTAACTGAGTACTCAGTTGGAATGAAAACCAGAAGACACAGTGGGTCCCCAGGACCAGGATTGGGAAACCCTGCTGTAAAGGGTATCCTTCAACCAAAAATTAATACCAACAGTTTTCAATTAGTGCAGCGTGACTGTACTTCCCAAATGTCCTGTTCCCCTCTAGTTACAGTTTCCACCAGGTTGTGAAAAATTAATATTTTATGGTACAAATATTGTACTTGTACAGAAGTTTGCTGTGGTATACCACGGCAAAAGCATAACAAATAGAATAAAGCATAGTGTTAAGCATAGTGATAGCAAAAGCAGTATATGTATGTACAGTAAATCAAGTTAAATGCATAGTGAAAGTGTGGTAGATCAGAATAATGACAATGCTAATTTACCATTTTAATCTTATAAGCAGAGGAGACTGAATGGACTGCATCCATGCTTTCCTGAAGCTAAAATAAATTCTGTATGGTGATTGTTGCCTTAGTATTTAAAAACTATGGTTCTCAATAGTAAAACCAAGAAATCTAGTTTTCACAATTTGCACATTGTTGCCAATAATATCATAGTACTCTCCTGTTTGCCCACCATAGCCTTTTTTCCTTTGGGGTAGGGACAGGAGGGGTTGGTTATTCACTAATTGAATAGTAAACCTGGTTGTTTCAAGCATGTGATATTTTTCTCTCACAATAATGTCTGTGCTTTATCCTGGATGTGGTTTCACTTTTCAGAAAGGTCTTTATAGCCCAGGAGTTTGTTCACTGTATGCATTGTGGAAAGACCCTATTATTTGTCAGAACTGGACTGTTGCGAACCTGTTCAACAATAAAACAAAAAGTAAAGCTTTATAGTGTCCTTGGGAGTTTGTTGGTTGTTACTGTAAGCACAAAGGGCAGGGGTGGCCAATGTTGGCCTTTCCACTACTGTTCTTTGTTCCAACCCTGTTCTAAATTGTTTTATTGAACCAATCAAACCTCCATCCAGACCCTAAAGTAGTTATATAATGTATCAGTTAAACCGGGTGTGGAATGGCCCTCCAGGACCTTGATTGGACACCACTGACATGGGTGTTCAAGCCCCCCAGAATCAGGCAGTGAGAGTCGTGCAATGGACTTCCAGCAGTTATCAGGAAAAAAAAGTAAAGCAAAAGTTGTATAAGCCCTTCTACCTTTTAATGAAGGTATCAGCAGCATGGATGGCTCTTCATTGACAAAAAAAAAAAAAAAACGTCAGGTAGAAAAATGTATGAACCTCGAAAAAGAATACAGTTCAGAACCCAAAGCAAATCTTTTTAGGAGGTTACACCTTCTTCTTCTTCTTCTTCTTCTTCTTCTTCTTCTTCTTCTTCTTCTTCTTCTTCTTCTTCAGCATGTCTGGGTCATTTCTTTAAAGTTGCTAAGTTAGAGTTTGATTGGGAGCAAAAAACAGATGACCTTCCAATTTACACACAAAAATATAAGCTTTAGGTCCCTTCAGTTATGTTAAATATTCAATGGCTCATTCTGTTTTGCACAATTAAATAATACTAAGGAATGTCTTGACAAAATGCATTAAGCACAGGAGTTCATTAAGACTGTGAATCGATCCATATTTTGGTTTTCATAGACTTAATGAATCACATATTGATCTTAGGTGACAGAAAAAAAAAAATTTTTTACAAAAGAACCCAAAAAGACATTATGAAAATATTGTTTTTCCTTTTGCTGTCTGGGACCACTTCACAACACAGCTTGTATAAATAAATAAAAAATATGTTATCTTCAAAAGGATTGCATTGTTGTCTTTTTCAAGTTTGCAGAGCTGGAATGTAATGGGAAAATTTTGCAGTCTACTTCTGCGTTCGTTTACTAGCAGGGGACAAATACCAATTTTTCCAGCAGGATTGTCAGTTATCCATTCCACAACCTCCCTTGAAGTCTTATCCTGTATAGAGTACCTGCAGCCACTCATAGTGGAAGATCTCATGAGGTCTGTCAATTAGATAATGTTGCTGGAATACCAGCAAGGGCGGCAGGGTTTTCTTTATGAACTGGAAGTGCTAGCTGTCAATAAATAATCCTTCCCTTTCTTCATCTGTTTGCTTTCATATTGGCGGGGAAGTTAGACTTCATAGATTTTATCCTGCAAGTAACTGAATAGGGAATCGAGTCCTTTTGAGGAGCTCCACAGTTGCTTTAGCATCTGGCACTCTTTCTCATTGACCCCCTCCAACGCAGATTTCAGCAAACTTCGCACCAGGTATTTGGATTCTTCCAGCACCTAAAAAAAAATGAAACAACACATAAACAAATAAAGCTGCTGAGAATTTCTATTGAAATCCAACTGTAATTGGTTAGATGGAGATGTTGCTGGAGATGTTGCTCCAATTATTGCTATGACAACACTGTCACAATCTCACCGACACTACATTTTAGTTCCCTTTCAGGAACCCGATTCAACACAGCCAGTAATAGCAGGCTACTAACATTTTCCCCTTTCTTTGTGAAGCAGCAGTCTGACAATAGTGATGGTTTCTACAGGGTTTCAAACAAATCAGTAACTACTTTGTATTAAGCATACTTTAAACACTAGGTCATATCAAATACCAATAGAAAGGTATACATGTACCAGTACATTAAACTGTGTTTTGCTACAGCATGTTCTTATGACAACTAGGATGTACAACACAGTTGTGTGTGTGTGTGTGTGTGTTTGTGTGTGTGTTTGTTGTTGCCATCACCAATACCTTTAGGATTCATTGAAACACCTTTATATACTATAATACACTAGTTAAGGAAAAAATACTTTGGATGAGAAGTGGAAAGCAAATCAGAAGTTTCTCCATGTACAGCTCTTCAGTCCAGTACAGCTATTCAGTTGATCATTATTAAACTATGTTTAATGTCCAGTTTAATTTCACTTATGACCCAAGCAGGATTTGAACCTAGCCTCCAGAGGTGAAAGGCCACAGAGAATAGAGACATTGCCTGCTGCACTATCTAGTCGTATGTATAATATATGCTCAAGCACCCCTTCATAGTGTACTGTACACCGCCTACTCCATTACACAGGCACCTGGGGTCACATTGGGATATCTTTAGAATGCACATTTATTTAGTACTGAAGATCATACCACAGCACTGCAGGTAGCCATTTCCTTCACTCTGAGCATCACTTCTTGACTGAAGGTTGTTGGCCAGAAGACTTGTGATACTAGTCCTCTACTACATGCCTCCTGAGCAGTTAGCTTCCTCCCACAGAACAACATCTCGTTTGCCTAAAAACAGAAAACAGGATGGGGAAGAGAGCAGTTTCAGCAACCAGCCCTTTTGCACTTTCTAATCCATGTCTTCAATATTGCATGAGCCCTTTCATCTTTGAGCACCAGATTGCGCTTGCTTCATACCAGACAGCGTCAGGTTCCACAAAAGATGCATAAGATAATCATGCAAAGCCAACTATGCATGGAAATGGAGGTCACCTTGGAGCTTGTTCCATCAACATCTTAAAATGTGAGACTTGAGTAACTTGTAGCATATAAAGACACAGCCACATGTAACAAAACATTTATTTTTTTCAGGGACCCTTAAAGACTTTGGGCCAGCATTTACCGGGTATTTTCTATGAAAACAAGAATAACACGTGTACCATGTTTTAGTGAAAGGAAATATAAACATTTAAAACATGCTTTGCTTGTTATTACCGTGTACTGGTGATGCATATCCCTGTGCCTGGGATACAAAGGGGACCCCTGTATGTACACATTTCACACTTTAGAGTGTAGGCCCTATGTTTCAGCATATTTTCTTTCACATTACACTTCTTGTTTTAATGTTCATGGATTACTTTTGTTTTTAACCTAGGTGCTGACCAACGACGAAATGAGAGTTAATGGGAGGTGGATAAACGGGTGCTGACTGTACAAGGGAAATTCAGGTTTTAAAATAGTCTTTTTAAAATAAATACAACAATAATAATAATAAAAAAGTCTTATAGCACCCTCTTGCTGAAGGCTCAAAAGGTTTCACAAAAGCAATAACACTTACCAGTGCAACTCCCAGAATCTGAGGGAAGGTATAAGATGAGCAGCCTGCTGGGGTCAGCCTGATAGTGGCACAAGGTGTCTGAAACCAGGCCTTCTCACTGGCCCACACAATGTCACAGAGAGGCAGGATGGAAGCTCCTAACCCAAGAGCTGGTCCATTGATAGCTACCACAATGGGCTTCTTAAACTGAATAAAAGCTTTTACAAAGTCCCTGAAATAAAATTCAAGAATCTCTTTCAGTAATCCCCAAAAATAGAGAAAAATGATGTTCTTGTTTTGGTAGGCTTAACCAAATAGTTTTCACATCCACACTCAGTTTAATGGGATGTCCCTTGTCTTCTAATTTTGGTCCACTATAATGATGTTTGCGCACTATATTTTATACTGTTTGGAATTAAAAAACCTTTTTTGACTGCTTACTTCTCTAAATATATCAACAGAAAATAACATGTTGCTTTGCATGTGGTGTTTTTTTTTTTTTCTGTTCCTATAGAATGGAATTTGAATTACCTTATGGATTCTGCGATCCTTGTGCTCTCCTTTCTCCTGTCGCTTGATAACCTGCCAATGAGGTATGAGTAATCCAAGCCACTGCAGAACACACTACCCACTGCACTCAGAAGCAGCAGCTTGCTGTCATCTACTGAGGCGTTACCCAAAGCTCTCCTCACTTCTTTCATTATCTGCAACAAAAATAATAAACACGCACAAACACTAGGTCAGAAAGCAAAGGGCTTGTGTAATTGCATGTTACTTTTACAGCCAAGGAAGTCCACTGTCTGCAATTGTGAACCATTACCTAACAGATTGTACCATGGCAAAGTTACATGTTGCTTAAAATATCACACCTACTACTTGCCAATGTTAATTAACTCCACATCAACCTTTGTTCTGTGTAACCTTAATTTATAATTCACTGTGCGTGACCATGTACTTCGAAATTGCTCTAAAGGAATAGAATCGTTTTAAGTGACATTTTTAAAAGATTGTGTAGTTTTTAGTAGAAGATAAAATAATTCTGAACTGCACTATATAACACAAAATAATTTGAACTTTTTATGAACCTAATAATACATATTAATACAGTTTTTTCCATTGAGTTATTGTGGCAAAGTGCCCCCCCTGTGTGTGTTATATGTTACGTGTTGTGTGTAAATGTTGGTGTATAGGCATTGGTACACGGGATATAAGCGGTCTGTGTTTCACGTGTGTGTAAATTGTATATTTGTATTTAGGCACGGGGATGGCACATCACATCACGTGCAAGTAAAAAGTAAAATGTGAGCACGGGGAATTGCACTTTAAGTGCAATTCCCCGTGCTCACATTTTACTTTTTACTTGCACGTGATGTGATGTGCCATCCCCGTGCCTAAATACAAATATACAATTTACACACACGTGAAACACAGACCGCTTATATCCCGTGTACCAATGCCTATACACCAACATTTACACACAACACGTAACATATAACACACACAGGGGGGGCACTTTGCCACAGTTATGTATTCCTTATGTTAGAAAGCTTTAGCAGTAGGCCTAATACTTAATTCCCTTTTTTCATTACATTTGTAATGTACTATAGTACAACTGCACTAAAAAAAAGCCCAGTTACATTTTAGTTTCCTCCAAGTTTTAGACTGTTAAAATGAGTTTGTTCCTCTCTTTGGTTTAAAAACACTGGGGCAATTTTTGTTCTGTATGGACCTGGTTGGGTGGTATAATGTATGTTCCACGCTGTTTAGTTCATACCAAAGTTAAAATATTTAAACTTAAAACCGAAGGTATTTTGATGAAAAAATTAGCTTCACTCATCTTTGTGGAAGCCATAATTGCAGTCTAAAAGTGCTGTTTGCACTCAGGGAACAATTAACAAATGCATCAATAATGTATAGTCTAAACTCCATGAGAATCCCTTAGCACCCTATGTACACTCATGGATGCAAAAAAAAAAAAATAATAATAATAAAATAAAAAAAACAGGGCAAAACAGAGGCAGGGCAAAAGCACTTTGCATCACCTTAATGCTAAGGATTAAAATCAGGCCCATCTTGTTTTCAGGGTGCGTCATATAGACAAAACACATCAGCTTCCCAGTTGATTTCTATTTTTCTAAAAGTATTTTCAGCTGTAGGCATACCCGTCTCCTTACTTTCTCAAGCCTTCATGTCATTCTATCTCTGGTATTTAAACAGTCATGCTCCAGCTATTACCTCTAGCAGCAGGGTATTCATATCTGTGCAGTGGGCAAATCCATGTACTTTCTTAATATCTCCCTACATTGTATTAATGACTGAATAACCTTCAGCTTTTGCCTGTAATTTTATGAAGGCCATTATTCTGGTATAATAAAACATGTTGAGTTCGATACATATGACAGCAAAATGCCATGGTGGTTTTAATGCTATGAGGATGACACTCCACAATGAGTAATGCGAAGTCTGCATACATTTCAAATACACCGAGAGAGACATTTGCATGCAATCATCTGTGCTCAGCAATGAGAAAAGACCACCTATTGTAAGTGTGACTCACTGCTTGTGCAAAACACTGTCAGATGAATTGATTTTTTAAAAAGATTTTCAGGAATACATAGCACTACAACGGTAAGCAAATAATTTGTTGTTATATAATGATGTTCAGTACAGCTTTAATATCCTCATTAACATATATACCTTCCAGACATAAAACAGACCTTAAAGCTTGGTTCTGCAGAGACCCAAGACAGACATTAATCAGAATCTGAAGAGACACTGAACAGAAGCATAGCAGATGCTGAACAGACAGGACTCACTCTTACAATAAATCTTTCAAAATGTTAAAATAAAAGTGTGACAGAGAGAGAATGAATCCTGGTTATAAATCTCCCTCCCAACCTGTGAGGGTGCTGTGTCAAGGGAACAATGTGCCTTTGACTGAATGTGCTGTCAATTAATCCCAGGGAAAGTTGGAAGTCGACCATCCAGAAAAGGGGCGGAGCCACAATACTGTAAGTCATTGTCCCCATGGTTGGCGAGGTGGCAATCGCGGATTGGATAAAGGGTGATTGCACTCGCTACCAAGGGGGTGTGACTAACGGCATAAAAAGGGGTGTGGCAAGGTAAACTCTTCCTTGGTTTTGGCTACTGAAGGACCAGCAAATGGAATGGACCAGCGAAAAACCGTGAGGTTCCATTTGTTGTCAGTGTTGAGTTATAACGTTTTGTGATTGTTAGATGGTTAAACACCCACCCCAGGAGCTGTAGCTAAGAGGCTAGCACCAACCCGGAAATCACTGCAGCAAAACAACCCCGTTGCAAACAGCGTTTTCACTTACTGGACTTGCACTGTGTTATATTTGTTTGTATTGTGTTGTACTGTTTGCAACTCTGTTTTTATACTATATTATTATGGGATTGAAACCCTTGTTTTAGGCTGCATGTTACACATAGTTGTGTATCACCAGCCACCTATTATTTTTGAGAAGGATTACTAAAGGAAAGCAAAATAAAAATATCCTTTGTCCTTGGAACTTTGTGTTGTCACATCATTTCCTGCACTACATCACTTCCACACCCGCGCACTACTAACCACATTGCCACAAGAAACACTTATTTCAAGAAATATGCAAACTGATTTGCCTGAGCTTATATGCATAGCTTAAATGCAGTTCCTGCCATTATCTTTTTTTTTTTTTTTGCTTTTTAAAAAATTGAAAGCATGCCCTTTAAGTTCCCATCACAAATAAACTCAAACCCCTGACAGCATTGCACAGTATTGCATTGTTTTATGGCAGGTGGGCAGATATTGCAATTATTATCTCCCTGTAATATACTAACCCCATATCATGTGAAAACCTGGAAATACCCTTTGGAAATGCCAAGATAATGAAATGAATATAAAAAAGTCCCAATTAAATAATGTCTTTGAGATCTACCCATTGACGTAATCCAACACTTAAATGTATCATATTTGTAACATTTATTTATTTTTAACTACAGTACCATGTCATTACGAGGCTGTTCTAAAGTACAGTGAAACCTCAATATTAAAGAAAAAAAATAGAAACCACAACATATGATTAAAAATGAGTCAAGTCAGTTTTTGTCACACTATTTATCAGAACAGACATTACTCTTGTAGATTAATCTCATATATATTTTATTACTCATATTTGTGAATAATTACAATTTACTGTAACAACCAAAAGTGTATGGCTGATTAACTACATTGTAATAAATAAAAAATAAACACTGATACCGTACTACATCTGGAATATGACTGTTTTTCTTGAATACGTTTATGTTTTCATAACTTTATTATTCAAGTTGCACAGATTCCGTTTGGTCAGCAAATGAATGAGATCTAACAATGAAAGGCCCAGACCTAACACACAATACCTGGGGTTCCAAAGTTGTTGTTTTTTTTCTGTAAACCAAACATGACCATTAGCAAACTTACTGTTATTCACTACTGTACTATTTAAAACAAACTGAAAACTACATAAAATGTAAGTTTAGTACTGTACAAAAAACAAACAAAGAAAATAAAACCCCTCTCCTGCAGGCTTATCACCTTGCTGTCTTGGTTTATTTCCTTATCAGATAATATTTGCACTTTAGTATAGAGAGAGGTCTACTGGACAATCTGCTAAGTGCAAGTTACTAAGTAACCTCAATAACGTAAACTTTGCTTCTGGAAACAACCCTAAAGACCAAATTATTTGATATGGTAGATAAAGTATGCCTACTGGGTGCTCAGAGTAGGCTATTGATGGTCCAGTCCTCATGTAGAAAACAGGAGAAGCAAAATTATGGTTCCATATCCCCTTCAATCACTGCCTGTGTAATTTTACCCCATTAAGTTTCTTATCTAAGTAACTATTTTATAATGCATGTATGTTTTTTCAAAGTTTTGCGTTCACAACAATTTTTATATTTCTAAAAAATAAAATAAAAAATTGTGATCGAAGGGGACATTATATATGTCTAACTGTTTTTTCTTTTCTTTATCCACTATCACATTTGCACTTAAACACACCTTCTTTGGTACATCCACAGTGAATGTGTCATAACGTTGTTAAACGAGTTACCGGTATTACATACCAAATAACTGACTTGATTGTTTTTGAAGTAAATGTTTCCATTCTGCTTCTTACTGTATGTTTAGATGTTCTATCATTAACCACAGTCTAAACTGCAGTACATGTGTTGAGTATATGGTTAATTAGACCCTGTTAATTGTTTTCAGCTTTTAAACAGTTGGAGATTTCAATTTAACTATACCATTTAGGTATAGGCAACTTTTCAGGAGCTGAGAACAATTAAAAAGGTCTAATTAAGCACATTATTAGTTCAATTAAGGGTTTGATTAAGTAATTGAGAGCTCAGTTGGAATGAAAACCAGCAGACACAGGGGTGACATTCCCAGACCCCTAAAAGATTCTACTTGTGAATTTAGAATGTGTTTAGATTAACCAGTCTGACTGTGTTTGTATTTATTTATTACATATTGTCATCAAGGCTATATGTCCTCTTCTTCCTCTTCAGTGCTTCAGGCAGTCAATTCCCATACAGATAAGCCATCTTTTCACCTGAGAATTAGGCAGTTATCTTAGCAATACTACAGCATCGTACGGGACAAATACTAATTAAGCTTTAACTGTATGCAAATATAGTTGTCCATGTAACTAGCAATTAGACAAAAAAAATGAAACATTACAACAGATAATCACAACCTTTCTTAGACATGTTTGGAGAAAATGTTCCAATACAGTAAAAAGTTAACGTACAAAACAATCATTAAATATTTAGTCATTCTACAAACTTTATTTGTTGATACTTTGAATAAATTGTAATTTTTCTAACATTCTACATTCTTTACTTCACTTTTACTAGTCTAAACCAAATTTATCACCACATTATAATTTCACTATCTGTGCAGAGAGTAGGATACAACCTAGTATTATCAGTTCACTAAAGTGTCTTCTAATTATTGAGTATGCTGTGAAAGGGATTAGCTTGTATTTGCAGTTAATGCCATTGAACATATTACTCTTTTTTAGGCCAATTTTGCCCAAAACAGAGATGGAGAATTGGCTTCAGATTAGGCAAGTTCCTTTGTAAGCACAGAACGCAACTGACAGCAACAAGAACGACATTTATAAAACAGGGTTTGAATTGAAATTGTTTAGCTATTTAATTTATATTTAGTTGACTTTATGAAAAGGCACTTATTTATACAAGACTCACACTGCTTAATAAGAACTTAGCAAATGTATAATTTATCCTAGTACACTATATATGTCTTTTGTGCTTCCTCCGAGAGATATGTTTTTCTTTTAAGGCAATAGATGTAAGCGTTATGCAAAGCTACTACATTTATAATACATTCTGCTTAAATCTCAGGAGCCTATAATGAATGAGATGTGGCATCTTGATTCAGTTATGCCAGCAAAAACATATTCATAACTGCTGGATATTACACAGGAATTGATGTGGTAAATAAAACCTATATATATTTCGCCAAATAAAATTGCAGTTAAATTAAACCATCCCATCCATTCCAATTGCAAGCTTTATGAGACAAGCAACACTGAAGGTGCTTTTTTGTGCTCTGTTCAATGTACTCTGAAAAGAAAGAGTATAAGGTGTTTATTCCATGTCTATATATAACAGTACTAGAAAAGCGTAGCTAGGTTTAGAACTGCATACACTACTGTGTATCTTATTATTTTTACGCTGCAGATTTGCTCATGTTTACACATTGAAAGAAAATATGGCATGTGTGCAAGCATTTACAGTACATATAGGAATGGAGAATTTGAGTGCATTAGGTCATGCCAATTTAATGTAAAGCTTATATTATGCTATAAAGTCCACGCTTATTTACTTAACTTTGACCACCTTAATTTAAGGAATGACACAGTTGGAAATTAAGTAGATAAACTTAGGACAGAGGGAAGGATACACTTCTTCATACAGACAGTGGTGATGGTATGGAAAGGGCTGCATAGTCATGGTGTTTAGACAGAAACTCTTGGATCCTTTAAAGACCGAACTTGACAAATTCTGAGATCAATCAGCTACTCGGAACCGGATGAGCTTAGATGGGCCGAATGGCCTCCTTGTTTGTAAAATTTCTTATGTTATAAAATGACATAACAATTCAAACATAGGCAACAACATCTTTCTACCAAGCTTCATCCCAATTGTATGACTGGGTGTCAAAATATGGCTGAAAGTCTATGCCCACTGGGAAATCATTGTTAACTCAAAGCAGTGAAGTCAGTAAATATGCTAGAAGCCAACCCTACTGTAAAATTTATGTTGCAGTATCTTGTATGCAAAAAAAAATGACAAAACCGGTGCTGATTAACTGGTCTGCTGTACTGAGGGGAGTACACTAGCAGTCTGACTTTTTGAGTTATTTTTTTTTTCTAGAATAGACCAGCAGTCTGACAATTTGAGTTATTTTTTCTACAGTTGTAGTCTGACAATTGAAATAGCCTATTTTTCATAGACCTCTTCAGTGGTCGGCAGTATTGAAAGTGTTAATACGGTAGTTGATCAAGAAAATATTGTCGATTGAATGCTTTGTTTATTTACCTAAATACTGTCCCAGCATTTCTATAATGTTTTGTTATGGTCAATTTTCTTCATAAAGAATGTGAACTTGTGTAAAAGATATTTAAGGCAGACAGAAAAAAAAAATTGTAATAAAGCAGACCAACTGCCTGGACCCACCACAGAGAAGCTTACCTCTGGGGTTAATGCATTGTTGTCAGATGTTTGGCTTGATAGCAGTATATGTGTGAAACCTTCTTCTTTTCTAACCACTATGTCCCTGAACCGGCAGTTACTTTCATTTTGTCGAACGTTGTATCTGAGTCGTTTGTCAAACACATAGTCTTTGTCTTCTACCAGTTTCCGTTTTACTGCACTGTGCAAACTAATTCCTCCGTTGGAAAGTGTGGACCCTGTTTGAAAGAGAAAAAAAAGACGACAAGTTGAGTATAATGTAGCTTTCATTGTGGAAACAAAACATTACATAACAGTA
Source organism: Acipenser ruthenus (assembly GCF_902713425.1). Taxonomy (NCBI): domain Eukaryota; kingdom Metazoa; phylum Chordata; class Actinopteri; order Acipenseriformes; family Acipenseridae; genus Acipenser; species Acipenser ruthenus. The sequence continues at coordinate 23,315,205 of NC_081207.1, forward strand.
ACTGTCACAATAAGAAAACAATAAGAGAGTGCCTTTCCAAGCAGCTTGTTATATATTAACAAATATTAAAAACATATTCCAAGAGCAAGGAAAATACATGGTCACTTTACCAAAAGGAAATTGTCCATGGCAACACAATGTAGTTAGAGTTATTACAGTATTACTCTTTAGTGGGGAAGAATAATGTGATAATTAATAAATAACTGATTTATAATTAGACCAAGTCAATCTATTTGAATGGCATTGTGGTATCCCATACTGTAGGTCAATGCCAACCTAGTAGGTCAATAGTTAAAATATTGTAGTCTTGAAATAACTTATTTTCTGATTTTTATTTTTTCACCTTTGATTTTATTTAAGTGGTTGTGAGTTCTGTTGATCCAATATCCAGTATTTCTTCTCTATATCTGTCTGTGAGCTGCCTGCTTAGGACTGACTAGACTTCCTCGTTCCATTCAAATCAAGTGACGACATGGCCTTTCAACTTAACAAAATAAAATATTTCTAAAACAAACCTACATTTTCATTTTAAACTTGTACAGTATTTACAGTTGGCAGCATGATTTTTAAATTCATGACAGAGCAGTCAACTGTAATTCACATTCTTCCTGCCTTCATTTCTTGAATTTTATTTTATGTCATTTCACACAACATTTCAGAACAGATTTGTGACACTCAGGCACAAATTTATAAAGGGGAAAAACCGAACGCAAAAAGCCACTAATTAGGCGAAGCAGGCGATTCCGCAATCAAACCATTTAAAAGGCTGTGTGGTCCAGTGGTTAAAGAAAGGGGCTTGTAACCAGGAGGTCCCCGGTTCAAAATCCCACCTCAGCCCCTGACACATTGTGTGACCCTGAGCAAGTCACTTAACCTCCTTGTGCTCTGTCTTTCGGGTGAGATGTAATTGTAAGTGACTTTGCAGCTGATGCATAGTTCAGACACCCTAGTCTCTGTAAGCCTTGGATAAAGGCGTCTGCTAAATAAACAAATAATAATATAGTATAGTTCCAGGCGTATAGACTTTTCAAACTTCAGAAACAATACGTTTTATTTACTTACATCCATGGCAGTCAAACGGGTGGAAAATCCTTCCATTGTTGTACAGCAATATGTTCAACAACAATATAGCTTTATACAAACAGTCTTCAGTTTAACTGCAACTTATATCTTCCTAAATTCCTATGCAGTTACAACTCTCCTATTTCTCATGTATGTCTGTATTTCTGACTATTTATGATTTTAAAGCATATCTGTATGGTCTATAATATAGCTACATTATTCAGATGTGCCTACAACCAGCTGTACTGTCACTCTGTCCTTTTTTTTTTTTTACTGTTTTCTTTCAAACTCGAATTTAACAATACTGCCTGAACCAGTATTGTTAAATACCAGAATGCCATATTACAAAACATAAATTCTGTAGGCATTACTAAAATAATAGTGAAGGATGAGCCATCACTGTATTACATGTATATGAGACTTTTTCTTTAGTGCGCCTCAGAATATCGTTCCATCTTTTCTTAATCTCCTCCACCGTTCTTATAACAATGCCTACACTCTAGAAGTAAAGGCTCTTGTTAGAACCTTGCTTTGCCACTGTGGGGAGACCTTTTTAGGTGCTTCTAAGAACCATTTTTAACATGGATTCTATATTCTCTATTTGCAGACTTTCTTTTTGTCATGTAAGCTATGAAACATGTACTGAAAACTGGAGTTTCCAAAACAATACAGTATTATAAACCGCATTTACAAACTGACTTGATCAGGAGGGTTAAAACAATTAGCTCTTTGCAAAATGTTATTAAATGTGTCTTTGTCCTTGTGGAAGGGTGTGAGTATTCAGGGACACGGGAGACAGAAGAGTGTATTTGACAACACCGCACAGGTCTGTTTATGACTGTTTTTCTTTTGCCAGTTTGCCATTAGTTTAGCCCGCAGAGGGCGCTGTTGTCCTTGGCCTGAATACCAGCGATGGTAGTCAGGACCACAGAAATACCCACAGATAAACAGACCCGCTGACGCACTCACAGGTAATCTCAAATAATAATAACAAAAGGCTAAATCAAACAGAGAAAATAAAACACAGTAATAAAAAACTACAAAGAAAAGGTGCTGCACTCGGCTGCATTAATTCTCTTCTCTTTGGGTTTCTTTTAGTTTTCTTTTCCAGCCGTTCTCGGTCCTGGAGCAGAGCTTCCACTAGCTAGTTGTTTCGTCATACCTGGGCAGAGCTGAGGGAACAACAGAACATTATTTTATAGGGCCAGATATCCCCCCAAGGCCCGCCCCTCAGCCACTCAGAGAGAGGGAAAACCCACACACCCTCTCTCCCACCTCCCCGTGTCACTGCCATGACTGACCAGCGGATATTGCAAGGCTGCTGCCCTCTTCCTGCAGCACTATGAACGCACCAGAAGAGACAGCACAGATCTCCCCCCTGTTACAGTCCTTGAAAACGAAGTCTCCTTCTTGCTGCAGACAAGTCTCCCAAATCACCTTGCATTTTATACAGCCTACTGTCTGACTGCGGCAAATTAACGCCTGCTTTTCAGAGTTCTTAAAATAATCAAGCAAATACAAGGCCCACAATTACAGGCAGCTTTAATAAATTAGACAGAATATTTAATAGACCTCATTTGCAAAATCCCCTCCCAATTTTAGCGGTTACATTCAGAAACGCCCCAGAATTACATATGCATATACAGAATTACATATGCATCAAGGGCTAAAGCGCACAGAAACACTGCCCCCGCAAATCATGTCTTAATTGCGTGTTTATACCATTGCTTGTGTTTTATAAATCCCATCCAAGAATTCAGAACCCTCAGCGCCCGTTTTATGGTCGTAAAAAATGTGCAATCCTTTTATAAATCTGGGCCTCAGTCTGTTATAGGCGGGAGTTTTGTCTGAATGATGAAATTATATATACATATTGTGACAAAGCAAAGGGTGTGGTTATAGATGGTAAATACATCAGGGCTGAGGTTTTGACAGCACTTTCTACCATCACAAAATGGCAGAAGGGAAAGGACTACAATTCACAAAATGGCCACCCACAGCACACTACAATTCCCACAATGCAAGGTGCCCAGGGTGTAGTTGCCACACCTGCTCAAAATCAGACATAATCATCCACCTATAAAAGGGCTGGATCACGGCACGAAAAAAAAGGAGTACAAGGTTATTATTATTATTTGTTTATTTAGCAGACGCCTTTATCCAAGGCGACTTACAGAGACTAGGGTGTGTGAACTATGCATCAGCTGCAGGGTCACTTACAACTACGTCTCACCCAAAAGAAGCAGCACAAGGAGGTTAAGTGACTTGCTCAGGGTCACACAATGAGTCAGTGGCTGAGGTGGGATTTGAACCGGGGACCTCCTCGTTACAAGCCTGTTTCTTTAACCACTGGACCACACAGTTGTCTGAGAGAGAGAGAAAAAGTGCTGGTAAGAGATACTGACTGAAAAACTAAAAGGAGAAAAGGAAGATTTAAATACTGTGTATGACTTGGACTGTTTTGACCACCCTTCTGGCGGACTAACCTGGATTGTATGAGAACCTGAACTGTGTTTTGAACCCTATATTGATTATTGTCTAAGGCTCTGGATTGTCCAATAAAAGTACAGGCACCGCCCTGTTAAATCAAAAAGACAGTCTTGTGGTTACTGTGGATCTCACGAAGGAGTGGGAACAAAGTGAAAATATACTACAGTTGAGTGTACTTGTTACAATATATATATATATACCATGCTGACAATCTGAAAAGAAAGGTTTGAGGACCATTCTTCAAGCATAGCACAGAAAAAAAATACTGTATAGTTACTGATGGAGGTTCAAAAGGGGTTAATGGGGTGTAAAAGATATAAAGGATATCAGCAACAACTGCCAGTAATTACAGAGTAATTAATAAGGTAATTATTACACATTAAGAACTGTTAATAATGAGTAGGGTAAGGTTATGTTTGAGGTTACACAGAGGGTGTTCTATAAAGAACCATGGGTGTACACAACTGCAGAAGGTTCTTTTTAATGGAAACCCAATTTTCTTAGAGTGCAAGGTTAGACTGATAAAATAAAATACAAAATTATTTGGTAAGTTTCTTAAGCCCAGCATACGCAAGGATGCTTCCTTTAGTACGTAGGAGGTTTCCTTGCCCCAGAAACAAGTAAACCTGTTTGCCAGGTTAGAACTGGCTTTTACTTTGAGAAACAAGTTTCCAGTAAGATTATACATTTGGTCAATCAAGATTATTTGCATGTAACTTATTGATCACATGACTATGGAAGTAGGCAACTCTTACGTGATTTTAATAGCTTCCGAAATATCGGCTATGCCTAGATAACATACAACATTTTCAGTGGGACCACACAATGCAATATTATATCATTTTTTCCATAAGAATGATCATATTAACTCCCTTCAGGCAGAAGTGCCACACTTTATAATTAAGGCTTCTGACTTTTCCATTTTAAACACCGGAAAACACCAGAAAAACTGTGGAAATGGTTAATCAATTCATGTTGACTTTACCCTTTTCCCATTCAAAAATAAAACCTACTACAAAAATAATAATAAATACATTTCCCAGTGCTGCTGGGCAATGTCCCACCTTCCTGACTTGTATCTATCATTGATTCGTTCTCAATACTTTAAACCCGCCCCAACTATTGAGTGACAGCACATTCGTACATTTCTACTGGAGACTCCGCTTACGAGATTTAAAATTAGATTACAATCAGGAATGGAGGCTTGTTAGCGGGATTTAAAGCTGTATTACAGTTAAGATGCAGAGGATTTAAAACAGAATTGTTGTGAAATGTACAAAAATGCCTACACACAAAAACCCCAGAAGAATGTGCCCGTGACCATAGGGATTTCGTTGTGGAAGACAGCAAAGGAAAGAAGGTATAACTTAAGTGTGCAAGTACTGTCGAGTTACTACTATACATATTTTGACAGAATAAAATGCTCAAGCAGTTTGAAAAGTAACCGAAAACACTAATTTCATACAGTACAAAAACTAAAGCCCCGAAAAAAAAACGATTTACATAAAACTCGAAAATAGCTAAAAACAAGCACCGAAAAATACAATTAATAAAAACCAAAAAACAGAAGCCCTATTTATAATGCACTTCCATTTTAAAAGGAATTAATGTACTAAACATAAATGAAGAATGAATTTAAAAAAGACTGGTGAGGTTTGGTTTTTGAAATCCATTATTGGCAGATGCAGGCAACACACCTTAACACCATATTAACTATAGATAGGTGGTTCAACAAATATTTATGTAGGTTGAAAAAAGGTTGCCAAAATGAGCTAGGTGTTTCCTCTACTAGCAAGTAATTTAAAAAGCAAGATTAAGCACCAGATTGATCAGGGGTGTAATGATACACTGAGAGTGGTTCTTAAATTGGGGGCCAGGACTCCCTCAGGAAAGGTTTCAAGGAGGTCACGAAATGCCACATCATTAGCGGACATACTATACATAATGGTTTCCTGTATGTAGGATGGAAATGTCATATCAAAGAAAATGTGAATGTGGTAATGTGAAACCAGTTTGCTTTAGGTGACTTTGACATGAGTAGAGTAGCTTAGGTACAGGAACTTAGGTTTAAAATGATTGGAGATAAGGCATGTGCAGAAATGTATGGAATGAAATTTGGTAAACAATTAACCACAGTAACTTCGTAAAAGAGGGTGGTTAGGGGTTGGTTGCACTTGAATGGAGTAACAGCTAAAATTTCTATTGATAATTATTAAGATAACTAAAACATATATAGTCCTGTATGTCCTGAGCCTACTATAATATAAATAGTGGGCATGGAGACACACACAGATAGAGAACCTCAATACCACCAGGCATCATAGACCATTGAAGTATCAGTCTGAGGCTCTCTCCTAGGGTTCAGGTAATCCGATCAATTGCCTATCTCTGTTAATACTAGAGGCACATATTGTATCTAAACAATAATCTTCAATGTGGAATGTAATGTGTGATTTGGAACTAATAAATGGTAAACAATGGTAAAACTTGAAACATGGTTTGGTCTCATCCTTATAGCTTAACAAAGTAGTTAATTCCATGTTTACCCTAATTCATAAACCTTACAGTTACAGAGCATTGCAGCAGTCTTTCACGGAATGAAGACATTACATCTTGAAACTGTCAGACTGAGAATACCATCATGTCTTTTTCATTACATTTTCTCTTCATACAAACAAATTAAAAAATCAATAAATAAAATATTTAAGAGATAACAACTACTGTACTGCACAGAGTAAGTGCAAGATTCCATTATAATGGTCTAGAGAATTAAAAACAAATGTTTTAAATAATGCTAGTTAGTGGTGCAACAATTAATCAATGCATCGATTATTGATCATCCGTCCTTCGATTACATATTGGTGAACCGATGCATCAAATTAGAACCCAGTTTGAAGTCTCCTGTTGCTGGTTTGCATTAAAACCTTGAGTGTGTGAGAATGTGCTTCTTTTAGTGTAGATAAACAATGTCAGCGCATTGCTGAGTTGAGTTGCTTCACTTGTGAGTTTATGCATTTTTTTGCACTAAAAGTGACAAGAACACAGCATTTGGGACCTCAAAAGAATGCCCATATTAAATCTACTGATTACCTTCTTTTGTTTCAAAGTATGCTGTGTTTGGATTATATGGCAATATTACATAAAAAGAAGCTGAATTCAGTACGGTAGTTAAATTAGTCAGGATTTGTGAGATTAATTAAAATGTTTTGCTTTGGACATAAAATGTTAACAGTAATGAACACCCATAGTTCAGACAGAAATGACTTCTGTTAAAATATAGGGTTGTTTATTAATATTACAATGTAAAAGGGACATCTGATGCAGTTCAAACTCAGTTGTTAAACTCAAGTCCTTTGTATTTCTTTTTTTATAAATGAAGTGTTCTAATTTGAATGCAAGTTGTGACTTTTTGTTTAACAACAGGGTTGTTACTGGATCTTCTGTTAAAAAACAAAACAAAACAATGTTTGTTCTTTATTTTGAAAAATGAAACGTCAATGCATCGATTATCGTTGATAAATGCCTATACGATAATCGAATAAGAAATTAGGTTGCTGATTGCACCACTAATGCTACTATTTAAGGTCTTGTGGCTCTCGGCCATATGAAAATGTCGGTACAGTATGAGGCTCGTAGGGTCAGAAAGTTTGGCCAGCCCTCAACAACAGTCAAGCAGCAAGTCTCTCTATATTGAGTGGTAGCCTAATAACATAATAGGAACCCATGATTTGCCCATGGGTAAGAAGAAAGATTTCGACCATCACACATTTTCAAATTGCAATGCAAATTGCAGACAAATTGCCTGCTCCGTAGCAAACATGATGTGGGCAATTTGCCCAACAAAGTATAACGTGTATGATTTTTATCCTAGAACAAGGGTAAGTTATCAAAGGTTATCAAAAGGTTATCAAAAGGGAAATGTAGCCATGTTGTTGATGTTAAATCATTGGGCCAAATGTCTAATGCATGGCCACAGCCCCATGTAGGGCCCTATGAAATCAGTTTTATTATTTTGAATTTTCTGATTTATTTTTTCCTGATTTTGGATTTTTCGGTTTTAAAAATCTGTCATTTGTTAGTTTGTTTTTTATAACCACAAGTGTTTGATACATTGACAGCAATGATGAAGCTAGAAATGCATGAAAAAATATTAAAGAAACACCTTTCTAAATGGTTTTAATCAAAGTGCTTTCAGAAAAAAGGGTACAAATTGGCACAATGTAATAGAAACAAACTAGGAACATTGTAAATTAAAAAATCAAAATGTAGGCTTTTTCAGTAGTTTTTCTTTTGAACACAAGCTGAACTATAACATTTCAAAATAGATTTAATGTTTTCATTAATAATTCATGTAAATAAAAGCCTAAATATTTTGATTTATTCTATAAAGGTACTTAGTAATATCTCCCTGAGAACTTGGGAGAAAAAATGCAGCAACTAGACATTCTGCAGTAGTCATTACAGTACTATCTGCTCAGAATAACTTATAGGTAGTCATTTCCCCCCCACCAAGTGATAACGGTAGCTAGCAAGTGAAGTGGCATGAGAGGCAGTGCTTTTTTACAGTTAAAATCACAGTCGTGTATGGTGGTTGAGAGGTGCAAAGTTTTTGTTTTCATGGGTTCCCATGATGTGTGTTTCTTGAAGCCTCTTGTCATACAAACACTGTGCTATTTCAAAGTAATTTTTAATATATATATATATACATATATATCTGGTTTGTTTAAACTGATTTTGTGGTAATGTCCTTGGGGTGTCTAATTCCTTTTGTTTCTTTGAATTCTGCGATTCAGTCCGTGTTCTCCGCAATGCGGATTTCATAGGGCCCTACCCATGGTGATCCTTTTCTGTTCCACAATAACAAAAAAGTATTCCTGGGGTCTTGATAAAATTGAACTCACGATAGACAGCTTGAATCATCCTGCCTTGTATAGTCATCACTTTTGATTGGTTCATCGTGCATTATTTATCCTCTTTTAACATACAGTTCCTGAATAATATAAATCTAGTTGACAGAGCTGGGTTGTAAAGCTCATTATTTATTTAATTAAAACCATTTAGGAAGACAGGCCTACAGAGATTGAATCATCTCATTCCAGATACACCTCCCACATGCAAACACACATTTTGTACAATTATCCTATATCAAGTACATCACTTCAACTGAATAATCCTTTAGCTGACAGTGTACAACACATGTGACAGTCAGCCACTTCATTGGTGGAGAGCTACTGTATATCAGACTGGGTGTTTGTTTGGTTGAGTCTTCAAGGCTGTTCATTTCAAATTCCTATGATTGCATTACATAACAAGTAACCAGCATCCATTTAAAGCAAGTGTTGAAATATATGACATTCACTTTGCTTTGGTTGTGAATATAACACATGGGAACTGTGTGTGTATACAGCCGAAAAGATCAAGAGTTAATCCGATTATATTAAATTATTATCCTATCCATTGCCCTTTCTCAAACCCATCGTGAAAAATAGTTGAGCTGGAACTAATGAAACTAAATCTTCAGATTGTTTACAAATGGAAATGACAGAGCATCTTAATTGTGAGCCGATCTTTATGAAGCTGGCAGAGACTTTACTGTAAAATGTATTGATTTGTAGTTTACTTGGTATATCCTTTGGGATTGTTTATTACATTTACATTACAGATTATTGACCGCTGTTTGAACTCTGCAATTAATACAATGATTAATCTGCTCATTATAAATTCATGGCAGAGTGGCTTTTTATTTCCTGTGAACACTGGAATTAATAGAATATAAGCAAAAATCATTATAAAAAGCTGATGTATGGAATGCTCTTTTGCAATATAATAGCCTTTTTTTCACTGTTGACATATATATATATAAAAAAAAAACATTATTGTGTTCTGGCTACTTAATGTTATTAAATTAAACACCCATTTTACCAAACTACCATGCGTTTAATCAAATAAAATTAAAGAGCGTGTCACACCTAGCATATCAAATTTCATTAATCCACAGCTCACATGGGAAGAAACGATCAAAGAGGTTACTTTCATGAACGTGCCTTTCAATTGAAAGATACCCCCCCCCCCCCTTACATGATCTGGACAATATCAAGAGTAGATTTCTACCGATTTAGAACTGCATTCTCTTATCAGTAAAGCAAGCCGAATGTAGATCCATAGGGCTGTATTCTGATCACAGTGCAAATGCGAGTGCAAGTGCAAACGGCGCTTGCCCCAGATTCTGGGGCTCAAAAATGGAGCGGAGACGTAAAAAACCCCACTGCGCTGAAATTGTATTCTGAAGACACGTCCTGCACCGTTATATATAGTGCCTGCCCCATCGCCACATGTCGGCATAAATTTCGGGGTGTGGTATCATTAACATATTCGCCGAAGTGATTCTGATGACAGCGCAATGGGGTCCCAAATAGACAATTAAGCACTGCGTTAAGACCTGTTGAAACCAGGTTTATTTAGTGGCACTATCGGTAATGTTAAGAATTGAACACACGTGCACTTGAACTGACAGACAGAAGAAATCAAAGAGTAAAAGACAAGAAAAAAAAAACCTGAAAAAATGACAAAACGTAAGAAACTAACAATATTATTTGTAAATTAATAATAAACAAATATATGAATATAAAGAAAATTCTATTTTGCATATACATGTAGAGTACTACATTTATTTTCACAAGGACTGTAGCAATTTATTTACATGGCAATTATTACAAGTGAAAATATTTATGTATAGTATATGGAGAGCAGCATAACAGGAGCGCCACTTCTGTATCTGTATGTGTGTCTGTCCTTTCTTTCCCTGGTTGTTGCTAGTGCTGTGTGTGTGTGCGTGTATCATGTGCAACTTTAAACGAGTTAACTGCTGTGTAAATTTAACACAATGTATATGCTTTGTTTCTGTGATTGAAATAAGTCACTACTATCGGCAGACCTGAAACAAAATACCGGTTTCGCTGCCTGATAATGTATGAGCTTAACTAGTTTGAAACATTATAACTAATTAGAGATTTCCTTTAACCTGATTGGTCAATACGAGGGCTTAAATCTCTGATGAAGGACCTCGAATGTTGTTTTTCAAACTATGTTTAATCACTGTTCCAAATCAATCCGCCCGAAAATAAGTATTCGTGTATTTTACCTTTTGCCTGCTTCTTGAAAGAAAGTCTCTGTTCTTGTAGTGCACACACCCTCTGAATGTTGTCTGTCAATGTAAAAGATTCTGCTTCCTCTCTGTCCTATCTATTTATTTAAATATAATATAGCAAATAAAGATAAAAAAATGTAATAATCCAGAAAGTGTTTGCTGTCAGTGGCAATACAATAACCACAATACTATGGCAACTAGTCTCCATTTTGACAAGTTGAAATCAAACAACTGCACGCAGTCCGATTAGTTTCAGCAACTTTATTTAAGCATATCACAGTAACAACACAGGCACGTTGCCTCTCTTCTAAAGCCAGGAGAAGGAGGCTTTGACTTTATGAACACACACTGTGAACAAGTAGCTGAACAAACAGCACGATTAGGATCACGGCTGGCCTAAGTCTGTGTGGGGCCCTAGGCGGGGGCCCTAGGTGGTGACACCCCCCACCCCCCCTCAAAAAAAAATAATCCCAATTTAAAAAAAACACCCCCACACATTATGTCAATAAAACGTTGGCTATTGCTCATCTTCAGTAATCAAGTAGGCAAGCCATACTGCATGTGTGCTGTCACTGAAGTGAAATAAAAACGGTTTGAAACTTTATCCTTTTTATATAAATCTAAATTTATATTTGACCGATCTACTTATCAAATCCATGTGTAACATTTCACATTTGGATACTGCACATTCAGCTGCAGTTTTGAGTGCTCTTTAATTTTTGCTGTGTAAATTACACTAAAACAATATGCCCAACAAAACATTATGACGTTTTTTTTCTGAAGCAGCTTTATTTTATACCACGCTTTATTTACGAGGGTACTTTCAAACATTTAATTTGTCGCAGATACCTATTCAGACTGTTGGTGTGGTGGTCCGTCTTACTTTAATACACACAATCTCCATTTCATTATTGATTAATAGTAGCCTACTCGCTTTAAGAAAAGCCTCCAGTAAAACTTTAAAAGACGATGCTGCACTGTCCTGCGCCGTGTCTTGGTTTTCTTCGGTGGAATGTAAAGAGGGACAGGCTATTGATTAGCCTATCAGACAGCTCACCCTTAGATGCTGCATTTTTAAAATTCCACTTCTTACGATGGAGTACACTCACATACGGAAATATGTCCACTTTGTCAGTCAGAAAGTGCAAATGTGGTAACGTTACATTGGTAAGCAGAAATCAATATTTTGGAGATGATTACTGTAAAGAGTCTGAATCGGATTCATTTGCTTCCCGAAGCAGATTTGTATTTGGCGGTTTGTCTAGATACGGCAGCAGAGCTCCTTATTGACAATTGACTTTATATTTTTTATTTTCCTTTTACAATGGCCCGACTCGTACTCGCGAGACTGTTTCGACTCTGAAGACGTCATACAATTTGTGACGTGCACGGGGTCTCCTTAGGGCCCTAGGCCACCTCCTTGCTCGCCTTGTACCAAGGCCGGCCCTGATCAGGATTAACACATACTGCAGATAACTAGATTATTTTTAATTTATTTATTTTGCTAATAAACGTTAGGACCTAGCGATAAATAATAAATGACTGCCCTACGTGCCTCTACCTCTTCTATTAATATAGCAATCTCCTGTGTCGTGAAGCATGGTTTACGTATTCTCTCGGTGAGTGACCTACTACTTGCTGTTCTGACTTGCTCTGTTTTTTCTTGCTCTGTGCAACTGCCGCTCGACATGATCGCCACTTCTACATTCAAAACGGAGCCTTGCGTTGACGCAAGCGCATTCTGTCTCATACAGGGATTGCTGCCTGGCCCTGATTGGATAGCAGATTCCCCAACCTACTCAGCATTGATTGGCTGGGCGCTGTCACTGCGCCACTAAACGCGCTTGCGCTGGGTTTTTATTTTGATCAGAATCGCACTTTTGGAGAAGCCACGCCCTACGGGGCAGGCGCATTTCATTTTAACCACTGCGTCTGCGATTGCACTCGTTTCATCAGAATCAAGCCCACAGTGTTTCAAACAGCAATTCAGCTTTCACTGCTTCTTAGAAAAGCATCCTTAATGAACATCACATACTCTGACTAGTTTTAAAATGCTACTGGTACCGTTCCAAATCGAAGTCCATAATAAAATATTTAGTGTTCTTGATTTCTGCATTTTTATCACTCTAAACTAAGATACTGACAAGGAATGCAACTGACTGTAGGCCTGAAATTGCCCAATCAAGTAGTGAATTGTATTTTTGAGCTCTGCCAAGTTACTTCTGAGTTAATTGTTCATAATTTTGTAACTCCTACTGTAAATCTAATCCCTTTTTTTTTCTTTGGATAAGGTATTTGTTGGAAATATGGTAGAAATTGGGGCTACAATCATTTGCCTGTCAATTACCTTTGAAAAGAAGGCCTAAGCAACCACTAAAACAAAAGAAGAACTATGAATTCACCAGGGAAATAAGTGCTCAGAAAACAGCTCTTCACAAAGTAGATGTAGTCAGAGCAATATATATATATATGTATATATTATTTTGGAAGCTGTCTCACAATTGCATGGAAGGATTCTGGCAGTGCAAGTCAAAGTGAATTAAAGGAGCTGTCCTTTCCAAGCTACAGAGACCAACAACAGAGTGAAAAAAGAGAGACAACTTCTTGAACACTGGTATCTACAGCTTGGAAAAATAAATTGAGAATTCTGTATACTGTACAGTACTCCAAACTCAATTAAATATAGCAACTGCACAGCTTTTGCCACCAGATTAGATCTAAAAGACATAAGTGACCTACAGTATACACATCAAAGTTGGACTAAGAAGCAGCAGGTGCAGTATATCATTCATCTTCCATCAGCTTTTTGAATGAAACAGACAGCTTTACACTGTCTTCAGCAAGACTGTACATTAACTACAGTATATTAAACTGTTCTGTTAAAATTATAGTTACTGGGCGTGCCAAACAGACAAAAAAGCAAGATCTATGGACAAAGTGTTTTTTTGGAAACTACTGCTGAAAGAGAAGATTGTTATGCCATAGTTAAAAAAAAAAAAAAAAAGTTCAGTACTGTTTCCACAAAATGGAATAGATTGCACTGACCTAAACCTTGGTACTGTACTTCAATCCTAACAGACAGTCGTAATTATAAAAATGTATCAACACCTACATTTCTTATTATGCAGAACACTATATGGCTGGTTAAATTAAGGAAAATGAAAACCAATGCCAAGGAAATCAATAGTCCTTAATGTTCACTAGAAAAATTATTTTACATCTGTTTTTATGTGGCTGATCCACAGCGTCACGACTTCACTGCCCCATGGAAAGAATGAAGCTCACACAGCAACAGATAGAAACATAAAACAATAATATAATGACGTACCAATTCCATTCATAAGGGGGGAGTCATTAACTTCCAAGTCGTCCAACATTTCATGTTCTCCATCGTTTGCTAATTTTTGTTCCGGGGCTGTATCTCTATAGTGTAAGGAGTCTTTGTCCAGACTAGTGTCTCCATTTTGTATTCCATTGTGTGGCTTCCTCATGGGCATGATCTGCAGTCCACTGGGGGTGGTCCTATATGTCACAGTCTTCGTAGCTCTGTCAAGTGCGTGTTTACCGCCATAACACCGTTTTTGCTTTTGGGAGCCCGTCGTGTTAGTCCTTTTCTTTTTGTGGGTTGACATTTTGCCCCTGACAGCCTCAGAAGAGGCCGCTCGTCCTTCCCTGAATAACCGGGGGCCCCCACCCTGCTTGCCTGGCTTGGAGCGCTTGTCCTTGGGAATGGGAAGTCCATTAAAATCATCAATGAACTCTTCACAGTGTTGGAGGTGATGCTCAGGTTCCCACGTGTCCTCATTGCTCCCGTAGCCTTTCCATCGGATAAGATATTCCCATTTTCCCTTTTTGTTCTTTCTCTTATCTACAATTTTTTCAACCTAACAGCAGAAGGAATACAAAAAGGCATAGAAATATTAGTTTATTGACCATGAAAATATCTCAACAGGGTTCCAAGATTAACCCTAACTGCCTAGCTGGATGAATTAAAAAGGTTCAGATCAGCTCAACCCAGCTTTTTTCTAGCAAACATACTTTATTTTCTGAAACCTTGTACATTTTTATCCCAATAATAATGTAGGACATGAAGGCTACCAATTTCTAAATACAGTACAACGTTGCATATCCGACCATCACATAACCGCTCTGATCAATTAACCACCCAGGGTTAGTACCGTGTTAATGCTATCAGTAACTGAAAAAAAGGGTTGTTTTAACAACCCCAAAACAATTTGAAATCCTCTCGACTTCAAAAGGGAGAAATTTGGGAAAGAAAGCAGCCGATTTTGGGTACCGTGACACATATTGAGAAGGCACACCCACATCTAAAATCGTTTGTGGGGCAACAAAATCATTCAGTGCAAAATAAAAAAGTGAGGTGCTTGTGGATGGGACGGCTTGAGTGGTGACATCAGGCTAGGAAGTGAATCCAAAAACACAGTGCACGATGAAACTGGTTTGTACAAAGGAGAAACGAAGAGATGCCAATATCTGGTCCAATTCTGAGCGATAAAGCAAAACAGTTAAACACTGCTGGATGGCGATCCTCAGTTCAAGGCTTAAACTGGCTGGCGAAGCGCTTTCAGCAGCATCATGGAATATCCCAGCTTGTTGTATATTGTAAACCACATTGCAATGTATTCTTAATCACGTTTACATTCTCTTACTTTTAAAGTAAAGCATTTCCCCATGTTTAAAGCAGTTTGCACTTTATTTTTGTCCAGTAACCTATTTGTGCATGTGTAAATGTAATTTTCTATAGATGTCCACAGCGAGTCGGATATGCAACGTTGTACTGTACGTAAATTATTAAAAGTGGAAAACAAGTGCATTCCAAAAAAACGTTTGCGCTGCGTAGACTCCAATCATTGCCATAACAGCAGTGTCACAATCTTCCTGACACTACATTTGAAATCTCTTTCAGGTACCTGGTTCAAAACATCCAGTAACAATAGGCTACTAACCTTTTTCTCTTCTTTTTTAAAACAGTGTGATGATAGTGATGGTTACTACACGGTTTGAACAAATCAGTAACTGCATTGCAAAAAGCATACTATAAACATCCGATTGTATCAAACAACAATAAATGAAATAAATATGTAACAGTATACTTAAATAACGTTCTGTGTTTTGATGTAGCATTTTATCATATAGCAAATAAGAAGGGTTTTTTGTGTGTTTTTAGGATTATTTGAAGCATATATATCTATCATACATTAGTTTTGGAAAAATATATCTTTTGGGATGAGAAACAGAAAGCAAATTGAATGTTTCTTCATGCGATACTCCAATATACATATTCAGCTGATCATAATATCCTTGCACTATTACTATGTCATTGTAGATACAAATTGTTGTAATCTTAACTTGTTGCATTTTATTTCATATTGTAGTTTACTAGTATAATTTGCACTTACTGTAAAATATACTGAATTTAAATATTGACCTTGCATTGTAACCCTGTAATGTCCTGTAACACCTGATGTAGTGTATGCACATCATGGGTGTGATGCCACGTGTCAAGTCTGCAAGGTGATTCAACTGTTCTGGAGGGACACATGGCCATTATTTGATTATTACCACCTATATATCATGTTGGGAAGTTGGCCCAGAGTAATCTGTGCTTTGGTGTACATGGGCATGCCTTTCTTCTGATGAACTTCATCAGCTCTTGCAGTGAGGCGCTAGTTTTTAAAAGAACATGGTGTGTGCACTGAAGTAGATCAATGGATGAAAACCTAACATCTAACTGGAAAGACAAGGGATCTGTTTGAGGGTACATTCAGTAGCATAGCATAGACAGCAGCGCTTTACCAGGCAAAGTAAAACTTTGGTGCTTTCAGTTTGGTCTACTGCCGAGGCTGCTGTGGCCACTGACTGTGTACGAGGTTTCTTTGACAACAGTAGAGAAGCTGGAAGCTTTAATCAGTTCATACATCAGGAAATGGTTGGGAGTTCCACGCTGCCTCAGCAGAGTGGGACTTTATGGTAAAGGAATACTGCAGCTACCTGTCTCCGCTCTAACCGAGGAGTTTAAGTGCACCAAGGTCCGACTGGAAATGACATTAGTAGAGTCACGTGACAAATGCGTAAGAGAGGCAGCACTTGTGTTGAAAACTGGAAGAAAGTGGGCGGCAAAGAAAGCTGTGGAAGATGCAAAGGCTGCCCTTCGAATTGGTGATATCATGGGGCAAGTTCAGCATGGAGGAGGGGGTCTCAGTTCAGCTTCTCCTACATGGCACAAGGCAGCCCCAGCTCAACGGAGGAAGCTGGTAGTCAACGAGGTGCAAAAGCAGGAGAGGATGAGGTGCGTAAAGGCCGTTTCCCAGTCCAAGCAAGGAGAATGGATGAGATGGGAGAGTATGGAACAACGCAAGATTGTCTGGCAAGACCTATGGTCAGTGGAACAGAGCAGGATCTGTTTCCTCATCAGGTCAACATATGATGTTCTCCCATCACCACGGAACCTAAACCTCTGGGTAGGAGAGGATCCCTCATGTCCTTTGTGTTCATCACCTGCAACATTAAGGCACATTTTGACAGGATGGACGGTTTACTTGGTGCCATGACAGGTGCTGCGATGTTTGGCCTTAGCATTGGAAGACAAGCGTAACATGACCAATAAGTTGCTACCAGTTCCATCAAAACATTACACACAAAAGACAACATTCCTCCGCCCAGGAGAGCAACCACCAAGAAAAGGTGTTAAAACCAAGCCTCGCCCAGGACAACTGGATGCTGCTAGAGACTGGAAAATGCTGGCAGATGTTGGTCAATGGCTTATTTTTCCACCTGAGATTGCTACCACTAACCTTCGACCAGATATTGTCTTGTGGTCTGGATCAGCACGCCTTGTTCACCTAGTAGAGTTAACAGTGCCATGGGAGGATGCTGTAGATGAACCGTATGAGAGCAAGAAACTGCGGTATGCTCAACTAGCCGCTGAAGCGGAACAGCGAGGATGGAATGTCCGGGTTAACCCAGTGGAGGTGGGTTGTCGAGGATTTGTGGCACACTCTATAACCCGGTTTCTCAAAGAAGTCGGATTCAGTGGCCAAGAGTTGCGTCGCACAGTGAAGAACTTATCTGAAGCAGCAGAGAGGAGCAGCAACTGGCTGTGGTTGAGACGGAAAGATTCTGGTTGGGGATCTCAAGCACAATAGAAAGAAAGAAACGCTGACGTACGGGTAAGTAAGCTGGGCTGAGTTGAGTGGGGGACGGAGGGGGGTGATGCTGGGATGCCAGAATCACCGTCGAGCCTTCTTGAGGTGTCGTGGGCTACTCGATGAAACACCGAGGATGGAAGGTGCCCACTTGAAGACCCCAGAGATGTACCCTACTTAGCTCAATACAGACGGTTGTCATGCTGATGCGCTGGGGAGACTGCACTGTGGTTGATCCCCGGAGCCAGCATCGCAGCCGTTGTGCGTGCTGATGCGCTAGGGAGGCAAATAAGCTGATCCCTGGAGCCAGCATTACACTTCAGCCATCAACACCAGGCAGAAGGATATCTACATCATCATATGGAAGGAAACGCAAATGGATGGAGACACAGATGGATCACATAAGTTTACTGTAAAGATACGACTTAGTAAGTGCTTATCTTGGCAAGAGCCGAGTTCAAATCAGCATGAAGTTTTAACATCTACTCTAGTGTAATGGAAATCAGTACAACCGCTCAAAGAAGCTTTTATAGCCGTCACTTCTCAAGACTACTTGTTAAGATGATCAGACAGGTTCGTCTCAATGGTCTTCATGATATTTTACAGTAGTTTTCTAAAGATAAAGCGACAATGCCTGCTTTGCATAATGGGGTGTCTACAAAATGGACAGAGGACTGAAGAACAAGGCTTTGGCAGAGTTATAGCAAGATTTGCAAGAACTGCTTAGAGGCAACTGACAACCCGTGTTACAGTAATATACAGCAGGTCTACTATACAATAATGACAGACTGAAAAATGGCATGACAGTAGATAATGAGGTAGACATTCCTTAGTTGTCAGATATTGGAAACTGTATAATGAACCACGGAATGAAGCAGGGATAATTGCTGATTGACTATGTTGGCCAGGTTTAATGGTTAATGATTATACATAGGGGTTCACATAACTTATTGGTCATGTTACGCTTGTCTTCCAATGCATGCAGGTATGCAAGCGCACCAATAAAAAAAAAATGCATACTTCCATATTGTTTTTAAGACGCATATGCTTAATGTCAGTACACTGTTAACAGGAAAGCATTTTTCATATAGGCAGCGAGGGTGCTCACGCTTGCAGGGTCAAGCATATGATATGGCTGTGACCCATACCTGCCTACCTCCCAGTTTTCTATTGAGTCTCAAGGTCTCTGGGATCTGTCAGCAATCTCCGGGTAATTTAGCTTATTATCGTAGACCATAATTAAATACCAGTCTCCATATTCCACTTAAGGCCGGAGGGTTCCAATTCACTAAAAAAGTCTGGAATTTGATTCGTTAACCAGCAATCCAAACTCCTACTGAAACATTTGGAAACTACTGTTGTTGTCTCTGACACTGCCATTAAAGCAGTGCTGCTTGTGAGCGTGGGTTTGCACATGTCAGCATTTAAAAAAACAAATATTGATCCCACATTGTTTTCATTTTCAGTAGCAAATTTCATTCCTTCAGTTCTTTTCTATAATATTGCCTGCGTTTCCCAAAGATTGCAATATATACAGCAGGTACTCTGTTGGTGCTGTAAACAACAGAAACAGTGCCATTAATCATAGCCTGTTGTGTAACTGACCACCACATTCTCTTTAACGCCCCACCCACCATAAAAAGCATTTGCTTTTTTTCTGAAAATCCTTTTTTAATTTTTATTTTTTTTAAAAGGATCCTGCAGTCATATGATTTAAGGAACACAGGATGCGATCTCCAATAGCCATCTGAAAACCAAACCTGTAGGGACTTCTGCTCCAGAGGTCTTTCCCTTATACTGCAGTTATAAGTTTGACAGGCAATAAGTATAAGTTTGTATCCTGTTACAAGCCAGAATTCCTCATACAATACAGGGGTTTCAGTTGGACAGTTGCAAATGTCTAAACTTGAGGATCATGACCAATACAGTTCGACAGGCTGTGTAAAACAAGCAGGGAGCTTCAAAGAAACGCAAGTATGATTATTCAAACTTTGAGTTTATCTAAACAGTTACCTGATGTTCACCAGTCATGTTATGTCTACTTTTCTTCTTCCCTGATGTCATAACATTAAATGAGTCAGTCCTCTCTCTCTCTCTCCCCCCGATATTTACAGTAGTACAGTGCTGGCGTAGTATGTTTCTTTATTAGGAATATTATAATAACAATTTAGATAGTAATAATGTGATTAATCAAACACATTGTTAACAGCAACACCCATTGGTCCCAATCTGTTTGTATAAGCTTGTACCGTACAGTATCTTGCTTACTGTTTTATCAGTTAAAGGAAATCAGGAAATGTTGCCAAATACAATAAGACACACACAAACTTACTTAATACAAAATATTTAACTGATAACATTTAGAAACCCTCTTAAAGCTGATAAAGGACCAACCTCATACTGTATGTAAATAATATGGAGCACTATACCTAGAATAAAATCAAATTATTCAGAGGTTGTCATTTTCACTTTGAATAAGAACATGCATCAGACATTTTTGCACAGATTAATATTACATAATTTGTGGCCCAGAAGGTACCTACAGTACACCTGGCGCGTCGGTTCAAAAGCTTCCTGAATGACATCTGTATGGGATGATCGCTTTCTCTCAAAGACGGCCATTTACTATTGTGCAACAACTTGCACACCACTGGTGGTCAGCAAGGACATCCCTGATGATCGTACAAATGTTTACTCCAATGGAGCCTGATTTCATATCCGCCACTTCTCAGATTATCCCTCACCCCCAGCTCGTGGCTTTGAAATTGAAGTGGGATATTGATAGGCGATATTAGCTAACACGCCTGGTGTTTGTTGGTGTTCAATGATGAATCCCTGTGTTGTCAAAATGATGGAGAGAGATGTGTGCACAGCTTTCCCAGAGACAATACAGCCTGGCAACAGCACAGTCATGGTGTGTGGTGCCATCGGTTTGAAATCCAGATCACCCCTTTTGGTTTAAGGCAACATGACAGACTAGCATGTTTTGTCAATGTGGGCCACCTCCTTTGGGGTGGGGTAATTTCTTAATTCTTTTTTAATTATATGGTCACCAATTGGATCATTTAAAACAATTCACCTTTACTACTGTCAAAGTGTATATCCCAAACATAAGTTACACATGCAGGGCGTGAAATTGCCACCAGTGTCCGTCACTACGAGCACATCTGATCTACAACCCATTCACAAAAACTTGCTCAGCGTCGGCTGGCCCGTTCTGCCACAATTCAATTGAATTCTGTCTAATCTCGTCCTGTGTGAAAATGACTCATTATCATGATGTATTATTGTTGCCATTCTTTTTACTGTGCACCTCCCAGCACTAAGCCACGAGAATGATCTTCTGTAGTTAATGACGGGCACTGTTATGTTAGACTGAGCTCAATATGACCGCACTTCCAGATATATTCAAATCACACATGTTCACTGGCAGTGTGACACTGTGATTTTTCCATCTGTGAGCACCATGCCAACTCAAAAATGTTTAAAAAGCAAGAAGGAAGAAGAGCTGTCTAAAGCGACAGTTTTGACCTAATGTTTGGGTAAGAAATGGGTGCACAACAATTCGTCCCCGACAATGATAATAATATTAATGTGAACTTACAGTTGTCAAGTACTACGGAAAGGATGAGATTAAACAGAATGAAATTGAATTGTGACAGAACAGGCTTAAAATTGCAATAATTTAAAATGTAACGGTGCAATACACATTCTAACTCCTTTCATGTCTTCAGTGTATATTATCGCAAATTTATATAGACATTTCAATGACCATTGCTGTTTTGTAATTCGGTGTTATTATACCCACAAAACACCAGTGGTTACAGCGGTTAGCAAACTACAGTTGCGCAGACACACTGCAGACTGAACAACTCATTTGACAACTATCGTTATTAAACTCCAGCCTTGGGTAAATCTAGGGTAAAATCTTCAGCCAGTTTGCCTGAAAATCTATCTTTTTTTAACCTTTCCTTCACTGACATTGCTTATTTGTGTATGGCAAGCCAAATGATCATTTAGAGATATCTCAAATTAATTTATAGATATCTCTAAATCATTTCTAGATATCTCTAAATATTTGAAGATATCTTTAGATATTTGGACGGGAAAGATTGATTCTTGGTGTTGCAGGTCACAAGCAGGCCTCGCGGGTACCCGACCTGATGCAGGGCTCTAGGTGAAGGAGTAGGGCATGACAATAAGAACTGACCTATTATTACCAACCAATAATGATGTCAACATATTTTATTCTGTATTTTGAAATCCTGAATGACCTTGGGTTGCTGTAACACAGACTTGCTATTTTGTACATTTAAAAGGAACTAGGGGTGTGTATTATTCTCCTACGACATTAGGCTACTCTTCATTTAGGTGGAACAGTCTTACTATCAGCCAGAAATATTAACCAATAACTAGGGCCCTACCCATTTCACAGCCGTGAAAAATGTGACACAGACAGTGAAATTCATTCTGCACCGTGAAATCTGGTCTGTTTTGTGTACTTTTACACTACACTAAAATCCAATTAAGTTATATGTACCGTTACAGGTTCCTGATGTGATTGTTAGCTTGTTTCAATTTAAAAAAGAAAGCTCATCATAACCTCGACAGGATTTATTGATTGACACGTGACAACAGCGAGTAACTGGGCTCCACTCACTGATTGGTAGACACGGGCATCTGGGGCGGGTTTAGCGTGACCTACAGATCTCAACTGGTAGTACCGTCAGGACAGTCAAACACCTGCCAAACGCAGATTAATTTCACATACTTATATGCCACAGTGGCGAGTATGCTTTTGTACACTTAACACTTTGAATGCCAGCTGCTCTGTGCCAGTGGTGCAAATTTGCAACAGACCGCCGTACCTTTAATAAACAGAAGTTGTTAAAACAACAAGAAACTTGAAATAATTATGTCACCACAGTAAGAACTACAACTTCTGCTTTCAATTGGTCTATTATTTAATATATGCTGTCATTCAAGTTTTTTTTTTACCAAATCACATATGAAAGTGATGTTAATGACAACCAAACAAAACAGAGAAGGCGGCGATGCTTGAAGTGATAGGACTAGTTTTCCGTACAGTACATCTGCATCTCTCTCTCTCTCGTTTTTTAAGAACTGAGGTTAGTTTCTGATATTTACTTAATTAAATCTAAAAGGATTTTTATAAACAGCTTATGTTAATAAGATAGTATAAATATTATCGTATGTCATTCTTTTTAGATGTAAATTGCTGTTAATGAGAACTTGTAAATGCTTAAAAATAATGCTTACTGCTACATTAGTTGAAGTAATGTTTACATGTTTTTTCTGATTGATTTACAATAAAGTCAAATATGATTTAAATATGTGCGAAATATTTTGCTGGATAACCGATCAAGAAAATAATAAGAAACTTACAGGTTCGAAACAAACCCCCTCAAAGACGTCTTGGGCTGTCCTGCCTTTCTCTCCCTGATTACTTTTTACAAATAAAAATGCAACCACAGAACAGCAAAAACAGTTCAGAAAAAGTTGGTGAAAATGCTGAAAATTATTTTTGCTGATGAAAATAAGATCGTCTGCTTATGTCTTCAATTATTCCTCTTGTTTATTTATTTTTTTATTAGGAGGGGGAAAAAAAAAACCTAACAAAAAAACTGTACTGTATACAAGTGGAATCATAATTGTTCTACAGATCTACCAAATTAATTTGTTGCATTATATTTGTATGGCTTACACGCATCTATTTAGGGCAGCAGTGTGGAGTAGTGGTTAGGGCTCTGGACTCTTGACCGGAGGGTTGTGGGTTCAATCCCCAGTGGGGGACACTGCTGTTGTACCCTTGAGCAAGGTACTTTACCTAGATTGCTCCAGTAAAAAACCCAACTGTATAAATGGGTAATTGTATGTAAAAATAATGTGAAATAATGTATAATGTGATATCTTGTAACAATTGTAAGTCGCCCTGGATAAGGGTGTCTGCTAAGAAATAAATAATAAAAATAATAATAATAATAATTTACATATCTTTTTAGGTATTCTTATTCTTTATGGCCACACTTTCTGTTAGAACCTTTCCAATCTGTAATTTACACACATTGAGTGAGTATTTTAACCTAATTGCAAGTGTAACCAGTAAAGTTTTAATTTTAATACAGCGACTGCTGTTTTAAACACTTTGTATATTAGTGCCCCAGGTCCAACACGTTGCTATTATTATTGTTATTATTACTGTTTTACAAGATTTTTTTTAAATATAGCACAGCACGCCCAATAATTTCTGTAATAATAATAATAATAATAATAATAATAATAATAATAATAATAATAATAACAAAAAACTATATTTTGCGTGCTACAAACTTTGAAAAAGGGATTCAACTGATTGCTAGTAAACTATAATGCAACCACGTTAAATAAAGTAAACTCTTATTTTGGTATTTAAGATTCTTTCTGGTGAATTTACTATTTACTGGAATCAACTGTATCTTGAACTGACTTGTTTTAAGGGTTGAAAAAAAATAGTAAGTTAATGCTTAGCAGATCCTCAGTCAGAAAGTGTGACAATAGTAAATAGCATTTTTTTTTTTTTTTTTTTTTTTTAATTACTGCATGCAGTCTGTGGAGAGGGCAGATGCCCAACGCATCTCAGAAGCTTCTATATCTTCACTCAGAGGCAGATTGTTTCAGACCCTGTTAAGACTCATAAATGTTGCTTGTTTTTGCATTTTCTTTTGTCGTCGTCACCCCCCAGAACGATGTTGGCTGGATTTCAGTTTAATTTTCTTTTAGCGTTTCTACTTTGTAATCACGTGCTTTTGTTAACTCCAGGGCTTTAAATGTTTTTTGCCGTTTTTAACTGCATGTTCATACTTTGTTACACCACTGTGAAATGTAAGATTTAAATAGCTGAAACCGTGAAATTTAACATTTTTTAAATGTTATGACCGTGAAATTTACGAAAATGTACCGTGAATTTGGTAGGGCCCTACCAATAACTCAATGTTTATTATTCATATGGTGTGCATGTCTATACATCCTGCTACATACCTACTATTTAGTTTATGACAGTGTTCCATCAGTAAACCCAGACAGAAATCCCAAAAATAACTTTCAAAAGCAGAAAGTGCAATTATGATTACCCTCCACCTCCCCAATCCTAATACTGTTGGTCTAAATTAACCCCAGTGAAGTTAGGTTGATATTGGATATTGGATATTGGATATCTGCACATTCATTACATTCTACTCAATTAACAGTTCCTAGCTCCTACATACAAACTCGCAAATGCATGCCATTTCACCCTATGCAGGATGTCACAGGGCTTCAATTTCATTTTTGTGTGCTGGGGGGATTTCCCCCCTATGCTGCAGCCAATGGGGGGGGATTCCAAAATTTTAGGGGGGGAATGGCAAAAGAAAAGGCACTTTTGCATATAAAAAAACGATATATTTTACTGCATCATCATTCACACTGGTGTTTAAAATAAGCTGCTTTCAGGAGACCTAACAGCTGTTCATCACTGTGAGACAGAGCACTCTATTGCTTTTGCCATTGCTTGACGTGAAGTTTTTGCTGCAGCAGAAGAAAAAGGTGCTTTTCTTTTTAACCAGCGCTCCATTTCTTTTTTTTTTAACTCTTTACACAGCCCTATTTCCGCCTGTTTTTCACTGTTTCCATTTATGTATGTTTAACTAAAAAAAACAAAACAAAAAAAAACACTGCACCATTGAACCTCAATATTAAATGAACATGGGGGGAGGGCTGAGCTTCTAAGCTTCCCAACGATACCGCCCCTTTCAGTCTAGCTCCTACAATTACGGAGCAATAGACTCAAAACAAAACATAAGCTGTGAACTCACTTGATGAGAGGCTTAACTTTAGCTGATCGTAGTTCCAGCTACGAGTACCGCATACACACATTGAATACGTCTTTGGAAAGCCCCGAGTCTGTACTTTTAAACATGGTTGGTGGCTTTTACGGTGCCTGATTAATATGTGCGTAACCTTTGGTGCCCTGGCGCCCCAAAATGAATGGGGCTGAGTTTTAAGAGTCAAAGCGAAAGTCACCGCTTGCAAAATAACACCTACATAGACTTAATATTGACTTTTTTTTTTCAAAACTGATAACTTAGTGCAGCGTACTGAGTTTCTATAACCCTTAAAGATAACGGCCGAGAATCATGTACAAGAGAATAAAGACTCTTAAAATATCCAGCACTACTTTTATTTATTTATTTATTTATTTATTTATTTATTTATTTATTTATTTATTTTTAACCAGAACTACTCAGAATGTGGCTCATAGTGCTTTCGTCACTGACACCCACTTCCTTATAGATTGTTGTAGCGTTTCTAAATTGGGTGAAAAATACAGTAGCTTGGTGTCTTAAATAAGCTGCAGATATGCCGGAGCAACTTGTAAAAAGTACAATTCCCACAATCCTGTGCTGAAATTCAAGACCTGTATCATGCTAATGAATAATTTAAGGCATGTCTCGTTGATTTGCGAGTTAGTAAGACAATTCTCACCACACGCCCTGGTGCCTTCAACCACCCAGGAAGTACGGTAAGAATTGTCTTACCACACACACTCACTTATAAAATGGCTAAAAAAAGCTTTTTTAAGGAAAAAATTAGAAATGTATTATGTATCCTTCCACTGAAAAAAAAAAATAGTCCCTACATATATTTTGTATTTTCTTATTTGCCATAAACATAACATTGAACACTGCCATTTACAGTAAAATTTTCGAAATTAAATGACATTTGTGAATTGAAAACAGACTGATTTCCCACATCTGAGGGAGGATTCATGGAACAGCCAAACACTGCACTGCACTGGCACTTGAGGAAGGGGCTACTGAGTTGTGTCATCAGAGAGCAGGAGAGATTTTAATTTTATTTTAAATATGTTTAGTGGTGGTGAGATGTATCTTTTGTGTCAAATATAAAAATTGCATACTCGCTAGTCAGTTTTCTAAGGCGATATTTAGTTTAATAAGTAGATGCCGCTGCTGCATTACAGTATATTACATGACTAAATAAATACCACAGTATATTTGCCAGTTTTTCTGTAATTCTTAGTGACAGAGATGAAAAAAAACAGATTGTTGAATGATTTAAATGCTGTATTTTTACTTACAGAAACAGTTTAGATAATTGTTACTATTAAGGCGTAGTAATATTAACAGATCAGGTAAGCAAGTTGGTCTATGATGTCATAGCCGTGCGGTAAGACAATTCTTACCACACAGTCATGTGATCTTGTTCAGCCAATCACAGCACTTAATTTATCCAAGCCATTTCATAAGCATACATATTCACTTTACACTGTACAGTAGGCTACGTCATATAAAGGTTCATAGTTCCTACAAACAAACCCGCAAAATAATTTGTTCACCCCATGAAAGACGTTGTGGTAATGAGTAAATTAAGACATGCCTCATTGATTTGCAAGCAAAATATGCATACATATTCGCTTTACATTGGACAGTAGGCTATGATGCATAATGGTTCATAGCTCCTACAAACAAACTCACACAGGAATGCTATTTCACCCTACTTGGATGAATGTGAAGTACATATTTTGTCATCCTGACACATCCAACATGTATTGACCCTCAACCCTTAATCACCATGTATTAATTATGTACAAGCTCTTAAGTATATGTGTTGTAATCATTTCTTGACCCATACCAACACTTATGGGCAATTAATTAAACCTTTTTGTATTTAAAGGTTATTACCTGAATCGCAGAAGGTAAAGATAGACAATTTGGGGCCACTACCTTGTTGGCCTTATTATGGATGGATGCAACTTCTACCCGGGGTAATTGCATATTAATAATAATACAAGTATGGATTTAATGTGCAAGCATTGTTATATGTGTTAGAAAACACAGATGTGCGTTTTCTTCCTTCAGGTGATCCCAAGCCGAAATCTTGTCGTGTTCGGCTTGGGATTGTCTTGTGAATGTCCCCATCATTATTATTTTATTTCTTAGCAGACACCCTTATCCAGGGCGACTTACAATTGTTACAAGATATCACATTATTTTTACATACAATTACCCATTTATACAGTTGGGTTTTTACTGGAGCAATCTAGGTAAAGTACCTTGCTCAGGGGTACAGCAGCAGTGTCCCCCACTGGGGATTGAACCCACAACCCTCCAGTCAAGAGTCCAGAGCCCTAACCACTACTCCACACTGCTGCCCATCATGATGCAGAACATACACTTTAATCAAAGCCGATCTGAAGAAGAAGATTCGATACCAGAATTGATCCGATCATTCCTTCAAGTCACAATGAGACTAGTTTGAATTACCGTAAAACTTCAAATAATCGCCGGTCTCCAATACTCGTCGGGTCTCTAATAAGTGCCGGGGCTGCTGGGAAATATGGTAAATAGATGCCGGGTCTCTTTTAAAAGCTGTGTTACGAATGATAACATAATAATAATAATAATATTTATTTCTTAGCAGACGCCCTTATCCAGGGCGACTTACAATTGTTACAAGATATCACATTATTTCACATATCACATTATTTTACATACAATTACCCATTTATATAGTTGGGTTTTTACTGGAGCAATCTAGGTAAAGTACCTTGCTCAAGGGTACAACAGCAGTGTCCCCCACTGGGGATTGAACCCACAACCCTCCGGTCAAGAGTCCAGAGCCCTAACCACTACTCCACACTAACAATGCGCGTAATACTGAATGTTCCAGCCAATACACACACATGGCTGTACAGCGAGCTTACCAATTTGTTTTTCAACAGAGATGAAGAGACCCCGAGGCTCAGGATGAATTATAAGAAAACTGAATTTAATTTATTTTAAAAGGTACGCGTATCAGGTTTTTTTTTTATGACATTATTCATTTTAAAACCAGATGTGAAGCTTTTATGAGCGTGCTGAAAGTATGTAAAATACAAACTTGTTTTCTGATATTAAAAGGGTTGCCTTTTAGTGTATTTGTACGTGTTTTTTTTCTTTTTTGGATTAACAGTATTTTGTGCATTTGAGTCTTGCGATAAATATTCGTATTTTGCTCCTTTTCCAGCATTCGTATTTATCAATGTACACATTATAAAAACAAATTAGTCACTTTTGCTTTGATTTTGTGATAAAACTGGTACTTGTATTTATTGTATTGTTAATCTTTAAACAGTTTGAAGCATTTTTTAGTGTGTTGTGGGCCACCAGTATGGAATTATTTTTCGTATTAACACAGTATTTCATGCGGTTGTTTTGCAATGAAGATTCGTTGCTGGTTACTTTTTCATTGATTGTCCGTGCTTACCAATGTACACGTTTTAAGGGTGAACAATAAATAAAAAATGTGTGTTAATAAACCATGATACTTATTGCTTTTATTAATTTTAAAGCCATGTTTGTTTCTTTATTGTGCTGCAAGCCTATCTTAATACGCGCTTGTGTGCCAATATTTACAGGGCTGTCTTTAGTGGATTTTACTGTTTGTATTATTATTACAATATAAACTGTTATTACCCACTGACACAACCTTTAATGAAGTTGCTGGAATGTTGTAATTTACTTATGTCGTTTCTATAAGGTTGTGTGCAGGCAGATATTTCATGATTGCATCTGATGTATTTGCAGATGTTAGTGATAATAATAAACAAGTCTCAAATAGGCGCCGGGGCTACTAGAAAATATTGTAAACAAACGCTGGGGCGTTTATTTAAAGTTTTACGGTATTCTCCAGGGTAGCCCCAAATGTGTCAAACTAGGCTACTTTGGCAATAAAAATGAATTAAAAAATGAATTAAAAAAAATCTTAAAGCAGTAATATATAATGCAGACCTAGGTTTTTAAATAAAATTATCAAACCATCTGATTTATTTATTTATTTATTTACTTACTTATTTATTTAAGAAGTATAAAAGTGGGCTAACTCATACACAAATAACTTATAGTTTACATATATTATAAGCAATAAATGTTACACTTATATGCCTATTATTTTTCTTAATTTGTTTTTTATGTGTATGCATATGTTCATATATAAATTATATACAGGTTGGTTATAACATTGGCCAGATTTTATAGTATTTTTCATATAAGGATTTTATGTGTTAGTATATGTAGCATACACTGCTCTCCATATATTATATATATATATATATATATATATATATATATATATATATATATATATATATATATATATATATATATTAATACTTTATATACATGGTTTTTCTATTCTAAAAGCATGTTGTTTTATATAATCTAAACATATGCCCTTCATTTGGTGAATATTTTATACAAATGACTACATATTTTCATATATTGTCCATTATCCAAGTAAGAAAAATGTGGAAATTAAGCCTAACTGTTTTGAGCTCTGCAAATAAGTTTCTGTCAGTTTCACTTTGTGTCTTTTGGTGAAAATGTGCTCAAACTGGACATTTAATAAAATATTAGTATAAATTTAGATTAATGAAACAATAACAATCCAAAATACAGTAACTGTTCAGCCCAGCACTCGAGAATGCATAACCCAGACATTTCTACAGAGCTCCATTAGAGAGATGACCAGGGAGCTGGCAACAGGGAGGTTTGCTGCTACAGGAAGAGAGACACAAAAGTTCCTGTATTTTTATTTTAGAATCCACAGTGGTAGTGCAAGACTTGGATGAGGGATTTTCTGTTTCATTTTGTGACTTTCATGACCTTTTTATTCTGGCTCGGTGAGCTGTGTTTGGTTTATAATTTGATTAAAGAAAAATAAACTTGCAGTACTTCAGTCCTGAGTCTCCTTTCTGCCTCCTGACTACCATAGACACCTGGCCAAACAGTGGCCACTGAATTTGAACGTTAGCTGCAAACACAGCTAACGTACCTACTGTAATTGGAGTGGTCCTTAGCCCAGGACTGTTTGACTTTTAGTATTTAAAATCACTTTTTACTGGAATTCACCCTCTCCCGGTCCCTATGCACTGCAATCATTGTATAATGAGATGAATTTGTACAAGGATAAAACCCCTGTTGTCTCCAGTTGGGCGGGTGACCACCCGCAGATGAGGGGACTCCATGGCTTGAGAGTGAGAGTGAGAGCGAGAGATTCGAGGAAAAGGAACCGAATCGAACTGTAGTGATGCAGGATTGGAGGACAAGAGGCTCTGGTAAAAGGTAGCTGGAAATGAGATGTTGAGCCTGTAAAAAAAAAGCTCTGGTTGCCTCCACTCTCCTGTGCTAATCGCTAGTGTGTGTGTGTGTGTGTGTGTGTGTGTGTGTGTCCATGCATATTTTCTTTTAATAGAACAGATTTTAAGATTGTGAAGGCAGTAACAGCCCGCGTTCTGGACGACTTTTAGTTATCCATTCCCAAGGGAATGGGAAAAAAATGGACCAACACAAAACTGCCGACAGCAAAACACAAAATAGACATTTCTTCTGTCTGATCTTCCTTCATATGCGTTTTTTAAAAAAAAATTTGTTACAATCAGTCCATTTTAGTTTAGATTTTCTCACAAGTTTCGTTGTGCTATCAACGATACATTTACGTGGAGCTGTTCTTTCAGGACCACAAAATGAAGCTTCAGGAAACATATGATACAAGTTTGCAACTTACAATTTAATACAATGAATAGAAATACATAAAGACAAGTTGCGTTTTGTTTGTTTAGTTAAATGAAAATCATGACGTTTCAAAGCAAAGACTGGCATGTATTATTATTATTATTATTATTATTATTATTATTATTATTATTATTATTATTATTATTATTGTTCTTGCTTTGTATCAACATTAAAAACATATAGTAGTTGGACCTAACCTTTGCAAAAAACTGTATATTAAATTGAATTATTTTCATTCTTACAACTGTATTAATTATTGTTTTGTCATCTCTACCCTGAGATGTGCAAGTTTTCTCTCACATTAACTGCCACTTTCAAATTCATCCTTTGTGTTACTGTGAGTGTGTACTAGAGATTACTAACTCGCAAATCAATGAGACATGACTTAAATTATTCACTGGCATGACATCTTTCAGGTGGTGAAATAGCACTCAGTTTGTATGTAAAAGCTATGAACCTTTATATGACACAGCCTACTGTACAATGTAAAGTGAATATGAATGCGTATTTTGCATGTTCATAACTAGAGATTACTAACTCGCAAATCAACATGGCATAAACTACTCATTAGCATGACATCTTGCATAGGGTGAAATGACATCCATTTGCGAGTTTGTTTGTAGGAGCTATGAACCTTTATGACGTAACCTACTGTACAATTTAAAGTGAATGTGTATGCATATGTCTTCATAACTACAGATTACTAACTCGCAAATCAACGAGACATGACTTAAATTACTCATTAGCATGACATCTTGCATAGGGTGAAATGACATCCATTTGCGAGTTTGTTTGTAGGAGCTATGAACCTTTATGACGTAGCCTACTGTACAATTTAAAGTGAATGTGTATGCATATGTCTTCATAACTACAGATTACTAACTCGCAAATCAACGAGACATGACTTAAATTACTCATTAGCATGACATCTTTCATAGGGTGAAATGGCATTCTTTTGTGAGTTTGTTTGTAGGTGCTATGAACCATTATATGACGTAGCCTATTGTACAATGTAAAGTGACTCTGAATGCGTATTTTGCGTGTTCATAACTAGAGATTACTAACTCGCAAAACAGGAATTGGTAATTGAGTAGAATGTAGTGAATGGGCCAATATCGAATATACACGCGAATATCCAATATCAACCTAACTTCACCAGGGACCTAATTATTCTGGTCACCTGCGCCATGACAAGACGTAACACCATGATTACTATTAATTTTCAACTCAGTATCACATTTTTTTTAAAATAAAATGCTAAATACATTTATTCTGGCATGCGTTCTAATAACAACAGCATCGCGTCTGTAGTTATTGCATTTGTATTTATGTTTTAGGTATGAGCTCGTTTAATAACACATCTGTCGTTCCTAGTGTTACTTATCACTTTCCAAGATTGACTTGAGTGAGTTCTTACACCTGGTTTCAGATGCTGCCACTAACTATATTTCAATAGGCCTGATATAATAACAATAAACCCAAGCAATGTAAAGTAGAACCCAAAGCTTCATCCCTTACTGCTACAGCAGGGCATGGATTGAATCTTCTGTTCCTAAGGGCTTAGGACATTGCTGATTCCATAAACGGAAACCCGCTCGTACTTCCTTATGTATTTGTCTGTCGATATTAGAAGATAACCCTTGACAGGGTTTTACAGTACCTCGTAAAGGTCTCCCGAAGCCATGCTGGGTTGCGGAACTTGAGCTGTGTTATGTGCTTGGCTCCCTTGCTCGCTTGCTTGTTTTTTTTTTTTTAGCTCGCTGTGTAGATATGAGTAAAGCCACGATCGGCTGGTATTAGCAAACTGTCTTGTTATTCCGAGCCAGGCGTAGCAGCAAAGCACAGGCAGACAGCGTCAATCGAGCCCGGCTGCTGTAGATGGATCGTTTTACAGCTAAAACAAACAAGGCGGGGGATTTGGGCGGTGCTGGTTGAGCACTGTAGGTATACTTGCTGTATTGGGTAGATATCCAAATTAATGTATACACTGCAAATGACACAATGCCCAATTGGGTGCTACCTGGAAGCGTTGGTGCATTCCCCAATGTTGACTATAGTAGACTGTTAGACCATTTTAACTCTGGAAAGTCCCTTTCATGAGGATTCTTCCCATAAATAGTCGAATACAACCATCAACAGTATCATACACATGTCTGCATTAGCCTACATTAATGACTGGTGAGTTGCATACCAAATGAAAATGACCATGCCTTTGCCAGTATAGACAGTTATAGTAGCCAAATATCTTTTAAAATAACAATATAGTCTATATTTCATACAATGTATATGTTCTTTCAAATGTTAGCTATGACAAACTGGGTCAGTATTTTGGTAACAACACTGTTTATTTGTGGTCAAAAGTAAATTCTCAGACAAATTGAATGAACATTTGCTGCATAATGTATTTGAGGAACATCTGTTTTTATTGTGAGCATGCAAATACAATCTGTAGAAAAATATGTGTATAATTTATATGTGAGATTATTTATATGCACATATTTTATTTACTTGGCTACTGCACTTCAGTTCCCTTGTATGTGTCCTTTTTTACACTTACTTATTTACACCCTTTGATATATGCATTCTGTAGCAGATATGAGCACTGAATATTGTTGAATATTTTGATTATGAATATCATGGGTCGCAACTCCTTGATCCAGGTTCGTGTAGCAGTTATTATAACCCTAAAGATTCATAAAATAAATACTATCGCTATTATTGTAGGTCAAATACATGTACAGTCATTTATAATCTTCTAACAATGCCCCCAGAGTGACTAGGAAGCCTGAAACAACTACCGTGTAACTACAGTACATGTGCAGAATGCATACAAAATGCTTTCTGAAGATGTAGTGTGGTACACATAAGGGTCACACTGCACTGTAAGGGCAGCAGTGTGAAGTAGTGGTTAGGGCTCTGGACTCTTTACTGGACGGTCGTGGGTTCAATACCAGGTGGGGGACACTGCTGCTGTACCCTTGAGCAAGGTACTTTACCTAGATTGCTCCAGTAAAAACCCAACTGTATAAATGGGTAATTGTATGTAAAAATAATGTGTAAAAAAATAAATAAAATAATAATATTAATGTAATTGTATGTAAAAATAATGTGATATCTTGTAACAATTTTAAGTCGCCCTGGATAAGGGCGTCTGCTAAGAAATAAATAATAATGTCATTCATATATTTTTTATTATTTACGTTTTATAAATTAATGTAAAAAGCTTTTTTTTCTAGCCATTTCTTAAAGGTATTTCTACCTCAAATAATGAATGGGAAACATTACTCAGGTAAAAGAAAACATGTGCTATGCTTGGGGAAAGTGTAGGTTACCAAGGTAATAGGAAACATTTTTCTAGCACAGGGAAAGTGTAGAATAACAAAAACTTTGACTTTGTCAGGACTAGAGAAACATTTCCCTGTATACAAAATCAAATTTTGCTAACAGGCTAAATATGTGAGGAAATGCTTTTTATTTTGTTTTTCTTTAAGTGTAGAAACTTTCACTGGTGCCAAATCTCTGCACAATGTGTACAAGATCAACCAGTCCGGCCAGTCTGTTACAGTTTTGCTCTAATAATTACTTTCAACAACTAGTCTTGCATTCCATCTGTTAAGAAGATAATTTTGCTGGTCTTGATCCATCAATATGGAATAACATTACTGTTTCTGTTTTTAAAGATTTGTAATTTCAAACACCTTTGAACGTTTTCAACTCATGATCTATGAAATTTTGTTTCTGTTTTTTATGTGAATAAATAGACGGTGAATGTAACCTGCTTGCACTCGTCTGGACATGAAAATGAGCTGCTCTCCCTCATGAGTCTACAGAGGAATGTCACAGAGTGTCCCTAAAACCTGTCTTCCCTTGTACAAGGTGCCAGAATTTTTTTAGTGAAAGGTGTATGCGGCAGAGATGTCTAGCTCTTTGATAGAAACAGCTTCATTTATTTGAGGTTTGTCCACTGACGATGGGAATGAGAATGTAGAGATGGGAGCCCAGCTAACAAGATTTTTTACGTTTTTGCTGGTATCAAGTAAAGACCCTGGTCGCCCACACCTCTGATGTAAACGCTGGATGCACAGGCCTGTTGTGGTGTTCGCAGAGCCACTTCGAGCTTTGAATCTTGCTGGGAACAGCTGACTTATTGGCTATGGATTGGATGCTATAAAATGAAATACATTGCTAATAGTAATGTTGTAGGATCCTGTATTTTGTATCCTTTTGAATAAGTCTGAAAAAGAGAGCTCCTGGTATCAAAAGGTCAGGCCGACCTGCTGAAAGTTCCAAACCTCCCTTATCAGGTTTGATTATAGTAAGAAAAAACAAAAATATTTAAATAAATAAGGAACTGTGGCAATGTGCCCCGCCCAAGTGTGCATTTCTATATTGTATGTTGCATGTGGTGTTTTAATGTTGGTGTATAGAGATGGCTGCACGGGATATAAATGGGTGTGTGCAGCACGAGTTATTTAAAATGTATAATTGTATTTAGGCTCGGGATTGCACATCACTTCACGTGCATTTAAAGTATATAATATGTGAGCACGAGGTTGCACATAATTAATTCACGTGCTGGGATTCAAGTGAATAATTAATTAGTAATTGAATCCCAGCACAACAGTATATATAGATGCACGTTTTACTTACTCGGGGTTGTGTGTTCGGTGAGTGGAGAACGGGTGTGGAGAAGGAGGTAAAATAAACGATAACAAAAAGATATCAATTGCTATTGTGTGCTGGTAGGACCAGAACGATACCTGTTTATTTAAACTCACCGTGTTTGTTTGTGTGTCTGTCCGTTTGTTTGTCTATTTATTTGGCGTAAAGCGCCGTGTCCTGTCTTCTGTTTGTTTAAACCTTTTATTTATAATAAACCGTGCAACAGCGCTTTCATCATTTCACCTCATCTGTCTTGTCTCTGTGTATTCATTTCCTGGATCTGACGGCACCACTCAGCCAGCCGTGTGACAGGAACCTAATATAATAACATTAAGTAAATGTATGAGCAGTCCTAAGTTTTAATATTCAAGGTTGCATTTGCTGCTTATTATTATTATTATTATTATTATTATTATTATTTATTTCTTAGCAGACGCCCTTATCCAGGGCGACTTACAATTGTTACAAGATATCACATTATTTTTTTTACATACAATTACCCATTTATACAGTTGGGTTTTTACTGGAGCAATCTAGGTAAAGTACCTTGCTCAAGGGTACAGCAGCAGTGTCCCCACTGGGATTTGAACCCACGACCCTCCGGTCAAGAGTCCAGAGCCCTAACCACTACTCCACACTGCTGCCCCTTAGCAGGTGCCTAATTAAAAATTAACCTCTTGCCTTCTGTGTATAAATAAAATTACAATTTATAAGAGATTGCTATATTGAAGTATCTGAATTAGAACTACATGTTATAAAATCATTTAAAGTATAAACTGTAACTTTACATATACAGTGAACCAATTTGTAACCTCATTCTTACCTGCTTGTAGTAAAAGCAGTGTTGGAGATGACTCGTTGGTTTTGGCCGATGAAGCAGGGATTTTTTGATGGTCAGCAATTTAAAAGGCAAGATCCTCTCTATAATGAGCGATCTCGTTAATATTAACAAACGAAATACCTTTCAGATAATATCACAGAAATGAATTAGAACCTAGCAAGAAAGAACAAAAAGCGTAGGACAGTTTACTGTGTTAAACTACAATTTGGTTTAAAATAGTGAGTATCAGAAAATGTTTATGGTAGTGTCTCATATTAATCAAAACTGAAAATTGGCAAGAGGGGAGATTGTCTTAAAACCTGCTTCAACTGGATTTTGTATGAACGGAGAAAAAGGTCAGACTTAGTTCAGTCACTGTAAAACTATTACATTCTAGTATGTTAACAGTGGCTTGAATTTAGATGAAAATAACTGGACCTTCCATTGAAAGCTTAGATGACTTCATAACAGATGAATGGAGTAAAATAAAATTATTAAGTATCTAAAGTGACCACTGTATGCTTACTGGTTTCTATTCAAAGGCTTGTGATAAACCCCTAGTCTTTGTCCAATAATTTGTTAACACACCTCTATATGAAAGTAAACTAATCTGAAAATTTGACAAGATATGCTGCTCAGAGGGAATATATTGTAGACCCAGGTTAATACAGTCACACAGAAAGTTGATGTTATATATGAAACAGCATCTCTTTTGTTACACATATAAACTTATATTGTATTATAGCAAGGTTCCTGTGAACCTTACTTTTTAGAGAAAGGAGGGGCTGAAAAAGAGAAATATGAGATCATGTTCCAATATTTTTGGAAAGAAGTTATATCCAATTAATTTTGAAGGTTGTTATGTAACTCCAATTAGTTTTAAAAAGAGTCGACCGGATCCTTCTAGAATATATCATTAACAAAGATAAGAACTGTCAAGGCAGATTGATGATCAGATTTAATTGGGACTCCTGATGTTTTCAATGGAGAGAAAATCCTATATAAGCCCAGAGCAAGACCCATTCTCTACCATTGATCTTGATCTTGCAAGCTGACGTGGTCCATGCTCTGAGGGTCTCTGAAAAACTGATTGCTGTTTGGTCGTATTTAGAAGTCTCTGCCTTTTGAAGACAATTCTTATTTTTCATATAACCTACACTACACTTCCATATACTGGAAGGTAAGCATATATTTTAATTTATATCTCGTTTATACTGGATGCATTGCTATAAGGTATAGAAATTATGTTTTAGTCTTAAGAGAGTAATATATTGTATGTTGTAGGATTTAGCAGTGGGTGCTTTAGCTTTTTGCATTTTATAACCTGAAGGCTAAACATATGATAACCATATCTGTATTGCTATATTGAAGTACTAATGCTGTTAAACCTGTAAAAGCACTGGATCGCCCAGATTGCTTATTACTTGGGATTTACGGTGGTCTGCGCAACCAACCAATCCACTTTTTAAAGCATTTAATAAACCGAAAGGGCACTACTACTGCTCTGATTCATTAAAACTTCAAATTAAATGAGCCTGTGTGGTTTTTTTGATTATTAAAAAGTTGTCTGGACATATAGCATGCCCAGTGCACGAACAAAACCACAGGAGTTTAAAACATCTCTGTCCTCTTTAAAAGTCTCCCCTGAGTTTAAGAGCGTGCTCAGAGCATATATATAAATAATTCTGACAGGACTGAAAAGGTAAATAAATACATAAAAAGCTCCCTTGATTTATGTTTTTCAAAACCTTGGTAGCTCCATGTTTTTAAAGCATTATGTAGTATATTTAAACAGTTTGCAGTACTTTTTTATGTCTAGACTAAAATGTGTATGCATTGAATTAGTCAATCTTGCAATGTCTCAAATAGTTATATTGAAAAATACTTAAGTTGGTTAAAAATACACATGGATTTCGGAAGTGTATGCAAAATAATCTATATGGAGTGAGTATTTACAGTACATCTGTTGTTTAACTCAGTTGAATAGACATCAGTTCACAGTTCACTATATATAATTGTGCTGCTGACCTAATAATAATAATAAAACAATCTTCACTTTTGTTTGCTTCCTTGAATGGGTAACTGAGATTTAAATTAAATTAATATAATCTGCTTTAGGGGAAACAAATTAAATAACTCTAAAAATGTATATTTATAACATGTGGAATTAGATTGTTAAGGCTTCCACTGACTTTAAAAAACTGAAATGATCCTGTATGCACTCAGTTGTTATATGTGCTGTTTTAGTTATTTTGATCATGACAGATTCTATATTAATCAAACTCTTTTTTTTTTTTATTGGTTCTCAATGACTGTGTAAACAAAGGCAACCGAGTGAGAGCTTTGTTTTGTGTTGAGTGATACCGAACCACTTTACATATCTTACTGGGAATGACTCTGAAAATGAGTATCAGCATAGTCCTATTGGAAAAATATTCTATATGACATGTGAGAATTGAGAACCAAACCCACTGTAGAATTGTTCAGATTTACCCAACCCATTGCAGAATTATCCATAAAAAAAGTATTTGATTTACATGGAGCAAAATGTCAATATTTCGCAAAAGACCCAGGATGATTTATGGCATTTACTGTTCAATTCATGTCAGAATTTTCTTAGTCAACTTGTGTGTCCAAGGGACGTCGTATTGTGTTCTGTAAATAATGACCAGTGACAATGAATTGGTATTATTATTATTATTATTATTATTATTATTATTATTATTATTATTATTATTATTATTATTATTATTATTATTATTGTTATTATTTTTATTATTATTATTATTTTTATTTGGCAGACGCTTTTATATATAGTGCTGTAAGGGCTTCAATTCTAGAAAAAAAGTTGTTTTCCTAAAATTATTTAATTATTATTACAAATTATTCCATC
This sequence comes from Acipenser ruthenus, assembly GCF_902713425.1. NCBI lineage: Eukaryota > Metazoa > Chordata > Actinopteri > Acipenseriformes > Acipenseridae > Acipenser > Acipenser ruthenus. The sequence continues at coordinate 23,355,052 of NC_081207.1, forward strand.
CGTTTCATACAGATATACATTTTAATTAGCTTTAGAAATGGATATAACTCAACCACATCATAAGTTATCAAAAAATAACAAAACAAAAAAAATGTAGATAAAAAAATTCTAATAAATAATTTAAGAGCTCCTACAAGCACCTTAGTTGTTTATTACTAGTTGTGTAACATTACCAGTTTAATTGCAAATAGGGTGTAAACTTAGCATGGTGATAAATGCATTGTATATGTGCCACACTGTTCAAAAATTATTATATATAATAAAATAATTGTATTTTTTTGCTTCGTTATATATTGTTTACATTATTGTGTTCCTCTTTGTTACGTATTGTTTCCAATATGTAGTGACTATATTCATTTTTGTGCATTCATTTATTTTAGACATCTTAATAGTCAACTTCTTATCAAAAATAGCAGAGTATTATGCATGCTTGAGAAATGTTGGCATGACTGCTGACTTGATGGCTGTTAACTTAGTTAACATGGGGAAACACATGAGTAGCCAGTTTTATCCTGGCAGGCTGTTCTGGCCAAGTCCCTCCCAGTAACATTCTTACATTTGCGAGTCAAACCCTGCAGAGATCACATTACCATTCCTATAAATCCCTCATTGGGAGTAAGGTTACCTGTGGTGGGTCCTGATTAGAAGACTAGTGAGTATTTTGATGGATCACACCTGATTTGATAAACACTGCCTTCCATCCATGCTGGTGTCTTCAGCTGCTGCTGCTGCTGAGATGTCTTTATTTCCAAGGTCTTTAATTCATAGGCCTTGAGAGTGAGCAGAATCTGGCAGGAGGAGGCAGCTTTCTTGGCTTGAGATTGACTTGCTTTGACAATATAAAGGTGTTATTTTTCATGTAACAATATTTTCCAGATTTAAAATGAAACCTGGGGAATTAAAATCACAGAAGTCCAGAGGATAGTATACTGTTTATTTCAATTTATTGAGGATTGTGTGCCCTGAAAAACACACTGTTGAAAAACACTGCACTTATATACTGGTTCCACCATTGCAAATAGCATGTCTTCCAACCACCTAGTGGAGTTCTTCATAAAGCTTATCAATAATTTTTACTATCCAGACTAGAGTCAGTTTTTCATTTACCACAAACCTTCACAAGTAAATAGATGGTTACATTCAAACTGTAAGTACAGCAGACCAATAAGGACCACTTATTTGAAGCATATTTTTTGTGTTGTGTGATGGCTGGATCACAATAGGTACAATCACCCATGAAATTGATCCAAAAAATGTGTACAAGGAAATTATATGAATTCTAAATCAAATCGGGTGGCACACAGAAACAAGGTATACAAGTTCTAGATATATTGTAGTCCTAATGAACCACATGGTTATAAATAGATGTATTTAGAGGCAATTTAGACATAATGACATCTATATTCATACTATATGTATCAAACCCTCATTCAAGCATTGCCTTGTGATACTAAGGTGAGGTCAATGTTGTGGATTGGGTTAGTAGTATACCTTTTGTTTAAAGTCAGTCCAGAAGGAAAATGTACAACTCATCTCTTTACTTCTCTGAGAAATACTTGAGTATGTTTACACCTTGTCATTTTATTATTATTTATTTCTTAGCCAACACCCTTATCCAGAGCGACTTACAATTATTACAAGACATCACATTATTTTTACATACAATTACCCATTTATACAGCTGGGTTTTTACTGGAGCAATCTCGGTAAAGTACCTTGCTCAAGGGTACAGCAGCAGTGTCCCCACCTGGGATTGAACCCACGACCCTCCAGTCAAGAGTCCAGAGCCCTAACCACTACTCCACACTGCTGCCCTTTATATATGATATACAGTATGTCTCAAATGTTTCTGTCCTAAATACTAAAAATTCTTGCAGTGAGTTTTAAATGTTGATTCCTGCAATCTTTTGTAAACAAGTCTGTGTTTTTTCAGGTAACGCTTTGATAGCTGGAATTGTATTTCAGGACCTAAATCCGGAATACACAAAGGATACTGGCTCTTTAAGAGACTGTTTATTACATGAACATGAACATCTTTAGATAAATATATTAATGCAGTTTTCTGTAAATATTCCTTTAAAATGTCATAAGTGGGTAAACATTTAGAAGTTTGAGCATTTCTCTTTTGTGTGTCGTTTGTTTCAATATTGTCTAATTTGTTTTTGCTTTTGTTTCTCCAATGGTGGTTTTTGGAGAAACACTGCTGACATATATCCAATTCAAAACATAAGAAAACAAGATCCTTTAAGAACCAAAGCCAAATCATTTGCTTATGCTCATAATTGTGACAGAAATACCTACACCAATGAAGACTGACTTCCCCCCACATGGGACTAAATACAGCAACACTGACCTCAAAAACGGTGGTTGTAAATGTTCTTTTTATAGTTTTTTATGTTCAAATTTCAGTACCTCAGTTTCTTGCCTGTGGTGTATTGTTACCATTGATATTAAATGCTTAATTTAATTTTAACATAAAAAATTACTTGTTTTGAAAACATGCATCAATATATCAATAGGAACACTTAATGTTTTCAGTTATGGCGTTTCATTTTACAACTGGAAGTTAATGTGCCAGATGTTATATAGTTATAACATTGCAAAGTAGGTCACCATTATATGACTGCATAATACTTTTTTCTCTGGAGATTTATTTCCCTAATTAGTAGAGAGAGGATGTCTTGACAAATATGAAGAAAAGTAATCATTACTTAAAGATGATTGGTGAGTTACTTTAATATTACTTTAATATTACTTTACACTGGGGAATTAGAGGGACATTCTGAATTGCTAGATTGAATTTAGGAGATATTTGTTGTCTTACATTTCATCATTTATAAAATTATACTTAATGAATTTTCAGAAGTCCATTTTCTCATTTGCTGCATGAAGAACATTTGAATAACTTTCAATGGTGGAATATGTAGTAAGACTTACCATCAATAAATAAAACCTCTCCTTCAGCATTTGCTTCACTACAGTTTCCAAACGTTCACTCTTATTATACCTTATTTTATAACTTTACTAAATTGTATTTTTACCCTCCTCTGCATAACCAAAAGTACTTCACTGATACTTTATCACATGGCGGTGGAGACCACATTGACCATCGATCGATGGTATAGGAATGTGACCGAAAATTAATTTCACCTTTGAAGACATTGAGAAAGAAATACCTCTAGAAATGTCTGAATTTTATACATTTCTTTTAGTATTATTACATAACAGTCATCTCTGAAACTCAAACAAGACACAAGTTAGAATACTACTAAAAACAAGAATGATGACAGTAATTACTAAGTAGTTACCAAGTCATGCTCAAATTATTATCTATTGAGCATACAGACCCTTGAATTCCCCTGTATTTTCCAAACTAAACTATGTAACGTGGCCCTGTAAGCATAGCCGGTTTTTATGCTTGACTATTACCTCATGAACTCTTGGACCTGTGTATATGGCTGTGCATGCCTAACTGAGAGTAATTACATTTGGCCAGTGACTTATTTAAATTGGCACAAACCTTTTACTTCTGATACAGATTGCCAGTATCAACACAAGAGCAAGATTCCTATCCCAGATGGGTATTTATTTCTAACTGAATCATTTTCTCCCAGCTTTTGTTATTGGTTGTTTGGTAGCAAGGTTAATTTCTATGAGAATTATAATGCACCACCTTTCAATGCTAATTATCTAAAATCCAATGTTTCAGGCTTTTTTTCCACCTAAAGGGGTGAATTGAAAGTCATGGAGCAGCCACTGCAAAAATAGAAATGTATGTAGGAAATTGTGATCTGTAAGAGCCTTGTGTCTATTTGGTGTCATTGTTGCTACCCTGTTAGTCAGCAAAGCTGTATTTCCATGGTAAACACATTGAAAAAATATATCTCCCATTTAAAGCCCCTTCAGTTACTGCATGAATGCAGTAGGTATTCAAGGAAATGCCTGCACATGGATTAGGGAGTGGTTAACATGTAGAAAACAGAAAGTACTGATTAGAGGAAAAACCTCAAAATGGAGCAAGGTAACCAGTGGTGTACCACAGGGAACAGTATTAGGTCCTCTGCTATTCCTAATCTACATTAATGATTTAGATTCTGGTATAGTTAGCAAACTTACTAAATTTGCAGATGACACAAAAATAATAGGTGTGGCAAACACTTTTGCAGCAGCAAAGGTCATTCAAAATGATGTAGACAGCATTCAGAACTGGGCAGACACATGGCAAACGACATTAACAGAGAGTAAGGTACTGCACTCAGGCAATAAAAATGTACATTATAAATATCATATGGAAGATACTGAAATTGAAGCAGGAATCTATGAAAAAGACCTAGGAGTTTATGTCTTCATCTAGACAATGTGGGGAAGCTATGAAAAAAAGGTCAACAAGATGCTCGGATATATTGTGAAAAGAGTTGAAGTAATGTTAAAACTTTACAATGTATTAATAAGACCTCATCTGGAATATTATGTTCAGTTCTGGTCACCTTGTTACAAAAAGGATATTGCAGCTCTAGAAAGTGTGCAAAGAAGAGTGGCCAGAATTATCCCGGGTTTAAAAGGCAAGTCATATGCAGACAGGCTTAAAGAATTGAACCTATTCAGTCTTGAACAAAGAAGACTATGCGGCGATCTCATTCAGCATTCAAAATTCTAAAAGGTATTGACAATGTCGACCCAGGGGACTTTTTCGACCTGGAAAAAGAAACACGGACCAGAGGTCACAAATGGAGATTAGATAAAGGGGCATTCAGAACAGAAAATAGGAGGCACTTTTTTACACAGAGAATTGTGATGGTCTGGAACCAACTCCACAGTAATGTTGTTGAAGCTGAAACCCTGGGATCCTTCAAGAAGCTGCTTGATGAGATTCTGGGATCAATAAGCTACTAACAACCAAACGAGCAAGATGGGCCGAATGGCCTCCTCTCGTTTGTAAACTTTCTTATGTTCTTATGTTCTTATTGTCATTGCTTGCACCCGGGCACCTCTTTCTTTACAAATTAAGCACTGACGCCTCTACCCTCTCAAAGTTCACCAGCTGCCACTGATTATTATTAGTAGTATTAGTACTATTCTCAATTATTACTATGCAAGTATCTGGCAGTTACTTTTTTGCTGGACTTGGTCTTGATTCAGACTCAGACTTCAGGGACTCAGTCTTGGACTCGGACAGTCCTGGTCTTGGTTTTGTCTTGGACTCAGATACTCTGGACTCAACTCCAACACTGCTTTATACTATTGGATGCTACTAATTCTGTAATAAGTTTTACAACTGCATTGCTGAGTGACTGCGAGTAACATATTTAGCTTAGTGTTTATAGATATCTTTGTTTATTTATTTGAATTAAATTGAATATTGAAACGTTTCAACTGTAGGCTATATTTTCATTTTCAGCCATTGTTTAAGTGAAGTGCGGCAAAAAAAAAATGGCATTCCATTTTTCTTACTCCATCTTTGCACAAAACATAACATAATATAGGAAAACAAACATTCAACATGAACTGTGTTTTTTTGTTTTTCTTTAAATGTATTTAATACCGGGATTAGCAATACAAACATAATCTAGCCTATCATATAAGAGAATAAATTAAGAAAAAGAAGAAAAAAACATTACAACCTGCATAGGTCATTTTTTTTTGTGCATAATTTTATTATATTATGTATAATATAATACCAGCATTTGTTATTAATCTTTTCTAAGTTGTTAAACTACCTATTATTATTATAAAATGTAAATGCAATCTAGCCTATAGCCCAGCTACAACATCATAAAGGGCTTGTATACGCCTATATGCTTCAAAATATGTAAATATCTTGGAGAGATGCTTGAATGAATAAATACAAAATAGAGTTTTTCTTCCCTTGTGTTTCAGACCCCTCTTTTTCAGTAAAAGTGTGTTTGATTTGTGGAAATGGTAACTTCGGTTCCCTCCCAAAAGGTAAAACATCTCTCCTCCCATTTTGCCGGGCCTTAAATTTCAGGAATTGTTTGACATGATACTGTGTAAGAGACACTGCAAACTGGAAAGCCACCTCATTTTTGCAGCTTCTCAGAATGGATAAGTTAGTCTTATCTAGTTTAGCACACCTCTGTCAAATGTAGCTGGTGGTAAATTCCAGTTTGGGTTACTAAATGTATAATGCACTATAACGTCATTTTCCAGGAGAGTTCTGAGAAGAAGGAGGAAACAGCTGTTATTCATGGCAGCAAACCAGGATTCATTGAGGCTGTACTTATGTTCATGCAAACTTAAAACACGAAGGGTGTACCGAGATAGATTTTAAAATATAATATACATATACATATACATATATATATATATATATATATATATATATATATATATATATATATATATATATATATATATATATATATAAGAAGTCCAACTATGCTTTATGCTTTAATTGGTCCGCCCAATGTTAAATATCCCACTGGTGACCTGGCCCTTTAAATCTTTTTACTCATCGCGATACATCATTGGAAAGAGGAGATTCAGGCCTTTAAAACGAGGTCCTACTTGTGTATTTCCAGTAGATGACCATATTAGGAGATAGCCTTGAATGCGAGTGTTTTGGTTGTTGCTGCTTTACCTTGGTGCAGTAAACAAACATTTTCACACAAAATCTTTACTAAATAAGAGAAATTATGACATCGAAGGCACAAGGACCTATTTCCCAATGTATATAACAGGAGTTGCAGTGAAACGCCGTAGCGTACATTTATTATATACAGTTGTTGGCTGGCAAAACAAAAATAAACAAACAAACAAAACCTACTCCAACTAGGAATGCTAACTAAACACAAGTCCCTATTTAGGACAGGACAGCTAAGCTGTTCCCCTGTACAGAAAAAGTTGGTAATTTTATAAACAGCACCAACTATCCCACTCAGTAACAGTTCTTCTTGAACACTCACAGTAATCTTTCATAAAGGCTGTGTGGTCCAGTGGTTAAAGAAAAGGGCTTGTAACCAGGAGCGCCCCGGTTCAAATCCCACCTCAGCCACTGACTCATTGTGTGACCCTGAGCAAGTCACTTAACCTCCTTGTGCTCCGTCTTTCGGGTGAGACGTAATTGTAAGTGACTCTGCAGCTGATGCATAGTTCACACACCCTAGTCTCTGTAAGTCGCCTTGGATAAAGGCGTCTGCTAAATAAACAAATAATAATAAAAACTGTCTGTCTTGCTTTACAACCAGCTCTCTGGTAGTCTCCCCCTGAACTGCATTCTAGGCTGGCTTTATACAGCCAGGACCCCGCCCTAACAAGACACACCTGAGTCCTGTTACACAATTAACTTTGGAAATTTTGACTATGACCTTCTAGGAAATGTAGTCTTTTAGTCGACAGCCATTTTACCTCACTACACACAGTACATAGTATATATATATATATATATATATATATATATATATATATATATATATATGTATGTGTGTGTGTGTGTGATAAATGTGGTCAATCGTAAGTAATAAGGTACTGTATGAAAGCCTTTTTGTTGTGTGGTTAAACTGTGTGTATATATTTTAACAGGTAAACAGCTTAGCTGTCCTGTTTATTAGTTAAGTTCCTTACAAATGTGTAGTCAGTGCACCAAAACGGAGTTAGGTTTTGTTTTTGTTTATTTTGTTTATTAAAAATAGCGCGTCAGCGCTTAAAAACTCCATTCCTGTGTGCTGGGTCTGATTTTAAAGGGGTTTTATTCTAATGCTGACAAGTAAAAGCTACAACATTTGTATGTTGCTAAGTGTCCTTTTAGTAACTGTCTATACACTGGACTGCTGAAGGTGAATTATTAATTATTAATTAGTTATATATGGGTCACACTTTATTTTAAGGGCCGTTTTTTGGGGTTTATTAACTGTTAACAAACAGCTAATAAACATGTTAATGTACATTGTTTATTTTCTGTTAACTGTTAGTTAATAATATATAATAGGCCAGTTAAAACTGCAAACACCAGAGCCCTATGGATGATCAATCAAACACCAGAGCCCTATGGATGATCAATCAAACACCAGAGTCCTATAGATGATCAATCAAACACCAGAGCCCTATGGATGATCAGTACCCAGTCAGTTCAAATTGTTACTGTAGTAATGTTTAGCAAATTAAATCAGGTTTTTATTAACCCTAACCCTAACCCTAACCCTAACCCATAGCTAAAAATTAACAATGTTTGATAACAGTTAATAAACTAAAAAATGGCCCTTAAAATAGTGTGACCTATATATGAATATAGAAACAGGATGATCTTTAATTGAGTTCAGTGAAAATATGTCATTAATTTGATACTAATTCAAACAAAAGCTTTGAAAAGAAAATCAACAGGCATGAAAATGTAAGTATTTTGACTGGAAAATAATAATTTATAAGGGAGTTCAATAAATTAAAGGGCTTTACAAAGATCCGTGATTTACAAAGTAAATCAAGCCCAGAATTAGGAGTCGCATGTTGAAGTATATTGTGCTAATCTTATATTTGCAGTGCACACTTAAAAATTATCACCTAAGAAATGTTGCAATGTAATCCCAGACAAGCATCATTATGATGTTCTTCAACAGCTGTTTAATCACAAAAGATTTGCCAACACACATGTGTGGAGCAAGTCTGCACCCCACTCCCCACCACCACCCCTGGGTAAAATTAATCTTTTCTAGCAGTTTCTCAAGCTACTGCCAAAAAATATACAAATCAAGATGACTATATCATGTTACCTGCATAATGAGTCTTTAGTTGAAACAATTCTCTTTATATTTTAGTATTTCTAAGTAGTACGTTCCAGTAATCTTTCCAATCTTTGTACCTTATTTTTTAAAATTTTAAACATCTGCTATGTAGTTGTTGCTCTTTCAAATCTTATTCATGTTCAAAAAGAAAATGTTTATAGTTTAAAAAAGGGTGCCTATTTGCACATACATTGCCACAGCAACAACATGCATATAGTGTCAGACTGATAACTCCTGATATATTTAGCTGGGAGCCTATGAAAGAAGGCATATTCTAGTACAGTATATGAAGTATATGATGTTATGGAGTGTATGTTTTTCATGGTCTCCCCAATGTTTAAGGGACTCAGTAAGAAATGTAAGCATTTTGTAAGCCATGGTTATTACCCCTTTAAGCTTATGTACCAGTTCTGGTGATATCGCTATGGTTACCTTAAGTGAGGCTGCTGGATTAAATGCCAATTAGGGTAACTGTGTTCCCAGGAGGTCACAGGTGAAGGGAAGTCCCAATTAATGGTTTAAGTCACTTCACCAGAAATGCTCCCAAAGCACATACCAGTATTTGTAAGAAAAAATAAAGCCATTTTCTTCTGAAATAAAACATAATTCCCTTTACTCTGTGTTCTGTTGAGTTTTATCTTTGAATTGAATTCTGAACATTATTTACACCTTTGGAACCATGTATTTCTATTTTTATCATGGGCATTTTGCATAGTGTGTGTAGAGGAACACAATTTAGGAAGCAGTACTTTTAAAAACAGCTTTTGATACAGAACACAAAAGTGGCCCTTGCATGTTTATTTAATCACAATGAAAGCAGGTTGGTGAACTTGTCAGACCACGGTTACTACGGTATATATACTGCAAAGAGACTGCAATCCTCTACTGAGCTATTGAAATTAAACTTATTTAACTTCCATCTTCAACAAAGACCCCAGTCATTTTGATTCAGGTTGAGTTCTTGGTGTTAGTTTAGGGTGGTTTTATATAGTTAAGTTATAGTTATTATCACATATGATTAAAAGTAAAATATAAACAATGTTAAATCTAAGAAAATTGCAGAGTCAGAAAAAACAAACAAATGGAATCATCAGACTAGGGATCTGAAAGCAAAACTTATCGTAACTGGAAAACAAACCTTCAGATGGTGTTATGTAGCTTTGCAAACTTTGTGGGAGAAGATATTTTTTAAAAAAATTATGTGGCAGGGCAGAAGCCGTGTACTTGTAAATTTGTATACTGTGTGCAGATGGAGTTAAAAACAATTCCTGCTATGCAAATTGCAGTGTACTTTCCTTCCAATTGGGCAGGCCAATTACAAATTTAAAAATATGTTGTTTTAATAGCTGGCCTCCCTAATTTGAAGCGAACGAAACCCCTGTGAGGAATGTGGTCTGGTTAAATTGGTAAATTGATTGCCAGTTTCACCTGGCCTCATGCATGTAGCTAGAGCTCGGTCTGCTAGAGTCAGTTTAGCTCAGGAGAGTGGGTGTCTGTGTGTGCTCTGTCCTGGTCACCGAGATTTCTATCTACTTGGGTGAAAATTGCCTCTGACCTTGCTTGAAGGTCTGTACCATTTTCATTTATATTTTGTAGTTTATAACTTGTCGTATTTGTACTTTGTCCTTGGTTCTGAGGCAACACTAAAATGAATCCCATTAAGTTAAGAAAATACAGTAATGGTGCTGCTGGCAGAGCCCAGCTTTCCTGCACATTGATACAATATCGGTGCTGGTAGCTGCCTGCATTTTACATACATACTAATATTGTACAGTACATCTACTGTAGTGTCACCTGATTAACCCGTGTCACCTTCCCCAGACTGTTACCAGCCAGGGAGCTGTCCTGAACAGGTGGTGCTGAAACAGTGATTCTTGAGACCCCACACGTTCACATCCACAAAACCATGATCATGGAGTGCTCACTTAGCTCCTTTCCAGTGCAAAATATAACAGAGATTCGCCACTCCGTTACAACATCATAGGCATCAATAAAGGTAATTATATAATGTATTGGCATAATGTGTGTAAAGCTACGCTCATATTTTAGGCTAGAAAGATACAAAACTAACCCAAGTATTTAAGGATTTTCTGTCAGTATTTCAACAATGAAAGTTTGTACACTGTATTGATCTTCTTGTTTTCTTGTAATCACTGCATCATTGTGCCTCTTTGAACTTTAAACATATAGGGGCACCCCGACCCCTGACATAATTTAAGATGAAACCTATATTAAACATGCATGTTTATGCCTCTTGGGTGTCTGGTGTTATCTTGTCATCACTTGGTTCCCAGTAGAAATTACAACTGTGGCTTTAATCATTGTGCACTGAGCTGGAGTTACTCCCCAATCCCATATGTCAGAAACTATATATAGCAGCAGAGAATGATCTAATAATGTTGCAATATGTGTTCTGGTCATTATTGATTTATGTCCTGTACGTATTGTGTGAGTATGTGACATGGGTTGGGTTGACTACATAGATCCTGGTATCATTTAATATCCTGTCAAGTATTATCTTTGTCGTACATTATTTACAGGGTATGTGCTGTATCAGTTTACATTTTTTATGAGGTTCCAAATTATAACGTGTTTATCTGTATTGCAATCCTCTGGATTTGTGTATAATGCAGTTAGTCTTCTGTGTGCCAACGATGGCCCTACATCTTAATCACAATGTATTAGCTGGATTTTCAAATTGTTTATCCAGCCCTTCCCTTGTACAAGTTTACTGTAATAAACAGTGGGAAAAGCATGGCAAGTGTAGTAAAGCACAGTAAAAATGTAGTGAAAGCATGGGAAATCATTGGAAACAATAGTGAAGTGTGGTACAAATCATGGTTAACCAACTCTTTTTCAAGACTGTCTGCTGCAGACAATACCCTCAAACCTCATGTTTTTCCACTGAAATGCCATGCACTGTGGAGCAAAGCAATCAGATTGCATTTATTTTGAGAGCATTCAAGATGTAGAAATAATCCCAAGGAGGTGGGCATCTGGACATCCCCACTGCCATTTGTTTGTTAAAGATTTTCCACCAGAGCAAATTATAATATTTTAATGTCACAAGGTTGTTGTACATTTGGAAGAATATTTTTCTCTGGAATAAGAATGGGTTCTAGCCTCTCATCTTTCTCCCCAGTGCACTTGCTAGTGGTTTTTAAATCCTTTTCTATGACAAAAAAGCCCAGGATTTTGTCTTTTATCTCTCCTTCCAGTTTGATCAATAGTAATAATCCAGGCAGCACAGAGAAGCTTTAAAAGTGATTTGAAATCCTTTGCGTTTGTTTCCTTCTCCAGCAGCCCTGTTTTAATCAGCATGATCACAATTTCAAACAGCATGCAACAATTCACTAAATGTCGATCAAAATTGTTGTAGGGGGTGAGGACATACCATATAATGGTCCATTTTGGCTGGTTCGGCAGATTTTTTAAAATGTTTTTATTATTTATTTATTTATTTATTTATTTATACAGGAATTTAACCCATTGAGACCTAGATATCATTTACAAGGGGGTCCTGTCAACAAACATATACAATAAAACAACACAATAGCATGTGTGGTACTGACTTAATCATTTTAGGAGTCATTAGCGAAGGACATTCACCCAAACATGTACGGATCCTCAATCAGGATCAAAACATTTACATGAAGCCCTAGACGATTTACAGAGACTAACATGGAAATGTACTTATATCATGATGAAAATAGTTAAAGGTTTTTGGGAGCCGATAGGCAAAGGACATTTTACCCAAACATGTGCCAACCCCTGGAACGACCAGGTTGGCAGAATCACAGGAACGCAGATTATAGTTGGTATCATACCTATTAACCAGAGCAGTTAAATAACAAGGCACCGATCCTTTAAGAAACTTAAACACAAAACAGTACCAATGATAAAGCCTTTGATCTGTAAGTGAAAGTCAGCCTAATTTTACATGTCGCAATGATGAGTCAAGGTGGGACATTCTAATACAAATCTGCAGCATGAGTTGTAAAATAGTTTATGTGAAGACCGAGTAGAAGTGAACTGGTAAATGTAATCACCATAATCAAGGACAGGGAGAAGAGTAGTAATCACCAATTTTGATCTGCTAGACTGAGAAAAGATCTTCCTATTTCTAAAAAGGAAGCCTAATTTAGGCCTCACCTTTGAAATCAGTCCTAGTCCAAGATGGATTTTTATACTGCTTTCTATTGAACAGAATAACATAGTTTGCGTCTTAGATACATTAAGTAACAATCTATCATGAGATAGTTTTTTTGTACGATGTCAAAAGCAGTCTGCAGATCCCTTTCGACCTCCTGTATGCAGTGTCCTGCTGAATATAGAATAGAATCATCAGCATAGTATTAGTATCATCCAAGTTAGTTCCTAGATCATTAATATAGAGAGTAAAAAGGATTGGGCCAAGGACACAACCCTGAGGTAGCCCCGTAATCAGAGGTTCAAAATTGGAAGTAATACCATCAGCTTTAATAGCTTGTGTTCAATCTATTAAATAGTTCTTAAGCCAATCCACTGTTCTATTACTTAATCCCAGTGGAGTAGTTTTTTACTCCGTATTAAATGGTCTACGGAATCAAATGCTTTGGACAAATCCAAGATAAGAGCACCAATAAATGTACGAGTCGCTTTAATTGCTCATTTACAAGGCACTCAAATATTTTAGCAATAGATGAAAGTACAGATATTGGTCTATAGTTGTTAAGGTTTGTGTATTCACCTCCCTTATAAACAGGGACAACATATGCTGACTTCCAATCTGATGGAATTAAATTAGAAATAAGATAATGATTAAACAGATAATGGTTGAGCAATAATCCAGGACATCTGATTTTCTTTGATCAAGGTTCAGTAGTAATTTGTATACTTCTGATACTTTTATACCTTGGGGGATTTTGACAGTTTTTGAATTTTTCACTAAGCATGTCACAAAGAAAAATGCAACCGGTAAACTTTTACGATAAGCATTTGCTATCTCTCCGTATTAAAACTTAGCTATGGTTCACAACATAACACAGTGAATGATCACAGTATCATGTAATTGTAGGACAGTATTGCCACATGTGAAAACTTTAACAATAAAAATCCAAAATGAAAAAGTTTTAATTCTATCTACCTCAGGCTGTGCTGTTTAGTTCACCTCCAACACCTGCATGCACCTCTTTTCAGTCGTGGGGCAGTCAAATTGACTCCCTGCCTCCCCTGGCAGGGAGTCAACCTGTGACAATTATTTCAGTTCTACTGTATTGGCTTAAATGGTTTTGATATTTATTCACCAATCCTAATTCATAAATCAGGCACTTTATTTGGATTTATTGGCTTTATTTGAAAATGTTTGGTACAATCTGTCCAACCTAAATATTATGTTGAAAATGGTATTGCAGGAATACCTGCAACGCAGAAGACTACAACATAATGTGTTTAGTAATGTAATGGTGCAGTGGTAACACTTTCATAGTATAAGGAGTAAACATAATAAAATGTAAGGGACAAGGTTGTGCCATACAGTATCACCTGTCATTCACTGACTCAGTAAGTAGCTTCAGATTACATTTTTTTTTTTTACTATACCCTCGACTTTTTATTATGATGTTTGCAATCATTCTGATTGGTTCTTTATTGCAATTACTCAAATACCATTTTGGCTAGTGTCTTTACGGAAGCAAGAGCCAGCCGTCTACTTTGAGTAAAGTTTACTTTTGCTTTGCTGCCCATACACTGCAGTGCACTGCCTGGTGCAGGTGGTTACTAATGTACAGATACTGTTCGTGACTGCACTACATTACTTACATTATGTCTATTTCAGGGCGCTAGAGCCGAGGAGCAGTTCCTGAAATGATAGTCAAAGCACCTTAACACACTATTTGTCAGGATTTGTACTTTTCAATGTCAGTGGTCTGTCTACCATATATTCAGTCCTTTTTAGGGAGTTTTTGTAAAACTCACTGTTACATTACACTGTTTTCCTAATTAATAAACACACATTTGAACAACTGAACATGTTTATTTGACCTTTTCATACTGCATAATATGTACTATGTGGGCACCTTTATTGTGTCATATTCTTCTATCAAAACGGGAGTTGTCTTAACAACCCTCTCACTGACTGGTTTTGCCTGCCATCTATTGCAGTGCATGGAAGTAGAAAACTGTGTTGCCTGTAGACTGTGATAAATTGGTTTTAATATAATAATTTAGCTCTGCCAAAAACCACCAGAAATCATCAAAGAAAGTAACACATTAATTTAAAGTGTATTGTGATTAATACTCTTTGTAGAATTCTGATTTCCCATGTGGACAATCACACTTAACCCATGTGACCTAGGTCTACCGCAGTTTTCTACGTTCTTGACTGTCATGGTGGATCTGTATTATTATACACCTTTAAGAGCCTTTCTGCCTGTGGCTCAGAGTCTAATCAAGTAGGGTGTAGACTTTTGAGCCGGCCATTCATTCATTGTTTAAATTGAACCTGGATACAGATTTGTTAGTGCAAGAAGTGCAAGTTACCACCTAAAAAATGTATTTGTCATGAGCAATGGTCTGATGTGATGATTCATGCAGGACATGTTTTTTTTCCTAGCATTGTTCTAGAATGTTAAGATTTCTTGCTCAGGAAAAACTAGGATAATGCACCTGGTAAGAATATATTGGTGAGAGTCAAACACATTTAAATCATTCAGAATACAATGTCATGGGTTCCCAGAATCATACATCAAACCAGAGTTGTTTCAGTGTTAATTTCCCTGAAACATCAAAGTAGTTGATTAAGACTGAAGATAAGGCTGCAGAACATATGTACAGCTGAGTAGCAAAGCAGTAAACTTGATGAGTCACATCAGAGCACAGATTCTGAGGATGAAACTGACAATGAAGATGTTTTTGTTATTTGAAGCTTATTTAGACTAATATGAGCCTGACATATATGGATACAGTATACAGTAGTCTCCACATGTAGGAACACCTCCAAAGAGGACAATTCACCTAAGAGAACACCCTTGTGGTGAAACTGATTTTTCCCATTGTAAATGCTCCACCTAAAGGAACAGGAACTTTGGTTAAAAGAACACCTTTTTGGCACTGTTAACAACTGATACAGTACTGTTTTGTAATCTGATAACTCATTATAATCAAACTTAAATTCAAATGATTTATTTAATCTTTTCAAATGCGACTTGTCATCGTGAGAGTGTCTTGAGGCACGCTGATTGGTTTATTCAATCTTTCCAGAACCGCCATCATATCATTGCCTCGTTTTGTATTCTGATTTCCACGAGTGCACCTCATCGCTACAAAATGACATTGTAAACAAATGGCAAAAAAACGCTGCTGTTTCTCTTGCTACAAACAGTTGCAAATTGTTCAAGCTCCTGAAACAAACCTGAATCAGACACAAGTCGGCAAGCAATTTGGTGTTTTCCGTTCTGTTAAATAATTTTGTGTATGTCTTGAATATTGCTCCTGTACAGGTATTCATAATTAATCTAGAGCTGCTGCTGCATTTTTTAATGGTGTGCAAGGGTGTAGTGTTAATGTAATTTGACAGTTAGTTTATTAACATTAATTTGTCTGTTACTTTATTATTTATAGTTTATTAACACTCTTGTCTACTGGCTTTCTCTTACTTATTCTATTCATTTCATATGTTGATGCACGTGCATCATGACAAGTAATACATATTTATTGATTCATATTGTGTCTGGTGGTCAACTCCGTTTTAAAGAACACTTCAGCTAAGAGAAAACTTTGCTTGCTTCCCGAGGGGTGTTCTCTTAGCTGGAAATTACTGTATATATATATCAACAACCCCATAAAAATACCACTGGGATATATGTTCGACATTGAAAAGTATTGGACAGACTGCACCAACCATTTACAGTTTGCATGTCCTTTTTGCGAGATGAACACATTAGAGAAAGGAAATGCAGTCCTGTATATTTGTCATGATCATGTTGACTACAGATATGAGATTTCCCTCTGTATGCATATGTAAATAAAACATTTGTGGTTATTCATATTATAGCCATACTGTCTCAGTCTGACTGGTGGTGGAATATTTTGTATATGCTGTAAATATTACATGTATATTTCTATCAGAGCAGGGATTTTAGATTGAATCCCTGCATTGTGTAAACAAAACAATGGCCACCCACGCAACAGCATTCACTGTGATTGGGACTAAGTGCAAAGCCTGCTGCTCTTGCATACTGAACAAAACTGAGCTGTCTCTCAGCTCCTCCTTTTATGCACGTGGTCAAGCTAAATTGGCAATTCATTTACAAATTTAGCTTGACCACATTCTTACATGTTTTTAAATTCCCCTTCAACAGGCAGACAAGCCAGTCTGATTGAAGGGGAATCTAAAAACATGTTATAATGTGGTCAAGCTAATTACAAATCCATTACAAATGATGATGAAATGTTACATTATTAAGATGATATTTCACAGTACCTTGACTAAACAAACTAATGCCTGCATTTTCAATCCCAGATAATTTCCACAGATGATTTGAATTCCAAATCATCAATTTCAAAGCAAAGGGAGATGACACAGAAAAACAAGAGCAGGTACCTGTGGCAAAGTGGCTTGCCGTGCTCAAGTGTAGTTGGTGCAGTGCTCAGGAATAACACACACAAGACAGTGAAAGTTCAGTAAAACAGCTCCTTTATTTGGCTGGGTTGCGTGTCAACAACACTTAAATAATAAGCACAGTCGCTTCACAGTCATGTGTATCGCTCCGTGAAAAACAAGTGTTTCAGTCCTGAAATAATCTGACACTTTATAACTACATGAAACACTGACACGATCACTTCTCTAGACAGTGAGTGCTCGAGTGCAGGTGGGGTGAAATACAACAGTTTGTGAAACAGGGGTGCAGTGTAGTCCGGGTTTTGGTGCTGGCTAATAGCAACAGCTCCTGGTTTGTGTTAGCCGTCTAACAGTGACAAACCGACAAACAGTTAGCACAATCAAACAAACAAAACACGAAATTATGCATTTCTCTAGATTTAAAGTATTATGGATTTTCTTGTTGTTACTGTATCTTGTAAAGCGCTTTGTGATGGTGGTCCACTATGAAAGGCGCTATATAAAATAAAGACTGATTGATTGATTGATTGTTTGATATAAATACAGCTGTGCCAAGATTCAATTACTAATTAATCATTCACTTGAATCTCAGCACGTGAACTAATTTGTGCAATCCCGTGCTCACATACTTTATCTGCACGTGAAGTGATTATGCAATCCCCGTGCCTGAATAAAACTATATATTTTAAATCACTCATGCTACACAGACCCATTTATATCCCGTGCACCAATACATATACACCAACATTAACACACCACACACAAAATATAACACATAACACACACATGGGTGGGGCACACTGCCACATACCCTTAGTCACTTCCCCTGCGATAGCTAGTCTCCTCCAATCCATGACTGACACATTGCATACCGCTTTAGGGCAATGACTTTGGGCATTGTGACTCCGCCCCCTTCCTGGATGGCTGGCTTCTGACTGACCCTGGAATGAACTGCCAGACCGACCAGTACGAGGCACTCTGTTCCTGTTATATAGCGCCCTCACAGATCGGGAGGGAGATTGTTGACTAGGATTCATTCGCTCTCTGTCACAGTACGTCATAAAACATTCAAGCCACAGTTGGTTGTGACTTCCTACTATTGATTGATCTTTGTTAAACCAGATGGCAATTCATACTCCTTTTCTATTCACGAATGTTGTACCTGCCTCGGCATGTCTTCCTTTGATGAAATACACAGGTGTGTTTTACACAAGTGAGTTACCTATCTTAATCCAACACCAGTTTTATATTACTGGCTTTACAAAAACATGAAAGGATTTACGTACCGAATATCCTCTTGCTATTCTCTAAATAATAATTGCTGCTGCTTCCTGGTATGAAATTCCTTCCAGATTGTAACATTTTGGTTGGAACTCCTAACTCACAAATTACTTCCCCTAGTATCGCAATCCTGCATAGTTTTTTTTTTTTTTTTAATAGTTTGTTCCAATATATTAAAGACCATTAAAGGATTTTTAAATCTGTCTACTGTAACCTAACATTAATGTTTGCTGTCATACCAAGTGGTTCTTATTTCCATTCCTATTTCAATTTCTCAATTCTACAGACTTTTTTACTGTTAAGGTGCTTTGAGTTGAGGGGTGCTCTTCAGTTCTGTGTCTGTGTGGCAACGTGGGTTGCAGTGCGCAGGTATAGAGGTGATGCAGTGTTCAAGATAACAACAGACAACAAAGTACCGGTCAACTGATGGTTTTAATTTGTAATCCAGTAGTCTGATGACACTTGTCCTTTAGTGGTTCAAGCTTAACCATAACAAAGGAACAGATCACCTTGTTAAGTCTCCTTCTATACCGTCAGTCACGTTCTCTTGGTTAATGAGTACAACCTTTTCTCCTCCAAACCAAGGTTGCCACATCGCTTCCCATCTGGGGTGATGACTTGGTGTACTGTAGCTCCGCGCCCTTTCTAGATGGCCAACTTCCACCTAACCCTGGGAATGAATTGTCAGGCCATCCAGTCCAGGGCACTCTGTTCCATTTACACAGCACCTTCACAGGTCGGGAGGGAGATTTATCACCAAGAATCATTCTGTCTCTGTCACAGTCTGCCAAAGATATATTTAAATAGGACACATTTGAATTTATTTTGCTGGTGATACACTGCAATTGTTGGGCTGGTGATCATTTCCATAAAGATTGGCAAATACTTGTTTATGGAAGCAAATAGAATTGAAGAGCAGCTCCTGAACTCAAAGCAAAAAAAAAAAGGCAATAAGAACTTCTGAGAATGACGAAATCCACGGGATGTGCTAACAATAGTATTGTGTTATGGAACACATTGTTAATAAAATCTCTTGTGCGTCAACATCTGTTTTACAGAATATGATTGTCATCAAAACCATAAGACATAAACATCTTTATAAGGAAACGGCACTGGAATGGGGAAGAACGGTGATGAAGGGCAAATATATATGAAACAAGGTGTCAACAAGAAGGTGATTGTCGATACCCAGAGGTACTGCCAAAGCCTTCTAACACATGGGATTTGAAGCAATTAGCATTGTGTTTAAATGCAGATAGGAAAGATAATGGAGAAGGTGATCAGAGCAGTGAAAAGAAATATAGAAAGGGATTGTGGACTTTATTGTCTTATTCATTGAGAAAGGAGGCTTCTTCACAATTATTACTCAGCAGACACAAGAGAAGAAAACAAGATAAACCATTGAACACTTAACACTTACATTATCATTTATTATTAATATAGTGGAAGATATTTGACCTGAGTAGCACTTATGGTAATGCAATTCTTGATTTTATTAATAAAGTAACCAGCTTTACACTATATGAAGAAAAGTTCATGATCTATTTCAGTCCCTTTCCAATAACACTGACATTTTAATTCACAGAATTGTATTAACAAATCTACAGTGCTGTATTATGTGCATTACTAAAAAAAAAAATACAGATGACAAGCAAAAAGATTTTAGTGACTGGCATATTTTTAGCATTTTGCCGAGTGAGTTGTTAAAAAAGCAAGTTTCTAGTGGAATAAGGGACATCCTTCATTTAAATAAAACCAGCAGGAAACACCAGCGGTTGCAGCACTTTCATTCGCACGCTTAGAAAGCATTTTGTTGTTTTTAGATTCTGCAGCTGCAAAATCAGGAGCTGTAATTTCGTTTAATAAAACAGTAGATTTTAAAGCGATATACAACACAATGCAATACAATAATGCACGGTAGAATCAAGAGAAGGGAAACTGAAACTTACAGTAGAACCACCTTAACATTGGTTTCATTACTATATACTCTGAGGATAAATGTGAACAAAAGTGAACCACAATTTTGATGAACTGCCCAGCACATGATTATGAATACAGCCCTACACGTTTAAATGCAACTTTATAGCCTCTGAACAAATACTTGTTCTACAGTATGCTTTGATACTAAAAATACAAACAGCAAAGGTTAAAAGCCTCTGAATCCTGGCAGCAAAAGTGAAAAACCTTGTATTGCAAACAGAATCAGGGGTTCTCCTGTTTGTCAATATATACCATGTGAGTTTCCAGCTGTAGAAACTATGACAATGTTTAGAAAAGCTTCAATATATTTCAGATAGGGCACTGATCCAACAGAGGGATAATGTTCGATGCTGGCAGCAAGTTTATCACTCACTATTACTACATAATGTTAATAGCAGCGGTTTTGCAATTACATTTTTTTTTTTACATTGAACAAATACGCCCACATTAAGTGTGGGAGCAGTGGCAGTGCCTGGAGTTGTGATAACTGTGCTATACAAAGCGAAGTGGGCTAGGCTTGATGGATTGAACCGCCTACAGCCCCTGCAGCCTGGAGAGCTTAGACAGGGGAAGAAGTGAATTAATCAATGCAAACAATGTGGAATTAAAGCAAGGGGATTGGCATCATATTACATCAACAGTGAACTGGAAGGTCGAATTTAATGGCTAAACATTGTTATAAATAACGGGATTTTAATGTACATATTTAATTTTCGAAAGCTCTTGACAAAATATTGCAGCGCATGCTACAAAATAAAGATGGATAGGCTGTGAACTTGAATGTAGAATGGCATAAAGCCTGGAATTCTTTGCCGCTTTCTCTGGAAAATTGTGCACATATGAAGTGTATTTTACATTGTGTATTCTCAGGTGGGAAATTAGCATGGGTGCGTCCTAATGCAGTAAGTGTAGTTACAATTGTTGAAATTGAAGTCATTGGTTTGAGTACAGTATGTTTTCTTGAAATAATAGCATACTAGTTCAAAATAAAAATAAAAAAAACCTGACCGAGCCCTACCTTTGTTTTCATTTGTATTAAAAGGAGTGCCAACTACCTACAATGTCAACTACCTTCATTATTTGATTACCTTTAGGCTTTAGAATGCTGAAAATGGTTTGGTTTATCTAGATTTCTTAACGCTTATTCTAATTACAACCCTATAGATAAACTATTGTATCCAGGTACCTTTTCTGTAGGTCATGTGATTTGATTGCAGGCCATTGGAGTGAGTTTGAACCCACTCATAAAGTGATTGGGTATCTGGAAGCAACATTAACTTTTCATCAGTAGTGTTGTCTTTGTAATATCTGCTCTTTGCAAATTAAAGTATAAAATACTAGCAAAGAACCAAAAGATCTTCAACAAAAGGAAAGGGGAGCATTGATAGTATTGCTAGCACTACTAAGAGGTAACAAAGGGATTTTAAAACATAGCACTCTGCTTTTATGTAGGTTTAGGCTTGTTTACATGTGACTCCATGACATCTGTATTTGCATACAAATACAAAAGGAGGCAGTATTTTAGGTGGTTGATTGCGGCTTGGAGCAATACTAGGTTTCTAATCAGCTGCATCTAGCTAACCCAACGACCAATCAGTTCCATTTCAACACTGTAGCCATGGGAACACTAATGGTTGTCTTCACTGTAATGAAAATAGTGCATTAAAACAATATTTTATATTTACTGTGGTATTGATAGGTGGTTACAGCAATACCTAAATACATTTCTTTTTAGATGGCATTATAGTATACAGAGGCCCCTACTTAATTCGCGATATTGCGGAAATTGCAGATTGTGCAATATTAGTTTTCTACCGCAGTGTCTAACAGTGCTATAATTAAAGAGCTATAATTACAATTTTTCTTATTTTTAACGCGATTTAGGTAGGGCCCTAAGTATACATGTATTACAATAATGTATGAAAAAAACCCCTGCAAAAACCATACTATAATACATAAAGGGGTATGGCAGGAGTACCAGACTATTTTAAATAATACAAAATATATGCTTTTTAAGGTAGTTATTTTAAGAAAAGAAATACTCTTCACCAACAGCATGAATTAAAAATGAACAAAATAAAAACTATTAAGTAAAACTAGGTTGGTAAAAGCTGCAGACGTGTGCACCATACGGTACAGTGTTTTGTGACAAGCAATAGACATTCTACAGTAGCCTTAATCACATCATTGTTGCTACTTGATCGTTGCTCAACTTCTTTGGTCTATCAGTATATATCATTTAACAATTTTCTAAAAAGCATGCTATCCTACATTTCGCTTTTTGATAATTAATTGGTTGAATTAAACAATGTAGAACAGGGTTTGAACAAAGACCAGGTATGGACACCCCTGGTTTAAATGATATGTACAAATAAATAAATAAATGCAAATTGTATATTCCTTCTAAAAGCTTCCAAGTTATTATTTTCAGTAGTATAGCCCCCTCTTGTGGTGTAGTAGAAAGTGCTGGCTAAGATCACCATCAGAAATATTTTATTGGATTCATGATGCCATTTACAGCATTACACAACAAAAAATGAAAACAAACTTTTGTGTAACTGGGCTGTTCCTCATGGTTTATTCATTTGTTATGCAAATGGTGCTTCTCGACAGATTTTAGATTTTTTTTAGATTAAATCGACAGATTTTTTTTTTTTGTTTAAAGTGATTGTAGCTAACAAAATACAGTTATTGCATACATCTTACCTGTTGTGCACCTCCATTGGTTAAATAGGTCTCAAATGTTCATTTTCGAAGAAAAAATAAATAAATATATATTTATTTTAAAACATCATATTAGGTACTTCACTTGTTTTTAATGAAAATACATGTTTGCTACTGTATGTGTTTCTTTGAAAAATGCACTGTAGCTAATGAAAGTGCAAAAGGTAAGATTTGTGGAATCATTTTGTTAGCTATAATCACTTGCAAATTCCTACCTCCAACTTATGGAAGGAGGTAGGAATTTTCCTACCTATTGTGGACCTACACCCTGTTCACAATATTATGGAAGGTGTTTCCATTTTTTGTTCATGTTCACAATGTACTGGACAGATTTATTTTGTATCACTGTTTTAGAAGGAATTGGAAAAAAATAAGAATGTGGCACTAGACAAGTTAATTTCTGCAAATATACCCTGCTTGTTGCTCCCGGGAATGGTATGTTGGTGTCTTTAGGCTGGGCTAGGCTATTACATGTCATAAGTCAACAATTCAAACATGCCACCTTTTGGATTGTCAGTCAAGGCCAAAGGGGTAGTAGATGGAAGTATTCCAACAGAGCACAATAAACAGCTGCTATTTATACGTGTCTAGAAAGCACTATACTGTAAGTGCCTACAGCATCAAAGACACCAGAGCAAACAGAATATCAAGTTCTATTGTTAGTACTGTAGATACTCTTGCACATGGTATACTGAATGGACCCATATCTGATATTTTAATTGAGTATAATACAGCATTCTCTAATACAGTATTATAATATATTGTAGACCCTGGTATTGATGTGATATAGCCATCTGAAATGTTTTTGTATCAGATGGAAGTTATTTAACAATAAGATTATCTACACTATTTTATTATTCCTATTAACTATATGTTATTTAAAAAAAAAAAAAAAAAAAATTGTATAGTGTTAATCCACAGTGCTCTGTATCCAAGAAGTTTCACAAGGACCAATTTCAGTGAGCCAAGAAGAACAGAGTTTACTAGAAATTTCAATCTTTTTTTTGACCCAAAACAGTATACACCCACCGATACTGGTATATGGTGCTAAGGGGTAGGACATTTGTTTCCAGTTTTACACAATTTACATAGGGCTTCTGCTTTTTGGTTTTTATAAATTTAATTTTTCTGTGCTTTTTCGAGTTTTATGCAAATAATTTTTTTTTCAGGGCTTTCACTTTTTCTATACTGTATGAAATTACTGTTTTCGGTTACTTTCCAAAGTTTGTAAGCAGTTTTTTTTCTGTCACAATATTAACTTGACAGTACTTGAATACTTCAGTTGTTCCTTCTTTCCCTTCCTGTCTTCCACAACTAAATCCTTAAAGTGTCATTAAAGAGGTGCAGATAATAATAATAATAATAATAATAATAATAATAATAATCAGTGAAACTCTGATTACAGATTATGGTATTTTATTCATAATCAGCACCAACATCCCTACTAATAAGGAAAAACACTCAGTTACATAAAAAAAAAAAAATAATAAATACTCAGATTTTTCCTTTTATTTTTTACTAGCCCTTTCCTTCTTGGCACTAAGGATTTTTTTTTTTTACGTGTAAATGAATAAACAAGTAACAGAAAAAAAAAATGACAGATTTGTCTCATTGAATACACCAGGTAAAGAATACAAATTATTAGTAATTACACTGTTCAGTGCAGAATGTGAAATACAAGGTTACAGAATCTCACAGGAGTTTCAGACTGTCAGTGGTTCCTTGAGAAAAATCGTCTCCAATGTAGGAAGCTATTCACTGGGGTTCTGAATAACAATCAACAAGTATTCTTTGTCTGAAAAAAATATATAAATAAAATAAATAGTATTTACTTTCTTGCAACCTGCTGAACAGTTTTGATGTTAAAATTACAAAAACATTCAACATTCAAAACAAGTCAGACAAAAAACTAATGTACAGACTTCCAAGGATATCTGTCAGTATTTGCACGGCTTATGGTAGTCCTTATGTGTCTAAGGAGTGATACCATTCACAATGGGCTGAATTATAATATTAAGCAGAAACTGCTTAATCTCAGTTGTGTATTAAGCCAGTTGCACATGACTGACTAGACTTTGGTTAAATGTCTGGACTCAATAAATAAATAACAAAAGCAATAAGGATAAGAGCAAAGCAAATTTACCTGGTGCTACCATGATTTCATGTTTCTTTGATCTGACCCGGAGAAAGGTCAGATCATTCTGTGGGTCAATGTCTCTTACTGTGCTTCTAGCTTTCATTGTGAGCTGATGGAGCAGCCCTGCATACTGCACTGTTGTCGAGTTATCAAGTGTTGTTCTTATTGGGATTCCTGAGAAAAAGGCATTAAGATACTTGAACAAAGTAAGACAAAGGTCAAACTTTCTACAGTTATCATTTCCAGGGAAGATTTTGGTCAAATCGTTTAGGATTATCTCCCTGTTATTCATTGACAGACTATGGACCCCTAACCATCTGATGGTGTATTTGCTGAGTTTTGTTACCAGGGAGAGAACACCACCAACAAAGCTGAATTAATCAGTAAAGTCCCCATAAAATAAAAGGACACTGCACTAGCAAAACCATTATATTAGGTTGTCTGTGGCAAAAAAAGAAAACATCATTCCAAATGTGTTGTGCTTTTGCCTTAATATTCATTTAAAACAAGTCTTATTAGAACTGTTCTCCACTAACAATGTATGGATAATATCACTCACATATATCAATGAATGACTTACCTTCTGCATTGACTACAATTGTTCCAATCACTCCTTTGTGGGACTGGATCCTTTTCAATGTTTCTTCAACTTCTGACTGGAAAGAAGATTGTTTGTTTGTTAATGCATGTTGTTACAAGAAACCAGATCAACAACATTTGCTTAATCTTATAAACATTTTTCACTTGTCCTTAACTCGGGAATGCGAGTCATGCGGGAACAAGGAATCTACTGTCTTCGTTCAAGTCAATTCGTATGTTGTCTATGTTTTGAAACATTATTACATTTGCAATACATGTACCACAAAACATTTATTTATATATGCTGTCAAAAACCTATAAATACCTCCAAATGTTCTGATTCAAACACATGCTCCCTTGAGAAAGATATGTACAACATATCGAAACGTTGGGCAGCTGGCTGAGCTAATATATACAGGTATATATATATATATATATATATATATATATATATATATATATATATATATATATATATATATATATGTTGTATGTACATAACAAACACAGCAGTGGTGTTATATAAGAACGTTGTAAATACTATTATTATTATTATCATTATTATTATTATTATTGAAATGCCTTAAATAGACTGTATCTCATGGCTATTATTAAAGATTTTGTATTGCATTTACCAGA
This sequence comes from Acipenser ruthenus, assembly GCF_902713425.1. Taxonomy (NCBI): domain Eukaryota; kingdom Metazoa; phylum Chordata; class Actinopteri; order Acipenseriformes; family Acipenseridae; genus Acipenser; species Acipenser ruthenus. The sequence goes on from NC_081207.1 coordinate 23,381,726, forward strand.
ATCACTTATCAAAGTAAAAACTGTAAAATAATCAAACAATACAAATGTATTATAACGAGAGCCTGTCCCGTCTGTATGTGACGAGTGGGTGAGAATGGAATATGATGTATAACAAGGAACCATTATTAGACCAGCACAGTGTAGGGTAACGTTCCCCATAAAACATGTGAAATTAACTACATTTTTCATGTTAGATATACAGGTACCGATCCTCAGCATATTTCTTAACTCTCTGCCCTGTCTTTTTCATTTGTGAATAGTCCGGCGGTAGAAAGCTAAAAATCCATCACCACGACCCACAGCTCAAAAAGAACATCATTACGTATTATACCTAGATAATATATTTAAACCTCATATCATTGTAACGTATTTATTTCCACTTAAATAATAACAATACACAAATAATAATTACTGTACCATGGTTGTCTGTCTGTAATACTTGAAGTTCTTCTTTACCAACTGTCAACTCACCACTCTTTTCTCTGTTCTGTTGTTGCTAAGAGGAAACGGAAATCATATCGTTTAGCCAATTACAACTCCCAAATCTAGTGACCATCCAACGGGGCGGGACACATCTCAAGCTTAACCAAAGATCTTTGGTTTTTCATTTTCCCACGTTGGATAGAGGTGGTGTTGTTTTGCTTGTAAGTTTATCTATAACTGTAAAACACTGAAACAAACCTAAACTATGTGCGAATTTGCTGTGGTTTATTTTCACAATAATTATCTGACCAAATGCAAGAAGATGCTAGATAAATACATACATAAATAAAACAATTTAATAAAAATAATAATACAAAATAACAGCTGTATAAATAATTGAATGTAATAGTATTGCTACAGCCTGTAGTACAGGGACTGGGGCTGCCAGTGAGAAGGCTACTATAGTATTTACATATAGGTTGTGATAATAATGAAGCTATATGACATAACACACAGTAGTATACTACTACTACTACTACTACTACTACTACTAAACAAATTTACTGTCAACAACTATTCCTTAAATTCTTCTTCTATGTTGTATAACACCAAATTGAAGCGGCTATCAAGGACTACACTTCCCAGCCTGCCTTTTTTCCTGCATTGCACGTCAGGTATAAAATCCGGAAGTGCTGCTTCACCAGTAAACAGTGTGCGAATGCAGTTTGAGTTTGACTGTGACCGTGACAGTATAAACAACTCCATACAAACCTTTGTGCTCACTGAATTGCATTCACGTTTCAGTTTTATTACAAGGTTACATAAAACCCACAGCAAGGCATCATGGCAGCATTAAAATACGCGGGTTTGGATGATACTGACAGTGAGGACGAGTTACCATCTGGCTGGGAAGAAAGAACCACAAAGGATGGATGGGTTTACTATGCAAAGTAAGGGAGGCATTAAAAAGTGCTTTTCTGACATTATCATTAAGGATTAGTGGATTTGCACTGGACAAACCAGTCTGCCGTGCAAAAAACAATTCTGCAAAGCGAGTCATTGCAAATTAACTACAGACTAGATAACTGATAACAAACCAAACATGCACATTTTATGCAAATGATATTGCTGCCAGGAGTAGTGTATTTAAAGATGCCAATGTCCAAATGCAACTTCCTGAATGCAAACTTGTTTTGCATACGATGAGTGTCTAGAATAACAATAACATTAAAACATTGCAGACTGCTCCGCGCTTATATTGTGTTCTTTTGCTGTTTATTACACGTTTTTCAAATAACTTATCACTTTAATATTTTAACTGGTTTCAGCAAACAAAATTGTATTTACAGAGCGTTTTACATCAAAGGCTAAACCAAGATTAACCCTCTACAAAACAGTAGTGGCTTTCTGTGGTTTATTTGTTTTAAGTATACACATATCAACTATGACAAACTTACCCTTTCTATTATTTAATGTCTAGGGGATTCAATTTAACGATGTATTTATTACATTTGATATATAAATTCAAATGAGTTTTTAGGTGAGGGAGTTTGGTATACAACATCTCCTTAACAAGTACCATATAGTACTGTACTTGTCAGGCAAAACATACAATACATTGCACTTGGTGTTTACTGGTGTAACTTTCTCTGTAGATTAACTGTCACCTCAAAATGGCACCGGTATCTATATATTTGCATTTGGATAACTTTAACATGAACAACTTAACTGGAATACATTTTGCTTGTTTACTGTGCCAAAAACAACTGTCTCATGAAAAAAAAACAGAAAAAAAAAAAAACGAATTTTGATGACCCTTCCAGTTTTCCATAGTAGAGACCAATGCTTTATACCTGTAGGTTATGATGCAGTTAATAGAGGGTAATTGGTTTGTACAAACTGACATTTAAAAAAAAAAAAAAAAACATGTAGCAAAAGACAGCACTTTCTGTACCTCTATACTTATGCATGTGCAATTTGCGACAGGATTTCTCTTACTGTATTCACAGCCATGAGGAGCTGAAGACCCAGTGGGAACATCCTAAAACTGGAAAAAGGAGACGGGTGGCAGGAGGTTTGTATTTGAGAGAGAAGAGGACCTGTAGTATAATGTAGGCTCCACTGATAACAAGAAAAAGCTTCAGGCTTGGGTAGTAATGATCAGTTGATTTATAGTACTGTATTACAAACCAATATACTGCAGTTTTGCACTTGACAACCATCTGAAAGATTCACTGATCCGTAGGAAGTCAGAGACAAGGAGTTGATTCAGTCGTTACTCAAATCTATCTGCCTCTGTCTGTCTCTCTTTAAATGACCAGATGTCAGACATTTGGGCCTCAATCTGCTCTAAATGGTCTGCAGTAGAGCTCCTAGAATGTATGTTACTAATGACCTACAGATGTATTACTGTATCAGCATTCATGTTATAAAAGTGATGAGTTCAGAGCAACTTGCTTATAGTGTATTCGTGGCACCTGATCATGCAAATATATGTGTGTGTGTGTGTTTGTGTGTGTGTATGTGTGTGTATATATATATATATATATGACTTACCAGTAGTGTTAGGATGCAGCAATCAAAAAGAGTTCCCTCTGCCCCCAACTTTGGCATGCAAGATTTTAAAAATGAACCCTGCTGAACCCTGACACATGCTGGTAAGTTGTCATGCATAGGCCTACTCTGAAAACGATTGACTTATTGATAAGACAATAAGTAAATGAAAATGTTTTGATGCACTGTTTCTCCTAATAGCTATTTCGAATTTACTTTCTAGGTCACAGTGTTGCACATGAATTGCCCAGAATGATTTCTTATCAATATTTAAAAAATAGTACTTTTTTTTTTTTTTTTTTAAATCTGTTTAGATTTACCATATGGATGGGAACAGGAAACTGATGAAAATGGACAAGTTTTCTTTGTTGAGTAAGTAACAGTTTAACATATATTTAAATGTACTTGTGCAGATTTCTCTTGTTCAGTCTGGGTAAAGAGTAACATACAGCATAAGTGGTCTGGGCACCAGCATTTTTACAGAAACCAACTGCAGTGGGATATGTGTCGGCTATTCAGACTTCTCCAGTTCAGCTGTTAGCACAATGGACCATCCTGCAAAGTCTGTTGTACAGCTTATCCTGATACAGTCCATTTCTGAGTTCTGATAAATAAGTCTCTGTTGGCTGGTTTCACAGACTAATTGGAATTAATCTTGGGCTACCTAATGTGTTTTGTTATGGTTTTTATCCTGTGACTTTAAATTGCAACATTTGCCAATGAAAAATTCTTTCACCCCATATTTTTAAGTGACTTCATGCTCTACAGACAGTGTGGCCTTTATCAATGCATGGATTTCCCTTACCCGCATAGCCATATTGAAAGAGCAAACAAATACTGGTATCTATCTCTTTCTTGCCAGGTTATCCAGAAAGTAGGTAGAGGAGCAGAAAGGCAATTCAAAACCGTAAGCAAAAGGAATTATCAGAAAGGATAGATACAGTTTTACTCAATTATTAAATGTACCCATCCCATTATTTGCTTCCTTCATTATGACAGTCACATAAACAAGAGAACCACCTACCTTGACCCGAGACTGGCCTTCACTGTGGAGGACTCTCCGGAGAAGCCCAGCAGCAGACAGCGGTATGATGGGAACAGCTCCGCCATGGAGATCCTGCAGGGCCGAGACCTTACAGGAAAGGTCATCATTGTCACCGGAGCCAACTCTGGAATTGGTGAGTTGCAAATACACAGTTCTAGCATGTGAATCACTAGTCATTGTCAGGTGTTGTTGCCAGAGGGAGCATTGATGTGGGTGCAAACACAGGATGCCCTTCCAGTCAGAAGGCACTCTCAACATCTGTTCAGAAGCACTGCCGATAATCTTTTGTGCTCAGTTTTATTCCCCATCTTATTTATGAATACAAATATAAAAACATAATCGTGATTATGTTGAAAAAGATATACCTGCGATTAGGTACAGTACAACAAAAGTAATCTGTTTGGTTAAATGCTGTAGGGAGTTCTGCAACACTGTAAGATCCCCCACCACCATATAGTATGTTTCATGAAAAGGATAACTATAGATCAGACATCATATATTCCCTCTCAGCTCTCAAGAACTAAAGAATGTCATAACCAGATTTTAATTGTATAAGCGGTTTTAGTAGATATAATAAAATGTGTGACGTACAGATAGAGGTACGTAAAGACAGATGAACATGCATCCCCAGTTTCTGATACTTTAAATAATTTGTGCTGAAGAATCTCCTAGCCAAGAACAATCTTCACAAAACATTTACTAATGTGCTAGTTTGCACAGTTTTTTGTAACGCGGAAAGCAAATACAGAACCGTCGGGAAATAACTAAAGTGCATGTAAGATGTAAACGAACCTCCTGATTTAGTTTTTCTTTTTAAAGCTTTAACATCAATGTTTTGTTCTTTTTTTAAAAAACAAGTCATTTTTATCTTAGCACGGCAGTAAATGCTTTGTGATAAGCATGCAACAGTTCAACAGTATATCCCTAGAGTGGGATAATAGTATGTACTTTGATCTTCTGATTGTGGGTAAAAGTGGCTGTATTGTTCTGTATAAACCTGACTTTTCTGAACACCTGAGGGACACATTTTAAAAACAGTTACGGCTTGTAACCAGCAAGGGGCACTGTTGTATTGCAAATATATGTTTACGTTTTGTGTTCACTAAAATCTTTAATATATGTTGCTTTTTATCTTTTTTTTTTTTTTAAATTGATACAGAACATACAATACAACCATTCCATTATAAACTTTTAAATTGGAAATACTTTTTTTTTTTTAAACGTGGTACATGAACTCAACAGACACTAATTAACGATGCAGAATGAGGTGTCTCTTACAGTAAAGAATGCTGAATAACTTTCCTGTGTGCTAAGAATTTCACATAATATAACTGGGTATGAGCCAGTGTGAGGAAAATGATTCAACTCATTGCAAGCAGTGTGAAATACTGGGCATCGGTTTTAAGTCATAATATACACTGTTGCAGGGTAGGTAAGAGAAAGGCTGGTCCCCTTTCAAGAAAAATGAATAAAATGCTTAATTAAAACATATTTCAAATCCAGGATTTCTTCTGTAATCATGTTACTGATGTTGACTTTGATACTTAGTAGTGATCTTTGTTTGTGTAGAACTGGTATGAAGCAAGCACATTTCTGCTCAAATGTGTTGCTCAGATTTTCAAAGCTGATTTAGATTATTAACACTTTATTATGTGTATATATTGTAAAATGTGTTAGATAAAATGATAAAAGAAAACAAATAAAGAAAGCAATAGCTAAAGAAATATGCCTCTAAGACGTTATAGAAATATACATACTGGGTAATAAAATATCATCGCTGTTTATTTTTTTCCTTTTTCAAAATATTTTGATATTTTTTAAATAATTATTTTCTCAGTCATGTTGCTATTTCTTTAAGTCCAGCAGTGGGCTAGTGCTATTGTTTCAGCTGGCAGGTTCAAAGGAATTCCCTAGCTGTATGTCGCACAATTACAGGTGTTATCAAATCTCCGTTGGTTTTATTTGAATTGGCAAAATGAATTTGGGTCGGCCAAATTCAGAGACAGGAAATGGCTGATTTGATCAGCTTGCGTTGTTTAAAGTGCTAAAATGATTTCTTGCATGCACATATACTGTAAAAACAAATGACCAGATGTGTGCTTGAATCCGACTCCCTTTATTTAACCCCTTTACAGAACCCCCCTCTGGAAATTAGAGAACACCTGACACGCGAGGTGAACTGAGATCTGTGCTGTTTCCATTTCACACACAGCTTTAGACTGATATTGATTTTCTTTAGTTAGTACAGGCCGTTTGATTTAGCAGATGGAGAGCAGCAATTTGGAAGCAGATTATTAATATTGGTTTTAAATAGCAATACAGTGAAATGTATGTGAATTCAATTTCCAACACATATTCTAATAGGCTTGTTACATTCTAATTAAAAATACACATAAAAACTGTTAACAAGAGCTGGATTAAATTTACTTTTTGAAATTTAAGTAACATGATTGGACTTTGTACTTCAATAACACTGTGTCCTTATAAATATTGTACAGGATTTTTCAAAGGAACCGTTAACGTGTTTATAGTTGTAAATATTGACCTCAATTGTTCTTTAATAAGATCTCATGTTTTTTCCTTTCGAAAAAAAGCAGTAGCTTCCCAGAACCAAATAAAGGGGTTGACGCACACCCTTTATTTGGTTCAAGCCTCTTGCACAATAAGAATAGACTAGAGATTCCTGAACTAATGCGGAATGGGTCTGTGGCATTCTACAATGGAACAGATTGTCAATTTGTGCACAATACAGTATATGCAGTGTGCTGAATTATACTTTGTCAGTAGCTGTTCTCAGTTGGTTTATTTTTACTTTCAAAGAAATACATTATATGCTGAAAGCACTAATCGGTGGCATTTTTTGTTGTTGTAAAGAAACATTTGGACAGTTATCTAGCCGATTTACCTTTACAACTGCAGTAAACAAAGATGCAAAAACCTTAAGAACACAGTATGAGCAAACTTCCGTTTGACTTTTGTAGTTGTTTCCGCAAAACATGCCCATTCTTTAATGGTGTGATAAGTTGGCCGTTGATTGGGTGTTATTTTAAAAACATTAAGGTTGTGCTAAATTTGTTTACGTCCTTTAGCAGAACTTTGTAGAATTTGGATAATGTAGAAAAAAAGCCATTGACTATCATACTTTACACATTTTTTTTTTCTGATATACAGTAGTTTAAGGAATATGAAAAATAAACAGTTGTAATGTAAGAAGTTTTACATTTACATTATTTAAAAAAAAAAAAAAAAACAGAAAAAAAAACATTTGCAATGTATAATGCAATGATGACTCCTCGCTTGATTTAATTGTTTCAGTTTACACTTGTTATATGTACCAAAATAAAAGGGTTTATGTATCAGTACTGAATTAATATGGACTCTATCCACCAGAGGGCAGTGTAACTCTTTCAGGATTCCAGAAAGCTAAATAAAAATATTTGCAAAAGCTTGGATTAAAACCCCAAATTTTTACTTTGTGTTGATACAGGTACTTAAATAATAACTTGGCAGTAAAGATTAGTGAGATATTAAGTTATATATTGTTTCTTGTTGTCTGTTCCTTCAAAATATAAATATCCAACTTTTTAACAATGAATCACAAGAAACTTTATACATGGAAAGTGTGTTTAAACATTCACGTTAACTGAAGAACCTTTTGAAAATCTGGGGGTGAAAAAAACAACTTTTAAAATGTTCATTCATTGGACTGAAAAAAGCATTTTTGCCATATTTTCTTCATTTCACATGCATGTAAAAGGAGAGGCTATATCTAGCCAAAACTGTTTGGCCATATATTATTTAATTACAATATTTTATGACTTTATTCTCAATTTGTATTGTTCTTTTATTTTTATCCAACAAAATTAACAAATCGCCTATTTGATGACTGCAGAAAGCATTTAGAGCTAAAGAAATGTTGGTGACTTTATTACATAGCCCTAACACACATGCTGGAATTCCAATGATCTTAAACTTGCTGAGGTGCTGATTTGATCAACCTATACTCTGCTGGTACTGTATAAGCTGCAGATAGGTTTTTAGAGCAGTACAGCAGTACAACTGGGAATCAGACTTGATTTGCATCAACCACCTATAAGTGGTTATCCTGGGATTACCCCTAAAATTAAGTAGGATATACTATCCAGGTAGATTCCCTGGTACTGTAAACAATGTCCTGAACCGGCTAGTAGGTTGATCAAATGACTCCCCTATTGGCACAGTACCTATACATTTGAAATAACATTCAAATGTTTTTTTTCTTTATACAGAAGACAGGCTTCTTTTGCAGGTTTATATGCGCACTAAAGCATGGGAAATGAGCATCATTATTATTATTATTATTATTATTATTATTATTATTATTATTATTATTATTATTATTATTAAAAACAATTTAAAAGTTAATTCCAGAACTGTGTTTTATTTTATCGTAGAATAGCCCCCAGGGCAACCTGCTCCTGCATTAGTCTTACTTTCTCATTGTCTTTCTTCCCTTCTTTGATTTAAAAAAAACAAAACAAAAACAGTGGTGATTTACTCTGTGTTAGCCTTCCTTTTAAAATTAATAGTTTTTTGATTGAAATAAATGATGCCTTCTCTGCATTGTCCTCTCTTATAAATGACGGCTCTCTGACAGTTTACCCTGGTACACCTGTTTTCAAGCAGCGTATAGTTCATTTGACCCTGCCTGATGACTCCCATTTATTTCCATTAGCTCCCTCCCTCTTATGCCTTTTTTAATTGGTTACTATTGAACTAGCCAAAGTTATTTGCTGCTGTAGAGTACTCTGGTAGCCTCTGAAGTTTGACTTAAAGCACCAACGCACACCACAAGCATCCTATCCTCTTCTATCACCATTGGCAGCTAACGTTTTATTAAATATTTCCCCTTTAAATTGGTGCTCCTAGCTTTGGTCTGTATTCAGATATTCCAGCTACAACACCTGGAGCACACACTGTACAATCTGATCTGTCCATAGGGATATGCACAAAAATGTAGCTGTATTGGATTCATCACTTCTATTCATATTGTGAGAAAGTGTTAGCCTGATGTTCTCTGAACTTGAAGTTTAAGGTTTCCCACAATCCTTATGTGCATGTCGCTTAGTTTTCCTGTGTGACAATTACCAATTTCTTGTTTTTTAAGATACAGAGCAGAACTGCTGGACAGATGGAATGGTGCTGTCGTAGTTACGCTATGAGACTTAATAAAGTGTAAAGTGATTCCTAATGAGTGTAGAGTAAACATCATAGTTCTTTAGTCACAGTGCATTGCTAGAATTAGTTGCAAGAGATACTTTTCAGGATACAAATTGTGTCAGAAGAACATTATTTAAAACTGATAATAAAATGATGTAGAAGTTATTTTAAAGAGAAGATTAAGTTTATTGTTTAATACAGTGTGCGTTCAATCTAAAAACACAAAATACAATATTTTATTCAAGAAAACTTTTGTGTCTTTTAAACAAGATGGTTATTTAACACTGTTCTGTTTTGGTAAAGAAGGTGCTAGCTCTGGCTAATTCCAGCTTTTTAATTGGAATTTTACTGGAAAGTATCCACACTCTGCTGAAATCTGGACTCTTTCCACATCATGACTGCATGAACTGAATTGATAGTGTGATTCAGTTTTTATATCTGGAAGAAGCCTGGTGTAAAAAAACAAACAAATTTGGCTAACCTAAAAATATTACATGAGTATAGGACACAATTCGAATGTGTTTGTTTTTACACTGCTTTTAAAGTTATTTTCAAACTCTTTGTAAATCTTGTATTTTAAATTATTGAATGCTGTAATTTATTTGGCAGCCAATTCTACAGACTTATTCTCAATGGAGTTGCATCAAATCCAAGCATTATACACAAAACTGGGCTTCAATAGCAACGAACACTTGGGTGTTTTATTACTGTGACAGGACAGCATCACTGGCACTGGTGTTTTGACCAGGAAGGGAGACACAGAAGTTGCAGTTTTAAAGCGCTAATGCACACGTTTAAAACACACAACCCCCCTCCCCTCATGTCCGTCTTTCCCCATATGGACCCTTGGGGGTGGGTTGATGATCGGGGCTGTGGTGGAGGTCTCCTCACCTTCTTTGCCGGGGTGTCCTCACCACTGATAGCTGAACGAAGCATTCCGGCAGCGAAAATGCTGCTAGGGGCAGTGCTGGCAGCGACAATGCTGCTTCCTCCAGACCTGCAGCCAGCAGTGGCAATGCTGACAGCGGAAAGGCTGGCTCCTTCAGACATGTAGCCAGCCGTGGCAATGCTGGCACTAGAGACAGCGGGGCTTCTCCCTGTGGCGCTGGGGACAGCAGGGCTTCTCTCTGTGGCATTGGAGACAGCTGGGCTTCTCCCTGTGGCGCTGGAGACAGCGGAGCTGGGCACTCTGGACGTGGCGCTGCCGCTGAGCACTGGTGTGGCGGTGGTGCTGGCAGCGGCACTGCTGCCCTCAACGTGGGGCACTCCGGTAATGGCAGCAGCTCTGGCCACTCTGGACATTGAGGTGGGACCTCCATGCTGCCTTTAACGCGGGACACTCCCAACAGTGGCGGTGCTGCTGGGCACCGTAGTGGTGCTGACATTCATTCTTTTTTTTTCTTCTCTCTTTTTTTTAAATTTTTTTTTTTTAAACTTGCTCTTCTGGTCTGAGTCTCTAGGGGTGCTGTCCCACCTCTGACATCACATGTGACAGGACAGCGTCACTGGCAGTGGTGTTTTGACCAGGAAGGGAGACTCGGACACAGAAGTTGCAGTTTTAAAGCGCTAATATGCACGTTTTAATAATAATAAACAAATAACAAAACACTAGACAGAACAAAACACATTCACAAAATAAATGGCACAAGGACCAAAACAAAAGGTCTACACTCACAGAGACGTACATAAACAAACGAGATGGGACAGCACGCAACACGAACATCCACCAACACTGACATCAACATTAACGCCAACACTAACTATTCCAACACCCGTGATTACCCTATTTATACACCACATGCCCACATGTTTTTGTAGGGAGGATTTGAAACCCGTTGCCGTTGTGTGCTACTGTATTTATTACTATGGATCACTCTGTGGATTTACTATGGATTTATTTTTTTCTTTTTATTTTTTTGCTCCCCCCCCCCTTTCTTTAACTGGAGCATGTTACACCGAAGGGCAGCCCATGTGGTAATTGTTACAGAGCAGGACTGGAAATTGAATCAGATTTTCATAATGTGCTTTTCATGTCCTTTTTGATTAATCTATTTATCGGGTCCATAATGAGTACCACACATGGATGGTTAGTCAAATTATTGAACTTTATCAACCTTCACAATGCATGCCCAACCTGTTGTAACATGCAAGAAATTACATCTGGGCCCAGAGGTTCAATAGTGATTACTGTTTTAATATACCTGCAATGGCGAGCGTGGATTTGTATATTATGTTGAAGGCTGTGTCAAACAATTATTATGTTGTTATGAGAAGGCCAGTGCTTTATGGATCTTGCAGTTCCAGTTTACAATATTTGAAATCGCAGAGGTACATTAAGAGCTTGCAGCAGTTTTGATGACCATGATTAAAATAACTTTTCCTCCCGAGGCGGGGAGGGTAAGTGATGACGGCTGCATGTAGACCTGTTATCAAAGGGCAGGATGAGAAATTATTGTGGCTGATAAAACTGGACACAGAGGGCACAGCTTGAGATCATAAGGGCAAGCCCGACTTGCTTATAATGAGCAGAATAGGACATGCAGAAATAGCAACAAGGGGAACTGGTCAAGGGGAGCAGATAGTCTTGGGTGTAATAGAGACATAATTGCAAACAATACATTTTACTTTTGTGAGACAAAACCTTCCCATTCTAAAATGAATTGGTCGTAAATCCATGGATTAAATTAGTTTCTTCTTGGCTAGTTTATTGAAACTAACTGCTTATTGAAAACTTTGATGTGCTTTTTGAAAACTGCTTATTTAAAACTTTTTACTGTTTTAGTTCAAAATAGTATCAGAACCTGGGATCGTTCATCAGGATGTCACACTTTTTACATGCATACTGTGGATGTAGTTTATGATTTTTCATAACTGTAATTTTGTATTTACAGCTGTGTAGAGAGATTTCTGCTGCTAACATACGTGTTTCTTAATGACCCTTTCATTTAAAATCGTCCTTTCAGGATCTTCCCAGTTCGAATTAGCATGGCCGTCAGAGATTTAATCTACCGTAGTTGTACTTTTGCAATAAAAAATCTAGGATGTTTGAAAATGTAATTGGTAATAAGCCTCGTGCACAGTTAATCTAGTATTTCTTATTCTCCTGTGGGGAAAGTTTTCTTGCAGAATTTCACAAAGCGAATTAATTAATGTCCTAATGGGCAACATGTTTTCGTTTTACCTAAATTGTATTTCATTTTCAGTTCAGACCTCAAGAGTTAATTTTATCTGCACAGACATCCATTCTCTGCCTATGAAAAAGTTTTTTAAATAACCAGATGTATCCTTTACCATAATACAAGGTGTTTCAATAAAATAATAATTATACAAATAGAAATTAAAATCACAGCTACAAAATCATTAGTAGCACTATCTGAGAGAATTGACACTTTGTATTTCCCAAGGAACAGGTTTCAGCTTTTTAAGTCTTGTTCCCAAACACACACAAGCATTTTATTCCAATAGGTTCAATATTAATTATGTATAATGTGTACAAGTTTAATTGTGCAGAATAATGTATTATTTAATTTGATGCCTGTGTAAAGAAAAAGTATTGAGCTTAAATAGAAATGATTCTTGGCAGTTTGTCTTGAATATCTACTGCTTTCCCAGGGCTCCATTTTTCATTGAAACTTTTATGCAGTGAAAGTCCCTCTTGTGGTCAGGCTTTATTTGTGTTGTGAGCTGTAGAGGCTTGTATTTGTCATCAGAAACATTACTTTTAAAAAGAAAATAAAAAAAAAACATGAAATCATGTGAAAACGGTTAACATATGAATGTTTGGTCAATCTTACAGCAAAGCATTTACATGAGTCAGCTTCTTTCATTTAGTTTGGCGCCTCCTTGTTTAGTGGGTTCCAAGAACAACAGGCTTGTCGTTTTTACACACAGCAAGGCAGGGACCAGGATGTGGCCAGAAACAAAATCGAAAATCTTTCGAAGCAACCAAAGCACTTTCTGAAGTGTAAAGACATAGCTGGGCCTGGTTTGTGGCTTCATGTCTGTATTTCCAAGAAGTCACTCAATGTTTCACAGTACTGTACCAGCCTGGGATGGGATGTGTAAAAAGAGTGAATACTTATTTATTTAATAATGTCAAATGATATCGCAGACTTTTGAAAACAGACTCTCTGCTAGCTGAAATGTATTTTAGCTAAATTGGCTAAAATATTCTTGTAAATATTTTATATCCCCATTTTAAGGTTTTCTGTTTTTAAGGTTAGTAAGAGATATATGGAGGCTTGGTGGTCCAGTGGTTAAAGAAAGGGCTCAATCACTGACTCACTGTGGGCTCAACCACTGACTCACTGTGCGTGACCCTGAGCAAGTCACTTAACCTCCTTGTGCTCCGTCCTTTGGATGAGATGTTAAACCGAGGTCCTATTCCCCCTCTGATCTCTTTAAGTCGCTTTGGATAAAAGCGTCTGCTGAATGACTAATTAATAATCTGGAGAAAAACAAGCAAGAATATGAATTGTAGACCAATTGTACGGATTTGCTTATGTAAAAGCTTACCACTCCCCTCCTCAAATATCAATAAACATACCAGGCATCTTCAGCACCTAGCAATTGATTGTCTCCATGGACGATATTTCAACATGCAATCAATACCAGCAAATTGTACACAGTTGCTGGCAATGCACTCCATGCTATTCTCCTTCATCGTTTGGCCTTGTAACAGTACTACACAAAAGAAACAAACACATATCCTTGCCATTTTTTATTGGCTTTTGTCATGTAGGTTGAAGTATTAAAATGTAATTAATATTTTACCTTGTTAATTTTTTTCCGGTTGGTGGACATGGGTTCTGAGCTGTTGCATGACATTTGTGCAAAAAATTACTCAAATTCTGACCTTGTGTCGCCCAAGATGTGAAAGGATTCATTTATCCACCCTTCCTTTGGTCCTACTGCAGTCGGATGTGCCACGGATTACTGTACTTGCAACTTGTAGGACAGTTTTGGACCTGTCATGACTGGTTATGAGAGGGCACACAAAGTAGATAAACAAATATGTTAAATAGACTCCAAAGTGTCCAAGTTATATATGCACAAAACCTACAGGCTCTCTTGTATTTGAACAATACTGGGGTTTCTCAAATTGTGTTATGCACCATCTTTGTAAAAAAAGAACATCGTTTGCCAGTAATTGACCTAATTGTTGGTTGGGCGTCTTGCTGAATCATCCAGCCTTTTGCCATGGGAAAGGGAAGTGTCCCATACTGTATACCGGCACAGTAGGTCATGTCTGTGTTTCGTTTTTTTTTTTTTTTAAGTATTGTTTCAGCAAATTAGTTGTACGAAACACAAAAGGGTTATTAGAACTTCTCAACTTCAGACTGAAATGTATCCATCTTTAGTGATTGCTATGATTATAAAAAGAAAAGTGTGTTTAACATTAGTCCAGTTCTGTTTTTAATTTTGAAAACTGGGTCACTGTTATAGGGAACAAAATGTGCTTTAAAGCTAGTGCCAAACTCCCTCCTTCAGATCAGCTGTGCAAACTTGTTTCTTCCCCCAAATCATCCAAATTAATTTCTCAGTACAGGAAATGTAGTTTATTTTTATCCAGCAGCCTTTAAAAGTACTATCATGCTAATAAATTCAAAAGTCATGGGTGATCAAATATATATATATATATATATATATATATATATATATATATATATATATATATATAATATATTTACAAAAAGAAAGAACACACCATGGTCTACAATTTGGAGTTTTAGAAGAAATGAAATCAGATTATAGACAATAATAGAAGAATAAAGGAAAATAAATGGATACATAGATTCAATACCATGATGCCTGAAGGTTTAAATAGAAAGGAATAGTACATTGTTACACCATTAACTATGTAGTAAATGACATCGCAAACACATTCATTGATTTAAATAGAAATAAGTGAGTGTAGTTAACATGGCATCAAAAGCCTATAAGTACCTCCAATGTGTACTTGCTAGCATATCAAAACAATTTTTCTGCCATTCATAAGTTTTAGTACCTTTTTCACTTTTCCCAGTCAACTGTATGTGTAGTTAGGGCTGTACCACATGAGAAAATACCTCTTGATGCTATTGGAGCAAGGAGGGGATTTATAGTGCTGTAGTTTAACTGCCTCCCTTTACTCTATGACATTTTGTCAGGGAGGAAAGTGTATGTGAACACATTGGCAAGTGTAAGTACATGTCACACAAAACCTGACTGATTGGAGAGTATACATTCAGATTTACTGAGCAGTTATTCATTTTACTTCATGTTTACAAAGTATTCTACCAGAGATGCCATTCCCCTTACAATATACCCCCAGGGCTGTGTTGTTAAACACTCGTGTCTCGTTTCTTCATATGCTTTAAATAATGGATATTAAAACTTTTGGTAAAATACCTAAAACTTGGTGTAATTGTGTGTTGTAGAATGAGCATTTATGGAGCTTTACTTATTAGAGTGCCACTTTATTAATAGCTACTTGTTTTCCTAAATGGCTGTAGCTAATAGCCTTTGGCCCGATTTTACCCAGAAGGGGAACATGACTCGTTCTTGACCTTTTTAATGCTCCACAGCTAGAACTTGTATAAACAACCGTGTCCTGTTGTTCACCTCAACAGAAATTAATTTGAGCAGCGTCTCCATAACAAGATTCAGATGTCAAAGGTCACAGAATGGCCTGCTTTGGAACATACAATCAGATTAGTAGAAAATTAATGTCAGGGCCTTTTATTTTATAAAACAATACATAGCCGGAATGTTGTCGTTCAAAAATGGTTCTTTAATTTATCTTTTGTTGAGTCCCCCCCACCCCTCCATGAATATAACCTCTTTCAAAAGGACTTAAAATATGAACTAAATTTATGCTTGTTTAGGTCTGTTTAGGTCTCAAGTGCAGACAACAACATATGACAAATTCAGAATCAGGATAATTTTAATACAAACAAATCTTTTTCTTTACAGACAAACAGCAGGTAACTCTTTTGGGAGTAGGTGTAAATGTGGCTTGCTTGTATATTAAGGGGCTCTAACCCAGTATTGGATATGTAAAGTGAGATTTCACCATTATTATTATTATTATTATTATTATTTTTATTATTACTACTATTACCCTTTCTCACCTTTAACAAGTGCTGTTGTGTGGAACACACATACTAAAGGCGCATCCAGTCCAGGGACCCCGCTGTCATGCCCCTTGTGAAGTCATTGAGATCCTTCTGCTTTTCCTTTGTTGCTGAAAACCTGCACCCCATTTTTTACACAATTCTCACAAAAGTCTTATCGCAACATACAATTGCATACACTGTAGACTAGGTGATTTGATCAATTTACTTAAATTCTCTAATTGTTTGCCCAGTTAATATGTAAAGCCAGCTCTCAATCCAGTTTAATCTACAGCTAGGTTTCAGTATAAACACAATTATGTTGTTCTCATAGTGAACTATGCCCCATTTGAATACTTATTTTGGCCATTGCCTAAACTTAAAAAGATTATGAATTGCTGGAAGGCAGGGGCTGCTCATTGATAACCCTAATGTTGGCCAATGAGCTGGACATTGTTTAACATCCTGTAAAGGAGTCTGTTGTACTCTCACACTCTGTAAAAACAAAACTTGGTTTTAAATAGGCAATATAAATTATGTTTTATACTATCATCCCATTAAAACTGTTAGAAGTCTGCACCCAAGCAGCAAAACAAATGAGGCACTTTTCGGTGACCTCAATTTGATGAGCGGCCAGTCAAGTTAGAAGTGTGAGGGCGGTTGACCACCCATAACCTTCTTTAAAGATTAATTTGAGATGGTCAGCATTTCTCTTTGGAACGTTTAGTCTGAGTACTTCTAAAGTAATTGAACTTCCCACCCCTTTAGAGTTAAACAACAAGAGGTGCCCAAGGTACATACTGATATTCATAAAGCATTCACATACCTGCAGTTACACAGCGCTACGAGGCACATGCAGGTACATGCAACGCGTGTTGCATTTTTATTTTTTTCACACCACGTGTGCACTTATATTGGTATTGCTATTGTGGGGCTATGAAAAAGGAACAAGGTGTGTTTGGTTTACTGTGAAAAAGCAGAGTAAAAACATGTTATAGAGTTTAATCTTCAGATAGTCTACCTCAGATATGCAACAAAAGCTTTTGTTTCAGCTTTTGGCAAGCATTTTAAAATCCAAATACCCTTTTTATCCTGACATTTTCTTCAATTGCATATCAAGTAGTAAGACCAAACTTGGCAGTCCTGATCAGCCTACAGGTAGGGAATATCAAATAAACTAGTGAAGAAACGAATTATTTTAAGCACTTGTTACGTATTGGAGGGTTATAAAGATTTGTTTAGTTTTATTTATTTATTTATTTATTTATTTATTTATTTATTTACTTACTAAAAATCCTCAATGCAAGAGAAGTTCACTCTGCATTACACCTAATACGGTGTCATATGATCTAATTCCATGCTTCAGTTGCCATAAAGTGCTTACAATCCCACTTCAATTTGGATTTTTAATAGATTTTACTCTTTAGCACTTGCCTTACAATTAGGATTCCCGGGTTTTCCTTTTAATGAAAATCAGATTAAAACATAATCTAATTAAAATTAATTTAAATCCTTGGTATCAAAGGCGAACTGTCTCTCGTTTTGTGTCTTTGCTGTGTAATGTCAGGCTTTCCAGCTTCACAGATGGATAGCAGTACACTCGGAGCATGATTCAGATTGTTTACTGTAATTCTGTATGTTGCTGTTAAGTTTCCAGAAAGTGACTAACTTTAATCACTTAACACACACACATATATATATATATATATATATATATATATATATATATATATATATATATATATATATATATATATATACACACACAGTACTGTGCAAAAGTTTTAGGCAGGTGTGAAAAAATGCTGTAAAGTAAGAATGCTTTCATAAATAGACATGTTAATAGATTATATTTATCAATTAACTAAATGCAAAGTGAGTGAACAGAAGAAAAATCTAAATCAAATCCATATTTGGTGTGACCAACCTTTGCCCTCAAAACAGCATCAATTCTTCTAGGTACATTTGCACAAAGTCAGGGATTTTGTAGGCATATAGTCAGGTGATTAAACACTTATACCAAACAGGTGCTAATGATCATCAATTCAATATGTAGGTTGAAACACAATCATTAACTGAAACAGAAACAGCTGTGTAGGAGGAATAAAACTGGGTGAGGAACAGCCAAACTCAGCTAACAAGGTGAGGTTGCTGAAGACAGTTTACTGTCAAAAGTCATACACCATGGCAAGACTGAGCACAGCAACAAGACACAAGGTAGTTATACTGCATCAGCAAGGTCTATCCCAGGCAGAAATTTCAAGGCAGACAGGGGTTTCCAGATGTGCTTTCCAAACTCTTTTGAAGAAGCACAAAGAAACGGGCAACGTTGAGGACCGTAGACGCAGTGGTCGGCCAAGGAAACTTACTGCATCAGATGAAAGACACATCATGCTTAGTTCCCTTCGCAATCGGAAGATGTCCAGCAGTGCCATCAGCTCATAATTGGCAGAAAACAGTGGGACCTTGGTACACCCATCTACTGTCTGGAGAAGTCTGGTCAGAAGTGGCCTTCATGGAAGACTTGCGGCCAAAAAGCCATACCTCCGACGTGGAAACAAGGCCAAGCGACTCAACTATGCACGAAAACACAGGAACTGGGGTGCAGAAAAATGGCAGCAGGTGCTCTGGACTGATGAGTCAAAATTTGAAATATTTGGCTGTAGCAGAAGGCAGTTTGTTCGCCGAAGGGCTGGAGAGCGGTACACGAATGAGTGTCTGCAGGCAACAGTGAAGCATGGTGGAGGTTCCTTGCAAGTTTATTCTGCAGCATGACAACGACCCCAAACATACAGCGAAAGTCATTAAGAACTATCTTCAGCGTAAAGAAGAACAAGGAGTCCTGGAAGTGATGGTATGGCCTCCACAGAGCCCTGATCTCAGCATCATGGAGTCTGTCTGGGATTACATGAAGAGAGAGAAGCAACTGAGGCTGCCTAAATCCACAGGAGAACTGTGGTTAGTTCTCCAAGATGTTTGGGCCAACCTACCTGCCGAGTTCCTTCAAAAACTGTGTGCAAGTGTACCTAGAAGAATTGATGCTGTTTTGAAGGCAAAGGGTGGTCACACCAAATATTGATTTGATGTAGATTTTTCTTCTGTTCACTCACTTTGCATTTTGTTAATTGATAAATATAAACTATTAACATGTCTATTTTTGAAAGCATTCTTACTTTACAGCATTTTTTCACACCTGCCTAAAACTTTTGCACAGTACTGTATATGTATATATATATATATATACATATTATACCGTGATATTCTGAATAGGTTGTACTTTTTAATTATTTAACAATCCATAAATATATAACCTTTGATTCTGATCCTTAAGGACACCATAAAGTACATGATGCTGTTAATTCTAATTTTACAATCGTTGTGTGTTTCAATAGCCTTGGGGATGGTGTACAAGTGAAGTGACTGATATATACTTGACCTTTGACTCAGATGACCAAAGCTTACAAAGACAGATTGACTAGTTATTTCTTTGCAAACTATACTTACCATTTGAATAAATAGTCTGGAGAAAGAATCCACAAAATGTCTAACCAAGCAAGCTTAATTTAATTGTTGTGCCCAAAGCGGGGACTAGTTGAGTCAAACTTGAGTCATCTTGACTGTTTTTCTTTGTACATAATAGAATAAACTGCAGAAATAGCAAAGACATCTATTTTTGTAGGGGTAGGAACATGAAAGTGTGCCCGACACATTTGGCTTTTCTTCCGATGTCTTGGGTGTGCTCTGACCTTTACAGTTTTGAGTCTAAAGTTCAGATTCAGTGTAGAGGCAAGGGGCCCAAATCCATTCTGTTTTGACAGCTGTGCAGGCTGCGTTCATAATCAGTTCATGTGGTCAGGTGTGCAAAACTGCACTGCACTGGCACTAACTTGTTTCATTTGTGGTCTCTCTGGTAGAAAATAGAAACTAGCTTGAGCAAGCATTAAGAGAAATGTCTCCCCCTCAAGGGAGGTGTGATTCCACTAGGTCAAATGAAGGGCAAGAAGATGGATCATTGTGGAGAAGGTAGTCACAGCCCTGTTTTATTGTATCGTACCCGATCTTTTGGATAAACCTGTAAATGTGCATACAGTTTGCTCATATGTAGATTACCCAGATTATAATCGATCTAAACCCTGTTTATTATTTCTGCCATCTCTGGACTTAGAATTTTGTCTTCTGACCTTTTGTTTTTTGATACCCCACCTCTCAGTAAGCTTCACATAATGTTATTGTTATTTATTTATTTAGCAGACGCCTTTATCCAAGGCGACTTACAGAGACTAGGGTGTGTGAACTATGCATCAGCTGCAGAGTCACTTACAATTACGTCTCACCCGAAAGACAGAGCACAAGGAGGTTAAGTGACTTGCTCAGGTTCACATAATGAGTCAGTGGCTGAGGTGGGATTTGAACCGGGGACCTCATGGTTACAAGCCCTTTTTTCTTTAACCACTGGACCACACAGCCTCCTATAATTTATGCATGCTTACAAAACTGTGCATTGGAGAATTGGGGGAAAAAACCCAGGCTCCTTATTTATACTGCTTTGCTATACATTTTAGGATGTGTACAGAAGACATTTGTCTCCAATGCTATCAATTTCTAATTTTTCAAATATTTTAAAGAATGTGTTTTAATTGGTTGTACATTGGTTATCATGGGCATACATGATTTATTTATTTTGGTTCTGTCTATGGTTTTGTGGCACGGTAGTGCCACCGCCCAGATGGTATTTGTCAGGGAGAGAGACTCAGACACAGAAAGCTGCACGTTAGCGCTAATGCACACTTTTATTCTCAAATAAAACGGACAAAAAACTAAACAAGATACACTTGACAAAACAAATGGCACAAGGGCCAAAACAAAAGGTTATAAAAAAAAAACTCACGAACGCAGGATGGAATAGCACAGCACGGTAACATAAACACGGACCTCCACCTCTATCACCAACATTAATTCTCTATTAACACCTGTACAATGTTCGGCTCCAGCTACATTCCCATGTGTTTTGACAGGGAGAAATTTAACCCCCTCCCTGCCAACACAATATTCCCCACACTTGCACACACACACAATTTGGCAGGGCTTCCACCCTACCACAGGTATTTAGAATGCATTATATCTATGGATATATAATGCATTATATCTATGGGTAATAGTAGCAGAACCCCATTAACGTTCCCTGGACTGAAACTCTTATATCTAAAGTAGAGATACAGTACAGTACAGCTGGCATCTTCAAAAGCAGATTAAAAACAGGTCTTTTTGATATTTTGTTTTTTAGCAGATCAGTGCCATTTTACATGAAGATGTATTCTAAGGATTGTACTGCTTTACTATTTCAGGTTTTGAGGCAGCAAAGTCCTTTGCCCTACATGGAGCCCACGTTATCCTGGCCTGTAGGAACAGAACTCGAGCAGGTGAAGCGACCAGCCTGATCCTGGAGGAGTGGGTGAGTACTAAGCATTGCGCTTTCCTCCATGCCAGGTTGAGATTCCTCTACAAATGATCTGTCAACCATGAACAAAGGAATTTGGGATACCTGCCAAATTTACTTCATGTTTGTTCTTTGGTATTCATCTGATGGCTGTCCTCATTTTGCTGATGTTTGTTGAAGTTTGAGTATTATCAGAGGTATGTAAACTGTCTTGACTGTACTGCCTGAGCAATCAACTCTGAACTGAGGAGACCTACAGTATTAAGCATTCTTGTAAGTGAATATGAATGTGGCTGGTATTGTAAATCCAGTGTTTTTCACAAAGTAATGGAGACCCAGAGACTTGACTCCACCCTGCATGGCTTGATTAGCACTCATGTTCCATATGTTTGTTTTTTGCATTGATGACCACTTGTATCGCCCAACGAGAGGGTGTGTAGAAAGATGATCTTTACAGTAGGTATTGTTTTGGGGAATTGAAGGAAGGAGGGCTAATTAACTATTATGACACTTTGACAGTCTCACAGATTTATGACTCTTGAAAAATAAACAAATGAAATGCAGGTACTGGAGCAGAAAGAATAAGCTATTACAGAACTTTAATTACAAGGAACCTGAGGCCAGGAGAGAATTAGTTGATTAATTACAGGATGCTTATAGATTACAGCAAATAGTAAGCATTTTAACCAACTACGAAACTAAATAATAAAAGAAAACCTCTTGCCAGTTTGACTAAGTAGTTTACCATGGCTGACAATACTACAATCCATCTCAGAATGTTTAACAAATGTTCTGGTTGCTGTTAATCATTTGATAGGGACTTTAATTATTTTGGTTTTAAAATAATTAATTTCAGATAGCATTATGGCTGTATGTTTTTGGCTTGTGTCTGTGAAAGAGCTGTAAATAAGTTTTGAATCCTTTTTATTTGGCAAATGTACAAAGGAGCCTCTAAGTTTTCATTCCGCAGTAAGTTACATTATAACATTACTTATGTACTTTCACATTCGAAATTTTTCATTCCTATTAACCTTGTTGAAATGTGATAATTGTCACCTACTGTAAATAGGGATACAAAGATTTGATTTTCCTTTTAAAAGGACATTTCTCTTTTAATGCAATAATGCAGTTTATATATGCAAAGGAAAAGTATACTTTTAGAATCAAGTTCTAAGACCTACAGTACAATTACTAAAGCTGGATGCTCAGGTCACTTGTCTGTCTGTACATATGTCATTTTTAACATGTACGCACAGTGGATGATGGTGTAAGTCATGGTTTTCTTTTTCATGATGCAGAAAACAACTCAATGGAAACTCTCCTCATAACATAACAACAAGTCTCATTGAATGTAATGTAACTTTAGACAGTGTGGATAGGGAAACCTAGTGTCTGGCTCAGCAGCAGCTTTAAAGAGGGAAACAGTTAAAGACATTTTGTGTTTTGTGTTCATCTGTCATTTAATACATGATGGATGTAGTTTTTTTTCCTCCTCCCATGCTTTTTAATAAAGGTTAATAGGACATAAGCAGTTATTAATACGGAAGACGGTACAAAACAGCATTGTGTCTGCTTCCAGGGCTGTCCGTTATCAGTAATAATCTCCGGAAAGGAAAGATAGCAGTGAAGATAGGACAGCCTGCGCTCTGGAGGAAACTAAGAGCCCGGTTAACACTGAACATGCATCCTGCAAGTGAAAACCAAGAAATTGGACATTCTGAGGCACTTCATTGTCAACAAGGAAATAAGGGTTTCCTGAATCCCATGATGGGTAGCTTCCGAGTAATTAAGAATGGTTTTGTGTGCCAGCCTATTGGTGTACGGCAAACAATTACAGTGCAGTTTGTTGTGTGTGAACTTGAATGTTCAGACCACAAAATACATGCTAATGCTTATGTAATTAAGGTTCGGTCTGCCTTTCTTTTTTCCATCCAGTTATGGATAGTTTTACACAGCAGGGGGTGCTGTTCTTTTTAATGCAATGCAATTACAATACAATACAATACAATACAATTCATATAGCACACTTCATAATCATCTTAAGGCACAGTAAGTAGGAGTAATCAATTAAGAGTAAGTGTGGTGAAATAAGTCAACTTTTAAGTTTAGATTTAAAAAGTTAGGAACTGGACTCAGACTGTTGGGACATTTAAATTTAAAAGCTTTGTCTGTTAAGCCAAATTGCTGGGATTTTAAACAGACCAATGTTCAGTGACATTGCCTTACCAGATAACAATGCAGTCAAATTTGGTTTTGTTCAGATTGATTTTTAAAATGTGTTTTAGCATTTAATGTAAACCTTTACATCTCAAGGTTTTAATATTGAACACATGTATATTAGAAGGACTGGAGGCTAATTTAAACTATTAAGGGTGTACAGTACAAATAGTTCAAGGGTTAAAAGTACTTTTTTTTCATTCCATTTCTTTTTTCACTTGCCTTGAGTGGAGGAAATGAGAAATTTGGAGTCCTGATTTATTTTAATCAGGAAGGAATTATCTAACATAAATCTCTCCTGGAGTAGAGGAATGGCCCTGAAGCAGCCAAGAAAAAAATATCAATACTAAGGAAAGGAGGAATGATTGTTCCAATTCACTGCTTAATTGACTTAAAAGCCTAATGAAAAAGCAGTGTAGCGGTGTTTGTAACACAGTAACTAATCAACACAGAAATCTTGGAGTGATCCATAATTTGTACACTATACAAATAGGTATATTACATTATTATAAAATAATTGCAATTTTAAAACTGAATGCATATTCTTTACTTCTTTTATTTCGATGTTTTAGGCTGTTAACATTCAGTTATTTCTAATTTGGCTTTTGGTCTATGGTTTGGTCCCATTGTAGCTGTTGCAGGGCTGCCTTTTATTGTTTTAAGAGCGCTGTCTCGTGCAGTCTTTGTAAGGCCTGTGATGATGAAGGTGGATTGGGCCTTGTAGAAAGGATAATACGATCACAGTACGTTAAAAGCCAATAACGCCTGTAGTGTAGAAATTCATTTGAAAACTTGCTATTTGGAAAATGTCTACAGTTTGCCTTTTGATCTATACTGGATACAGTGCAGTCTATAGCTATACTTAACTGTACTTGACTGAAGTCCTTAGACGATTGAAGTCGCTAGAATTGATTTAGTTTTTGCTGTTTTATGTTTTCCAGTTAGCATTTATGTTAATATGATAAGGAATTGTATGTTTAGGATTTTAATTACGTCTTTGTGCATGAGAAGACATGTAATTCAGCCAGTAGATCTCACTTGTCCGTCTCAGACCTACATGAAATATCCTATCCACATATCCATGTACAAACTGCAGAGTAGTTCACCCAACTTCTGTTACTTTGGGACTAATGGCTATCCATGTGTTATGTGTTATCTTGTGATGCTTTTAGAGCTTCCATCCATCTGAAACCGCATACTTCACAATTTCTTCACAATCAAGAGACAATTATTATTATTATTATTATTTATTTCTTAGCAGACGCCCTTATCCAGGGCGACTTACAATCGTAAGCAAATACATTTCAAGTGTTACAATACAAGTAATACAATAAGAGCAAGAAATACAATAACTTTTGTTCAAGCAATTAGTTGACTACTGTCACTTTTCTATTTGACTAGTCGACTATTCTGTGCTACCCATAGTATGACCTAATGTCCACTTGGGGCTAAGTTGAGACCACCAAACTAATTTCACTTGTTACCTTCAGAGATGAAAGGACATTGGATTGGCTGTGCCACCTTTAGTAGCTTAGTTTTAAAAATAGACCAAAGTTTGTTGTATGGGAACTTGAATGTTCAGACCACAAAATACATACTAATGCTTATGTAATAAAGGTCTGGTCTGCCGTTACCCTTTTTCCATCCAGTTATGGAAGGTTTTACACAGCAGGGGGTGCTGTTCTTTTTAATGCAATGCCTCTACCTGCTGGTTATCGTTTTCAATGGACCAAAGTTAAAATTAATCATTTTTTGCTTTTAAGCTCTAAAGCGATATTTAGAAGGCAAATCATAATACACAGGACAGTAAATGTACTTGACTTGTGGGATGCTGCAATGGAACATACAGCATCTGCTTTCGTCAGTTATGATTAATATTTTTTGGGATAAGAAGCTGCTCTAATTAGGTAACGGACCATAAACCTTTACCTTGTGAGCAATTGTTAAAACTCCTGGCTGAAGTGCTATCTTGTAATCATAAGCAAAGAATTGGAATTGCAGTGATGAAAACACGTATTAGTCTTTTACAGAGAAGAGAACTCATAGCAGGTTTAGGCTGAGGCCGCTGTATAGGGCTGATCTTGGCAGGATCTATTTACGGCTTATAACAGAAATCTGATTAGCAAAGACATCTTAAACAGAACAGCCTGAAAAAAAAGAGAATATGGAAATAGACTAAAAGGCAAAAGGCACACCAGCTTTCATTAAATCAGTAATCGATGCCAAAGAATTGCTCCTTTGAGAGAAAATAAAACCTGCTGTCTTTGTATGAAATAGCTTTGGTTCTTTGCATGGACACAACAGCAATGTATTATCATTATTTTCTTAAACCTTGTCGTTTGAATAAATTACTTGTTGGTAAACTTGATATATTTTAGGAAATATAATTTTCGCAAATATATTGACAAATTGCGAACTGAACTTTGTCTTTTTTTTCATTAAAAGTCATTTTCCAATGAAATAGTGTGAATGGAGGTGATTAAGCTAACACAGTTCCATATATGGAAATTTTAAAAAAATAACTTTTTAGGCTTTTGAAACAGTTCTCTGACAAAACCAATGTGCTGTATATCTCCTTGACAGATCATCTTGCATTGTAGCAAAAACTGTATTGTAATTAGTAAGCAATTAAACTACCATATCCATACTCTTTGCATGGCATTTTGAGCTATTCTAGGCTTAATTGGACATGTCTGAGTTTCTTAGCGTTAGGCACACAGTAGCTATAAAATGTACTAGGCCCATAGTAAAATCTAGAATGCCATGTAAGGATAATTTTTTTTTCCAGTGATTCCATGAAAAAATTACATCTTAAATTATATTTAAACACATTGAACAGCTTATTTATAAGGTACAACCACCAAAACACTGAACTTAAAAAATAAATAAATAAATAAATGCTGCTTGAATGGACTGTACATATGAGTTTTTCTTTGACATAACTTAATTAAAGCACAGAGATTAAACATTGCACCCTGCAGTTATTAACAGGCTATTTAACATCCACACTTACAGCCCAGAGGTGAGCTGAGTTAGGAATACAGAGAGCAGTAGGCGCTGTATGAGATTTGTGGAGCACGAAAATCAAACCAAACAAAAAATATGTTAAATATATTGGAATAGCCGAACAACTGTTGTTGATCTATCCCAAATCGCTGTACTGTAATGTTACTAACAACACCTGCTGTTTAGGAGACATAGTGCAAACAATTGAGGCTGCAAAATTCAAATTGCCTAGCGGCCAGGCAATTATTTTGCACTGTGGCATATGTAAGCTTAAGAGCAATACAAATTACTGAACATGCACAAATAATGAGCTGCAATCATGATAATGAGGGTCGCAATGAGTGCCGCCTGTGCATCAGGCTATTTAATGCCCGCACTTACAGCCCAGAGGTGAGGTAAGTTAGTACAGAGAGCAGTAGGCGCTGTATGAGATTTGTGGAGCACGAAAATCAAACCAAACAAAAAATATGTCAGAGGAAGGGTAGCAAAGTCCTCTTGGTGCACGGAAAACAAAAGACAAGTTTTCTGAGGAGGACCTGAGAGTCCTTACGGTTGAGGTTACTCAGCATGAAATTGAGTTTTTTGGAAAAGCCTCAGCCAACATCAGTTATGCTGCCAAAGAGGCCATATGGTCCTCTCTAGTGGAGAAAGTCAATGCTGTTGGTGTTACCAGGACAGCCAACCAGGTGATGAAAAGGTAAAATTCAGTTATTAAGTCTAGGATGTGAGACGACAACGCCTTACTACCTCATCCTCCGGCATCCCAAACAAAGTGACCCTGGGCTCGAATATGCGGGATCTTCACTGTCTTGCCCTTCTCCTCCAAAGGTTTTCCTGCCTGTCCTCAACAAAAGCCAAGCGTCGCCACATCAAGAAGTGTACCACAGCAGCCCTTTAATTACTCGCTTCTCCAATGGTTTGCACCTTGTAAGAGGAGGTCAGCAATTGCCCAAGTGCAAAGCAAAATCCTTACATGTCATTTTACTGTTTGTGCCTGCTTAGTATTCCAGATCCCCGCCCAATTCCATGCTTTTTTCTTTATTTGAATACATTTCAATATAATTTAAATGGATCAATGATGGCAAAGTGCTAATTTGATAGTGGCAGAACGGCAGGTGAAAACCATTTTTTACATATGTCACATTTTTAGTGGCTGCTAAAGTCCCACTTTACCACAGCTAAACTCAGTTTGCGCTTGCAAAACACCAATTTTGGCTGCAATATGGGTGTTTTGCAGCCGCAAATCACTTTGCACATATACTTACATCAGCCCTTTAAATGTATTAAAAGCTTCATTTTAAAAAGAAAAAGATACAGATAACTTTCTTAGAGGAAGCTCAGTAACTGAAGCAGCAGGGTTTCTCTTTCCTGTCCAGAACTTGTGGGGACAATTTGGATTCAGACCTTGGAATATGAATAACAGATTGAGCATAAAATTGTGTAGGAGGGGAACAACCCCAAGCTACCTGCTGTCACCAGTTATAATACAGCCATGTGTTGTGAAATGCATTTTATTCATTCCAAAAAGGAACTGTTAGGAACATCTTGGGGCAATTGCAAGACTGGGGGCAGATACTATTCTTATAATGTAATGCAAACATATACAATTGTTAGAGGGCAACCATAAAAGCAGATAATACAATAGTAATATTTATAATCATATTTTACATAATAATAATGCAGTGTAATTAGCCATGAAGGAAATAAAATATTTAATGATAACAGAATGGTTATAAGTAAATATTTTACTTTAAACATGAGGGGAACCAATCGTGCCTGCAGCATTGAGTACTTTGCAAATCCAGTACACTCACCACCAGAGTAACACTGTTGAAGATTAAGGGTATCTTCACTATGTTGATAACATCAAGCTACTGGAGTGTCGGGTCAAGTGACAGATGGGATTTCTTGAAATCCCAAGATACATCACTGCTGCCATTTATACAACCTCAATGCACACAGAACAGCAGATAATGTACCCTAATAGTAATCATTAGTGCTTTTATTTCTCCAACCTTAATCCTTTCAAGCCCTGCCTTCCTATTTTGAGTGTGTAGATTAGGCTATGCTTGCTCCGGAAAAGGATTTAAGATTGTATATGAAGTATGGCGATTGCATCCATCTGCTATAATGGGAAGGCTAGTCAATCTTTACAATTCCATTTTTTAACAGGATAGTCATATTGAAAATACTAAAAAAGCCAGGCACATTTCAGTTAACCCTCTGACTCGGAAGTATATTTAAAAGGATTTTATTTTGTGGCAATATTTGTGAAGCATTATGTGGCAGTGCATGTTGTTTTTTTTTTGCCTTAATAATGCTTTGGAAAAAAGAACCTTTATTTTTCTCCTATTTAATCTAAAATTAGACCCTCCCAGTGTTTGACATATTTTACAGACAAAAATAGCAATTTTAATGATTTCATACCAGGTTATCTTCAAACTATCACGATTTAATTCCATTGCATTTGGTATATTATTCAAATCTTGATCGATTGAGATCACAGTACTGAAGTATAAAATAACTTCTGCCTGCTTGGTGTGAGAGCAAGCTGTTTTCAGATTTGAGGGGTATTAAGTATTTAAACCGTTTCAGATTGGCTATCTTTATCATGTCCAGAGATCTCTCAACAAATGCATCAGAAAATGATAATACAAATTTAACACATTTGTATTAGTTGTACATGCATTAGTATGTAACACTAAACAGAGGACTAAATCGGGGTGTGAGTAAGCATTTCTTAATGATTTATCAGGAATAAAAACTTTTAAGTTGGCCTGTGCACTCGGGTCCAGTGCTCCAACACTACAGACTCTTCACAGTAGAATCACTGCAGTCTTTCCACAACTGACTGCAAACATGTGGCATAGATTTTACAGTCTCATTACAGGAGGTTAGAGTTAAGAAAAGACAAATATTTACATTATGACCATGTTTTACCATAAGAACACTGTTCATGTCGTTTATACTGTTCCACTGGTGTCATTTTTATGGGCTGTAATGAAGCCACTATAAACCGCAGCAGAAAATTAAATAGCAGATGTGCTGCACAGACAAACAGTGCAGTGAGGACCCCTAAGTACACTTGCCAAGGGATGCCTAACATTATATTGGAAGGAAGGTCTAGCTGGCGAAATGCATGTACTGTAGGAACTTTTCCCTATAAAGATGAACCTATTTGGCTAATAGAGCCAGAATATCACAAACTAAACACAAAATAATACTTCTATGTAGTAGAAGTGAAAGGCCACGTTCTTGTGCACTACAAGGACACATCCTTTTTCACAATGAGGGCAGGTTAAGCTAACAGTTAAAAGATAAAGCATTTGCTGCGAGTGTGTTTTATTTTCCTTGATTCTCTTTAAAATTCTGCTTATCTTTTCATTCCCATTCCCTGGAGGGGGGTATAATGGAACCCCTAAAGAGTGTAATTACTGATCGGTGCTCAAACCAAGGCTCATCTCCGCTAAAAAGAAACTCTGAGCTGCTTTTTAAAGAGGGCTGTTTTTTAAATAAAAATGCAAATGAACCACTTTGTAACCACATTAATTACCCACCTAGCCTCTTATTACCATGTTTGTGGTGTTTGCAAAACACTATTTACAATCTAGTGAATATTAACATTACCGGTCAACGCGAAAGATTGTTGTGTTAGGGTGTGCTTTGGAACCAATTAGGGTAAACCTGCCTTCCTTGGAGATACATGAACAAAAAAGCATAGCCTTTCAATGTCAAATAATAACATTAACTCAAGCCAGGTAGGCAGAGAGCTGTAATTACATTACCAGCTCCAGTTTGCTTTCTCAATGTGTTTTGTTGTCTACAGCTTAGAACAAATGGACGCCAAAGTTCCGTCCTGTCATTTTATCTGGGCTGTGATCTTCCCCCTGCGCATGTATGTCACCCAGCAAGACAAACACCAGGGTGCTTCATTACCAGGCTGTGTTTTCTTTTGTTTTCTATGAATCTTTATAAAAAAATAAATACAATGAAGCTGAAATTGACGTATATATATATGTGTGATATGATAATTTTATTATTCCTATGCTAACCGTGGGAAATACCTTTTTTTTTTTTTTAATCGACTGTGCAAAGCAACAGCTGTCTATACAATACACAAAGACAACACAGTGCACATTTTAAATACAGCTCTTAAAATGATGGGCTCATAACTGTCTAATATATTAAATACTTATGTGTGACGTATGAAAAAAAAATGTATTCATGCTTTCACTGAAATAACCACTGCTTACCCCATGCTAAATTTAACGACACAAGCTTTATTGTAAGTACATACCTGAAGTCTGATTGTTTAGTATGAATAAAGCTTTTTGAGGTTGTTCTGCTGTAACACTGTTACAATTTTATGAATTGGTAATATAGACCTGTAGATACAACACTAATAAAATGTCTGCTAACATTTCAAACTTTACAGTGTCATATCATAGACCCATCTGTTTGAATGTTCGAGCCATGAAATAAAAATACATAGTTTGATATGTACATCTTGATGTCCCAACCTTTCAACCTTCAGTTGTTTTTTGGGATTGTTAGTGGTGACATTTAGTTGTATGTTGCCATCCCTATGCACTTCACATCGGCTGAAACGGGAATACCTGTTATGTACTGTACAGTATTTAGGGAGAATACCTGTTATGTACTGTACAGTAATTATTAGAGGGAATATTTGAAAGGCTTGTCTCGGATCATCAATGCCGTATTTCACAATTAAATAATGTATGAGTTCTGCCATTACACCTTGATTAAACACAAAGTTGAAAGCCTTTGTTTTAATAGCCCTGAGAGGGAATCAGCTCATTGTATTTCTTTACTGTCATCTTTTACTTCAGCAACTAATGTAGTTGTTTGAACTGATTTTTAAGGCTTTTTCTTCCCCTGTGATGGAGAAGCAGGAAGCATTTACGTTTGCTAAATGATCATCCTCTGTTAGTCATTGTTCTAGGGAGCTTAAAAAAATAAAAATAAAAACTGATTTAGATTTAAACTACTGAAGTTCTCAGAACTAGTAAATAGGAAAGATTTTAAAGCTGGTTATTGAAATTCTAAGCCGTAGTGTGCAATGGAAAATTTGGAACGTATCTTATAAGAAGATTATCTCAAAAGATTTAAATGAAAAAAAAGGGTCTACCCTTTTCTCACGGGAAATATAATTATTTAATTATTTAATACGCTGATAAAAGACTTTAAAGATAACATTGTTATTTTATTAGTGGGTACCAAAGACCAAGTCACAGACTCTACTTCTTCCGAGTGTGTGTGTGTGTGTGTGTGTGTGTGTGTGTGTGCATAACCAGTACAGGGATAGAATAGTATGAAAAACCTGTGTTGTGGGAATGCACACACATGACATTCTTATTTTAGCAATAGTTGGCATAGAAAAGACATTGTAAAACCCACCCTGGTTGCACCTGGGGCTATTGTTTTCATTGATTTTTACAATGACAGTGAGTTGTAGAAAAAAGTAACTGAATTCTAAACATATTTTTTTACATTTTGTTGCAATCGATAGTCACGTGCTAGGAGCACGGCACCACAGGGTGGCTGGATTTTGTAGTTGCTTTTGTTACTGTTTCTCTTAAAGGGAATTTCCAACCTATCTAAACAGCAAGTTACTCATTAATTTTGTATTGATATGAAGGCAGGTAATGAAGTAGTTTGTTTATCAATACAGTACTACATATGTGTTTGCTGTTCCCAATTGTAAAAGCACCCCCCCTTACAGGTAGAGAGCAGGAGCTGTGTATGTTGGAATGTTGAATTCAAACATAACATGAGTACTTAGCTTTACCCAGCACAGCCACTTGTTAATAAATGTACTTTTACCAGAAGGCTGGAGCTGTCCATAAACCTCAAGCACTGGAGTGTTTGTGAAACCGCACTTAAACCACAATAAACTACAAGCCAGCAGTAATTACATTAGCTGTCCATTATAGACTAAACGTTTACTTTTGGTGCTTTACGGAGAGCTTAGCCCTTCTCAGTAAAGCTGTAGTTTCAGAGAGGCATTTATCAGGGAAATTGAATTGGAAAATATTATCTAAATGCAGTTACATTTACATTAAATTCCTATTAATTTAGGCCAGATAGAATTTAACTTGCTGCATCAGTTTTGCAGAGCAGCTTTATTACCCTATATATTACGTTAAAAGGCGGTAAATGTAAGTTATACTCAGTGCGTTTATAGTCCTGCTTTAGTTCATTTAATTCTGCAGTGAGTCCCGGTGGTTGGAGCTGAGCTTCATATAGAACACGGAACTCAGAAAACAAGATATATAAAGATTGCAATTGTTTTTATATAGAGGCAGAGTTATTTTTCTGTTACAGTGTCTTACCTCTTTATTTGTTAGCATACAGCAGTGTTTTTCTGGGGTCTAAGAGTACTGATATTGCTGATGGTTTTTTTTTGTTTTTTTTTAACTGCAGATATTTATTTTAAATTTAAAAAGGTATTATTCATTAAGATTAATATTTTTGAGATATATAGCTGTTTAACCCTTTTGGCTCTGGATTCCCTATTGTAGTGGGTTTTATATCCAGGATAAAGCTCTATTGTATTTTTTTTAAGTGGTTCCTCCAATAGAGAATCTATAGTACACACAAAACATTTGGTTCAAGAACTATGAAATACTTTAAATCCTAATTTAATAAACACCAGTTACAACGGCAAGTGTATCCAGGATCAAAAATTGCTCAAACTGACGCATGTGCAATCTCTGTTCGTTATGCATACAATGTGCCCACTGTGTGCCACCTTTTATTTTACACTTTGACTGCATGGTCTCTTGCGACCCCAAGTGCCTATAGAATGCACTTTGTATTGTACAATACATGTATATCCTATTGCCACAATAGTGTCCTACAGTATGTTATATATTTTCAATGCTGTATAATGTACAGGGGTAAGGGGTCTTATCCCAACTTTAATGTACATTTCTGAAATAAAATATTTATTGTATAAAAAGGATTTGATCTGGATTGAGGACTATGATTTAGAAGCTGTGTGATAACATACTGATGTTGGTAAGTAGTTTGCGATGTTCATAGTCTCAAGCAAAAGCCTGTTTTTTTCAGTATTTGTTCGTTTTTTTAGTAGAATGTTGAAGTCCCCTTATGGACAGAAGAAAAGGCTGTTAAGGATGAAATGTTCTTAGATATGCATGAAACCTCAAAACACTTAGAATTATACTCCTTTTGAACAACCTTGTGTGAAATGAAAAAGAAAGAGGAAAAAAAAAAAACCCTGCTGAGAGCGGATCTCATTGAGCACTCAGTATTGAGAGCGGGGCTTTAGATCAAGATGAAAGAAAAATTAAATTGTACATGGAAGAGCTGTTAATTGAGCTGCACTGTGTTTAACAAGGGAGCATCGGGTCCGGGTGCTCAATACTACGGAGAATTATTAATGTACCAGATCACAAACCTGTCAGATCGGATCACAGGATTCAAATGGACAGCTTGGCTTCTTGATGGAACCCTGAACAGCAGATTGAAGAGTCAAAAGTTCATCTGGACTTTGGCTTCAGACAGTATATCCCACAGACTTTCTCAGTCATCCCGATCATTGTGAAGTTGAAGGTACTGTTTGCAAGTAAAATTCCTTTTTAAGGCTAGCTAGATGTACTTGGTGTATAGTATGTAATGCACTTACAAATCTACTTAGTCAGTTCTTGCCCTTCAGTCCTACAAGCTCAGGATAGAAAACTGGTGAAGAAACCCCTCAGCTGTCTGTCATGGACTGGTACTTCCCCTGGACTGACAAGGACTGACTCACACCTGCCCAGAGGCAAGCTACCATGACAAGAACAAGATACTTCCCTGTGATTTGACAAGTTGTTTTTCTTTGTCTTTGAGAACTAAAGTAAACACAGGCAATTTAGTTATATAACTTCTGAAAACTTATTTTTCTTTCATCCCCATTCCTCTGCATACTATTACATTTGATTAATCTGATTACTACAGAAAATAAAAATATTATTTTTATTTTAGAAATGCTTGACTTAATCCTATTTGCTCAGGATATGGCAATAGGTATCCTAACACAGATACAGTATATGTTTTGCTGTTTCTCATATTTATTTCAGAAGCCTTCCAATCTCAGGGCTATAAGGCAGATAGGTATTAATTTACTGTTAACTGTCTGTAGGCAACTGCAGAATGGAAATATATTTAAAATGTAGATAAAAAAAAAAACCCTAAGCACTCTTCCTGATGCCAACAACAAATCGAATTTAAACTGACAACCCTGGGACTCATGCTACATTTTTCTCTTTAATGTAACACGACTTTAAATTGATGCGGCCCCAGAGTGATTGAAAAACTCTCGCAGCTTGTCTCTCACCATTACATTTCTGATCAGTGCAACTTCATTTTGAAAACTCTTAGTTTTGCGAATGATTGGTTTATTAAACGCAATAGAAAAAAATGAAAAGAGGGTAACGAAGGCCCTTGACTGAGGCAACAAGATTGCCTATTATATTTTAATTAAAGGTTTAACAATTTGTACTAGTCTCGGCACACATTAATACAAATGACCAAAAAGGTACCCCCCCCCCCCCCCCCTCACTTCCCTTAGAAACACAATGAGAACAAAGCCATTTAATTTTGCCTCCTGCTGATGTCATTTCAAACTGAAGTCTAAGTGCTTTTGATTTCTGGGCTTTTATTAAAAGAAAAAAGCAACTACATTTCAGGTTTTTTAAGTTCATTATTATTGCCATGTTTAAGAGTAAAAGGATGATAATTAAAAAACAAGTAGCTTCAAATGTTATTTATTTGTTCTGCTTTTCCTGTGTCTTTTTATGGTGTTTTCAATCATAGAGTGGTTCTGGGTATATTTACATGGCTTTGAACTTGCTTTGAACTTGTCTGGATTTCTACTGTAGCTGCCTAGCACTGAACAGCCTTCCTCATTCAATAAAATTAGATGACAACATGACTACTCTACATATATAGAGAGGGTGAGTACTTGGGACCTGCCATGTAGAAAAGCCTTATACCCTTAGCTGAAGGCATCTGATGGAGACGTCATTGTTTTACCAGAATCACAGAGAGTGGCTTACTTCTTTTGAAATTTGAACTGACCAAATGTACAGTAATGGCTGTTTAAAGTAAATGGGATTTAAAGAACAATTACTATTGTTAGCCTACTCTTGTTCCGGATGTACAGGTTAATTTGCTGGTTGGCTGAGTTGGTTGTAGTTTGCGTCAGTGTAGTTTTAAGAAACACATTCCAATTCTTTTATATTTAAAAAAAAACGACTCGGTTCCTCTGTCAGTGTTTTGTATTTGAATATCATTATTCATTTTCTGGCATTGTATGTTGCATACAAACTTTTCGACGCATTTGTATTTTTATTTGTATACAGTAAGCTTTTCATGTTGGTATAATGTTGGCTGTACATGATGTCATTATTTTTGCTTATAAGGTTGGTGCTCATGAGTGGTCAGTGCTTTCAAGCTGGTGTCAAATTATTCTTATCTACCAAACTCAACGTGTTATCTTTATGTCTTAAAATATAATTGGATTGGACAGTCACATATTGGTAAATAACGCCTACTCAACAAACAAAGAGGCTCCAGTTTGACCCGTCACTATCTGACATAGCTCCCTGAACCTTTCGTTCTGGGTTACTGGCTCATATTTTACAAACCCGAAAGCTGCTGCTACTGCTTCTGTCTTTTCCTTTTCTTTATTCTGGAACTCAATTCACATCTCAATGACAAGAATATGGTTTGCGACTGCTTTAGCTTATCGGTACAGCAGCTTTTTCTTGTTTTTATTTTCCTTTCCTTGCAATAAATTGCCTACGTTTCAAAGCCTCCACTCCATTATTCTTCTGAAGACAAATGTTCTGATTGCTTGGTTTAAATTGACTGGGAGAGATCTCTGTTAGTCCCTGCAACTTCCTCCCATTGATTCCTCCAAGACATCGACACACAAACCCATTATCTGTAAATCTTACAGCAGGCTTTACTGTAATATTACACAGAGGTATATGTTGTACTGCCGGATTAAGAGCCTCTTTATTATTCTCATGATAAAGGGAATAAAACATGAAATCCAGAGCCTTCACCTTTGTGTGGAGCTGCTGATGTTTGAAGGCTTGATTTTATGCATTTTGTCTAGCTTGGGACATACAGAAGCCTGTAGGAAACACTGACTACATTATTATTAACAAAAAAAAAGTTATTCCCACAGCTCTCTTCAGACCAATTGAAAGCCATTGAAATAAAGTACCCTTTAAAAAGGTTTTGGGATCAGACAAGACAAAAATTAAACTTTTCGGTCTAAATTCCAAGCGTTACGTCTGGTGCAAGCCCAACACTGCACATCACCCAGTCAACACCATCCCAGTTGTCAAGCATGGTGGTGGCAGCATCATGTTATGGGAATGCTTCTCTTCAGCAGGGACTGGGAAGCTTGTCAGGACATAGGGGAGAATGGATGGTGCAAAGTATAGGCGAATCCTTGGGGAAAACCTGTTTGAGTCAGCCAAGATAATTCACATTTCAGCAGGACAATGACCCGAAGCACAAAGCCAAAGCCACACTGGAGTGGTTGAACAAGAAGAGAATTAATGATCTTGAGTAGCCCAGTCAAAGTCCTGACTTGAATCCAATCGAACATTTATGGTGATACTTGAAGATTGCAGTCCAGACGATCCCCAAAAACTTATCAGAACTGGAGCAATTTTCCCGTGAAGAATGGGCAAAAATGTCACCATCCTTCTGTGCAAAGCTAGTAGAGACCTATCCAAAAAGACTGCAAAAAGTGCTTCTACCAAGTACTTACTTAAGGGGCTGAATACTTATGCAACCAGTAAATTTCATTTTGTACATTTTCTTTGCAAGTTTTGCTGACATTTAACGTCCTCCTCATATAACAGTGTTCAGTTTAACCACTACAGTTTTGAAAAACTGTGCAAACATTATTTGTAATTCAACAAAATGTGACATTACTGATCGGAGGTGAATACTTCTGCAAACCACTATGTGTGTAGGGATATATATATACACACACACACACACACACACACACACACACACTAACACTATAATTATAATTATCTACCAGTTTTCCAGTAGAACACTTCTTTACAAATTAAAATAAATAAGGGAACCTGGAGAAAATATATGGAAGAGTTAAAATTCCAGCTGTGGGGTTCACAGAGATTAATCTACTGTTCCATGTAGTTGAATAGACAATCTGAATGAACCCTCACTTGAAGCAGCTTGATAGCAATTAAGAAACCAATGGTGCAGGTCATAAATGATTAAAATGATATTTATTATATTACTGCTTCATCTCTTCAAATAATGTGAAAGTATTATGCATTAATACAACAGCAATGCATGGTTAAACAACATTTTAACAGTATTATAAACTGAAAAAAATTACCAATATTCTGTTTTTCAGTACAATTTAAGTGTGGTGCAGCACACAAGACTTGTTTTAAATATATATATATATATGTATATGTATATGTATATAAATATAAATATATACATATATATATATATATATGTATATGTATGTATATGTATGTATATATTTATATTTATGTTGTTTTGTTAAAAAGAGTCGTTTTAAATCTCAACAAGAGTCAACAGCAATAACCCTTTTTAGGTGCAAAACAGAGACCGGGACTACTGGAGACAGACTTGGGGCAGAGGGGTAAGTGTATGGAATAGATTACCCAGCCAAATTGTTTTAAGAGCCGACTAGATGTAGTTCTGGGACAATCACTGGAAACAAGATGAAGACTGCTGATGAGCTCTCCTCTCACTTGTAATTTTTCTTATTGTCTTATGTTTGGAGTTTTGCATATGAATAACATGATACAGCTCTCTAAAATACTTGGCCACTTCTAAATGTATTTCACTAGAATTTAAATAAAACCTGTTAAACTGTGCTGAGATTTACACTGTGAGACGACATCCAAGCGTGAATAGAAATCTGTTGTTGAAGTGCAGCACAAATCATTTTTAAATACGAGTCATGGATCAGAACCTGCTCCAGTTTGCTGTGTGTTTTAATTCTGCAGTTCAGCACTTTTTCTCAGAGGTGGGTGAATTGAAACTTACTCACCTGTCGAGTCAAAACATGTTAATATGAGACGTGCTTCCATTTTGTCAGATGGTGGTGCCCCTGACAGGTGATGAGTTGTAATTTAAGGACTCATCACAGGCTTTTTATAGTCAAATGTTTACAGTACTCAACTGTCTTCTGGATTTACATTTATTTAAGTAAGAATTAAATAATACAAATATCATTCTGAACAGTGCGTGGGTGTCTATTATTGTATTTTTGGCTTATTAAAAATATATAAAATCTAGGATAAATTAGTACGGTTTATGCTAATTGAATAGATCCCACTTATTTCATGTAAAATAGGTCTTTTAGTATAGTAAGATGGAAAAATCGATCTGGGTATTTTACCATGGCACCTCCTGGCCTTTCAAGGAAAGTGTTTTTGCCAGTCAGTAGCACCACTCTTTTACATATTAAAATAGAAAACGAAAGCTTTACCACTCATGAAGTTATGGGGACTCTTCTCCCTCCCGTGATAAATTCCTGAAACCCACTAACATCCCTCCCTGCAATTACGAGTTAGTATAAAATACATGTCAAGGCTTGTTTTTCATATTTGAACAAGTAAAATGACTTATGTCCTAACACTGCAATTGGTAATTTTTTTACTGGAATGTTCATCGTGTGTGTAATACCAAAATTATAAACACTATATGAAAAATGTGCATTCAGTATGGAAAAAAAGAAGCAAACTGTTCTTTCTGCTTTCTTTCGTTCATCCCTCTTTATCTAGTTATTCCTTTTTAGTGTGGCATCCACACATTTGATCTGTTAATACATCATTACCAACCTCCATGTTTTTATTTATAAGCATCTGCCAACTACCAGATGCTCAGTTTTATAGTTTTTTTGTTGTTTTGTTTTATTAAAGCCAATGGTTGGTACAACTCCATGTTACACTGTATATATTTTGATATATTGTTTGTTTGTTTGTTTTTTGATCACAGACTTGAACGTTCATACTTTGCATAATGTCATCCATCTGTTGTGCCATTCTGTACAGAATCTGTGCAATACTATGCATAACCTTACAGTTAACCATATGGAATATTTCTTCTGTAATACCATAGCACACAACTGGTAGATTAAATACAACTTGCATGTTTACAGGTTAGTGAATAAAGCGTATGCTTAATTCACTAAAGCATATGCTCATACTTGTTTCTTCTCCAGGTTACTGATAAAGGGTATTATTCTTTTGCCAGTGCACCATGCTCACTTGCTTATATTTACATAATATTGACATTACTGAAAAAGTACAGAAAATGTAGACTACTTGATATTTCAGAGGACTTTGATTGATGGATTTAAAATCTGGTTTTGATAAAGTGCTGAATGACAATATTGCAAGGCAAAGCATTTACTCCAGCTCCAGTCTTTAATTTAAAAGAATATATATATATTGTATTTTTGGCTTATTAAATATATATAAAATCTAGGATAAATTAGTACGGTTTATGCTAATTGAATACAAAACGAATTGAAAGTGCTTATGATACCTTGAATTGTATGTATATGTTTGGTTCAAGTTTTTTTTTTTCTCTAATTAATTAATTAATTAATTAATTAATTAATTAATTAATTAATTAATTAATTTTTTAACAGGTGATTTTTCAATAATGATTGGCATAATGCTTTGAAAATATTCCACATTGACTGTTTTTTTTTTTTGGTGTAAAGAGATTTTTCTTACTAAATATGAATATTTTCAATAAGCCAAAAAAGTCTACTACCGATAACCATTTTTTTTTTTTTTTTTTTTTGTATGTGCTGGCTAAAGTCAGTAGCTTTGTGTTGGTTCTTTTCATATACAGTATTCCAATTTGTATTTGAGCTGGAGGGTGCTGCCCGGAATAGACTGTAAATAGTGTTTAAACTCTGATGCCTTGCCATTTGCAGCATGGTATAGTATGTAGAATAGTAACAGCAGCGGTCTCTACACAGAACCAAATAACAGGGTTCTGTTTTACAATGTATTTTGTTATCTTCTAAGACCTCTCTAGTTGTTGTGACCATGTCCATGGGCTGTTTAGTGATACAACAGTGACTGGTTGAATAATATCTGGGCACTTTTATCTGTAATAGATAGTGTTATTGCTTGTAGCAGGACCAGGGCATAAAATCTTTAAGATAACATGTATTTGCTTTGGTGCAAACTGTCCTGCCAAAACACATGCTAGTAAGATCCGAACATGCATTATAGTTCATATATTTATGTAAAAGAAGATAATATTAATTCACCATGTGCATTAATCATTGCTTTCAGAAGGGCAAAATCTTTAGGTTAAATGACTCTACCTATGTTGTATGAAATACCCTTCTCCACAGACATCATTAATCAATGATTTTGTGCTAGCCCCCCCCCCCCCCCCACACACTATTAAAAGGCAGAGAAAAATGTGATCTTTACAGTGCAAAAATATAATTTAATATTCATAAAAACATAACCTTGAAGAAAAATGCCCAACTCATTTAAATGCTAATTTATTTGTTAACATAGCATCAAGATTTCCACGATCCGTGTGTCAAAACTTTACAGTTTGTTACAGGTATTTTCTGCATGTTTATTTATTTTTCATTTAATTTAAAGCCACCCCAAAGAGGTATGAGGCTGCCAAGAACTGAAACAACAAAGACAGAACTCAAGGAGATATATGGTTACGCTTCACATCAGGGTTGTTATTTACTAATTTATAGCTGTAAATGTTGTTTTAATAAACTTTTCATCTCCTTTGTGGATTCATTTCTATGGCGATGGCTATACAGTATAGCAGAGGAGACCCTACATATGTATATACAGTTGTAGTCAAAATTTTACATACCGCAATGGAAATTTATAATTTCTAGGAATATCTTGAAAACAAAGAATTTTAGGAATAATCTTTTGTAGCAAAAGTTTTGCATTTGTGGATGAGGAAAAAAGGTTACAAGAAATAGAAAATTATTTCTACAATTAAATAGTCTACAATTATGTATTTCAGCAATTTAATTGCAAAACTCCAAAAATGCTAATTCAGAAGTATTCATACCCTTTTATGCTGTGATAGTATTGTCTACAAGGTCCTTGAAATTTCAATATGATAATGCAGAACCTAATTCTAGAAGTCTAAGGTTTTGTGGAGTGATGAAACAAAAATCGAGCTATTTGATCACACTGATAGTCGTTACATTTGAGGAAAGTCTGGTGAGGTGTACAAAGAAAAGAACACCATACCTTCTGTCAAGCATGGAGATGGTAATATCCTTCTATGGGACTGTTTTTCCTTTAATGCCGCAGGAAATTTAGCTCCAATACATGGTAAAATGAATTCCATCGCATACCAAAAGATATTGGCCAATCATCTAAAACCCTCCTCTACAAAACTTGGTTTAAAGCGCTACTGAACGTTCCAGCACAACAACGATCCAAAGCACACATCAAAATCTATTTCAGAATGGTTAAAGAAGAATAAAATCAAGGTTCTGGAATGGCCTAGTCAAAGTCCCAATCTAAATCCGATTGAGAATCTTTGGTATGAGTTGAAGAAGGCTGTGCATAAGAGAAGTCCTCTGAA
Source organism: Acipenser ruthenus (assembly GCF_902713425.1). Classification (NCBI taxonomy): domain Eukaryota; kingdom Metazoa; phylum Chordata; class Actinopteri; order Acipenseriformes; family Acipenseridae; genus Acipenser; species Acipenser ruthenus. The sequence goes on from NC_081207.1 coordinate 23,424,366, forward strand.
TTTGAATGAACTGGAACAATTTTGCATTGAAGAATGGTCAAAAAATCACTAAAGAATCATACCAAAAGCTCATTGACAAATATTTTAATCATTTAAAAGAGGTTATTATTGCTAAATATGCTTCAACTAGCTATTGATTTAATTTTCCTTGTCAGGATAGGAATACTTTTGAATTAGCATTTTTGGAGTTTTGCAACTTTTTTCCCTCATCCACAAAAGCAAAACTTTTGCTACAAAAGAATTTTCCTATAATTGTTTGTTTTCAAGAAATTTCTAGAAATCATACATTTCCATTGGGGTATGTAAACTACAACTGTGCGTATGTCCATCTATTTTTCTGGCTTGAGCATCATGGCACTTGTTATGGGCATTCTTTCACACATATTCTTGAGGCTCAGAATCCTGGTCATGGTAGCCTACGGTTTCATGAGTTCTTTCCTCTAGTTGTTTAAGTTAAGCACCCACCCACGTTTTAATAAAAATGTTGTATTGGCCCTTTTACGAGGTGTAATTCCAGATTGGCACACATCTCGCTGCGTAAATGTCTACAGTGATGCCCCAGACTGTTCAATATTGCATTATTTAAGATCAGCCATTCCCCCAAATGGTGCAGCGGAAACATCAACAAAAAAATCCACACAGGTTAGCTGAAACCCTCAAAGATATTACAATTAAAACTGTTGGTTAATTTAAACAGTTGAATCCTTTTTGTTCAGTGCCACATTTTTAAGGAGACTGATGCTAAGTCTGGCCTGATAGGTTCATTTAATGTAAAAACTTTTAGGTTCATTAACTAAAACTGCTGCACAAAGATTTCTTTAATAACTTCAAAAATGTGTATTGTAGTCTGCCAAGTGTTTTCCAGCCAACGAACACATACCATTAACTGTAAGCAGGATGGCTAATATGTCTTCATTGCTTCAAATGACAGAATCTGTATACACCTAAATTATTTGTTTAATTTACTTGTCAGCCAAACAAAAGTAAAAATATAGAAATGCATTTTTGTGTACTGTAATTGTTTTTACTACAGATTTTTGACAAGGTATATTATAAATATATCAAATGTAGAGGTTACAATTTAATAACTACCAAACGGTATCATGAAGCATATTTTGATTCCTCCCCCACAATCTTCCTGATATAATAATAATAAAAAAAATTATAGCAAATGTACATATTTCATAGAATACACAAATTATTTATTGTATTATGTTTTGTTACCATATATTAAAAAAAAAAAAAAAAACAGGTGAGTTGTCCCATATTGTACTGTAGCCTTGTCAATGTTAGGTTTATTAGCTTTCATCATCATCATAATAATAATAATAATAATAATAATAATAGGTGCTTGATTGGATTTTTCAGTATTGTAAAAAAAAAAAAGAAAAATCACTTCCAGCAAAACTAGATGGCTGAAAAAAATGTAGCGTGGCCTTAATTGGCCACAATGCATAGCTTCCAACATATTGAAAACAGGTGTGTCTTGTCAAGTGTTCAAAGTGATTTGGGCCAGTGCAGCACAACTGCAAGCTCAATCTGTCATGGCCTGCTTGATTGTGAAGTGGTTTTCTGAAGACGTTGGGGTGAGGTACGAGTTGGTTGCATGGGCACCCACTATAAAACCCACTTGTGAAATAGCTTATATACTGTAGGTCACATGACCACATGCATTTGCTTACATTGTGTTTCTGATTTGGCTTGCACGTTGGTCACATTTACATTTGCAAACGTTTCATATGAATTTATAAACATGGTCCTGAAAGGCTAGGATGTTTTAGCAATTCTGCAAAAGCATTTATCTAATTTTATCCTGGATCCCCCTGTGGATGACATCTTTTATTAAAGTGGAACAACTGCAGAAGCAAAATAGGAGGTGACCAATGGACACAAATCCACTTCTTTCTACAAATCTACCACTAGCTGCACCTGTATTTGTAGTGAGGAGTAAACTAGAGATCAACAGGTTTTCACATTTGGGTCATGTGATATGGGTAGAGAGGTAGATTTTATTTGTCTGCTTGCTTTTGTATGAATGTGCATTTTAATGATTTAATAAATTACCAGGCTCTGTATTTTATAAAGCATAGGTCAGTATAAAGTGGTAATTCAGGTCTGCAGAAATAAATGAAACTGTTCTCTATTACATTATTTTTTAAGTATGAAGGCTGCTGCTTTGTGGGTTTGCTCTGTGCTACTTGATGGGTTAGCTGTTTCTCCCACATGGAGGTGCTATAAAATATGGAAACTCAATCCCTCCCTGTGTGATTCAGGTGTTGAGAGAAAAGAAACATTTGCTGCTGTGAAGAAATGAAACTTCTGACACATGAATGTAGGACCAAAAAAGGTTATTTAAAACCTAAAAATTACAAAAGTAAAACCAGAACAGAATAATAATAATAATAATAATAATAATAATAATAATAATTAATGGTATAAAACATGCTCATAGTTTTGAATGTGTGTGTATACTTTTCTTTGGTAAGAAAACAGGCATAGAAAACATATTTAAATTTGTATTGCTTTTTCAGTATATTCTTTGGCAGATGTAAATGAACCCAGCTCTGTGTATGATTTTTTTTTTTTTTCCTTGGTTTAAACTACTTGAGCTTCCTGCTGACGTTTTTCCATTCTGGCAGTGGCGACAGTTGAAACGCTCCATAGATATTCATGTTGAAAATCTGGTTGTTTCAGGTAGTTTAGGCTGAATTTCTGCATTTAGCCAATTTGTGTTTATTTTGGTGTCTTTAAAAAAGACACTGGGGGTAATTTTACAAAACTTTTTATCATTTTTTGAGACGAGCAAAACATCCTCTGGAGTTCCTGTTGGTTTCTATGTGCATTTAAAATAGTCCAAGAAAATACAGCTTGCTGGAGTTAAAGTTGAGCAGGGATGTTGATGGTCTGTGATCTTCCCTTATGCCTGAGCCCTCCCTACTGCAAAAAAGAGTGCCCACTGTGTTCCTGTTCCTGTGTCTCATCACACAGCAGTACCGACACAGTCAGTGTCAAAGAAAATTGGAGGCATTCGACTTTTTGCTGCCAGGATAAATAGAAAGCTACCTCTTTTACTGTGCCATGGTAAAAATGGCAATTTTACAACACTATATATATATATAATTAAACATTTGAGAACCACATCAATTTAATTATTGATATAATATAAGAGAAAGGCTTTGGTGCAGTGATATAATATAGGTTTTTGAACGGGCCTCAGAAACCTGTAACAGCAGTTTTTCAATGTATTATACTGTATGATCAGTTTGAGAAACATCACTCAAAATCAAATCAGTTACGGCTAAGTCTATAACAAAGAATATACAGAATGTTTCTAAAATGTGCTTTAGACATTTTACATATATTATATGTATTGACTTCAGTGTTTTCAGGCACATTTCTGAAAAGTCATCTCCAGGCTGGGCATTGCAGTTCCCTAGCGCATTTCATTTGATTTGCTACATCTCACAAGACAGCTTCCCAACAAGATCAAAGTGAAACCCCATGTGAACAGAAAGAGGTGGACTCTAAAGGGCATTTTCCTGGTTTAGATAAATGGGGCTAATGACACTTGCTTTGGAAATTTCCCCCAATGTCCATTTTTTGGTTACACTGTTAAGACCCTACGTTTGTGATAGGTACAGTACATTAGAGGCAATGAGAATGATGAGACATCTAGCCGTAGCTACTGAAAAGGTTAAGATTCATATATCATTGTGAAGCATTTGTTTTTAAAACGATGTTAAAATGTTTAACCGACCCAGAATAATCAATCAATCAATTAAACCTATAGTCTATAAAGATAGTCTTCCAATAGCTATTTGCTAATATCAGTTGTATAGAGAGTTATTTTAAAGAGGCTCTTAAACTGTGCTATATAATATTGTGTTATAGCTGTAAATTTATATTGTCATGCTTTTGTGTTTAGGGGTAAATATACAGTAGTACTTTGTTAGTATTGAAGTTTTTAAATAAATACTTGAATAATTTCTAACCGGAAATCAATGCTGCAGATTGATAAGTAAAATCCTAGATGTGGATGGATTGACCATTCTTAACTTCAGGGAGCTACAAACTAGTATTTTCGATTCACATGCTCCATCCAATTCCGTCTCCTTGCTATACCCAACACAGAAAGAGCAAACTGAAGTCTAATTTTAAGGCACTAAAACCAGAACAGCTACCAAGGGACCTGTAGAGTATATTATAGGTTAAGCCCTCATTTTGTCTCCAGCACCGAAAAGAAAACCAACAAACTTTTCATTGACCTGTGATCAGATTTGCTCCCAGGGACCACCTAAAAAAGCCCAGAGGTGTCAAAACTGCTTCAGTTTGTTTTCTTCATAGTTAAAGCATTTATTGCATTCCAGGCCTGCTGGGGATGGCAGGCAATATTGTTTTATGTTTTCGAATGGAGTAGGGAATTGATAGATTACGGCAGGCCAAAAAATACATTTCCAGCAATTCAGGTGGAGATATTGCAAAGAATGTTCTGTGTTGGATTGTTTTCTGCCTTTTTAAATGCAATAATATTTTGCATAAAATAGCTTTGACGATTTTAACTACATTTTATTGACAATAAAATATCCTTCAGTTTGGTTTCACTGAAGAATCAATGTAATTTATTTTCTTTTAATTATCTCAGGCATACTAAAAGTTTTTTAGAAATGCAGACATTTATTAAAAAAAACTGAACTGTTTGATACAACGTTATAGTTTCTGTGGGAGACAATGATCAATATATGCAGCGATACATGATAACATAAGTGTACAAAATTGTGCTTCACTTACATATTTTGAATTGGGAAGCCTGGTTATTGACAACTGATGTGTCAATCATTTTTAAATTTCAAGAAACCTGTCTCATTGCACTGTAGTTTTCGTATGATTCTAGATAGTGTAGGTTCTTCTTTTTTGAGTCCTGTTGTTTTCAAACAGAAAAAATAATTTTAAAAATACAGCTTTACTTTTTTAATACAGATGGGTATTACAGATATCTTTACAGATATGTTAAGTTCACTACACCTATTCAGGGCTCGGTTTTGCTCCCAGAACTGGTGTTTGTATCTCCTGAAGGTATGCTTGCGCTTGCCAAGGAATACACATAAAATTAAACAAAAACAACACACACACAAAAAAAACTTAAGCTGGACAGGAAATTTGGATTTTTTCCCCTGGCCTCCACTTTTTCATATCTGTTAAGGGTGTACTGCTGTAGCTTGTACAGCGCTTGTATCTATGAAAATGTATTGTATGTATTTATGAAATTCCATGGGTTGTAACTGTGTAGCCAGCGATCTGGAATTATTCACATTCTTTTCCAAGCTTAATTCTCCTGCTTTCTGGCAGAATTCCAATCTGAGACATTGCTGCATTGTTGGAGCACCTGACCAAGAGTGTTGGGCATGTCCATAGGGACCAGACACATAGGATGAATACTTATATTGCTATAAACCGTTGCTAAGGTAGGACCACTTTATTAAGAACAATTAGGGCAGAGTTTCCCACCCTGACTTGTACTGTAAGCATAGGCATGTTTTTGTATTCTCGGTTCATGTTTTGAAAACTTTAAGAAACTGCATAAATTGTTTCTTTGATTGTACATTTGCCTCTAGAGAGCATAAAAATATTTGGGACAGAGTAAAAAAAAAACCAAAAAAAAAAACAATGTAGTATTGCCTTATGTTGTGTCTTCTGGGGCATGTGAGATGCTTGGTTGTTGCAGTATACTGTATGTATTGGAGTACATCAAAGTAACTTATGCCTACATCAGGTGCCAGACAGATATCCAGCTTAAAATATGACCCATGTCCATTAAAAAAAAAAGTGAAACATTACATTATTTCATTTTTATTTCTTCTTTTCTATTTATTCACAGACCAGCAGAAATTTCAGAAGTGTTTTATTTTTTTGCTTTCAAAATAGTGTGACTACTGTTGTGGTAAATGAGTTGCACTTGCACTATTGCTTGGTAATTGGTTCAGTTCACTTTTCTTTTTGTACATCATTTTTATTGGTTAACCACCAAATTAAATAAAAGAAAGCTAAATACATCTTCCTGATGCATTTTTTTCCCGTGGCTTTTAACTGTGCAGCCTTTCAAAAAACATTATTTTATTAGCAGCTGAGTAGCCGTGAATGTGCTTCTTACAAATCAGTGGAAACAACAACACAGCTACAGTATCTTCAGTAAGCGGGAGCATTGAGGGAAATTTCAGCTCATAAAAGTAGAGATTGGCGAACCTCCAGTAATAAAGACAGCACTAAATCACAGAGCTGCAACTCTGGGATACCCTGCCGTTCCCTCTCCAGATACAGAGTGGCATTCATGATTAGTTGCTTATTACTGCACTTGGCCAAAGAGAGGCCCACAGTTGCTGCCTTGTGTGGCCTATAATGGCCTTGTGAATTTAGTTTCAAAAGTACCCAGATCCCCTGTCTTTGTGAATCTGTGAACTCCATGGCAGTGAAGAACCGGAATGAACTGAGCCTGCATTTATTCATGACTAACAAAGGGAGTTTAATTAGTTTAGTATAATTTTTTTTCCCTGTAGATTTACATGATTTGCAAAAGAGGCTTCTACTACAGATATTCCAGTTTCACACTTCAGTGTCTACATACAGAACTGCATAGTTCATCCTTGTCTATGCACTGTACTTTTATAAGAAAGCAAACCCTGTAGACAGCTAACATTTTACAGAACAAGTATACAGACCGCAGACGACACAGGTTTTAATGTTTTTAATAAAAGGGAAAAATGTTTTACCCTTTTATTTATCATACAGTATACACTGTGTATGTCTTAACGTATTCAACAAGCAGTTCAATAACAGCCATATTCATCAATGCATGCAAGCAGGGCCTGTTTTAAGTATGGTGGTTGTATGTATTTTCTAAATATAATTGCCTAAAGATGTATTAACCTTACACTCCTGTAAAGTGTTGGGACATTTAGCGTAGCAGGGTACTGTATATTGAGCCCATTCCTGAGATTCCTGAATTATTCCCCCCCCCTCCCCCCCTCCCCCCCCCCCTCCCCCCTCCCCCCCCCCCTCCCCCCTCCCCCCCCCCCACTTGACGGTGCTATGAAAATATGCATCTCGTATGCGTTTAGCAGCCACATAGCATTATAGCTCACGGGTATGTGGTTTTTAACCACATGGGATGAGTAGATTTTATAAAAGGGATATAGTATGTAACACACAGTGCTAAGAGTGGGAACATTTTCTGTCATTTTATCCCCAGCTAAAAGCAATACAATTATTTAGTGATTAAAACATAACAGATCTTTGACTTTCTTTTTTTGTAGCTTAATGCAATTTTACCTGTACATAAATTTGAAGAAGCTTAAAGAAACACTATACCTCTGTAGTCTTTGTTTGTGTAAGCAATGGGAGATTTATCAGTAAGATGTGTAAGATCTTGGGTAATTTACTGCATGCCCTACGGTTCAAGTCACACGACTTTAGAATCAGTTATCCATTTGTGATAAAACTTGGTATGGACACTACTTAGCACATGTTCTTCAGAGTATTAGAATCTACATATGTTAGTTCTGTTATTGGTTGGATAAATATTACTGCATCTTTAAAGCCTCTCTTATGAGTTTAAAGAAGCGTTTCATGGGAATTCCTATGGGGGGGGGGAAGGGGGGGGGGGGGGGATGTCATGCCCTTAAAGTAAAACACAACCATACTCATTTAGAGTATTATTATTATTATTATTATTATTATTATTATTATTATTATTATTATTATTATTATTATTATTATTATTATTTTTCTTAACAAGGAAGATTTTCCCAGCCAACTGCTGAACTTTCTGACCCACTTCTTAAAATAAAACATAATAATTTGTCCTCTCCCCTTGGCTACTAAATTCGGGCAGCGTCTGCAAGCTCTCATTAATTTTTCACAGGCGGGTGATGGATAGTTTGTATTTCTTCACTGCTGGGGTTCTGTTATGTGAATATGACTCATTTTAAAGCATTACATATTCATGGACTGGGATAGGCTGTATACAGAACTTATAATGAATGTGTCACAGTAGGGTAACTTACTCTGGGTTTGTTTGCAAACCTTGTTAAACACAGTGCGCTCAAACAGTTCTGAAGGTGTTTGCGTACGTTCCAAAATAATTCAGGTATAATTCTGCAGATGTGGACACAAGTTGTATGTTTTTCTCAATTCTTTAGCTTTGTATGGGTGCACTGCAGGCAGCAAATACAGTATGTGAGACTTTTCCTCTTTAGCCTGGTGCTGCAATATTTGCAGAATTCAACTGTATGCTTATGCCTTTCAATCTTCACATGTATCCATTACTCATCCCAAAATGTGTGTTAATGCCTTTCAACAGAACACATTCATGTTTAGTCTCATTAACGGTATACAGGTATATATGCTGCCATGGAAGCTATAGTGGATATACAGTACTTAATACATTCCTATACATTCACATCCCAATTGCATTAAAAATACCCCCAGCCTTAACTTAAATCTCTGATCAATACACATTTGAACACCACATGCGATTATTTCAGCTAGATCTGTTTTCCAAAATCTGTTGATTTGCCTTAAGGTATTTTTAAGTGGATGGGTAATGTATTGTTGAGTTTGTACTGTAACATGTAATGAAACAAATCAATGAGCTCTGCTACCTCTTGGGTCCTTCCTTGGACACCATTGTAAATTATTTGATTTATCTTAATATTTTTTATTTCCCGGCTATATATATATCCCGGATATATCAGCTGACATACTGATTTAAGCACCACTGTAGCTGACATATTTTGGTCATATATACATATTTTGGTCAGACTAATTACTGAACGTTTATTTCCTTTTCTATCTAATTTGCATTCCACAACTGTAGTGCTTCTATACTTCACAACTGTGGTCAAAGCTGGTTGTTCTAGTCTCCAGGAACGAGATTGGCAACCGCCACCCTTTCTCTAGTTCAACTCAGCCTCTGCAAGTGTGCCGTGCTTCATGAAGATCTGGCTTCATTAGTGTGTTTTGCCTCTTCAACAAGAACAGCAATAACAAGAACATTAAGTTTTTATTTTTCATTTGTCACTATTTTTTTTGTCTCTGATGCATGATGTGTTGGAGTGTCTTGATCTGTAAAGAAACATTCTAACAATTACGACAGTTGTGGCGATTTTCCCCCCATAAAGATTGGTTTTGTAGAGTGGCACTCAGGCTGCGGTACTTACTCCTACCATTTTAACTTGGCAGGAGTAACAATCAATGACAATTGGTTTACATTCCCCAAAACGTTTCCACTTCAATTTATTAAATTGTGTTGAAAATGCTGCCATAATTTAACCCAGTTTAATAATACCCCAGTTTAAGGAACATGTAGTAATACAATAAATGTAATTTAAAAGTGAAGGGAAAATATAAAACAGATATAATTACAAAATGAGATAACATGTTTTGGCATTACTAAATTAAATAAGTCATGCTTTGATATTACTGCACAGTTGGGCAATTGGTAAAACTGTTCTGCTGCTTAGGACTGCAACATTTATATGCCTACATTATAAGTAGGCTTGCTACTATTCCATTTTTTATTTTTTTTTGGCCAAATCGACGTTTATTTTAGAAAGAATTTACCTTTTTTTTCAATCTTTATTTTTCAATTCAAGCAGAGAATGGATGAAATCGACCCTTATGCTTTAAAAAAAAAAAAAAAAGACTTTTAATGCCAATGAAAAATGTCTCATTTATGAAGCCCCTTTATCATATTCAACATGCAACAAAACCATGGTTACCAACATTCTAACTGAAATAACATTTGGTTACAGCTGAGCTCTACATTTAAAAAATCTCTCAAAAAACTGTAGTAAACACAGCATACAAAAGTGTATTACACAGACCTTTATAGCATAAATTTACAAGTAAAAATAATATGCACAGAACAAAACATTAGATAGTTCAACAAAACTAACTTGCACTTATTATTCAATCCCCTCTCCTGCTTCAGCACAACCGCACTCAGAGTCACTAGAAGGCAAGGTCGACAGGCCCGCTTCGTCCTGTCGCGGAGTCTTCAGCTGTCAGCCAGGGTATTGTGCACAATGTTCATTAAGTGTTTTTCTCTTGCGCCCCATTTTCAAATCAAATTAGTAACTGTCACCGTATACCTAAAGCAAAAGTTTACTTACACCTTAACCCGCTAATTTCAAAGTAGGCACTTTGAATGACAGGTGCTGTAGCTGGCAAATGAGAGCATTCTAGCACTGCTTTAGTCAACGAGATCTGTCAGAACATGACTGACAGCGACCCCAAGCCATTCAGAGCGGAACGGAGACGGGACAGACAGCAAGTATAAAAACTACACAAACTATAGATGATTTCTAAATGATTATTTTTGGTAAGAAAATAAAAAATAGCGAGTAGCGAGTCCATATATAAATTTATTTCAGTTGAGCTCAAATTTTGGGGGAATTCAACGTTTAACGAGCCTTATCGATTAATATCGAAAAGTAGCACGCCTAAGTATAAGGCATTTTCATGACCAGTATGCACAATTGCTACGGTACTTGCAACTGATCCTGCATTTTTGTGAATTGAAACAAAACAAGTATAAGTACAAAACAACTAAGTATTAGTAGACTCCTTATGCCAGTTATATATGCATTTTGTTTTTTGCTTATGCGTTGTTTCAAATTAAGAGGACTGCACAGTGCCTGTCTGTAACCAGTGCCATTGTCTCTCACCTTTGAGCACTAGATTCACCGGCAACAACAAAGGTCTCCTATGTATATTTAAATACTCATCATTGTTCCTTGTATAGTTAGCTCTAATGTGATATTAATGTACATTTCTGTGTAAATAAAAATCCCTCACAGTGAGGCTGGTGTTTTCTCTGTTTCAACAACTGCAGCAGGCTGAGAAACTGTGCAGCTAGTTCAGGTATAGGTCAAAGTATAGGTGTGCAATGGTTTTAGAGCTATTCCGCACTTTGGTTAGTGACATAAAGACACATGAGTGGGTTTTTAAAATCAGTTGTTAATGTTTTAATATGTTTTAATGTTTTAATAACATGAATAGTTATCTGACAATTTTCTCACATGACCCCCTTCTCCCCCTCCAGTAGTTAGAAAACATTAGCCATACAGACAAGGAGCACAGATTGAAGACAGAATGATTAGTATTTAACTTCCTGTGATATACTGTATAGTAGTACGACAGACAATGTGTATATTACTTGCTTGAAAGTGCTACCTATTTTTGGAAATTATTCAAAACATTATTAGTGTTAATCAGATAATGTGTTTTACATCTCAGAAGCACTCATTTACAGAGGGCATTTCACTGAACTCAATAATGAATGGCATGCCAAACCAAACAGAAATGTGCCTGTGGTATTCATAACTTTTTAGTATCAAGGTAAAAAATGTGCCTTGTCAAATGTGCGTGTCTTTTTAAATGAAGTACTGTAATTGTTTGACCCCACACCCCAACCCTACACACAATTTCAGAGCCTTAGATCTACATACATTTGAATTGAGCATAACAAAATAAGCAAATAAAATAACAGTTGAATGAGAACATTTCTGGTTAGTTGCGTGGAATATATACTTTTATATGGTACTAAACGCACAAAAACAAATAACAATGATGATTCATTTTCAGTTGCAGGACAGAGCACTAATAATGGACACCCTGATTCACCTTTCATTTATTGAAATTACCACTGTGACCATTTACAGGAAGTGACCCCGTTCTAGCAAAGTTGGCGGCCCAATATTACTATGTAGCTATTTATCATGTTGGTACGAGGGCAGTGAGAGATCTGTAGTCCATTAAGAAAGTGCTGTGTATTCATTGAAATAATATCCTGTGTAATGCAAAGTGACAGTCAAAATTATGGCCACTCTCCTGCTGCAAGGGTACGTCTCTGCCAATTTCAGTAATATTGCTGTAGCACCATTCACGGCTGTCAGCAGTTCTGGGCGGCTCTGCAGAGAGCCATAACCGCGTGTGGAAGAGGAAGTTTCCTGCCAAGGGAAATACTATAACTCTGATATATATTTGTTAATGGTAAACGGCAATTACATAGGAGATTGAAGAGTCAAGGGCCATATTTATTAACCCCTTACTTATTTAGGAATTCAACCGCACACTACCGTACACTACTACCTTTTATCAATGATTCCTGCGTCATTAAGACATCTTTTTTGAATGATATTTATTAGTAACAACTCTTTTTTTTAAACTTTTGCTTGCTGCTATACTGCAGAAACATATATTGTCTTCATTTGGACTCTAGCGGTGCCATACCTGGCTAAACACGGCTAGTTTAATTGTTGTACAGGTGATGGGAGCCGAGATCAAAAAAGGGTTGCCATCTCAGCCACTGAACGAGTTTTATGTTTTTTTTTTTTGCTTTGCATGGGGGGAGTTGTGAGGTCAAGCTCATGTTGCTCTGGCTGACAATGTGGAATTTCCTCTGCGTCAACACTATGTACATTTGTACTGCTCTCTGATTTTTATTGTCATGTATGCCATGTAAAAAAACTTGGCTATGGCTTTTCTCTAGATAGGATTGGTTTATGCCTCAACACCGAAACGCCTTCCAAGAGAAACAGAATGCAGATAAAGCTGTCTTTCAGTAGCAGCAAAGAGTTTGCGCTATTACTACATTTGATTGGGTTGTTATGCTTTGTCACCAAAGACATTGCTAAGGTTAAATAACCTAGGAAGTGCTAATATAACAGACTACTTTAAAGTAAGTTGACTTTAGCCTAGTATGATATCAGATGTAAATGATCTGTTTCAGTTATTTTCACTTTAGTGAAGTCACAAAAAAAAAGAATTGCCGACAATATTATAGTCGTAAAATTGCAGTCAGCAGTTGAGAAAATATAATTAATATATATATATATATATATATATATATTTATATTTATTGAAATGCAAAGCTGCTTGTTTTGCTTTTTAACAAAGCATTTCCTTTACCACAGTCCCAACAAATGCTGGTACTAAATATGCATCACTGCCTATTCATTTTTACTCCTTTACCCCTTTATGGCTTGTAATATACACTGTGGGAAAGTTTCCATTTGACAAATGTTTAATTAAATTCTAACACATTTTGGAGACCTCTCAAAACTCAAATTTGAATCTAATCTGAAAACCAGATGTTGCAAAGTACCAAAGCAGCGCTTGTTTGATTTATTTTAAGGTGACATTTCTGTTATAGTCCGACAATCTGGATACTGGTAATGCTCAAGTGAAACACAAAACGAGCACAGTAAATTTAATACAGTGTTCGTAGGGTAATTAAATTGTAAATTCATTCTCACTGTAGTTACATGCAGGTCATGGTAATTATCCCAATCTGCTCTAGTTATTTGACGTAGAAGTCAGCATAGGAGCTGTTGAAAGACAAATGTGTTGTATGTCTTTTAAAGACATTCCTGTTAAAGGAAAAAAGTTAAGACTATTTATCCTTTTTGAAGCAACAAAACCTGAAATAGTGTTTGAGGTCATACTAGTGTTTTAAACTTGTATTATTGCAGAGGTATGAATAATTTGATTTAAAAATGTCAAATGTGTGTTATCCCTATTTCATAAATCTGCAGTGTAACAGGATTGATAACGGAGACATTAAAGTAATTATCATAACATCTTTTGGTTCTTTACTTGCTTTATTCAGGATACAGGATAAAATACAGATCTACATGTGCTAGGTACCTAATCGCTTCCTGGAGTAAATCTGATCTACAGCACAGGAAATAATTAAGTAAAAAGGAAGCAACAGCAACATTACATATATTTGGTTGTATTTAAAACAAAAAATCCTGCATATGTACATATGTCAAATAAGCAAGCAACTAATCAAGAGATGTTTAGCACAATAAAATGCTTCACGTGCAAGAAAGAGGTACTGTATGAAAGACAGTTTTAATACCTTAATCATTCCTTTAAACATTCTTGACATTTTAGAAAAAATATTCTTATCCACTCATGGCTTTTTTGACTGACTACTGTACTTTACCTTGATGCTTTGTCCTTGAGTTGCCACTGTATGTTGAAGTGCATTTTTTAATGGAGCGTGGCACAAGGTATAAATAATTAATTACCGCTCTTACCAAGAAATATACTTTCTACACAGCAAAGTGGTGAATTTTGGGTTTTGAAAATAATTTTCGTTTGGCAGTTCTATAATTTGTCCAGTTTATCCCTGCTCAAATAGTTTTTAACATGTATGCAGCAATGAGAATGCACTGCCTTGGCTGTTACCTTGTGACATGGTATTTAAATGGTCGTAATGTCTCCCAGAGAGTGAAAACCACCTGCAGCTAAAAAGAAAATAAAATGATGTGATGAATGTTTGAGGAGAAAGCTTGAAATAATAGTTTTTTTGTATTAAAAAAACCTGAAGTGTTCTGCGTCTCTATGAACATACTCTAGTCTGTTAAAGTTCTCAAAAATGAATCTCTCCTTGAAAGCAGTAACACTAATGTTGTTTATTATTATTATTATTATTATTATTATTATTATTATTATTATTATTATTATTATTATTATTATTATTATTATTATTTGTTTATTTAGCAGACACCTGTATCCAAGGCGACTTACAGAGACTAGGGTGTGTGAACTATGCATCAGCTGCAGAGTCACTTACAATTACATCTCACCCGAAAGACGGAGCACAAGGAGGTTAAGTGACTTGCTCAGGGTCACACAATGAGTCAGTAGCTGAGGTGGGATTTGAACCGGGGATCTCCTGGTTACAAGCCCTTTTCTTTAACCACTAGACCACACAGCCTCTGTTGTTGACAACTGTGACCTGTGTTGGTGATCCTAGGATCTTGTTGTCCATTGTTTGTTGCAGACCACCTACGGCAAGTGATCAAGTGACTATACATAATATAATATAATATAATATAATGTAATGTAATGTTGTCATGGATACAGAATGGTATATTGAAAAAAAGATATCCTTATAATCTTCATGTACATATGTGGTTGTTCGTGCAAAAAAAAATTTATTCAAATAATATACCTGTTCCTATGTCATGACGCTCCCTGGTCGGCAGCTTCATTTAAAAAACACCTGCTACAACAAAATAAGGTGGAAGAGTAATTTTCGTCAGCTTTCTGAAGCTGAGATTCAACAAATTCTAAAGGCAAAAGACACTAAAAACATGAAAGGTGTAACAAAAACATCTACCGCCATTTTTCAGCAAAATCTCCACTCCAAAAACACAGACTTCTAGAAATACGAGCCTCGACACTGAAACGCCTTCCGAGAGAAACAGAATGCAGATAAAGCTGTCTTTCAATAGCAGCAAAGAGTTTGCACTTTACTATATTTGATTGGGTTGTTTTTGCCAGGAAAGCCATACATCTCTTTTTAAACGTCATCTTTACAAGGGTACTGCTGTAGCTTCTGTGTTGTTTGCCACCACTGTCAGTCACTATTAGGCAGAAACTTTTTTGGTATATATACACTTAAAGCTTTTGAAGCTGTGCTATATACATTTTTTGTAGGGAGAGGTCTTGTGGGGATAATGCAATACAGTAATTGTAGGCATCCCTAAATTCAATCCCAAAGTGCTTAATGATTGCAGAAAGGAAAATAGTAGCAGAAAGCATCTAATAATGTATTATGCTGTTACATCACGGTAGAGAAGAGCCCCGTTAAGTCAGGGAAGCGCTATAAAAGTGGATAGATTGCCCTATAAGCCTCTCTTTATTGGATATTGCAATTGACATGTACTTGTCATTTATAATCACCTGTCCGTTGCTGTGAAGGGGGAGCAGTAAAGTTAATTGCAACTGCTCATTTGCATTAATCTCACCTCTGAAGGGTAAAGTAACCCATTAATATTGTGTCATGATGAATTATCACAAATAAAATTGAACATATTGATTAATGATCACCGCAATTTGCGCCCTGTTAAAAAAACATTTTGTTAGCTCTTTAAACTTTAAATCAGATGAGCCTGTGTACAGAATGACGAGGAAAAGTTTCCAGGAGACCCAGGAGAAGGCTAATCACGGAGGTACTGCTTGTGCAGTTTAACCTTTTTATATGTGTAGATGAGAGACCAATTATACAGTGCATAAGAGAAACACCCATTCCACTTGTGAGCTGCTAGACAAATGGCTCAGAAGTGTAACTCATCTGTTAGTGAAGACAGGCAGCTCTAGCATGGAATAATAGCTGTATAGGCTTTAAAATGACTGTAGCTTTCAGGTTATATATCATTGAAATAGATTTCTTTGAAATGTAACATTCAAGATTTTTCAAATGTAGGAGTACACTGTAATATTTTTGTACCTTTTCTTAAAAACAACCAAACATGTATATAGATGTACATTGTGTATATATATATCATGTAAGAATAAATCATGAATTTGAATGTAAACAATAACAAGTAGTTGTCATGCCGTCAAAAACCTATAAATACCTCCAATGTTTGGATTCAAACACAGGCTCCCTTGAGAAAGATATGTACAACATATCGAAACGTTGGGCAGCTGGCTCTTTGAGCTAATATATATATATATATATATATATATATATATATATATATATATATATATATATATACTCAAAAAGTACCATCTGAAAGCACGTCTGGAGTTTGCCAGAAAGCATGAGAGTGACCCAGCTGCGATGTGAGAGGAGGTTTTGTGGTCAGATGAGACCAAGATTGAGCTTTTTGGCCAAAACTCAAAGCGCTATGTGTGGTGCAAACCTAACACTGCCCATGCCTCAAGACTCACCATCCCTACTGTGAAGTATGGTGGTGGCAGCATCATGCTGTGGGGATGCTTCTCATCAGCAGGGACTGGGCATCTTGTTAAAATTGAAGGAAGAATGGATGGAGCAAAATACAGGGAAATACTGCAAGAGAACCTGCTTCAGTCCGCTAAAAAACTGAAGCTTGGGAGGAAATTCACCTTTCAGCAGGACAATGATCCCAAGCACAAGGCCAAAGCAACATTGGAGTGGCTCAAGAACAAAAAGGTGAATGCCCTACAGTGGCCCAGTCAAAGTCCTGATCTCAATCCCATTGAGAATCTGTGGCACTATTTGAAAACTGCGGTCCACAAGCGTCGTCCAACCAACCTGAACAACCTGGAGCAAATCTGCCAAGAAGAATGGGCCAAAATCACTCCGACACTGTGTGCAAAGCTGGTACATACTTACCCCAAAAGACTTAAAGCTGTTATTGCAGTGAAAGGTGGCTCTACCAAATATTAATGTGTGGGGGTTGAATACTTATGCAAGCAAGATATTTCAGTTTTTTATTTTTCTTAAAAATATTTCCCAACATAAAACCAATGTCACCTTACAATAATTGATTTTGAGTTTCAGTGTTTTAAAATAAAATATCAAACAGAACGAAATTTCAATGTACCATTTGTAATTCAGTAATATGAGAGAATTGGTCAGGGGTCTGAATACTTTTGCAAGGCACTGTATATACAGTATATATATATATATATATTTTATTTCTTACAATTGTTACAAGATAGCACATTAATTCTACATACAATTACATTGTTTTTTTACACATTATTTTTACATACAGTTACCCATTTATACAGTTGGGTTTTTATTGGAGCAATCTAGGTAAAGTACCTTGCTCAAAGGTACAGCAGCAGTGTCCCCCACCTGGGATAGAACCCGCAACCCTCTGGTCAAGAGTCCGGAGCCCTAACCACTACTCCACACTGCTGCCCTTTATTATTATTATTATTATTATTATTATTATTTATTATTATTATTATTATTATTATTATTATTATTAGTAGTAGTATTATTATTAGTATTAGTATTAGTATTAGTATTAGTATTAGTATTAATATTAGTATTTTAAATCATTACCTTTTTTGTTATATAACGCTTTATTGAATGAAAATAAAATAAATAAATAAAAGTATGCAGCTCATAAGGAGTTCCCAGGTTCGTTAGAAGTAGATTTTTTTTTTTTTAGCTTGGCAAACATTCTGTAACTATTGACATGAATTGATAAGCAGATTAAAAACCATCCACAGCTGCTATGCAAATGTGCACCTGAGTATGCATCTGATTGCTGTTAAAACAGCCTGTACAGTAGGTGGTTCCTGCATGCCCAAAGCGGATTCTCATTGGCAACTCCAGTGGGTTCATTTTAGCCCAGCCTCTCCTCCTAGGCATTTCTACACAATCATTTTCAAAATCTGCTAATGGAAACATTTCCATTCCTATCATTTATCACTTGCATTTTGATTCCCTTGTTTTGAATGAAAAAGGTGCTGGAACAAATACTTTTTTAAAGCACAATGCTGAAATCTAAGAGATAGATGCAGCTAGCGTAATTAATTGCACCCAGTTACTGAAGATCAGCAAGTTTGCACAATTCACATGCTGTTCTACCATATGGCTGCCCATAGGTGAAGAGTTTGATTAATGTTTTGGAGACTTTTATTTTTTCAGCAAATATTCGATAACACAATACCAGAAATATTAAACCCATTTAGAGTTTTCACAACAGCAAGTTAACTTAACTTATCCTTTGTAGTTAAAGGCTTAGGAATATATAACCCATTACATTGTTGAGCATTGTTGAGTTTTAACATAATCATATATTTTATTCTTTATACTGTGCATGATCAAGTGAAATATATCTAACTAACTTCATTCTGACCAGCTCACTATTAATCACTCTTTGTCAGTCCCTTTAAATTTGGAAATGTCTTAAGAATTCATAACTGAGCCTGTTCCCTTACCCAAACTATCATAATGTGACAGACTGTATTCTTATTCAGATTGTCAATGAAATTTGCTTTGAATAGACCAGAATCCTTTCTATGACATACTGGTTGCTAGCAGAAGCCAAGAGACTGTGTTTGAATGATCAGAAGCTAGTAGATGCTGTGCTATACGTATTAGGCACATAGATTGTACAGCAACAAGGTTTTTACTTCACCAGGTAGACTGTACTGAGACCATGTTTGTGTCCTTGGATTTGGCCCCAAATAAAAACATTAAGTATTAACAAAACACCATGTGGTATAGTCACAGCTTCTGTTAATCTAGAGTACATGCATAGGTGAATTTGTTAAAACATGTTCCCATTTTCACCTGTTTTGTTTCTGATTGATTTATTTCTTAGCAGACGTTTTTGATTTCCGGACCTGTGTTGCTGCTACGTCACATCTCCTTTGCTTGCTCAGTGTTAATGTGTGTGGTCTCTTTGGTCCATGGCAGTTGTTTAAAAATCTGCTTTGGCAATTTGCCCCTGGTGTAACCCTGTCTGATTTAATTGATTGTATTCCTTACTTATGAAGTTCCATCCCCAATAGAGACCCCATACCTTGGTAATGTTTATTCTGATAATTTGATTGGAAACTGTACTGTATGAACTTAACTGATACACACACACAAAAAAAGTTTCAACAAAGTGTATTTTTCAATATCTTTAGTCTTTTTAATAAAAATGCAGTTGATACTACAGTGTGAAAAGCACATATTTTGAGATCTGTACTAAGTTAGTGTAGTGGTCATTTAAGAAAAAAGAAAGATTATTTGGTGGCCCTTTTGGAGATATAATATATATAGCAAACATGGGATTTGAACATGAAAAGATTTCAGACGAGGATGGATTTATACATTTCATGCACAACTGCTGTCTTGACCTCTGTATTGTGTGCTGGCTTCGAGTTACTAGAGTGAAACAGCTCTGGGTTAATTTGTATCCATTGGAATGTTAATCAGCCTTATACACAGCATGCTCATTATGACATATTACCCTAAACAAATAAAGACAAATAACGCAGAGAGGTCTGTTAGGTTTTACATCCGGTAGAGAAGCATTGTTACTTTTGGTTTAACTGCAGCATGCAGGGCATTTCCTCGTCAGCTAGCGAATATTGTAGGTGGATGTTTACTGGTATAAAAACTGTTTACTCTAAAGAAATAAGCATCCTAGGCGTCTGCACCATTTGATGTTGTTGAGTGTTATCATGCAAAACTAATACACAGCAGGAAGTGAGTGCTTTTCTCACACTATTCTCACTCATTACAAGGAGCATCAGCAGCTGTTGAAGAACAGATTCAAGGTGCTGAGCCGGAATGGAGCGGAGTACAGCTTTCAAGCGGAAGTCTTGCTGAGCTGCTAGAGTGCAGGAAGGTACAAAAAAGAGAACTCGGGAAAAGCAGTTGGCGTTGATGCTGGTGCTTTTAGGGTGGAAAAAATAGAACTTGGGCATTTTTTAGGTTATGCTTTGCTCCGAGGGCACAGTGAGGTTTGGGGTTAGTGAGGGCGACGTTATTTTCTAAAATGCAAGTTAATGTTTTTTTTTTGTTGTTGTTTTTTTTTTTTTTTAAAACATCAGTGGCCGACCTGTGTCTTTGTGGCTCATTAATGACTAAGCGAAGAGGTCCTGAAAGTGGTAGAAGGCTGTTGTTGATAGAAAGGCCATCTTAAAGTTGTACTGAGGCTTGGATTGAAGGAAATTTGGACTGAAGGAGTGATATTGTAGCTAAGCATGCAAAAGCATTTTAATATATCAACAAGTGCTTTAAATGAAATATGCACGTTTCAGAGCTTTGTGTGAGAGAATAAATGTGAAGCTCAGGCAGCAAAAATAGTTTCTTAGTACCTTTTATAATTTGTAAGGGTGTTCTTGTCAGGTGGCAAAAAGTATTTTTTAATTATTGTGGGTGCTTTTTATGTACCGGGGGATCATTTTCTCATGGAATAATAAACTATTCACATGATAAACAGGGACAAGACATCGGAGGAGGATGAGCATTCTAAAACAATCTTACTGTAGAATCTTTGACAATTTGGGGGTATTAATTACAATTATCTGCTCAAGTGGGTTTTCGTATGGTTTATTTTAGGTATGTGGAATATGGCCTGAACTTTTGTTTTTGAGAATTAAAAATGGTTTATTTTAGGTATGTGGAATATGGCCTGAACTTTTGTTTTTGAGAATTAAAAATGTATGAATTTTAAAGTATAAATTGTATGCAGTTTTCCTATATTTTAGGTCATCAACATATTGAAACCTAATAGATAATATAATGCGTAATGTAATAGATTTCTGTTTGGAAATGGTAACAAAGGTCTGCTGGACTACCCTAAAAATGGTTGTTAATATATTTGTGGACCTTACTGATGTGTACATCCAGCTTTTACATTTGTATAACTGTATTTTGTGCTCGGTTGTTTGTTTTTCTTTATAAATAGAAAGGCCAGTGCATTCCAGGCTCCTGCTATACCTTATTTCAGCTTGAGACTGCAGATGGCCCCTGTCTCCTACTGTAAATGGTTGTGAAGCGCAGCACCTCAGTAAATCTATATGATTGGCCTGTATGGGACAGTCTTTATGGAGGCAGCAGGAAGGTGGTCATCTCTCCAAAGCAGCACTTTGAATTGCAAATGAACCGCATAACTAAAAATAATGTAATGCTTAGCATTGATCTGAGTCATTTTTCTCCATTTGCGAGAAGAAAAAGAGAGGAGGCGGTTATTATTTTGTGAGAAGGTTGATATTGTTCTTTATTGGAGTGAGCAAGGTTGAACGGGACAACCAAATGAATCAAATGTCTTTTTGCGATTAAAATGGCTTTCCAAATGGTTGCCTTGTGGCAACGTAGAACCGCAGTATAGCTGTTGTGGCTGTTGTATGCTTTTATGTTTACTAACATGTATATGGCCAGCAGGCTTTTAAAATCAATTTCCTTACATCTTAGTAGCCCTCTCAATATTACCACTTATTTTGTTGAAGATCTTTTAGTTCTTTGTTTTTATTCTTCAGTTTAGAACTTTACCAGTAAGTTACCACTTCTTTTGAGCTAGAAATCTGTGAGTTCAAATTTTGCGATCCCCTGTGCACACATTTTTTTTCCCCCGCATGGATCAATTTTTGCATGGCTTATCTGATTTTTCCAGGAAAAAAAAAGCTACAAACTTTTTAAATGTGAATGTGGTGGTCTTGAGTGAGCACTGCATTGTTCTTTGATCTCCAGTGGGCTAGGGAGGAATTGGCTTTTGAATTTTGGTAAAAACTACTATTGTTTAGAAATTGCAATGCAGGATGGGACAAAATGTGAAATCCATTGATTTTAAGTAATTTGAGTGAAAAGGTGGGTTTTACTTAAGGGGTCTAAAGAGGCAATTGATTTATTCGTTTCAGTGTTATCACTTACGGTACCAGATTGTAAATAAAGTGAGCACCTTGCTGCTTAATTTTTGCAGACAAACAAGGAACGTAATTAAATGTATGTACAATTCATTTTGGTGGTATGTAAAATGCAGAAATGTCAAATTTTTGTGGAACAACTGTTCTGTACCTATGGTAAGCTGGATTACAGAATATAATGAGAAAAAGTGTTTTAATTGAGGAACAAACTTTGATAAACGAATCCACACGGCTCTCATGTATAAAGTGTCTTTCGTGATCTATTCTAAAGAAAGGGCATTTCATCTGAGAAATACTTATATTATTATTTATTTCTTAGCAGACGCCCTTATCCAGGGCGACTTACAATTGTTACAAGATATCACATTATACAGATATCACATTATTTTTACATACAATTACCCATTTATACAGTTGGGTTTTTACTGGAGCAATCCAGGTAAAGTACCTTGCTCAAGGGTACAACAGCAGTGTCCCCCACTGGGGATTGAACCCACAACCCTCCGGTCAAGAGTCCAGAGCCCTAACCACTACTCCACACTGCTGCCCTATATCAGTATTCTCATATAAATAAGCAAACAACAAGATGCATGAAAACTCACAACTCAGAAAAGCTAGTTTAAAGTCTTAGGCTGATACTGTAATTTCGTTTTTATTAAACGCTTGAGGGAAGGGAATAACTAGTTAATGTCATTGTGTGTTCTTTCGGTCGAAGTAAGTATAAAAGGACTATATTTGCACTATGCTGAACAGGTTTGGAGCCTACAAATGCAAATTTAAATCCCTCCTATTATTTTAATAATCTGCATTTTCCTGCTTTGCGTGGATCATT
Source organism: Acipenser ruthenus (assembly GCF_902713425.1). NCBI lineage: Eukaryota > Metazoa > Chordata > Actinopteri > Acipenseriformes > Acipenseridae > Acipenser > Acipenser ruthenus. The sequence continues at coordinate 23,447,365 of NC_081207.1, forward strand.
CGTTTGCAAACCAGGTTATTCAGAGATGAAGGCTCTGAGGTAATTTCATGGTTTGCAGCATTTATACCTATACCTTAATGAGGAAAATATGTGTTGTTTTCTGTTATATACTAGAAGGAATTTCACGTTATTGTCTTAATGTTGTATACATTTTCATACAGTCTCAGACAAACAAAGAAACAAACAAAAAAAAGGAAACAGACAAATTGTATTAAATACTTTTTCATTTAAATGTAAATAAATAAGTTAAGGTAATGGTAAGAGAATCCTGAAAAGCAACATATCCCTATACAGATATCAATATGACTTGTGGCTATATGCTGTAATATACTGAACTTTAAGAAGTAAATAAACAGTCTTAAAGGAGTTCTACAAGTTTCTTACCCCTTATTAGAATTATCAGCATTATCACTGGCCCTCATGCTCTTGTGTTGAAGATCTTACGGTTATTTGTTTATTTTTTGTAAATTTAATTCAGAAAATCCTTTTTTTTTTAATCATTTGGTTTCATATTAAATTAATTTAATGCAATTTGCATCTCCCATTGGTGGCATGTAGTTTGAATGTAAAAAAAAAAAAAAATATTGAATCTAGTTTGAAAAAACAAATGAATGCATTTTTCAATTAATGTTTCTTGAATCTGACTAGGGATGCCCCTGAGTCTGAAAATTCCCTGGATTCAGAATGCATCCACAGCATACAGCACGTCTCTTCTGTTTCAAGGACATAAAATACATCCCTGAGTTGTCAAAAGAGAGGCAAGAAATGTTGACAAAAGTGCCCTTGGCCAAATTCCCAGAAGAATCTTCAAATCCCCTGACCCAGTATGAGAATTAGGTTTACTATGGAGTAGGGTATCTATGCTCAAAGGTGTAACCTTTATAAAACACCAACTTTAATAAATAATGATGTACTTTTGGGGATCACAGTAGATTATTTTGTTAATGTTAATGACACAACCTAGATATGAAGCCTACTTATATTTTAGATAAGATTTGGTCTAACTTTATATCACCACTTTATGATCCTGCTTTCCCTGGTCTTTTATGTTATTTTGTTTCAGAAACTGCTGTAGCAAAACTTGGTGGTGGTATCAGAACACTTGGCTGGGGAAATGCTCAAAGCAATACCAGAAAAATCTATTTAAAATGATTATTACGCTGATGAAAATCCTTGTTTGAATAATTTTTACAGGTACAGATAGAAAGATCAGGAACCCGTGTCTAAATAGATTTATTTATTGGGTTCAGTGTCCGATAGTGTGCTTAAGCTGAAATGTGCCTTTTGGTTTCTGGGGAAGGTCTCTTTCATGACAAATCTGATTAAGCTGCATGAATTAAAGAAATAATACAATTTGTTTACAACGCATCATTTATTTCCTGTCAAGCGGTGTTCCATTTACAGCCCCTGATTTTCTGAACTCCGACCCCTTTGTGGTTCAACACTTGGTAGATTTATTACATTGCGCAGTTAACTCCTTCACTGCTGTAACTCCATTTATCAAAACCTATAATGAGAATACATGACATTCACTCATTTTACACCATCGTTAAAGTACACAGCCTAAGCTTGCCTGAGGGAATGGAGATTTCCAATTATAATAAAATATTCTATACGGGCATAATAATTCAGTAACGTTTCTTAAATTTGGAGACATATACATCCCACTTCAGTAGCTGAGAAGAGTTTTTTTTTTTTAATTTACTGTGTAATTAAGCCACACAAGGTTAATGAATTAACCTTTTTTTCTTATTGTTTTCAAAAATATATTTTCAGAACTGCGATATCTTTTTTGTAATACTACATATTATATGTGTGTGTGTGTGTGTATTTTCCGAATTACTCATCACTTCCAAGCTCATATATACATTTAATAAATGTGGTTATTTGAAATGCAATTACATATGAACACACTTTAGTTTAAATAAAGTAAACATAAATGTAGGATACATTCAATATATTTGTATTAAACCCTAACCTTCTTAAAGGTATGTAGTAATAGTAATTATACTGCATTTTATACTGTAACTAAGTGTTGACTTACAGCATTCATACATGTACATACCAAAATGCTATATTAAAAACAGCAGTTTCATACTGCAAGTATACACATCTCTTAACTTGACTTGATACTGATTCTAAAGCAACAACAATTATAGCCTTCACCCTAAAGATTTTTATTTTTAATAACAGCAATAAATATTAAAATAAACAGTACATTCAATGGCAATATGCTTTGACTGTAAGTCTTTTTCAGTATCATAAAAAAAACACTTCTGTACATTGAAAAATACATTGAATTCCCTTAGTTACTTTTAGTATTTCCTAATTTAGCACTATTGAGTGGTTTATAGTTATGGAGGTTTTAACAAGAGCAAGCACTTTCATTTTCTGCTCGCACAGTGCAGCAGACATTGTGAGAGCGCTGTGCAAACCATGTGTTTTACTCTTTAATGGATGCAGCTTCAGTTCAGGCTTAGGCTCTCTCTTTCTTTCTTTCTTTCTCTCTCTCTCTCTCTCCTCTTTTTTGTTACTTGTAAACCAGTGTAGTTAGTTAGTGCCTCAATCCGATTAAGCGTGTGGAATAAAGATTTCTTCAGTTGTACAAATGCTGCTTTTAATGAGCACAATTAAATGGGGGAAATATTACCTTTTAAACTCATGATAATCCATTAGTGCCTCTTCCCATTCGGAAAGGTTTCAAACGTGAGGTATTACAATGATGAATGAATGTAAGTTCCAGCAGTGATGGAAACGTGTGATCCCTCTCCCCCCCTCCCCCCCCCCCCCCCCCCAAAAAAACCTCATAATCCTCAATTAGTGATCTTACTAAGAGGATGTTTTTCAAAAAAGGGTAATGGAGAAGTAATGAGATCAGAAAGAGGTCAACCCCCGGCCTTCTTCATTTGGCAGCTTGATTAATTTATTTCTCCTTCCCTTGAATTGCTGTAAGGCCCTTTTTCACACTTTTTTTTTATTTCTTATGAAACTCCACTCCAAGTAACTGCTTATTATTAACATAGCCATGCATTGTGGCACCGCTATTTTTGCATTCCAATTTCTGAGCCGTCTTCTGGTGTAGATTTCAAAAGGTACTATTTTTATTTTCTTGCCCAGCAAATTAGGATCTCACTGTCAGGTGATTATTAATAGGCTAAGGCTGCACTGAAAAAAGGAATATCGTTCTCCGAGCATACTTTTTGCTACTAAAGTAGCTGCAAATGCTCCTCGTTTCCTTTGGCATCTGTTACCATTTTTTTTCTGAATTGGCATGCTTAGTCTCTGGATTAGAGTTAAAATAACAGCTGTGTTTCAAGTCGAGTTTCATAATTTTATTCAGCTGGTATTTGCTTTGTGAATATTGATATATTTTGTGAAGTGTGTGTGAGTGTTTTGTGATTTAAAAAAATATTAGTGGAAAGAGCATGGGACCTTTGTTAATGCACACTACCCTATTAAAAGAACCTCAAAACATCACTGTTTAGTATACTATAATAAACTTGACGCCTCCCATTTTATATACAGTACATTATTTAGAAATTATTAGGAGAACCTTGAAGGTAAATCATTTATACTGTTTTTAAAATCATGCTTATGCCCTTTACATTGTGTGTACTCCTTTGATTAGAAAAAGAGGTTGCTAGTCCATACATATTTTATGCATGTGTGTTCATTACATTTCTCAGCGTATTCCACCATTATTTTCTGATGCAACAATACGTTCTGAATGTGTAGCACAATAATCTCAGATTATTATTACTGATAAAGTAAAGGCAGGGCTGTTACTTCTATGTTCTTGTTTGTTCACAGGCAAAACTTTCAGTAAAAGTACAGGCAACATTTTACAATTGTGACTAAAGCAATACAGAACATTGGTGTGAATCCTTAATATTATGGTTTCAATCAAATTACTGTATAATAAGCTTGTATAATCTTAAAACTGTTTGTAAACTATTCATCTAACAAACCTTTTACATAGATTGTGTTTCCTGTTTGTCCTGTCTTTGGTTTCCTGACCTGTGTGTGTGTGTGTGTGTGTGTGTGTGTGTATATATATATATATATATATATATGTACAGTGTGTGTATATATAGATAGATAGATAGATAGATAGACAGATAGATAGATAATTTCACCAAGAGCAGACTCATTTGATACCAAACCCTCATTTGCAGGGGGGTCCTGACAAATAAAACACCACCAGACAGCAGCAGTCATAAGCAGATACATGTGCATTATATAACAAACTCAATTAGAACACATTACCAGAGTTCAATGCGTAGAACATAAACTGGCAATTATTGTGGCAACGTTGTCTGTTTTAGTATGCTGAAGGAAGCATTGAAACAAAGGCAGGTACAGATACATTTTACAGTGGCATATACATCAAGTGTGTGTGTTGAAAAAGCCTGAATTGTGTTGCTCTGTAACCTGACCACTAGGTGGCCTTGAGGACGAACTATGTCCTGTATTGCATGCTGGCTTTTTTTCAGAGCTTTGCAGAAAGGGGATATTAAGAACGGCAGCTGCATCTTGTAGTCCGCGGTGTCTTTCTCCATTTTTAGATAGCGTAGTCAGAGGAGCATTCAGCTGCTAGCTGGACCACTGGAAGATTTCTCATGGGTTGTAATATAACAGGTTCTGAAGTGCAGTGTGGGGTATCGCACTTAGACTGATAGGAAGCCCAGGGAGGCAATTAAATAAATGTTTTCTGAGGGCATACATTAATGAAAACTACAGAGTGTTACAAATAGTATAGTACACACAGTACACACGCTCAATTAAAATACAAGGTAAAACACATATTTAATTAGACAAAAGTGTTACTTTAACTATATACGTACTGTATAGAATACAGTGCTGCCTCGCTATAAGGCTCTTAATTATAACATGCCTCGGATATAACGCTCCTACAGCATGTCCCCAATTCCCTATACTAGTGATTCATGCAGTGTTTCTACAGTAAATACAGTACCGGTGTTCAAACTGTAAACAACTTCTCAGTCTAACGTCCATTTCTATCTCTCCCTTTTGATACAGTATCTGAAGAAAAGCTGCGCTGGCACTTTATAACACAGACATCTTATTCAGCATTCGTTTTATAACTAAATAAATATTAGGCCTCTTTCCTAATGTATTTACTTTTTTGCTTTCTCCAGCAGCCGAACCTGGGGCGAGCCCATTACCTCTTCCCCTTGCCCGATCCGCTCTCCTTCTCGCACTTGGTTTGCTTTTCTGTCGCTTCGAATTTAACTCCCCAACACCGTTTTAGCCAGGATATTTATAGTTTAAAAACTGCTAATTTAAAACGATCCACGAGTACCTTTTTTTTTTTTTTTTTTTTTGTAAAAAATATAGTATTGATGTATTGATGCTTTATGCATGGTTAATTCACTGAAAGTTACATTTTTGCTTCACTATATGTGCATTATAGAGCGGGTTATTTTATTTTGTATTTTAATCAGATGTGTGTTATGTGTCCCACCCCCTCCCCCGTTTATAACGCTCTTCGGTTATAACGCTCATATTGTGTGTGTCCCGATATTATAGACATTTGATTTGACATACCACCCTAATCCTTATTTACTTGGGCCAAAATTCAATTTGCATACCTGCTAGCTAAAATTCAATTTGCATACCTGCTAGCTTAATCTCAGCATAAGCACCTTCAAAGTGGAATTCTAAATAGGTAAACCAAACCGAAATCATGTTTCAGTTATTTAAGGGATAAGGGAATTTAAGTGGCATTTCGATGTTTTCAAAAGGTTTTTCTTCAAGATGTAAATAATACACTGTTACATAGTGGAGGCAGGAGTGATCAGAGAGTGTGACATTACCTCAAAAGATTGGTGTTAAATTGAGGAAACCGTTCAAGTAGGAAATAAGGTGGCATGTTTTCAACAACAAAAAGAAAGAAAGAAAAAAGATTAATATATCATTTTTTGTTTTTTTTTACTGTATGATTTTAACACCTGCCTGCTTCTTTTCGATGCAACACTTTCAGTCCTCAACCAGAATAATTGGTTAACAATAATGCTATCGATTTGAAGAAAACAAAAATGAAAACAAAATATTTGTAAGCCCAACAAAGAAGATATGAAGCTTAGTGCAGAACTATTTCTTTGTCTGGGAGCCTTACACATTTTGAAAAGTGATTTATGTTGCACAACCACGGAACACAAGTTGATTATACAAACCCGTTTCCATATGTTTACAAATTATATTTAACAGTTTTTACATTCAAAGCTTTCAGATATGTCATACAGTACTGATTAATGACCTCTAGAATAAACTTTTTTGACTTTTGAGAATTCTGCAATTATTATTATTATTAGTTTATTTAGCAGTCGCCTTTATCCAAGGCGACTTACAGAGACTAGGGTGTGTGTACTATGCATCAGCTGCAGAGTCACTTACAACTACGTCTCACCCGAAAGACGGAGCACAAGGAGGTTATGGTCACTTACAACTACGTCTCACACGAAAGACGGAACACAAGGAGGTTAAGTGACTTGCTCAGGGTCACACAATGAGTCAGTGGGTGAGGGGGGATTTGAACCGGGGACCTCCTGGTTACAAGCCCTTTTCTTTAACCACTGGACCACACAGCCTCAATTGCAGTTATTTGGTTGAAAGCAAGTATACGGTGTCCATATTAGGACATCGTCATTCCTCACGTCTCAGCGTCAGTTATCAGGAATTTCTTTGTCATGGATCATTTAGTTTGGCGATCAGTCATCATTTTTTCTATCATCCCTCATGTGTTTTTTATGTCAGCATTTATTTGTTTCAGATATCATTTGTATTTTGTGTCCGCCGTCACTCGAATTTCGAATCACGGAACACCTCTGTCACTCAAATTTCAAGTCGTGGGAAACCTCTTGTCAATGAAATTCTCTGTCAACCATCAGACATTTTTTCTGGGACTTAACTTAACAGCAAGTCACGTTTCTAGGTTTGCATATCCTATTGATTTCATTGGCTACTGTAAATGTCAATCAACTGAGAACAAAGACTTTTCTACACGTGGAGGGGATTAGTTATTAACTGTGGGTTGTATTTTATGTATTTATTTGTTTGCTACGAGCCTAATATATTTGAACATATACAAATACCCTAGCTTAAACCTCATTCATTCAATTGAAAATATGAAGACAAAAAAATAAAAAATAACTAGAAGTAAATGTTAGTATTGTTACGTAAACGAATAAAACGCAAAATAACGCACTTTATTCCTTAAGTGTCATTAGGAGACTATTATTAGAAATTTATTTACGCGTGGATACACCCATAAAGAAATTGCAAGACTCACTGAAGCCATTACGAAAAAAGGCATATCGTAAGTATAGTGTATTACCCACCCTCCCCACACACACTCACATTTTTTTTTTCACACTGCGGACTCACCATGCAGCCACCCAAGAGCTACAGCGTCGGAGGACAACGCAGCTCTCGAGCAGCTTATAGGCAAGCCCGCAGGTGCCCGGCCAGACTACAGGGGTCGCTGGTGCACGGTGAGCTGAGGACACCCTGGCCAACCTAACCCTCCCTCCCCCCGAGCGGCGCTCAGCCAATTGAGTGCCCCCCCCTGGTAGCTCCCGTCCTCGGACGGCAAAGGAATAGCCTGGACTTGAACCGGCGACGTCCAGACTATAGGGCGCATCCTGCACTCTACACGAGTGCTTTTACTGGATACGCCACTCGGGGGGGCCCCACACTCACATTTTAAAACTATACTATGTGAAGCTAACACAGCGTATCTACAGTAATGCTATTTAGAGTTCTTAAGTTGTAAAAATTGTAAACCATACAATATATGTTTAGTAGCTGAAACTAGATTTATATGCTGTGAAATATCTTCTTTATACAGTACGGTATAAGTTCTGTACAGTATACAAATAATGACTATACATATGTGTAGGAAACACAACAAAGACAGCTGGTTGCTGCACAAACAAACTGTCTATCTGTCTGTCTGTCTATTCATAAGTAAGTCATGGCATGGGATAATCTAGTTCCATGTAGTTTTGTTTAATATGTATGTATCTTTATTTGCGAAACTATATATATTGGCTATTAATATCTATGTTATGATATCTAAAGATGTAATATGTAGAATGATTAACAATGATCCTTTTAATACAACATATCACTAGAGGTATTTTCACACAATCACCTGTGGGTTTTGTCTGACTGAATTTGAAATGATTTCAGGAATACAATGTGCTGTTAAATACATAAGGACCAAGGCCTTTCAAGAGTCATCATCCTGAATAATCGCTAAAAGCAAGTTTATAGTCTGTGAGAACATTTTAAAAGCATAAGTCATAATATTAAATAACTTTTGTCGCATCTGAAAAAGAAAGGCCCTGTTTGTGGACAGGTTTTTATTAATTTAGTGCTCTTTATATGCATCCTGGGTCCAGAGAATATACATCTGTTTGTCAGAGAGACAACTTAAAAGATCAAAGAGCCTCAAAACACTTAAACACATCCACGTATCCTTGCTTCTACACTAAAAGCAAAGTACAAACGCTTCAAAGTACAGTGCTATATTATATACAATGCAGATTCACTCAGTGTTTGATAAATATTAATCACATTTCAATGAGAACGCATCTTTGTATTTGGCTTATAAAAATGGAAATTTCCAAATATGCAGGAGTAAATCTTCCACTATTGGTAATAAAAAATACACTTATTTGAGGAAAGGTACAAAACGCATTATCATGTACTATTCCTGAAAGGACACATTGTTCACCAGAAGTTACTCTAGCTATAAAACAACATTTCTGAGATAAAAGGGCTTCTAAGTACTACAGCTTTGATTTCTTTCCTTAAGCAAGTTTAAGAAGAAAAACAAACAAAACAAAAAAAAAAACATACTTTTATTTTTTGTATCTCTGGTAAATTTCTATTTTACCTTCTCAAAATGCTTTCAGCATCACCTGACCAGTGTGTAAATATGTAATTGTTGAGCTTACTTGTAACTATTAGAAAGTCATATTAGATTTTATTAAAATACTGCCATTAGGGTATTGGGAAAGTGGCACATATCTTTAGAAATTGTGCATCATTTGCAAACTGGGAGTAAATCTTTCAATACCTCTGACGATAAAGATGAATTATTTCAAGCCACATCGCGTTGAAATGCAAATTTAATTTCCCCTCCTTGTACTGTTAGGTTCTTTTTCTCCTAACTAACAGACACTTACAGAAGATGTAAATAGTCTGGACAATTTTACTGAGAAGAAGAAATTAAGAATAATGATGCCGCATAGAGTGAAGACAACCTTGTACACCTTTTGTATTGATCTCAGTTTTGATATTACTCTGTACAGCAATATACATCTACAGCAGACCTGCTTCTTCTCCTGTGCATGCATAAGCGGAGTACAATGTTACATGAATCATTTTAATAGACTGGGTCCCCTAAGTCAGTTCTTAAATTACAAATCATTGGAAACGAATATAATAAACACTCTTTGGAGTCCAACCTGAACTTCTGATGAGCCACTGATAGAAACCCCATTGGATTTTAATAAAAAAAAAAAAGGTCAAAAAAGAGATACTGTATTATCAAATGAATAACTGTTTGATCTCAAGTACTGTTTAAGATGCAGAATACTTGTTTGGTATAGTTATTTCATTCAGGAAAACAGAGCTGCCGTGGGTTAAATGTAATTGAAATGCAAGTTCTAAATAACTACTGTAGGAGTGTATGTGTAAGTGGTGCAGTCAAATGGCAAACACATTTGAATTAATCTTTACATGATTCAATGCAAGTCCGCATCAAATGAAATAAAGGAACAATGCATTTGGATGTTAACATGCATATTCTTAATGGATAACATTTTATTTTGTGTATATTAGTGTTCGACTGCATTTTTGTTTTTATGGATGCACATTTTTATGACAAATGATTAATTTCATCTACATATTGTTGTTCAGTAGGGAGGGCCCAAGACACTGGGATATTTTAATAGTGGCCAAGCTTATTATTTTTTCTAGTCAGGGAATATAGCATTATTGTTTAGAGGTTTTTGATATGTATTAAAAGTCAATTAGAAAAAGGGGCAGTGCGGATTCATTTAGAAGAATGTCTGCTAAACTGAAATCTTTTGTCAAGACTTGTCGAAAACAATGTAGGTGTTTTGCACTTACAATGACACTGCAGTAAATTCCCTTGTTGTGATCTGTTCCTTATAAACATCAGCTCATTGAGAGAACTTTCTGTCAGCCCCAGTCAATTTGGAGTCATTCACACTCGGGGAAAACAAAAGTTATACAATTGGCTACGCTAAAAGAAGTACCCTTTTAATATGTTTTTTTTTACATTATACAACCTTGGAGGTCCTTGAAAATCTTAAAATGCTTCATATAACTTAGATTCATATTTGAAGTGTTTTGCTCTTGCATGCTTCAGATTCCCTACATTTTGAACCCATTCCAGTGCTTAGACGTGTTTAGGAACTTTTCTTGCTCAGTGTTCTGTTGCCTTGTCTTTTCAGTCTACAGCCTCTAAATCACTTGTCATAACAGCCTGCGGTCCTGTTTTAACAGCTTTCAGTTAAAAATCTAACAGGCTGCAATTATGTCGGAGAGCTTTCTTTTAAATATTGAAACACCTAAACAACATTGTAGCAGTGTCAAAACTGCAGGAGCTTGAAGCAAAACAAGCATTAAATCATTTAGCGTGGCCTGACCCTGGCTGCTTAATATGCTGGATACAGTTGCTGGTCGCAAAACAATGTTTGTGGTGTTGTTAGTGCAGCACTGCTTACAAGAAGTAGTTTAAGAAACTGCAGCCTCAGTAAATCTGGTTAAAAGATGCAGTTTATGGAGGCTGTATATAATAATAAAAAAAAAAAAAAATACTTTCACAGCCAGTGGATTTTGACTGTGTATGACCTTACAGAAGTTATTTTCTTAGCAGATGCCCTTATCCATGGCGAATTACAATTGTTACAAGATATCACATTATTTTTTTTTACATACAATTACATTATTTTTTTTGCACATTATTTTTACATACAATTACCCATTTATACAGTTGGGTTTTTACTGGAGCAATCTAGGTGTAAAGTACCTTGCTCAAGGGTACAGCAGCAGTGTCCCCCACCTGGTATTGAACCTACAACCCTCTGGTCAAGAGTCCAGAGCCCTAACCACTACTCCACACTGCTGCCCCAGTTATTTTACTTCAGTGGATATTCCTAGGAGTTCATTTAAAAGGCAAAATGTGTGCTTGTGAAGGACTATATCTGGAATGAACATAAAGGGATTTTTTTTTTTTTTTAATAAACAAACAGGTGTTTATTACATATACGAAAGTACTAATAAAAACCTTGAGAAAAGCATGTTCCTCTTTTCAATAAAACAATATAGAAAAGGTTTGCACTCAAATGTTGTATCATATTTGTATTTGTGTTCTGCATTGTACACTAACTATGTAATATAAGTAGCCTTGACAGAAGACAATATTCAGTAGTCTCCATCTCAAGTTGTGCAATTACGTTTGATATTAACTGATATTATAGTGTTTATGAAGTGTTATTATACATGCAAATGTAAATAGTGGAGTTAAAGGACAGTTTTTCTGGTGTGAAGAGTATGTAATAATCACTACTTTATTAAACCTTTTTTTTTTTTTAATAGAAGTCAGGTACGTTAGTCTCTGTGTTAAAAATCACATGTACTACTACCCAGCTGGTTCCACTAATAACCTGCTCTATAAACGGCCTGAGTGCATGCCGAAATATTACATCATGTCTGTCTTACTTCTTCAAAAATACACAAATGTATTATTATTATTATTATTATTATTATTATTATTATTATTATTATCATACATTGCTGTTATTAAGTTTTACCATTGACTTTCTGGAGAGCCCTAAAGCAAATCTTTATATATCCAATAAAATAGGTAGGAGAGTTATATTAGGGACCAGCCTAGGTTGTTGTAATGCAGAAGGTCTTTTGTTGTTGTTGTTGTTGTTGTTGTTGTTGTTGTTGTTGTTTTTTCTTTGGGGGGGGGGGATTTCTATTTTATTTAGCGATATGAGATGTAATACATTTTAACATGCACATTTATCATGTTAATAGTCAGATTGCCTCCAGGACACCATAGTAGATGAGAGGATGTGTTATTCCAGGTTAATTAATAATATAATGAGTAAATAATACATACACACAGTAGCAGCATTGTGGTATACTTGTCCCATGAGCCCAATTAAAAATAAATAAATAAACAAATAAATAAATGCATTAATAAGTAGCCCAGCCAACAAGAACTGATCCCTTCCTAATATATATGTATGTATGTATATGTATGTGTGTGTGTGTGTGTCTATATATATATATATATATATATATATATATATATATATATATATATATATATATATATATATATTACTTGTAGAAAATACAGATGCCGGCGGTATGCTCTGATGAAGACAACATGTAGAAATGCGGCAGCATATCTGTTTTTACCTTGTTTTAATGAATAAAGTATGAATAATTGAGAGACACGTTTGGAATATAGACTTATTTAGCTGGAGTTGCTGTCTTTTCTCTTCGGTGGTGGCAAAATCTGAGAAGTGTTTTTTACATACATATTATTACATAGTCTGGACAATTTTACTGAGAAGGAGAAATTACATGTATTACTGTTGGAGCATCTAGCACTTTCAGAATCGCCCTCCTATTCCCTCACCACTGGTATACATTCACTTATTTTACAAATCAGTCCACGTTGACATTACAATCTACACCTTGATTTCTTAAAAACTTGAAGATCATCTACAGTAGCCTTTTATAAGTGGGACCTTGTCAAAGAAAGAAGAAATCAGTTTATAAGAGTTAACTTGTGAAAATTGCATATTCTCCCTTCATCTGCTGAACAGACACTTTTCCTTTTCCTCAAGAGGACACAGGCTCTTTATTAATTGCGGCAAGTGGATATGTATGAAAGTTTAAGGGTCCCTCTGCCCGGTCTCCTGTGCTCCATCATTACTCTTTTTGGAGAGAAAGATAGCGTGATGGAGCGCTTGCAGGGCGGATCGAGCTGGGGGCAGAGGGAGAAAGGGTGTAATTAGTGAGTTACATGGGGGCCAAACAGAAGACTCAGCCAGGTGTAGAGGAGATTGGTTGGTATTTATGAACGAATGTCATAATTGTGACAGGATGATGAATTAGCCCCAGACTCTGCCTTTTTTTTTTTTTCTTTAAGAAAAAATCAAAAAAAGGTCTAACACTGATGAGTGGTTTTTGTGTGGTCTATTTAAGGGAAGGTCCTGTGGTTTTTACCCAGCCTCCAAAGCCAAACGCCTAGCTTCTTTCTGCCCTGGGAAGAATTACACTTATTATAAAATGTTTCCAAGTACATGTACGCAATACCCTAACCCCAGCCCTAACCCCAACCATTAATACTGCAGTGAGTTATGACTAGAGAAAGTTATAGGAAATTAAGATATTTCAGAAGAACAAGCTTACGTTCTCCTTATCCAAGAAGTTTTATATAAATCAACACAAGTTTTTAAAATTATATATTATTATTATTATTATTATTATTATTTTTTAAAGTAAGGTGACCAGATGACCCGTTTTGGATGGGACAGTCCCACTTATGGAACACTGGTCCCATTGTCAATAGAACCTTTCTTGAGATGCTCATTTACCATTGTATTGTGTTGGAATTATTCTCTTCATCTATGATATTTGTATGTCTGCGTGCAAATGACTTTGCTTCGTGTGTAGCTATAGGCGACAGTTGTGGAAATTGTAACGTCACATCACCATGCCATGGTTCAAGCGCAGTGCGCTGAAGCTTGTCATGGTTTGAACACCGTGCATCAAAATAGCCCATCGCAACAATAGGAGGGGCTGTAAAACATGATAAAAGTATTTGGAAACATATTTTCTATTGAAATATGTATATATTCACTTTTAGTTCACCAAATTTGTAAAATTAATATTGTAAATATGAATTTTACAAATTTTCTGAATTATTTATTTATGTATTTATTTATTTATTTATTTATTTAAGTATACATGTTATGTTGTTTTTAGCAATAATGAAATACAAGAGTTTCAGGTATACTGGTGCCAATTTAATTTCTTAAAAAAATACATTTACATTGATAGTTGAGTACTGTATATGATACCAGTAGTTTAAAACAATTACACAAAAAGAATAACGTCTTTGTTTCATTTTACCTTTCTTTAAAACATATCTAAATAAGCTACCTTAGAGGCAGGATAAATCTCTTTAATTTGGTGACCCCTTATGTGTCTATCTGTGTTAAATGTATTATAGAAGAAGTATATTTTATCCTGCAAAGTTTAAGTAAAAAACAGACCATGAAGTACTCATATTTAAGATTAATGTTATCTGTTGCACACGTGTGATGGCTATATAAGGTATTTATATAAGTTATATAAGTATTTTACTTTATCACAGCTATTAGTTTAATAGAAGAAAAACAACACATTGATAAAAAAACATGTTTGTCCTTCAGCAAAAGAGGCAAATGTCAGGGCTGAAATTACTGGGGATTCCTTAAAACAGAAAGGAACCTGTTAAAAACGTGTTAATTGTATGATGACATTTCCTGCCTTGTCTATGCAGTTTTTCAGTACCAATCAATGGTAATGAGAAAGGGATTCATGACAATCTGAAAACTTCCTTGTGTATTTTACATAGGCTAATGCTGGTGCTTATATTAAGGAAGATTAAATAGTAATCCTTTCGGAAGTAAAGAAGTGACAGCATTTCATTTTATCAAAAAATGAATACGATGTAATCTTATTACACCTGGATCCATGTCTCAGCCTATACTGTTGACTCAAAAAAATTAACTCCAGCCAAGATCAGCAAAGAAATTAGCCTTGGTAAAATGCGTCGTTATCTATTATTTAGATTGTCAGGAGACGCTGTCTCATAATCATTGATTGGTACCGAAGAATGGGATAAGCAGGAAATTTCATCATGCAATTAACACATTTTTATAGGTTCCTTTCCGTTTTAAGCGATGCCCGTCAGCTTACAACATGTTAAAGGGAGAATTTGGAAATACAACCAAAATATGGATTACTATTACTATACTTAATAACTACTTCAGAAGGAAATTCCTATTTCTGCAATCAGGACAGCTTCTAAACGAAAAGCTGATTAGTGGGCTTAATTTATTGCACACAGTCAAAAGAGGATATTTAACCATGTCATCACCTTTTAATAGTAATTTTATAGTAGAAAGTGGCTGAAAATTAACCTAGTATCTATTAATCATGACACACTAATGATCCAAGCAGAAACTGCAATAGAAAAAATATACAGAACAAATACCATGTCATATTAAATGGTAATAAATTCAATATTTTGAAAAAAAAAAAAATAGATTTTATGAATAAACCGTTTAATAAATAGAAATATTGAGATATGTAATGTTTTCATACAGGAAGGGCCTGGTTTGCAGATTGGACACTGGAGGATCGCATAGAGAAAGAGCAAGATGGAAAGTGGAAATCAAAGAGAGAAGATGCAGTTTCGTAGTCAGAAAAAGGACTAGATTTGCAGCAGATCAGCAATAAAATAGAATCTCAGAATTTGATATTATTGAATTGCTACTGTGTAATGTAATAACTATACTTGTGTAGAAATGACATTACAAAGACAATAAAGATAATTTATTCATAAAAAGTTTTTGAAAGTAAAATAGTCCACTCTAAATATCACCATGAGTCTCTGCATTTACTTTCAATATGATATCAGACACTGCCAAAGTGAAATAAAAACCAGAGAGCTTCCCCGTAGCTTGGACATTGGAAGTTATGGAGTCCCAGTTTAAGGGCTTAAAAATCTGGTCACCTTATTTTTGAGTAATATTTAGTTAGATACTGGAGCTGCTTCAGCAGATTAAGTGAAAAGCTGCTATTTTGTTCGGCCGCCTGCAAGGTTTGCGGGAGACTGCCGGTTTGGCTTGACTTTACTGAGTCTTTGTTACACAGGAAGAAGACTTGCTAGCAGAACACCACTGTTGCCTGGCAGTGGTGCTATAGCAGGAAATTGGGAGATGAAATTAAAAACAAAAAAGTAAAGGATCTGATCATCTAAACCAACAGTTGGATAAGTGCATGTTTAACCATAAATATATATATTCTTTAATAGTGTAAACATTTGAACCTTGTGTGAAACAGTTGTTTATCATTTCAACTTATTGCCATGCATTTATATTTTGCTCTTGTGTTTATTTCAAATTGTACATTTCTTTCACATACAGTGGGGTACATGGCATCTAGGAATTTAAGTTTTAGCTGATTCACAAAATCTTTTTTTTTTTCTGTATGGAGCGTTCAGCCTTTGTACTCAAAATATTACCTACTGATAACCGTGTATCTGTATGTTCAATTTTTATCCCCAGCTGATTTATGACTTTATGATTTACATTTTTTTAATGTTTATTTTTAGAAACATTTGGGCTTTTTACAGAGAAAATGCAGTCTTTATCTGAGCTTTTATATCATCTAAAATATGAATTGTTCTGTTCTTTCTGCTATTGTCTATTAGTGCTGGTGTTTTGATGCATCCTGTAAACTGCTTGAGTCAAACAACAGCACAGATGGGACTCACAGTGTGCATGGCACCTCTATTGCAACAAAATACACTGACCTGCACCATAACCATGTTATTGTATATGTCCAATCCAAGCTGGAACGGTATTTAAATTATTGACAATGTATGTAAATTATTGACAATGTAAGGAGGCTGTGCAGTCCAGTGGTTAAAGAAAAGGGCGTGTAACCAGGAGGTCCCCGGTTCAAATCCCACCTCAGCCACTGACTCATTGCGTGATCCTGAGCAAGTCACTTAACCTCCTTGTGCTCCGTCTTTCGGGTGAGACGTAATTGTAAGTGACTGTGCAGCTGATGCATAGTTCACACACGCTAGTCTCTGTAAGTCGCCTTGGATAAAGGTGTCTGCTAAATAAACAAATAATAATAATAACATTACAACAACAGTTTCTGCATTTACATACCCGAGTCATTGAATGGCATTTGGTTGACACCCATACTGTACTGTATGCAGACCCACTTTCCCTAACACATTTCTTAATAAAAATGAACTTTATAAATCAACTGCATGTTATTAAGAAACAGAGCCTGTTGGGTCTTCAGTTTCACATACTTGTACATCACACCTAAGCAGGAACTGTCATTGCAGAATTACCATTTTTGCAACAGCACAAACTCAATTACACCAGGGAGCAAGCTGAGGCCACCTTAGCTGGGCAGGGGACCTGTGCAGCCATCGGATCAGAATGATTTTTGATCACTTAAGTGAGGGCAGTATTGAAGCCTAAACCCTTGAGGTGATAGGCCAGTGCATTAAAGCAGTGCATTATTTCCCTGTTCCAGCCAGCTGGTTCCATTACATGCTATCCCATAACTATTAAATGGGTCAGTAGAAAGTCTTGCCTTTAGATTGAATAAAAGGGAGTTCAATTGAACTGATACTTCTAGTTTTATTGGATAGGAAAATAAGATTTATAATGTCATTATTTCTGCACTTGAGTGAAACTTGTTGGGAGAGTAAGACGTATATGCACGAGCTATATGAATAGTGTCTAATTAGAAGGCATACTTATGTATTATGTGTTTACCTGTAAATATATGAACACTTTGAGAATCCCCTTCAAATTGCCCTTATGTATTCAGGGAGGTATCCATTTTTTAAATCCTCAACGAATGGGGGAAATGGTTGATGTTACGCTTTCATGAGTTTCTGAAGTTTGTTGCCAGTTTTAATTGTCACATATGCACCATTTTGCTTTCTCCTGTTTTGAATCAGTAATTGAAAAGAATGTAAACAGATTTGAAGTTCCAAGTAGCAAAAATAACCCAGACCCCAAAGCTCTTTGGTTCAAACAAAATGCCAACAGTATAATATTACAAAATTCATAAATTAGGTTAGTATTGTGTCCTATATTTTGGCTGTTTTGCTGTGCATGTATGATCTAAATGTTTTACATTGTGTAAACATAATAGCAGCAACAGCCACACTCCGAGGAATCCTATTAATATATAAATACACTTGCTCAATTCTTGGCAAATATATTGCATTAAGGGACCATGTCTACAGTTCAGGCTGTATGATCCTGGTTTCAATATACAGTTAAACACTTGAGTGCAGGGTCATCTTGTGCATCCAGGATGTCAGCATTTATACACACGAGTACTACATATTGTTTTTTTTTTTTCTTATTGGTGTATGTCTGTACATAGTAACAACACAGGGAAGGAGTTCGAACTGTTCCTTGTAAAAAAAAATCCTTAACACAACTTCCCACATTTTAGGATTAGATCAATGGCATTTGCAGCGTCAAGTGAGATATCAGATGCAAGCTTTAAGAGACCTGGACCCAGGGCTTTAAAAGAGGACACAAAGATAATGTATGTGTTGTTTGCGAAATACTTCAGACGGGACGTACCGGATGAGCACACACAGTATTTCATGAGACCGAAGGGCAAATAAAGTGCATTACCTGTGAAGGCGATGTGTGCTGTTCCTACAGTGGATTAGAGGAGACTGAGATTTATCACCTCTTGCAGTATTTGCAGTATGACATTCAAGGTGTTTGGATTGTAGCTGCAACGATTTGCAATTGGTGCATTGTTGACTCATGAGATACATTTCTTGCATGTGCAAAGAACACATTTATGTATTTATGAAAAAATACAATAAATAAACTATTTAATATTAATATTTTGTGTGCACCATAAATCTGTTCTTTGCACATGCAAGAAATTGGATGTATGTTTATTCCGCTTGGCGGCACCTTTTGAAGAATGTTTATTTATTTTTTATTTTTTGGAGAACTCCTTTAGTGCAATATGGTTAATTCCTATATATGGCTTTTTACATGCTTTTTTGCCCTCTTTGCGGACAATAAAGTTTATTTTCTTCAGAAGGTTACGCCTTTTTCATTTGGATATTCTCCAATCCTTTTTTTTCCAGGGGTATATCATTTGAACCACAGCATTTAATAGTGCACCCTATTCATAGACTAATGAATGTCACTTATGCTTAACCACTAATCAGAAGAAGATAGGAGTACAGCTGTTACAAATTCAGAAACCTAGAAATTAGCTAACAGTTTTTTCTATATATGTTTCCAAATTTACATGTGTAGATTCCTTTATTCATGAACAGTGCTGGCAAAAACTGTCCAAACTTTCATGCTTCATTTCCTCTTGCCATTAGGCAGCCTGACTGAGAACCACCGTCCAATGAATCCATAGATCTGTGAAATGTAGTTCTCTTTACAGTCACTCCTGTTTGTTGTGGTGCATACTGTTAGTGTGGGAATTGGAAATAAAGTTTGACAATGCATAACAGAGCTGGCGTCAAGGAAGTACTGTAAGTATTACAATCAAAATAACCACAAGCACTTACTGGGACTGTTCATGTACATACATTGAATTGTATTGTTAGTTGTCTGGGTTGTTTTGGAAAGAATATTTGTATTTCTTTCACAAGCTTCCCTACTGCATGTTTGTAGCTGCCTGAATTGAAATATCTGTGTTGGAGTGGGGGGTTGGAATTCTCTTGAAATAGGGCCCAGCAAAAGGATTTAGAGCTACAGTGTCCTTTTTGCAGTACTTTTGATAGCAATGAAAGCAAGTCATACAGTTACACTGCACATAATTAATTGAAGCTGAAACTGGTTACATTTACCCTGGCTGGGAAATACTGCCTTTTGTACCCAGGTCTTATCATTACAAAAGAAATGTCTGAGCTTTGGAATGGCCCTTACCAAATTGGAGTAACTTGTAAGTAATGTTTTAGAATGTTTAGCACATGCTTTACTAAGTACTAATACATAGACATTCCAATCATACATGTTTTCAATCTAATTATATATAGTGGTAGCCATCGAAAGTTACAACTTTCCTACGGAATCCCACAGGAAGTTGCGCTGCAATGTTTAATGCTGCAGTGTATTCAAAACATGTTCAGTGTTTTTACATTGCAAAGCCCCACTACTTTCAATTTCAATAAAATGACACTTCATAAATGGAATTCATTATTTTTGTGAAAAAAATAGTGCATTTGTGACTTTTAACTTCTTCATAAATCGCTGAACATTCCAGAATGCTTAGCTAAAACTGTTCTTAGCTAAAACTGTTGTACCATAAACTAAACGAAATATGCAAACGTTTTGCTGATGCCTTCCTCCGTGTTGTTATTTCCATTTTAATCTAATATTTTTTAACTATTACAATAATTTGATCAATACTGTCACACAGGCGATTGTATTGCTTCAATTTAAATACCTTGGGTGCTTTATACATAGGCGGTGTATAGTGGGGAAATATCAAATATGATGTATAAAATTGGTAAAACCTAATTTACTCCACAAAAAAAATTAAAAAAAATAATGACTACACGTTATTGCATGAGATGAAATCCTTTGTCGACACCTACCGTATAAAGCTTTCTCCTTTAGCCTACCAAGTAGAGTTCTTGCTCTTCCATTTATCTGGTTTAACTGTTTATCGTAAATTGCCTTTCAGTCAGTGTACTATTTCCTTAACTTGATTTTAAGAAGTAGCACACAGAATCACATAGAGCAGTTCTGACACAACCCTGTTTATCGTTGTATTGCAATGTTATAAGAATGTAGCTTATTTTTGATAGCAGTGTACTTTGGTCTCGAGGTCAGTAGTCTCCAGAGAGTTTGAGTTGCCCAGAACCTCAGCTCTAGACCTTCTGAACACTTATTCCGTGTCAAATGTAATCCTGTTTTTTTTTTTTCATGCTGTAGATAATAAATCTTGTGGCCCTCCTTGGGGGGGGGGGGGGGGGGGAGGATTGTATTTATAGTTGTAATAAAAATAAACCAGTTAGTTGTGGCTCCACCTGACATTTAGCAGCCTGTTTGAGCAAGCTCTTTCTGTCTTTGTGCAGCATGAAACATATTTTGTGACTTTGTAAATACAGCCAGAACTGAAGCCTCCTTTTTCATTTTTAAAGAATGAATATTTTAAGATCACTGTTTGTCTGCACTTTTAAAAAGCTAAAGTTTAGGGTTAGGGTTAGGGTTAGGTTTGTTTACCTATTATAAACATTTGTATAATACATGTGAGTAGAAGTGGTGGTACTGTATATTTAAACTATACAGTATCTTATTTGTTATTGCCTTTTGGTATTTATGGTTTAACTTTAATATGCTATTATTTATTGGTGCATAATATGCTTTGAAAATACTTTAGTAGTGTAAAAAGAAAACCACACATAAACAAAAAAAACATCAATGATCATCTTCAGATTTCACATTTGCCAGTGAGAGGTCTAAACAGCTGCAGATCTCAATAACAGCACCCTAAAGCTCCATAAACCTGCTCTATCGTGGACACATAATTTCACAGTATTTTTATATATATACATATATATATATCTATATATATATATATATATATATATCTATATATATATATATATATATATATATATATATATATATATTGTATTTTGTCAAGTTAATAAGAGGGTCCATATATCATCCCTGGGAGTTAAAAGAGTGAGTTTATTGAGATCTGCCTCTATTTAGATTGTTATGCAAGACAGTTTCAATCCTTTCATTATTTCTTTTCACAAAGGTGATTTATTTAATGACGTAAGTTTTGATTAATTAAATAAATATTTGTAAATTGTTAAATTGGCCACAACAGCCTAGAGTCTTTTAAATGCTCTTGTGAATAGAGCTCAGAGTTGCAGGTTCTGGCTTTGTGCATATATGCCTAATACAGCGTGTGGTACATTCTCATGTAAACAAAAATAGACTCTACTAAAATAGCACTTCTAAAGACAATATTTACATTAATGCAGGGAGTGAGATTCATTTTGGTCGTGTGCAGTTTCCTTTTTCAGGTCTGGTGAACCCGACGCAGTGATATATGAAGTGAGCGGTTGATTGTGCAGGATCTATGAGCTCTCAGATGCCGTGGCTCTTAATCCTAGAGTTCTGCCTGTAACATTCTCCAGATTTATCAGCCCTTTCACCATACTGACATCCCTGGTTCTGTACAGACACAAGAGTCAGGGAATGTCTCGTTTCCACAGTCCAATCGTATGTTCTAACAATGTCCTTTTAATTATTCTCTGCACACTCCACCCTTTAATTGACATCCGGAATACCTATAGACTCACTAACTGCCCACCAACAGCAAAAGGATTTCCTCCTATGAAAACCTTCTCGTTATACTGTCAGACTTGCCTACCACCATTTGCCACCTCACGAAGAACAAATGGTAAAAATTCACACAATTTCTCTTTTTATATAAATAGCAGGATAGAAATTACCATACAAATGAACTTCTGCATTTAACTTTAAATACTGTAGGTTTGAAGAAATCTTGCATGTTTGTCTGCTTAAGCATCTCCAGGTGGAGCCATTGAGCTCGAAGAAGCAGGCGTCTCGGCAGCAATTATTAATCTCAAGTTTAATTTCCAGACATAAGGTACATGCTTTCTCTTTGCTTCTATTTCTATATATTTATATACAGTTATAACACTGGACATGCATCAACTGTAACTGAGAAAGGCAAAGAAAATCTAACAGAATGTAAGTAACCACTTGATAGGGACACAGTATCCTTAAGTTCATTACAAGACACAACATGTTTTACTGCACAGTACTTTTCATGTCCAGTAAAATGTACGCAACATCAGATTTACAGTTTTCTGAGAAATTCAGCATTCTTTATTTTTTTTTCTATTTGTGTTTTAGATGGGCTGTTCTATTATATTGCCACATTTAAACACAAATAAAATATCTCTAAGTATATTGTTTAAATGTGTATACTGTTAATTAGAATGGTATCATGTCAATCTGCAAAAGTAAACAGCTATGTAATAAGATTAACATTAGCTCAGTATGCAGGCATTGTGTACATATCCATATTCCTAAGGGTCTGATCAGTCTTTGGAAGATGATCTCTCAAAGGATTTTTTATGTGGAGAATGAATGACACAAACAAATATACTGCTAAATTTGCTTCTTGGTAACAGGAGCAGACAAGCTCCTTTGGGGAACACCTAGCCACAGTGTTGGCAACATCATGATATTAAAAAAAATAATAATAATAAAAAAAAAAAACATTGGCGACCACAGATCTTAGTACAATCTCTTAATCATTAGTTATTTGTAAGACTTTTTTTTTTTTTTTAAATCACAAATGTGTTTTATTCACAGCCAAGCTGACAGCAATTGTAAACAAGTTTTGATTTTACTGTCTTGATATGCTTAGTATAGTCGAAGAAGGAGCTTTCATTTCAATATGCCACAAGAAGAGTTATTCGGGTTAATCCTTGGTTTCCACAAATTTCTACAGTTGGCAAATGTCCCAGGGTACAGGATCTAGGGGAATAATACATATCAAAGCAATCGTGATTATTTTGAAAAAGATACTGTGGGGATAGGTAGAGGACACAGTTTCCATTAAGACTTTAAAGAGAGCAGGGATAGAGCAGACATTTAACATCTGAATTTAGATAGAGTGTTTAAAGTTATGGATGCAGAAATGTGCTCTAACCTCCATCAGTGATGGTCAGCAGAAGGACAAGCAAGGTTGAGTCACGGGGAAGCCTGCATTGCTGCACTCCCTGCCCTGCCTGCTTTGAGCATCTTTTAGGGGAAACCCTTTACAGTAATATATCCATGACAGGCGCGGCAAGTCGTGCTCCATTCTTGTTGATTGCTTGTACCACTCTTCTGTTAAGTGGCTCCTGCCAATGTACTGTTAATCATGTGTACTAATGGCAACCAGTGGATTATTAATTGTGGTGGGAGAGCGTATTTTGTATTTGATGTGGTATGTGGTGTATTTCATGTTGTCTGTTATATGATTTAATATAGTGGTGCACAGAGTGTGGGTTATGTAGCACAGGTGATGTAAAATGTATAATCGTATTTAGGCACGGATTTCACTTCACGTGCAGATTAAAATGGGTATTAGTATGGGGGCATGGGAAGTGCACAATTAGTCCACGTGCAGTCTGTGTAGAAATTCAAGTGAATGATTGATTAGCAATCGAGTCTCAGCACAGCTGTATAAAAGAATGACTGTTTCACACACAGGGTTGGGTGTCCAGCAAGGAGGTGTGGAAGAGAGAGAAAGAGGAGACAAAATAATTATAATAGCAATTGCTACGCATGCTGATTCAATACCAGCACGATACTTGTTATAGGTCAGTGTTTGTTTGTCTTTTCGTTTGGCCAGTCCTGTCTGTGTCCTGTATTCTCCCCGGTCTGACGTCACCGCTGAAGCCGTCCTTTGACAGACAGGAAGTGTGCACATCGAAGATGAATACCTGTCAGGGACCCAATTGAAAATAAGGGATATGCAAAAAGGGAGGGTTTTTATTTTCTGATTTACCGCTGACCCAAAGCATATAAACAGATATTTTACCATTGGGTTTACTGGGCTCAGTAGTCTTAAATCTTTTTGAGAGCTTGATTTATGTGTCTGGCTGGTTCAGGACTTTTAGATATACGCCAGGAAGGGAAAGCTTAAGAAATGCCCAAAGTGGGATTGTAGGGTTGTCAACCCCCACTGAAACTCTTTCTCAATGTGTCTGGTTATAAGACATTCTGAAGGAAGGAATTATTTATTGAGAGTGTGTCAAGCCTCATACACAACTACAGAATGAGTTGAGTGTTCCTGGCCCATTATATAATTATAGATTGGTTAATTCTACAAATTTCGCTATTGATGGTTGACATGTCCAGAGAAAACAATAAGGTGCTGTTTAATATCAAGATCAGGCTCCAAGGTGGTATTATTGAATCAGAATGGTCTTCTGAAGGGGAAACTCTGGTACCTTTAAAAGTGACCTATCCATCCCCTATAAGCCGAGACATAAATAATGCTCTCCTTTTGCCACTCAGTGATGTAATGTGGGACCCCATTCAATATCTTTACACAGCTTTTATGTTGTGGCATTTCTGTTGGTCCCCTGCTGGAGCCGTGGGAATAGACAATTTCCTTTAGTCCCCAGGGTTGTTCTTTGACGTATTGTACTTGCTTATTTTTCAGTTAATCAGGTTGCCTGTTTGGCGCTGTAGGGACTGAACAGTTTTAATTAGATTTGATATGCTATGAATATGGCACATTTGTTTTATAAGGTGCATTATTTTAGGTGGAATTCAGCTATACAGTACTATTCTTCAATGACTGATTTAATTTCTAAATCCTAAATCCAGTTGGTCACAAATTAGTGTAAAAGCACCACCTCTTTTGAACAGTTGTAAAGCAGTATAGAATGTATTAGAGCTTTTGAGACTGCTGCTCTTAAACTATAACAAATGCTAAAAGGCTCTTTATCGTATGGATTTTGCTTCAGTAATCCATCATTTATGTTAGCTATTTTATATGCCATTATAAATGTGTGACAGAGGGGAATTTTTATATTTCTTCCTGTTTCAGTTTGCTTACTCAATCTTTCAGAGCTAGGAATCCAGTCTTTACCAATGTCGTTCCTAAAGCAGGGCCTAATAAAAAGTGAGCACCCTCACATGCAGATACTATGCGGTTTGGAAATGGGTACCGCTGAACCACTAACGTTGTGCTTGCACTAAAACAAATATTATATTCTAAGCTGTGTGTGGCGATTCTAAATTAAATAAGTACATAGCTGTGCTGCAGGCGACACATACCGTGGCTCAAACCAAAATGGTTAAACATTTTTATTTTATTTCAGTTCCCTATCTTAAAGTTAACTCCTCAAACTGTTTGGTATCTCTTTCTAAAAACAGAGAGAAGATTCCTTGGAAAACAGATGTATCATTTTGGGTTGCTTCATATTTATTTTAGTTTGAAATGTTTACTGTACGTGTAACTCTGAAAGCAATGTGCATTACCAGGTCAAAGATAATCAGCTTCATTTACCTTTAAATGATGAAGGTACCTCAAGGTCAGACAGGTGTATTTACTGTGTCTAAATTACCACCATAAAATACGTTGAACCCACTGATTTGGCCACAGTGTGTAACTGTCAACTATTGCTATAGATACTGAGGTACCTGAGCATTTTTATTTACATTATTTCTCTTATATGTCTGTATATTCCGTACATATGCAATGTAATACTGTAATAATATTATTTTACCATTGTCTGGTTCTGTCTTTTAATTGCAAACACTGCTCCTAGGAGATTTAAAAAACAAGCAGGTGTGATCTGGGTACGCTTTACACTCAAGTTAATGAAATGTGATCTCCCCCGAGCTCGGGGTACTCAGATAGTAATTCATGTGTGTTTGATTTGTTTTCCCGCAGCACAAAGCCAAGGTGGAAGCCATGACCCTTGACCTAGCTTCTCTTCGCAGTGTGCAGGAGTTTGCAGAGGCATTCAAGTCCAAAAATCTGTAAGTGACAATATCCCCAATGATCATGGGGTTTACTGCATATCTGTGAATTTGTCTGTGATTTGAATGTTATCCCCCAGAAGTCAACCAATACTGTTTAGTCAATTAATATCCTTAAAGAAAATATCACAATAACCATTAAAGGAATGCATTTTGTTCACGCTTATACTATTTAAAAATACAATTAATTATTTGTTATTGTTGGGTAAGCAGCATTAGTTACAGTTGATCACATTAACCAAAAAAGTCTGCATTAGGCTTTATTCAGTTTAGTGTGCAATGTTTAGTCCTCCTGGTGCAGGTTAAGTATACATTTTAATTAGAAAAAATGTGACATAGTTTGTGTGCTGAACCCAGGAAGATAGAGTAAGAATGTAGCATTCCCACAGTATTATAAAGTCAAACAGTGTGTACTCCTGGTTTGTCATGGTGATTCTCCAAAACATATATGAGCATGTATTTAATTGTGTGTTTATATATATATATATATATATATATATATATATATATATATATATATATATATATATATATATATATATATATAGGAGGAGAAACGGTTGCACTCGCTAACCAAGGGGGTGTGACTGACGGTACAAAAGGGGATGTGGCTAAGCGATCTGTTCCTTTGTTATGGTTGTGAGCAAACCGCTAAAGGAAAACTAAAAATGTAAAATCATTCACACAAGCTTCCTCTTAAAGTTGTGCTTTCTCATTATAAAAAGAAAAAAAACACTTAAATACCCATACGAGAATTTAAAAGTACAATAAGTGGCAGCAATTGCAGTGTTACTGTGACACCCGCAGAATCTTCTCAAACAAGAAGATCCGACACTTGACTAGAAATGAACTGTAAAATCATGTATCTTATTAATACAACAAATGCATATTGTAGAAAATAAAGAAAAAATCCAGTTTTAAGTTAACACTGGGACTTTGTGGAAATGTAATGTTTAAAACATAACTAGTTTTTATGAGCCTGTCACAAAGATGGCCGGAGTGGGTGGCGTCAGACCAGATGGAGGAAATAAATAAACACAGAGATGGGGTTTTGGTAAAGCTGAGCGCGTGATTGCGCTCAGCATTTAATAACAGACAGAAAATAAAAGGTTTGAAACAACAAAAACACAGGACACGGCACTTGTAGCCAAAATAAACAGACGAACAAAACGGACTAGACAGTGCACAGACAGACGAACAAAACACGGTGAGCAGATAACACTAATATTTACGTTCTTATTTTACGTTTCTCCTTCTCTCTCTCCCGTTCTCCACTCACCGAACACCTAACCCCGACTGCATGCTACGTGTCTCTATATATACTGTTGTGCTGGGATTCAATTACTAATTAATTATTCACTTGAATCCCAGCACGTGAATTAATTCTGTGCAACCCCGTGCTCACATATTACATTTAACCAGCACGTGAAGTGATTTGTGCTCTCCTCGTGCCTAAATACAAATCTACACTTTAAATACATGTGAAACACAGACCCGTTTATATCCCGTGTACCAATCTATACACCAACATTTACACACGCAACATACAACACATAACACAAATGCACACAGGGGCGGGGCGCTTTGCCACATATACCCCCCCTTGTGCGCAGCACACATGGCCTCAACGGCCACCTCCCCCCTTAAAAATCCAGCAGTCCAGGACAAAGTCTCGGGCTGGGAAGGGAGGCTTCAGTGGGCCCATGGCTGGCCATGCTGTCAGCACCCCTGCCGGTAGTGGCACGGCTGACAGCCTGTTGGTCCCGTCCTGCAGCGAAAAAGCTGCGGGGGCAGGTGGTCCCCCGACCTCCCCCTTCTTCGTAGCCGGCAGCTCCCTCCTGTGGGGCTCCGGCCACAAGAACTCCTGCAGCGAAACTGCTGCTGGGGAAAGTGGTCTCCAGACCTCGTCCCCCTTCTTTGTAGCCGGTAGCTCCCTTTGGTGGGGCTCCGACCACAGTACTGCCGGCAGCGAAGAAGCTGCAGTGGGAGCAGGTCTCCGGACCTCCCCCACGATCTCCGGCAGCGAAACTGCTGCAGTGGGAGCAGGCCTCCGGACCTCCCCCACGATCTCCGGCAGCGAAACTGCTGCAGTGGGAGCAGGTCTCCTGACCTCCCCCACGATCTCCGGCAGCGAAACTGCTGCTGGGGTTGGTGGTCTCCAGACCTCCTCCCCCTTCTTCGTGGCCGACAGCTCCCCTTTCTGGGGCTCCGGCCACCGTACTCCCCGTGGTGGAGGTATGGGAAGCAGAGACAGCTCCTGCTGTTCTGCTTCTGGCAGTGGCAGATGCAGAGGCAGCTCCTCTGCTCCTGGAAGTGGCAGAGGCAGCTCCTGCTCCTCTGCTCCTGGAAGTGGCAGAGGCAGCTCCGGCTCCTTTGCTCCTGCCGGTGTAGGTGGCGGAGGCAGAGGCAGCTCCGGCTGCTCTGCTCCTGCCGATGTAGGTGGCGGAGGCAGAGGCAGCTCCTGCTCCTCTGCTCCTGGAAGTGGCAGAGGCAGCTCCGGCTGCTCTGCTCCTGCCGGTGAAGGTGGGAGCAGCGTGTAGTCTCCTGCCGATGGAGGTGGGAGCAGCGTGTAGTCTCCCCCTTTTTCAGGGGACTGGTGCTGCTCTGCCTCTCTTGCAGCGGACTGGTGCGGCTCTGCTTCTGAAGGGGAAACCAGCAGGCATTCTTCCTCTGCTGGTTGTGCTGGGGAAACCAGCAGGCATTCTTCCTCTGCTGGTTGTGCTGGGGAAACCAGCAGGCATTCTTCCTCTGCTGGTTGGGCTGGGGAAACCAGCAGGCATTCTTCCTCTGCTGGTTGGGCTGGGGAAACCAGCAGGCATTCTTCCTCTGCTGGTTGGGCTGGGGAAACCAGCAGGCATTCTTCCTCTGCTGGTTGTGCTGGGGAAACCAGCAGGCATTCTTCCTCTGCTGGTTGTGATGGGGAAACCAGCAGGCATTCTTGCTCTGCTGGTGAAGGTGGGAACAGCTGCCTCTCAGGCTTCGGATTCCCGCGGTCCCCCCGTCTGGGCGCTGGACGCTCGCGGTCCCCCCGTCTGGGCGCTGGACGCTCGCGGTCCCCCCATCTGGGCGCTGGTTCCTCCTCTTCATACTGGGTGGGGCATATGGCTAACGTGTGCCCATAAGCCCCACAGCCAGGGCATAACTCTGCTGCGAGGTTCTTTAAAAAAACCTCCCAGCCATCATCCTCGACCTCCTCCCTTTTGGGCTGTGGACGCCCCTACTCCTCCCTTTTGGGCTGTGGACACTCGGGTTCCCCCCACTCAGGCGTAGGACGTTCGGGTTCCTCCCACTCAGGCGTAGGACGTTCGGGTTCCTCCCACTCGGGCTGTGGACGCTCAGGCTCCTCCCACTCGGGCTGTGGACGCTCAGGCTCCTCCCACTCGGGCTGTGGACGCTCAGGCTCCTCCCACTCGGGCTGTGGACGCTCAGGCTCCTCCCACTCGGGCTGTGGACGCTCAGGCTCCTCCCACTCGGGCTGTGGACGCTCAGGCTCCTCCCACTCGGCTGTGGACGCTCAGGCTCCTCCCGCTCGGGCTGTGGACGCTCAGGCTCCTCCCGCTCAGGTACTGGAGAGGGCAGCGACTGCTCCTCTCCCTCTTGCTCACTGGAAGGCATCCCTCCCATGTCTGCAGCTAGGTAACCCAGCACCACAATAGTGAGGTCACGAACGGATGCCGGGTTGTGCTGTTGCTCCCAGTCCTCCCATCGTTTCCCATCTCGCATCTGCAGTGCGTGAATAACCATGGGGAGGTCACTGGCGAAGTTCCCCTCGGGGTGCACCAGCCAGTCCCATATTTCCCGGGACGGTGGGGAACCCGGTGGCAGTGGGGGTAGAGGGGTGGCTACTGCCCCGTTGTGGCTGTCCTCCTCCCAGCCCGGCATGCAGGATGAGGGCTGCAGCTGTTGTTGTTGCTGCTGCTGCTTCTGCTGCTTCCTGCAGCTCTTTCTTCCCATCCTCGCTTTACTATTTTTTTTTTTTTTTTTTTTTTTTCACAAAACCCCCTCTCCTGGTCTGACGCTTGGAGGCGCTATTATCCCACGATGACACCACGTGTCACAAAGACGGCCGGAGTGGGTGGCGTCAGACCAGATGGAGGAAATAAATAAACACAGAGATGGGGTTTTGGTAAAGCTGAGCGCGTGATTGCGCTCAGCATTTAATAACAGACAGAAAATAAAAGGTTTGAAACAACAAAAACACAGGACACGGCACTTGTAGCCAAAATAAACAGACGAACAAAACGGACTAGACAGTGCACAGACAGACGAACAAAACACGGTGAGCAGATAACACTAATATTTACGTTCTTATTTTACGTTTCTCCTTCTCTCTCTCCCGTTCTCCACTCACCGAACACCTAACCCCGACTGCATGCTACGTGTCTCTATATATACTGTTGTGCTGGGATTCAATTACTAATTAATTATTCACTTGAATCCCAGCACGTGAATTAATTCTGTGCAACCCCGTGCTCACATATTACATTTAACCAGCACGTGAAGTGATTTGTGCTCTCCTCGTGCCTAAATACAAATCTACACTTTAAATACATGTGAAACACAGACCCGTTTATATCCCGTGTACCAATCTATACACCAACATTTACACACGCAACATACAACACATAACACAAATGCACACAGGGGCGGGGCGCTTTGCCACAGAGCCCCATTACTGTTTCCTTTGAGTCAAGATTTATTCCCAATGCATCTTCTTATAATAACTTTGAAAAGTCTCTGAAGGTACACTATACCAATTATTAGCACCATGCTTTCTGTGCTGGAATGAGAGAATCTATATTCCGTTTAAATCTCACTTAATTATTTACTAGTCTTTTTTGTCTAATGTCATTTTCCTATCACTGGGTCTGCTTCTGAAAAGTCTCAAAAGCTGCATATATGTAGTGGTGTGAGATTTTGTATTGAGACTTACTTACTGTTGCCACATTTACAAAAGGGACAGAGTTTACAATTGTACACCCTCTAGTTGTCATTTATGTAGTAGCACAGAACAGAATAGTTAGCAAGAAAGATCATATTTTTCTACTAAATGGCAGAAAACAAATTTGGATAAAAACAAAGAGAATATTAGACTGTAGTTTCAATGAACTGTAACTGGTAGTTTAGCTTCACTATAGGATTTAGGATCACATTGCATTGCATCTGTAGCTTAAAAATAAAAGTGCCTAAAACAGCAATGTGTTATAGTGGCATAATCAGTTACAGTGCAGTTAGATGACAATTGTATTACACATGGTCCTAGTCTAATTACATCCTCCCAAAGTAGCCTCGACCAAATCGAATCCAATAAAAAAAATGTACCCAGTTTTTTTGTTACCTGATGAAATGTTGTACGTGTGTATAATAATCCCATTAACAGTTCATTATTAACTACACCTACTGTTTGTTGTACAAGATTCCGTTTTATTACATTAAAACTCAGTAATGTTGGCAAGAATTTGGCTTTCCAGCTCTTGGGATTTGTCAATTAAGTGTTAATTAGGGATTTAAATGGAGAGGTTTGGCATTGAATCTGAATTAAAAAAGGAGAAAATAGAACAGGTTTATATATATATATATATATATATATATATATATATATATATATATATATATATATATATATAGTATATGGCTTGCTAAGTCCGGCCGTATTTACTCAGCTGCATTTAATGTGTGCCTACAGGATGGCTGTGTGTGAGTTCCTGAGGTATGTCTTTGCCAGCGGACGATGAAGAGGCTGTTTTGACAGAAATGTGTGAGACTTTTTAATGGTGGAAGAAAGAGTAAATCCTGGCCAAACATTGTGTTTCTCAAGCATTTTCCCTAAGTTTCTTTTTCCTCTGAATATTGAATGGTTTTAACAACAGGCACATGAAGAATGTAGGTCTGCAGAGTGCTTAAGGCACAGGTCCTGTAATTTTATTATTATTATGATTTATTTCTTAGCAGACGCCCTTATCCAGGACAACTTGCAGTTGTGAACAAAAATACATTTCAAGAATCACAGTACAAGTAATAATACAATTAAGAGCAAGATAAATACAATGACTTTGGTTCTAGCAAGTACAAGTATGACAAAATACGATTCAATATCAGAGCAGATAAATGTCAGTGATAGTTACATCAGGATATAATTAAATACAAAATACTACAGATTAAATAACACTTGACAGATTACAGTACTCTAAAGTACATGATTAAATGCAGTAAAATAGGGGGCAGATAAGAGCAAGTAAAGCGCATTTAAGGAACAGTGATAAGTGTCCAGGGGGAAAAAAAGTTCTACAGGTGCTGTCTGAAGAGGTGAGTCTTGAGGAGGCGCCAGAAGGTGGCCAGGGACTGTAGCAGCAATAGATAGCAATAGGTGCAAAGACTCCACAAAAATTTCAAATGACCATGCAATAAACTGAACATAGTACAAACTAGATTTAAGTCTTTTTGGTGGCTTTTCATATATAAGATCATACTGTGCGTTTTAACACATCACCTCTTATTGAAAGGCTATAAAAGACTCTTTGGAATCTCCAGATCCAGAGTTTGGTTCTGGAGCTTAAGGGTTCTGCTGGAGTCTTTTGCTGGAGGAACATTGTTGTGCGGATGCTGTATGTTGATGATATACTGTAGGTTTGGAATGGACTTCTTAGTACTGCCAATAAACTTTTAATAGAGCGATTTCTAGGTCAACTTTAAATGGGCATGCAGAGTTGTCAGTCCTGTTTTTCAGGGTTGTGTTGCTGGCCAAGGTTCCTCTGTCCTTACTCAGGGTCCTTGACTGGCCTGCTGGGACCAGTAGGGCTCAAATAGCTGCAGGCTGGCCCCTGGCTGGCTGTTGCGTGCCAAGACCAGCTCCTTGGTCAGCAGCCAGCCATGCGGTTGATGGTGAAGAATTGGTAATTAATATTTATTTTCCATCTCTCATGATTAAAACCTCTCACCTCTTCACTGGGGAAAGTGACCCTCCTGCCAAAGACAGTTGAGCTCTGGAAACTTGATATATTCCAGAAGACTCCAACCTTGGGTATTGTGGGGCCATTTAGAGGATTGAAGCCTGGTATGGCTCACTAGCCTGCAGAAAGACAGGTTAAAACATTTTTCAAATCCACACTGTTTATATACCTGTACCACCGTCTCCAAAATAGATCTTCTCATAAGGTTAATAATCAAGCCTGATCCCTTTTAATAGGAAAAAGATTAACCCATTAGCTGGAAGCCATCTGGGACCCAAGTCATTTTCGTGGCCCATTGACTCAATATGAACACAGAGCCCATTAATGAGAACTTTAGATCAGCAGGGCATGGAAGGTGGCTGACCACACGAGACACAATCACTTTCACGTCAAGACCACCAATAGCTCTTCATAAGCTTGACAAATTAAGGATAAAGGTAACGGACAGGCAGCCAAGCTTGAGTCCATTGCAGAGTAACATTAAGAGGAGAATTAGTGGGGTTGCAAGGGATTGCAAAGCATTTGATTTCTGAATAAAAGACTAGTTTCTAAGTTTAGAGACCAATGTGCCGTCAGCCCCTTTAAAAGAGCCGGCCCCTTTGCTTAACTTAAAAACTTGTTGGCCTCTAAAGCTGGAGCTCTGTTGTCAGTCATTACTACTACTACATTACTACGTGCTAAAGATGCTGATGCATATTATCAGGAGTTTCTTACTGTACAAGGTCAAATTTATTTCCTCTTTACACCCAGGAGCTTAATAGTGAATGTCGACAAGCTACCGGCCCCTGGAGGATGAAGGCCAGCCCTGCAGGTGTCCAGCTCACTGGGTGTCTGGCTAGTAGGGTATGCTATAGAGTGGTGAGGAAAAACAGCACCTGCTGATTTTGCTTTCTAACCACGAAAAATGGCTAGGACACAACCCTGCACTCCCCTGACTGTTTGACTCACCTGGCACACCACACAGTTGTGACTGTACCAGTTGAACCACTCAGGGACCCCTCACTGTAGACTGATCCTTTTTGTATTATACAGTAAATGCATTACTGTGTTAAAAAAATAGTCAAGCAAATTAGCATATTTTGATTCCTTGGTATGCTATTTCAGTGTCAGGGGTGTCCTGCAATGGGGGAGAAGGGCTATAAATGGAAGAAACAGGTGCCATAATTGCTCAATTTAAACAGACACGTTAGCTACTTGTTTCTAAGATTTGTCTTTTTGTATGTCCACAGTTCAGATGAAAAGTGATGTATAACGCAAATAGAAAAATATATTTCTCCAAAATTTAAATGCAACCGTTAATCTACTTGACCTGAACATTTAGGAATGGTAGCACTTTTAGCAACTTGGAATTTCAGCTCCTTGGCACTGTGCTTGCCACGGGAACTCACTGGCATAAAGCTGGCATTAGCTGGGTCCACACATGTGCCACATGTGTCTGAAACCTCCTGAAATCAAAGAAGCACTTCCACATGTACCTCTCTCTGGCAAGGTTGTATTTCTTCATTAGCTATTCCCGGGGCTCAGGGAGTCCCAGAGGATGTCAGAGTACATTAATTTTCATCAGAACATCGAAGCTTTCAGGTGTGAATGGCAGCGAGCAGCTGTCGAGGGGGCTTTCTCAACTCTATTACAGCTCATATATCTTGAGGCAAAAAACGCAGAAAATCATTGTCATTGGCAGGTGAAATGTAACGTTGTGTTTTT
Organism: Acipenser ruthenus; assembly: GCF_902713425.1. Taxonomy (NCBI): domain Eukaryota; kingdom Metazoa; phylum Chordata; class Actinopteri; order Acipenseriformes; family Acipenseridae; genus Acipenser; species Acipenser ruthenus. The sequence goes on from NC_081207.1 coordinate 23,482,448, forward strand.
TAAAAAAAAATTTTTTTTTGTTTTCTTCAATTGAATGATTTGACCACCAGCTTGCAAAAGTCTTGTTTTGGATATTTTCTGTTAACCCTTTTGCTGATTGAATAAAACACATTGAAATTATTTATTTTGCTTCTCTCAGGTCCACACAAGTGGAGCAGCTCTGATATCACCACGTCTGCTAACTGGTTATTAAGATTAAACATGTGTTGCTTTTTTATTTAAATGTTTACGCATTTAAATGTATTTTTCATGGTAAGTCAGTGACAATATAACTGACTGCACTTGGGCACAGTGCCAGCTATCTCTATCCTGACCTGAATACCCCCTGTCAGTCTCTCTCAAGCAGATATTTCCAATGGTGTCTAATTGTGTAGTGTTTTTGTGATGTGCATATATGTCTGCTGGGGACTTTGAGAATTCTCTCTAAACAATATATTTTTAAATGTGAAAATCTGAGAATTATATGTGGTGCCAATTTAAATCCTGCTTGTCTGTCTCTCTCGTCCATATGTAACACTATGTTTTTACATATATCTAGAGAAAAGCTTTTCTAATTGTGATTAAACTTGCTCTAGACATAATTTAACTCGAGCTGTTGAGAATGTAAGGGTACATGAAGACATCTATCTGTACGTCAACTTTCAGGAAAGGTTGTGGTGGTCTGATTTTTCATGTTGATGATTATGAATTCACAGCTGTGGCGAGGGGTGAATGTCACTGATCTGTTTGTCGTTCAACACTAATCACATGAAAATTAAAATTATTTTGCATTGTGACAGAGAGTGAATGAATCCAAGTCAACAATCTCCTTCCTGACCTGTGAGGGCACGGTATAACAGGAACAGTGTGCCCCGGACTGGATAGTTTGACAGTTCATGCCAGGGTCAGTCGGAAGTTGGCCATCCAAAAAGGGGGTGAAGCCACAATACTAGACGTTAGCGTCTTACTGCGGTAAGCGATGTGTCAGTCATGGAGGAGACGTGATTGCACTCGCTACCAAAGGGGGCGTGACTGAAGGTATATCGGGGGGATGTGGCCGAGCGATCTGTTCTTTGTGTTATGGTTATGCAAAGACCTACGGGAAAAACGTGTGTACTAACCGTGAGTGTTTTGTCCTGTCTAGTAACTGTTGTATTTGTCATTGTTAGACGGCTAAACTATCCTGGAGCTGTTGCTAAGGGGCCAGTTTCCAAACCCAGACTTCACATCACTACTGTGCATATTACTTGTATTTTACCACTTACACTAAGAGCACTCACTGGTGGCCGTGTTGTGTTTGTGTGTGTGTTATGTACTGTGTCGTATTATTTTGGGACTGAACCCATTGTTTTGCACGGAGCGATACACATTGCTGTGTAGAGCCCGTGCTTATTATTTAAGTGTTGCCAGCACGCAACCGAGCCAAATAGAGCTGTTTTATTGTGAACTGTCTTGTGTCTGTTTATCCTGAGCAGCGCATCACCACTGCACCTGTGCACTGCAAACCACTTTGCCACAAGCATACATTCATATTTTTGACTATTTTAAATTTTCAGGTATTCATTTCTTAATTGCATTTACTTGGAATTAGAACTTTAATGGAATACTTGTTCTAAGGCATTTATGTTTTTGACCTTACCCATACTGAACGTAGAAGTTGAAACAGCTATTAATTTAGGTCATAGCCTTATATTTCTCCGAATGATATAGATGGTGTTTGATTCTTTAAAGCATGCTGATTGTTTTTGAATGTTTGTCTTGAAAGGTGCTGTACATTTTTTAAACAATTAAAGTTCGGTAGAGTAGGAATTCCCTGTTTTGCCTGTTATTTTCTCATAGAACTGCTCCAAGAGTTATAAAACAAACCCCTACTGTCTTTAAAAAAAAAAAAAAAAAAAAAAATTGGCAGTCATTTTGTCTTGGTACTGGGATTCAAACCAGGTAATAGCCCCGTTGACAATTTGCAGCCAATCTTAATGGCTGAAGCCATAGATAGATAGGTGGATATAAAGCAATAGTTTTCTTCCTGGAAAGATTATTGTTGGGTCAGAGGTGCCCCTCTGGGGATTTTAAAGTAAATAATAATGTGCAATTCCTTCAACCCCTGGTATTACCAGTCCCTGCTGACATTAGTATAAATTAGACATCATCCGATGATATTTCCCACTCCAGAGAAGACACAATGTTAATGTGGTAGAGGGGATTTTAAAATAATATGGTCCACACTATTAAACACATTTGTTATGTTTTGCTTATGAGAAAAGCACATTATGGGACAAGCAATAATGGTGCTTAAAAGCTGAATAAAAACACTTTGCTTAATTACATGTTGGTTTCTCTCAAGATGATAGGGAATTTGCTTTAGGTTATAGGGTGATAACCTAGTCAGAATCCACAATATGTCAATGTTTTATAAACTTTTTTGTGATGTAGTGGTGAAGTACACAGCACTAAAACAGGAGGGGTAATTTATGGCCTTCCTTTTCCTGTCTTTATTACAGCATTCCATAATATACAGGGCTGTTTTACACAGGGCTTGATGGCTCAATACTTGGACTAAGAGATAGTGTGTGTTTTTTCACCATCAGGCCACCAATTGAAATATAGCCCACATCCTGATGAGTTTCCACATTTCAAAGCCAACATCATAGGTATTGGTGCCAATTTATGTTATGTTCTGTTTAATTTCCTAAACGTTTACACCTTTAAGAAGAAGCATGTGTAAACTTTTAAGCATTAACAATAATATTAATTACTGACTATAAAAAAGTACTGTATAAACTCTGATAAATTACATTAAGTACACCATAAACTAAAGCTAAATATAACATAAATTACTAGTTGCACCTTGTGTATAAACTATTTTTAAACTTGTAGGTATTTAACATTAGTCTTAATTTACTATTTTGTTAAACACATAAAAATAAAAAAATATAGGAATGGTTTGTAAAATATAAGCGGTTTATAAGAAACTACTAAACTAATCTGACATGTTAAAATAAACCAGGATAATACCTGTATGGTATCTTCACTCATAACTGCCTGTCTTGGATGCATGGACATTATAATCCATTTGCCTGGTCCATGGTTGTCGGCAGAAAGAGTATCTCAAGGGAGCAGGAAACCACATCCCCACAAGCCAAAGTTTTCTCTTCAACTTAGGCAAGGCCAGAGTAATGATTTATTTAGTTAAAACCCAGGGAGCCCAGCGGAATAGAAATGTACAAGAGAGAACATGTCAACAACAAGTTCAGGATCTGTTATTGTTCTTTAATTTTAAGTGTTTTTCTTTAGGGATTGCATCTGGCAGTCTAGTGAGTAGGCCCAGTTTGGTGCAACTTTTTTTGTGTGTGTGTTCTTTCTAAAATATATGTCCTGCATGGAGACCACTGCTGTATAAAATTACTGTACTTAGAAGAATTATGATCTGATATGTTTATTTAAGCAGAGGATCTGCCAGAGCTGCTTTGGGTATTGAACTTAACATTTCTGAACCGAGGGACAGAAAGAAAAGGTCAGACTGGGAAGGGGGGTAGGTTGGCGCCAAGGGGCACTGGGATAAACCGGAGTCTCTTATGTTGGATTTGATTATGGATGGATGGGTTTTTAAGGTGGTCAATTGAAAAAACACAAATTTGCCTTTCTATACAATGTTTTTATTAAGAGTTCAGTTTCCAGGAGATGGTGGAATATTCCATCCCTAACACTATGTGAACTTTATAACTTTAAACAATGAATCGTACAATCTTTAAACATACTAAAGGAATTTAAAGTAGACACATATATATATATATATATATATATATATATATAGGTAGTGGACAAAAAAATGGAAACACCAATGTAAAGTCACTTAATAGGGCATTGGGCCACTATAGTATCCCGCTCTATGGAGTTCTCGGCGGACCGTTTTTGATGAAACTGGCTGCTCATGCCCCAGGTTGAAATTTGCAGTCAATTGATCTGCAGTTGCTCGCCTGTTTTGCCTCGCACTTCAAATTAATGCACGGATATCACGATCCTGGAGTATGCGCTTCCGCCCACTGTTGCTCTTTACTGATGATGTCTTTCCCTCGGAATTCCATGCCTACATCACCTTAGACACCGTAGCTCATGAAACATCAGCAATTTGAGCTGTCTTTGTCACTGAAGCTCCTGCCAAACGCCCCCCAACAATCACCCCTCTTTCAAAGCCATTGAGGTCTCCTCTTGCATGACCCTAAGCATGCTGGGATGTTATTTGCTTAATTAACGCATGATCCACACCTGTTGTGTGGAAAGTCATAAGGCGAAATTGTATATTGAGGCATATGTAAGAAAATACCAGCAAGTGGATTTGTTTATGCACAGTTTCCAAGAGTATTGTGTACACTAGAAACGCCACAAGGGGGCGGAAGTGAAATCGCCGTAGGTGATATTATTAGAAAAGAACTACAATTGTGTGCGGGACTGTGTTTGTGTCGTGCCTTTTAAATCACCTCGATGAATATTCTCAGAACTGTTGAGAGATATGGGACTGTAAATGAAAGTAACAGGCTGCAGACCTGTTTCAGCAGCAAGTTGGTTTTACTGTGTACAAGCGATACTGAAGAATTACACTTTGGAACAAACGGCTTTTGGGGCACAAAGCTGAATACCCAGAGCTGGATTACAGCAGCAACTCTCCAGCAACGTGGTACAAGCTGAGAGAGCCAACACTCTGGTTTTAGTGGAGAAAGAAAGACACTACACTAAAACCAGTAATTAGTAAAAGGTTTGGGGACTGTTCAATGTTTTAATTGCTGCAAGTACAAAGTTGGCGCTGGTTCCACGGAGTTCCAGGAGGGGCAGTAGGGAGCCAGTAATCTTGTACTACCCCTGACATCCAGTAGTGGCAGCACTGGAGCTGTGCTGCTTGTTTCAAACCTGGGAGTTACAAATACTTACCTGGGAGTGTCGGCTCAGCAGCGCCCTCTGCTGGTCATCATTGGAAACCTGGAAAAGAAAGAAGAAAATCAGTAGAACAGCCAACCACAGAGCTCATTAAAATTCCGGGACAGTGTTTTAAATACTCACCTTACCGTTCCACGCCAGGAGGTTTAAGTGGACAGTGGGTGGACCTCTGCAACCGTTCAGGACTTTATAAAAACAAGAAACTTTTGTGTGTTATCCTTTTGTCCATTATTATTTGATGAACTTTAAGTTGGGTTTAACCCATAAACTCCAGTGCAGGTTTTTGTTTGTCCCTGATTTCTTTTTCCCCACAGGAAAGAAATTAAAATAAAACCGACCGTTTGTATTCCTGTTGTCCAGCCTGTCATTCATCTGGAGTCTACTCATCAGTCAGTTCTCCCACATACCTTTCTATACTTCTCTAAATAATTACTAAGTGAGCAGAGCCTCAACGGACTTCCTGTCACAATATATATATATTTTTGAAAAAAAATAAGGTATATAAATGGTGGACATTGACAAAATGTTCTTGGTTTCTTTTTAAACAGTTTGTCATTTTTTGATCACATCTAGTGAATTTTATCCAAATATAAGTGATAACTTTCTTTTGATGCTCAAATATAAGTGATACGTTTCCTTTGATGCTCAGTATATATGTTTGACTGGTGTTTCTGTATGAACCTCAACTTTCCTGAAGGAATTAGTGGTGATAATCATTAAGTAATTATCACATATTCCTCCAGACCAATTTACACCCCTTACAGACTCTTTAAATTGAACCAGGCTGCTCATGGTGTTTCTAAACCAGTTTGACAGTGTTATGGCAGGTGTTTCTAATTTGTATGTCCAATCCCACCACTACATATAAAGTGTTTACCCTAATGGCACACTGGGATTCTGGAGTTCACTGCAAATGAAATCCAATCCCGCAGAGCAGAGATTTATTTTTGGTTTTGTTCGTGTTTATTTTTTAATCTAGAGCGTGATGACAGAAAAACCTGATGGCAGCTTTAGTGCTCTGAACAGCATGCCATACAGTATGTTCCTTTCCTCTCTGCATTATCCCAGACCACCCCACGAGGGTGTGGCAAATGTACCTTCACACATTCTGAATTTATCTTTGAGGGTGACTTTGGCATGCAGTGTTATTCTAAAGACAGTGCAAAATCTTAGAAACCAAGAACAATGGCCAAAGGAAATGCTATTGAAACATAGATGTTTTAAATGGGGTCAAGGTAACTGAAAACCAAAGTGTAGAATTGTTTCCATCTTTTCTTACGCTGTGTAAGAAACATAATACAGCCAGTTGATATTGAGCACACAGTGAGTCTGACTCACTTAGTCTTAACATTGTACTGATATGTAGTTTACTTTTGTTTTATCTTGTATTTTACCTACATTTTTTGGATACATTTGTGCTCTAAAATGCTGCAAACCTTTTACTGATCAGGAGGACTGAAAATCAACAGGCTACCATTGTTCACTCTGTCAAACCAATGGCCTCTTTTCACCCACTAAACCTAAGCAATGGATGCCACAAAGCTTGTGAATACTAAAGGCAGGGGCTCTGTGAAGCCTGGCTTGGATTTGTGGGGCCCTGACCCTAGGCCTCAGAGAAGCTAGTTGTTGCCATTTTTTATCCCTAACCCAGCAGGGTTCTCTGTAGAACCCCAAACAAGATCATAAGCTTGGCGTCAGCGGGATTCAAACGATGCTTTATGACTCACCATGCACTCCTAGTGGCAGTGCTTTTACTAGGGGAACCCCAAAGGAGTCTTCTATTATTATTATAGCATATTTTTTTTTCACTCCAGGGTAAGGACACATAATGCTTTGTAAATATTAAGGCTAACAACTTCACATACAAATAATGTTTAAATTGCAAGTATTACCACTTCAGATATATAAGAATAGACAATTCCCATTGCTTCTTGTTATGGTGGTAGCTATGTTTTACACATGACTAATACTGTAACCGCCATACTGTAACCTATTTCAATGTCCAGTCCCTTGCTGAGGGTAAGATCACACAATAAATCAGTGACTGAGCTTGGACTTCAACCCAGGGTTTTCTGGCACCTGGTTCATGTCTATAACCAAAGAGACATATTGCCTCCGTAAATACTGCATTCTGAAAAGAGTTTTGAGTTACGAATTGCAGTTCAAGTGTTGTACTGTTTTTGTCATTTTCTCAAAGTTTTCTTATGTGTGGCTGTTTTTGGCATGAATCCTTTCTAAGCCGTGGAAAGTAGTTGGAGAACCGAGTAATAGTAGCCTTATATCAGAGGCAGTGTTCATACAGAGAGAATTTTTAATGCTGTTCAGTTCCAGTGCAACCTAAAGGTGAACCTACAATTCCCTTTAATAGTGCAAGAAGGCTCGTTATAGTTAGGCATAACAATTTATAGATTCATTTTCCGGCATCCAGTGTTTAATGAGTTGTATAGGCAGTCTTAAACACAGGGTACACAAATGGCCTGTCGTCCTCATAATTAATTTTAATGAAAGAAATAAAAAAAAATTGGTGGGGTGTATTTAGATTGTTCTGCGTCACTAGTGTAGTTTCTAGCCCACTGGAGTGCTGCTATCACTAGGTAGGATCTGCTTGAAAGTGATGACCAACACAACAGCAGTAATAATGAAATGTATCTTGAGATGAAAAGTTAAAAAATCATGCTTGAACTTCCAACGGCGTGTATATTCTTCTTAAAATTTGTAATGATCTATTTTAAATTTGTGACCGTTTAGGGAGTGGAAGCTTTCTTTTCTATTGCCATGCAAGGATTTTTTAATCCAAAACAGTCAAAAATATGTTTTTAGATTTAAAAGCTTACTTCCTACATTAACTGTTGTACAGTATTGCTAAAGGGGGAGGGGGAGGGGGGGGGGGGGTACAATAACGGCTAGTCAAACACTGGTTTTGTCAATAGGTAAATATATTTCAAGCTTGATGAATTGCATATGTGTATATATACAATCTGCATTATCTCCTATCATATCAACACAGCTAATACATAATTATGATACTGTAACTGCTGTGTCAAAAATTTGGTTCTACAAAATGATGTAACCAAAATGTTAAGGAATTATTCAGAATATTAACATGTTTTCATACTTTTTATTACAAAAATGATCACATGGTGTTTTGGTTTTTTTTAATTGCTATCGTAGGTTAATAGTGTGTACGAATACAAGAAACAACGGAACTCTGTGTTAAAACCAAGACAAGAACCATCTGTAAGGGATGACATTTGCATTGGATGTACTGGTGTTACAAAACTACTAACCTCCCTGTAAGACAGACCTGTTTCTGGCAAATTGTATTGAAAAATATTGAAGGGTATTTTGATTATAAGATCATTACAGATGCAAATCATCATTATCTGATCTGTGATTCCATTAGATCAGTGTTGCTTTCATTTAGTTACACTGGTATTATTAATGATTAATGATTAATGAACTTATTTTTTTCTGTGAGTAAGTTTTAATTACCCATTTTGTTGCAGACTAATGTAAAAATCCAGCGTTCTGACTCTGGTCAGGTAAATGAACATTCCAAGTTGGTCAAGTATCTCAGCACATCAAGACAGTTGGGAAACACAAAATAAACACAAAAACGGAAACTCCTGCACAATCATCCCAACTCCACAGCAGCAATCCTGTTCAGTGTGTTAGCCCATACTGAAACCAGCTTCCTTCACTGACTTCCTTTCTGCTACTGCTGTGGAGTGATTTGATTCTTGTGATCTCCACAGGCCTCTGCACATGCTCATCTGTAATGCGGCTCTGCTGGCTCAGCCATGGCACCTGACAGAAGACGGCCTGGAGTCCACCTTCCAGGTTTGCCACCTGGGCCATTTCTACCTGGTCCAGCTGCTACAGGAAGTGCTGCGCCGCTCTGCTCCTGCCAGGGTTATTGTCGTGTCCTCGGAATCACACAGGTAGGTTACTTTTCTGTCACATTTATAGATTTCCTTCAGAGTGGATTTATTTAGATCTTTATCACAGCGATGATAGAGACTACCGACTTTGAGATACTGGGGTCTATTCAGTTTATTTAAGCTGCAGCATGTTGCTTGATGAACCTTGAGGTTTTTTTCCCCCCATTGTTCACAGGCAGACATGAACTAAAGAGACAGTACTATGAATTGTTGGTTGTTTGATTTGGGAACTTTAATAAGTGGCAGTATTTAGACCCACCAGGTGGGGTTTGGATACATTGAATAGACTCCATTGTCTTCAAATTTGATACACCTTTCATTTTTGGTATTGTTCAAAACGTTTTGTGGTTAGGGGGGTTTGTATGAGGAAAAAGAGCAGGGGCACCCCCTCACAAGCTTTTTTTAAAAGAAAATTTGTATTAATTACTCGCTGTACTGATCATTCAAGAGCAGGACTACAGTCTTGTTGTTCCCAACATCCCTGGCTGGTCACTTTTGGAGATGAGGAATTGATTTTGGCTGGAGATGGAATAAAGATTGATTAAATCAGAATGGCACAGCCTCAATAGATTTGCCGTTCAGTAACCCCAAATGCCTTGCCAAGAACATACTTGGAGTTATTCTAGCAGAAGAAACAATGCAATTAAAGTCTTGTTCAATGAGTTCCAACTGCTTTACTGGGCGTGTAGTGCAGTTATTAGACATATAATCACAACAAGGGTATGGCTACCTCATTGAGTAGGGACTAGCCAGTGCTGTTATAAAGTTTATAGATTCCATCCCTTGAGGGTTAGTGATTTAAGTCAAACATAGTCCTACTGGTCCTGGTTTTACTGAAGCAGTGACAGACCCTTTTCAGGTCCAGCCAGAACTAAATGTAATCACCCATGTACTGTATGTAACACAGTGCAGTATTTCTTATTTACATTTTTTTTTTTTTTTTACCGTAATGACTTCTATTGTAGTAATTCATAGGAGTAACATCTAAATAGTTTTTTTTTTCCAATTAAATAATTATACAGACAACTTAATATCTGAATTCTAATAGAATATCAGAGGAAAAGCAGATATTCCGTTAGTTACAAATGTAGATTTGCAGCAATTATTTTAAAGTGCTGCCTTGCTGTCTTTTACTGCCAGTTTTCAAATTCATAAGAGAGATGTTTTTGGAAACAAGGAAGAGATTGGAATGTGTAATGAGTCCTTACTGAGCTGTGTGCTCAGTATTGGGTTGATGACAGTCTTGGCTGAAGCCAGTGTGCCTGGGAACCCTGTGGCTGCTTTAGTCTTTGTCCTCCAATAGGAGCTGCTGCGGGGCCAGAAAAACTCAGAGTGGATTAAAGATTAGGAAGGGGAGACATGAAAAAGCAACGTAGATTAAAATTACTAACAAAAAAATAAGCTATTAATATATAATAAAATGACTTCCACTGCTGCTACTATATTTCAAACTGATAATCTCTAAATTGCACTGATTGAAGTCTTCTGGGTTTTTATTTTATTTTTGTAAGTTAAGATGTTGACATTTGACCCAAAGTATAGATTATTTTTCTAAGCCTGCTGCCATAAAAACCCTTTCCCAGGGGGACAGGAGAGAGAGAGGGGCTGAGAGAGTATAAGCGAAAGACCAGCCAAGGTTTTAGAATGAAAACTTTATCACTTCCAAACACCAGGGCTTACAGTGTAACTGACACAATGCAGATAGATTTATTCTCCTTCTTACATTAGTTGCAAATGAAATGAAAGGGGAAAGCCACATAAACTATCAGTTAAAAAAAATCCTCTTCCCTCCTCCCTAGTGTTAAAAGGCATGAAACATTATCTAGTAATTAGATGGTAACTCAAATCTATACAGTCTTTTGAGATCAAGCCAGTTTTTGTGAAAGGAAATATTGGAGCGAGATTGGTTCACTGTTTGGGTAAGATAGCAACAGTAGGAGCACCAGTTTCTCTTTGGTCCCAGCAAACTAACACCTGGGGAGACCAGTTAGAATTAATAATAACAGTACAACATTTCAGGACACCACTTTCTCTGTTTTTTTCTGGTCCCAAAAAGGGAAAATAACTAATATAATATTTCATGTGCAGTGTATAAGGGTGTTTCTTTTCTTTTACTATTTAACCAAATTACACGGCTTTTTTTCATTTTTTCATGTGATTGTTGTAAATAATGTTTTATAGAGTATACCAACATACAGTACTGCATATACAGTACATGCATTTAGGGGCTGGACAAGAAATATGAAAATATATGGATATGCCCCCTCAGGTAATTGATTCATATGTTTTGCAAACTTGTCAAGTCAAATGAATTGTTCCCCTACACACTATTGAGAGTGTTGTGGCGGGTGTCTTCAATATCTTGTCCAGTACAATGCAGTACACGCATGCAAACAGTACATATAAATGCCATACTGTACATACAGCTGTCAAGCAAATAACTGCCTATTAGTTTGACAAATAAATATTTTTGCAGAAATATACTGTATATTTTTAAACCATTAATTATAATGAGATTTGATCCAGATAAGCATTGGCGCATAATTTTGAAATTAGGTGAAGTGTTAGCTTGCGGTTGCTTCTGTCACAAACAGTATTTGCAAGGAAGCCACTGTATCTTAGCACAGAGGTCTTACAAAATGCTTAGTGGGAGGTCTGTAGAATTATAGTCATGTAGATTGAGATGGGTGATAATGTGACTTTGTTATATTAAGACTGGTAATGCAACAGCTTGTTGTTCTGGCAACATGTCAAACATCTGGCATTTAACAGCTCCGTCAGAGACAATTAAAGAACATCACGTAGGTTCTTTGATTTGTATTCAGCCGTTTCATTAGTATACTCTGAAAACATTGCCTTCTGCCAAAGCTCATTCCATCTCTGTTTACAGTCATGTGTTTCAAGTTCAGAGTTCCTGCTTCTTTTGGATGTTCAGCCTGATTGTTAAGCTGTGTCCCTGAAGTACTATCTTGGATTGGTACCAGTCAAGTCAGTTTCAAATTCATCTGTCAACACACAGGCCTCTGCTGGTCCCCGAAATACTTGTCTTGTTTATCAGTCTTTCTATAGAAATGTAAATATACATATATAAATATCATTAACATACTAATGCATTACAATGAAGAATCCCTAGCTGAACAATTAGATGACCACAACCAGCAATGGCAACACAATTTTAGTTTTGGAACACAGTGGTGTGGTCTTTATCACGTAACACGCAGGTACAGATATGATACTTTAAAACTGTGTGCAGTAGTTCATGCCATTATAACCTCATTGTTTTGATTATTGCATTTACCATTTGATGATTTTTTTTTTCACTAACATAAACATAACACTGAAAAGATCTTAATGATTGCCTGGGTAGTCCATGATAATTACAGTCCAATTGTGACATATATATGGTGTTTTTTAGTCAAGATGCTTCAGGAAATAGTTTTAAGATTAAACATAAGATATCATTATTGTGTTTCAGGTTTACCAATATTGTGGATCCCAGTGATAAAGTGGCCCTCAAACTTCTCTCTCCTCCAAAGGAGGAGTACTGGTCCATGCTGGCTTACAATCGCGCCAAATTGTGCAACATCCTGTTCTCTAATGAGCTGAACCGTCGTCTGTCCCCTCATGGCGTCACCTCCAATGCACTGCACCCTGGGAATGTCATGTACACCTCCATTCATCGCAGCTGGTGGCTCCTGAGCATCATCTTCTACTTGTCCCGGCCATTCACCAAGTCCATGGTAAGTGAGCAAAAATTCATTATTTCCTGCTTGGTTATCTGCAGCATTGGAGTCCACTTTTAGATTTAATTGGTTAATAGCTATTTATATTAGAATTGGTTAATTCTTTCAGTTTAGACTGTGGTTCCTAGTATTTGTTGGATTTTTGTGCTTCATATTGGGGTAATTTCAAATGAAATTGTCCGGTGTTGGCTGCTCAGGTAACAAAGCAATAGTTTGGAAGAAACTCAATAATTTTTTTTACCACGTGTAGAAAAAAATACACCTCATTTAGTAAGTAGTAGACAAAAAAATGGAAACACCAATGTAAAGTCACTTAATAGGGCGTTGGGCCACTATGGTATCCCACTCTGTGGAGTTCTCGGCAGACCGTTTTTGATGAAACTGGCTGCTCGCGCCCCAGGTTGAAATTTGCAGTCAATTGATCTGCAGTTGCTCGCCTGTTTTGCCTTGCACTTTGAATTAATGCACGGATATCACGATCCTGGAGTATGCGCTTCGTCCCACTGTTGCCCTTTGCTGATGATGTCTTTCCCTCGGAGTTCCATGCCGACATCACCTTGGACACCGTTGCTCATGAAACATCAGCAAGTTGAGCTGTCTTGGTCACTGAAGCTCCTGTCAAACGAAGCTCCTGCCAAACGCGCCCCAAAAATCACCCCTGGTCTCCTCTTGCAGCCATGCTCGCCATAATTATAGGCAACCAGACCTGTCCAACATTTTTATAGATGACCCTAAGCATGCTGGGATATTATTTGCTTAAATAACGCATGAGTCACACCTGTGTGGAAGCCCTTGCTTTCAATATACTTGGTGTCCCTCATTTACCCAGGTGTTTCCATTTTTTTGTCCACTACCTGTATGCCAACGTTAGAGCAAGAACAGCAAGGGTTTTTAGTACTGTAACGAATCTCTGTGATGTCCTCTATGGTATTATTTGACATAAAACATTGATGTTTTTGTGGTCTTTTAACTTGGTGTGAAAGGTTATAATGACACACAGAGCTGTAGAAATAAGTCATCAATTTTACCCATCATCTATCGCCTCTGTTTGACCAATGGACGGGACTGATTGGTGTGTCTTACAAGGAGTGACAATTGTTTTATTTTTTTATCCATAATCCCTGTCCGCATCTTTCCAAATGTTATGTACTGTACTGTATTGTGTACATTGATCTTGGCGTGAACCTAAATCTCCTCTCCTACTTCTCAAATGTGAGTGCACAAAAGTGAGAATTTATTATATTGGTTGTTTTTCATGGATCTGCTACTGTCTTGCTGTTAACGATTGAAATATTTTTGGGTGGAAGATATGTGCTGTAGGTTGACCGTAAACCCCCAAGTATTAAAGTAGATGTAAACCAACAACTGGTTTTCAGAATATAATGCCCCCTTGTCATGTTTTACATAGAGGTGTAATGAGCTGCAAGGATTGGTCTACATGTTCTCTCTCTCTCTCTCTCTCTCTCTCTCTCTCTGTCTCGGGTGGGCAACAGTATGAAAATTGTATATTGAAAATTGTGCACTTATTTCGATATCGATAATATCGAAGTCTTCCAAAACACAAAAATATAATAACACAATTGCAATATCAATGATTTATAGACTGATATTTACATATGAAAAGCAATAACTTACTTTAACTTAGTGGTGCTTTGCTTCACAGTATCCATGGAGAAAAACAAGGTCTTGTTATATTGTTTAACTATTCCATCATTAGCCACCTCAAAACCGAAATATTTCTATACTTCACTGCGCGCAGACTTTAATTGAATCATCAGCTGCTCTGCTGTATATGCAGACTCAAGTATGGTGTAATGACACATTTTGCATTATCTTGAGATATGTTTTGATGTTTTAAAAGTGCAAAAAGGATGGCCAATGGTGCTTCTGCAGCATGCAAATAACATAGCTACCGCTGTGACTACAAAGGGGAGTTATTGTGTTTAAATCGATGTATTTCTTTCAATTGTACCTATCTTTTTAAAAACGTGTAATTAGTTTCAGCATTGTGCTATTAAACTGTTTCAGTTAGCGTATACTGTTTGCGTGTCATTATAATTACATTAGCGCATAGTCAGTTTATAAATGTACTCTCTAAACTGATCCAATGATTTTTTTTCTGCTACGTGTTTGTAGTGCCAAATAAAGATAAGGTGACCGCAGAAACCAGCATAAGGGCCCATTGTTTTAGATCTTGAAGAAGAATGAGAAGCTGCATAGTTTAAGAGTAGGGTGTAAAGTTCAGAGTTCCAGTTTTGGTATGTATAGGATTTTTTGTATATTAATCAAAAATAAACTTGATTATACTGTGTTTGTATTTTTAGCAGTATTAGCAATAAAAAGTATATCTCTGCGAGCGTATTGTGATTATTATTATTTTTTTAATCCTACTATATCGCAATATGGAAATTATTTGATATTATATCAAAATATCGATATTGGTGCCCATCCCTAATATATATAGATAGATATACACACAGTAGATGCCGGTTATTAGCAACCCTGATAAAGACAACTTTCAGTTATTAACAACATTTTCTCAGGAACCAATCCCGTCCCATAGACTTTAATGTTAATGGAATTCTCATATTAGCAACTGCACGCCACTTATTGACAACTTTATTACTAGTTGCCAGTGCTACAGAGTGCACTTGCATGATTTATGCACATTAAAAGTGTGTTCTTTAGAATTGATTGCAAGTACAACACATATTTTTTGTGTTTGCTTTACTCATTGTAAGGACAATTGTAGTACATCGTTGTGTAGTGCTATTTAAGCCTACTCCTTTTTGTTTGTTTTACATAAGTGTGAAGTAAACAGTTCTATGTTTGGGTATTTTGTGTTTCTCATGTTAATTTTTTAACACTAACATTTAAAACATATGTATTTCAGTGCCATATTTGTACAACTACAGTGTATATCGTTGTTCTATATAAATACACTTGAAAACGGGCTTTTCACTTATTGGCAACTTTCGGTTAATGACAACTTTTTGCTGGAGATCGAGAGATTATTAATAAGTGGCATCTACTGTATATATAATGGTGTTATTAGGCCATGTAGTGTTATCACGCGGCTATGTTCCAATACTTCATTCAGACAAATATTTTTCTTGGCAGGTCATGGAGCATGAAAGGAATATCATGTGTTAGAGCAGCGAGAACTTAGCAGATGTTGCAGGGAACCAAGATTTTGTTTTTCTTTTTAGAAAATCTTTGCACTTCAGAAAGGGCCAGGTTTCATAGAAGCGTTGAGACTATTCAGTTACGCTTTCCGGCTGCTTGTCAGTGCCAACCATTGTGCTGCAGCTTTCACAGATGCGTTTCTCCTCTGCAATTTTTCCATGGATGGGAATAAAATACTACTCCAGTTTCAAAGGCATAAATAATCTGAAGACAAGCACGACGCTGTCCAACAGTGTATCTTGAAGGGGACAGCAGAGATCTGTTTTAAAGGCCCCCTCAGGGCCAGGAACACATAACCCCTGTGGAAGAGTGGGCTTTATTTGAGCATTCTTATTTATACAAGTTCTTTGACGAATGTACTGCTCAAACAATTGTATTGACATCTATGGAGAATGAAGGCCGAACTCTATGTATTGGGCCACACTAAAAGGGTTGATTCTTATGCTACCTCTATATCCATCCAATCTTTTTGGTATCTTAGAGGGAGGGAACCAGTAGGGATAATTGGTAGTGTTGTGACGTGGACCACAACTGTGTAATACAAACGTTAGGTTACTTACCGTAACCCTGGTTCCCTGAAAGAGAAGACGACCACCAATATTAAGTATGGGATATTCTCTGCCCTAGAGGTAGGTTAATACTGAGCTCTCTATATCAGAGCTGCCGAAGGCCCCTTCTTGTGATGACGCACTCGGTCCCGCCTACCGAGGGTACAAAACCGTCACTCACTGGAAGATCTCCCTCTTTTTCCGCCGAACCCGTGAGGGCGACCGGAGCGACCTCATGGTTGGTGGTTGTCTTCTCTTTCACGGAACCAGGGTTATGGTAAGTAACCTAACGTTCCCTTTGTAGTCGAAGACGACCACCAACATTAAGTATGGGAGAATGTATACCAGAGCCGTCGCGAGGGAGAAGGAACGGCAGCATATGAGGGACGCACAAGCGCTGTTGTGTTATCCTCTTGTGGGATACTGGCGTTACAAGCCGTACAGGCATGGAACCCCGGCATGGGTCTGTTCTTGTTTAACATAGTTCCACTTTTTTTTTTTAGGAACTAATGTGCAACAGACTAGGCCTGCACTGTACCGTGCGGCACCACGAGGTATGCGCTAGCAGTGCAGTGCCTACGCAATGAGAGCAACGTGCACAGCACTGCTCGCCTCGAATGTTCCAGACACCTTGCGCAGCGGTAGCGTAAACTGCGTACTCTGCGCTCTGTGCGTAACTTTTGGGAAGGAGCAACGAACACCTGCGCGTTGTATGCGCTGTGAATATCGTTCTGCGTACACTGCGTACTGGGAACCAAGTACCGTGTGCGTTAAGCTCCTACACTGGCGTTGGATAATACGCAGCCTATGCCAAGAGAATCAGGCTATGCGTGTGCCCCGGTACCGCAGCACCGGAGAGGACGTTACGCAAAGTGCGTACCCAGACCAGGTGGTCAATACTCACACCTGGTCAGCGCAAAACGTGTACCGGGGGGGACAGAGGCCGAAGCCGCAGTGGGTGAAGTTTGTGTCAAGCAAAAATTACAGTTTATAAGAAGGAAGAAAAGGAGTGAGAGCACACCGAACGCACATGAACCGACACACCATAGCGGTCAGGTTCGGCCGGCGACTCTGCTCGGACGGGGATACGGTAGTACCTAGCCCCGAGGAAGGGAGCGCGGCTGGGTCATTCGACAGCGGGGATACGGCAGGCCAAGCCCCGAGGAGGATACTTGTGTAGCTCTCTATAGGAAAAGACAACTCACTTGCGGGTGGCTGCACAGACAGCCGCTCACATACAGCAGACAGCAAAGAGAGAGCGGCCCACAAGGGGGGCCGCTGAAAGACAGAAAGACAAAAAACTCGGTCTTTTTCAAGAGTCGTTGATTCCAGAAACGCGGCAAGCCAGCTTTCAGCACGAATGCTAGGAACTACAACCGACCCGAATCGACTCGAGGGCTCTTCCTATCAACACGCTCAGTTCTAGACACAGAGGTCCTACCTTACCATCTTGAGAAGGAAAAAGAGGGAGATCTTCCGGTGAGTCACGGTTTTGTATCCCTTGGTAGGCGGGACCGAGTGCGTCATCACAGGAAGGGGCCTTCGGCAGCTCTGATATAGAGAGCTCAGTATTACCTACCTCTAGGGCAGGGAATATCCCATACTTAATGTTGGTGGTCGTCTTCGACTTGAAAGGGAACTGGTTAACCTTCCATGACAGAAGCCCTCAAACAGATTTTAGCTGGAAATTCCTTTATAGCTTGTGTCTTAAGCCTCATATATCATCGCTGTATGAAAGTCATTAATTTATATATATATATATATTTTTTTTTAATAATTTGTGTGTCCAATCATTTTACTCTTGTTTACTCCACGATTTGCTAAAACCTGTGTATCGACTGTTTACCTGTTTCACATGACAAACCTGAGCAGCAGATATTCTGAATTACTGAACCCTAGAGGTGAGGCCCGGCCTGGCTGCTCCCTATCTGACCTTGTCTGGTGCCTGACATGTTGGGGCACAGATTTTCCTCCTCAGCTCATGTGAGGGCAAAGGCCAAAGCAGTGATCCCTATGGGTCCCCAGCCAAAATAGGCAACTTGCTGTGTCCGTGATTTAAACCAGCAAACTCCTGATTGCATGACTCTCCCCACACACCATTACTGGTTCAGCCAGTAAGGAACATTTTATATCTGTACTTTTCTAGATTCCCCATATCTTACAAGCATCATCTGTATTTCTGGAGGATTATGGCAAAAAAAGCAGGCAGTTGGGGATGGGATTCTAAATGGTTAAAAGTAGAAGTACATTGTTTATAAAATCTGCATATTCGTATTTGAAATATGTTCTTCTTCATGGCCAGAACAAGTACACTTAGCATGCCATCTTATCTTCACTGGTTTGACATACAATTTAAAAATTGCTTTGTTCGTCACAATATTCTTTCAAGTCCTTTGTAGTTTCCAATTCAGGTTATTGTAATTAGGATTGAAATCTAGATAGAACCCAGAAATCTCAGTGGCAGTTACCATTATCGTATTTTATGTGCCTTCTACAAAAAAATAAATAAATAAACATTATGCAAACTACTATGCTTACTAAATGCAACACTGTGAAGTTAACAATGATGGAAGATAAGTAAACAAATAATTGGCATATATTTCATGACTGATGGTCACTGAGGCATGGAAAAATCACCAAGCTTATATTTGCTTGAGTAATACTGTATGTCAAGACCTTTTCTTTTTTTTCCAGGTAGGA
Organism: Acipenser ruthenus; assembly: GCF_902713425.1. Taxonomy (NCBI): domain Eukaryota; kingdom Metazoa; phylum Chordata; class Actinopteri; order Acipenseriformes; family Acipenseridae; genus Acipenser; species Acipenser ruthenus. The sequence goes on from NC_081207.1 coordinate 23,501,477, forward strand.
GTAAGTAATAGTGAAATTAGGTTATAAAATTGTCCTCCTCTGTACAGTATATGAAGCCGTATCTATGAATGCCAAATCTTTCCTTGTACAAAATTCTCTTTTTGTCATGACAGGCTAATAAAACCACCTTCAATGCTTAATTGTACACAATTCACACCATATATGACAAATTAACTGGGCATAAGGGTAAAATTAGTTGGCAGGTTGTCTGGTCGGGTATTTACGTCTAGGTACTGCATTGTGACTTATAGTATCAATTATTTCTTAGTATCTCTTGATAGAGAAATTTGAAAAAATCTGAAAGTTGCTTTTTCAACATAATTACATGGTGGCTTCTTTACAAACAATATACTCAATAGGTTATTATTACTATTATTATTATTATTATTATTATTATTATTATTATTATTATTATTAGTAGTAGTAGTAGTAGTAGTAGTAGTCGTCTTGGTAGTATCATCATCAGTATGAGCATCATCATAAATAGGTAGAATTGCTTTTCATTTTAAAATAATAAAAATGAATTGGCATTGCTTTTAATACATAGCTTTAGCTAACCCCAGGCTCTGGGCTTCATAACAGAGATTCATGGAATTTTAGGTGGAGGTTTGATCAGGTAGTATGAAACACACAGGTGCCTGCAGTTGGATTGCTTGTATTAATGAAAGCGGTAGAGACTTTTTTTTTAAGGTCAGGTATATTTGTTATGTCTGAAGTATAATAGAAATTTACGATTGGATAACTTGGCTTTCTCGCTTTTATTGCTTTTCCTCAAGATGTCAGTTACGAGCAGGAAACCTTTTTGCTTTTCTTGGCCGAGTTCTGACTCTGTTGGGCATCTGATTATTTTTAAAGTGCTGCATGTCCACTTTTGATTCACAAAGTCTTTATCAGCCCCCTCTTTTCTCTTTTCTTTGCATTTACCATGTGTTGGTGACTGGTTTTAATGTTAAGCCTCCTCCCTCGACCATAATCACCCTTTTCTTTCTTTATAAATGCCATACCACATAAAACAGTACGGCCAGTCGGCTTCCCATGTCTGCCCTGCTTTAATCATCACCATTGACAGAACGTACCGCTTTCTTAAGGAGGCCAGATTAATCTCACCAGAATGTATGGTGTTTATTCAGCTGGAGATCTTATTTATTTGAGGTATCAAGAAAGAAAATCTCTTGAGACTTAACAAAAAAAGGGAGAGTGTAAACTTGGAGTAACGTCCAAGTAATAAAGGGTTCTGCCTTTTTAAGTGCTCAGCCATAAATGGGCAGGGAGCCTCCAAGGAAAATACAGTATATCAAAGCTAAACCTTGCTCAAGGACTCTGCCCGCTATTTCCACTGTTTACCTTCAACCCAGGTCATTTTCAGTGGCTGCTGCACCTCAATTTACACATCTTTCTTTCTTTTTTAATGTTTTTATTTCTTGCTGTTTTAATTTCTTTATTTTTTTTTTGTGCCAAACATTGCCGTAATGGTTTGGAAGCCAAATGGCTGATTTAAAGGCTTTATGTTCTAAAGCCCCTTTAACACTTTCAGCACTGCAGCCCTATATACAGGTCTATGCAAGGTAACTCCGCTCAAAATGGCAGACTAATCAAGTAGTATTGGAAAGATAACCCCACTCAGAACAGCAGACCAGTAGATTAATATGTGTATCTATGTCCTGTTTTTAAATCCGTCACCGTCAACGTTACCATGTCCCTTTTGTAATTTAGATGAACAACACATGTTTTGCAGTATTCAGCTTGACAATGTAAAGTATTCCTGGACTGTTTTGCAGTGTCCAATAAATTGTCCAGTTGTATTATTTCTGGTCTATTTTTGATCAAACAGTCCACATGTAATCAAGGGGAATTTGGGCATTTTTGTTCTGATCAACCATTAAAAGATGAACAGTCTGTTTGCCACATTTTTTTTTATTGCATGCAGATTGTTAGGTTGTCAAAGTCCTTCATTGTGCTGACTTATAAGGGTAAAAATAATTTTCACAGAAGGACAGTGAGGTCTTTGAGAGAAAGAGTAAAGGATGAAAGTATGAGGTGACACAATTAGATCAGTTGTAACGAAAGCCTCAATCGCTCTTTCATCTCGTTTACGGTGTTTTCTCATCTGTATTTCATAAGTTGGTCAAAAAGTAGAGGAACATTTTCATGTTATACAACCATTCTCACCAAAACCACAGGTTAAACATTTCCTGGAAAAAAAAAAAAAACATCAAAAGAAAGTATTAGGTCACAGCTTTCTTAGCTAATTGTGTGAATTCTTCCCTCCATTTCAGAATGGCCTTATTGTGGGAGGAAACCAGACCCTTTGAAGCCTTCGCATGACAAACATCAAAAAAGAATCGTAAAATACAAAACCATCAAATGTACAGTAAAATAATTACCATATATTGCGGCTTGAAGCTTTAAATAAGGGTTTATACAGTGTTCTATGTGTTCAAAGAGATCATCTAAAGTAACATTAATAAATCATTTTATAACTACATTAGTTTTTTTGCTGTTGGTTTCCAAAAGTCATTGTCTTGACATTTAGTGAAAAACTGTTTGTAGAGCACCTTGGTACAAATTTGACAAGATACATGGGTAGCATGAAACCTTTTTCCAGTAAGGAATCCTGTGTGTGGACCTGAAAGCATTTCTATCTCATGTGACTTGGTGTCCTAATCATTTAACATGCAATAACATACAGCAAATGTGTATTTTAGGTCATCAGTCCTTTGCTCTTACCAGTCAATGAAACATAGAAAGGTACAGATACATTAATTTACCAATGACAAATGTACCTTGAATAAGCAACCACAAAGTTAAGTTGTTTCTTGTTTTTGGAGTCAGAGAACTGAATCTTATTAACTACAGTCACATTTAAGTCATGCAGTATGAAAACAAAACCTTAAAATGATGATGATATAATAATAATAATAATATTTTTAAAAACAATATCTTATATGATTGTGCCAGTGCACCCTATTGTCAAATATTTTGTTAATGCTTCACTGCTGTGCTTCTTACTTGCTAAAAGGTTTACAGTAGATACAGTGCCTTGCGAAAGTATTCGGCCCCCTTGAACTTTGCGACCTTTTGCCACATTTCAGGCTTCAAACATAAAGATATGAAACTAATTTTTTGTGAAGAATCAACAACAAGTGGGGCACAATCATGAAGTGGAACGAAATTTATTGGATATTTCAAACTTTTTTAACAAATAAAAACTGAAAAATTGGGCGTGCAAAATTATTCAGCCCCCTTAAGTTAATACTTTGTAGCGCCACCTTTTGCTGCGATTACAGCTGTAAGTCGCTTGGGGTATGTCTCTATCAGTTTTGCACATCGAGAGACTGAAATTTTTGCCCATTCCTCCTTGCAAAACAGCTCGAGCTCAGTGAGGTTGGATGGAGAGCATTTGTGAACAGCAGTTTTCAGTACTTTCCACAGATTCTCGATTGGATTCAGGTCTGGACTTTGACTTGGCCATTCTAACACCTGGATATGTTTATTTGTGAACCATTCCATTGTAGATTTTGCTTTATGTTTTGGATCATTGTCTTGTTGGAAGACAAATCTCCGTCCCAGTCTCAGGTCTTTTGCAGACTCCATCAGGTTTTCTTCCAGAATGGTCCTGTATTTGGCTCCATCCATCTTCCCATCAATTTTAACCATCTTCCCTGTCCCTGCTGAAGAAAAGCAGGCCCAAACCATGATGCTGCCACCACCATGTTTGACAGTGGGGATGGTGTGTTCAGGGTGATGAGCTGTGTTGCTTTTACGCCAAACATAACGTTTTGCATTGTTGCCAAAAAGTTCGATTTTGGTTTCATCTGACCAGAGCACCTTCTTCCACATGTTTGGTGTGTCTCCCAGGTGGCTTGTGGCAAACTGTAAACGACACTTTTTATGGATATCTTTAAGAAATGGCTTTCTTCTTGCCACTCTTCCATAAAGGCCAGATTTGTGCAGTATACGACTGATTGTTGTCCTATGGACAGAGTCTCCCACCTCAGCTGTAGATCTCTGCAGTTCATCCAGAGTGATCATGGGCCTCTTGGCTGCATCTCTGATCAGTCTTCTCCTTGTATGAGCTGAAAGTTTAGAGGGACGGCCAGGTCTTGGTAGATTTGCAGTGGTCTGATACTCCTTCCATTTCAATATTATCGCTTGCACAGTGCTCCTTGGGATGTTTAAAGCTTGGGAAATCTTTTTGTATCCAAATCCGGCTTTAAACTTCTCCACAACAGTATCTCGGACCTGCCTGGTGTGTTCCTTGTTCTTCTTGATGCTCTCTGCGCTTTAAACGGACCTCTGAGACTATCACAGTGCAGGTGCATTTATACGGAGACTTGATTACACACAGGTGGATTCTATTTATCATCATTAGTCATTTAGGTCAACATTGGATCATTCAGAGATCCTCACTGAACTTCTGGAGAGAGTTTGCTGCACTGAAAGTAAAGGGGCTGAATAATTTTGCACGCCCAATTTTTCAGTTTTTTATTTGTTAAAAAAGTTTGAAATATCCAATAAATTTCGTTCCACTTCATGATTGTGTCCCACTTGTTGTTGATTCTTCACAAAAAATTACAGTTTCATATCTTTATGTTTGAAGCCTGAAATGTGGCAAAAGGTCGCAAAGTTCAAGGGGGCCGAATACTTTCGCAAGGCACTGTAACTCATGTTAACGTATACTTGCACTGATACATGCTACATAGTACCAGATAGGCACAATGGCTCATACATGGGTACAGTATATGCTGTTTTCTGTGAAACTGCACAGTTACTTCTTTGGTTTTTTTTTAATAGCACATGCACTTATGTAGTATAAGCAGCTGAAGATGAGTGCAAATGCAAGATGTGGGGGCGAAGATGTTCATAAATATGCATTACGAGACAACAGCATAGTAAGTTGTGATAGTGAAATTGAACCTACCGTAGTGAACAATGATCTTATATAAACGCGTGTGCCTGTCTGTGTGATACTGCTCTTTCTACCAGCACTTGCATGTGCATTGTTATGAGATGGAACATAAATAGCTTATCCTCTGAGCGATGGTTCCTGGCTACAGCATTACAAAAGGGGAGCATTGCATTTAAAACATATAGTTCCGTCATCTTAATGAAAAAAAAGAGATACTCAATTTAAAAAAGTAGATGTTCTTAATTAATTATAAAGAGTAGTTTTAAAGTGTTGACTCTGCTGTTTGCCAATTACATTGCTGTAGATATTAGTCAAGGGTCCACACAGAGTCCCTAAAGCTCAACTGAAGCTCTTGTTTAAAGCTGGATGGTGATAAAACCCAATAAGTGCACCTCCTTTATAAATTCCTGTCCTGCCGCAGCTCCTGACATTAAGGCGCTTAATAAAACAGTGATATTATTTCATTTCTTGGTTACAGTGGTGTGAAGATGGTATCATTTTAATTGCTTGTACACGGCTAGTCGGATCCTTGGAGATTACATTAGGCTGCAAGCATAAGCATATTGTAGACAGGAGAAGACCACAAAAATATTAAGCCTGGGTATTAAGGTCTGCTGTATGGAGTACATTATTTTATTTTCACTTTAAATATTGGAAATGATTTATAGTTATTCCTTTATACTCATTCTCAGCATGTCAAATAAATAAACTAGTAGATTATAATAAAAAATATAGTTGGCATTCGGTTTAAACAAATGGTAGTTCATCTGGCTGCCATGTGTTTAATTTTTAAAATTATCCTGATGACCAATTATGCTGGTTTTAATATTATTGTTTTATATGTTGTTATTAGGCTAGTAATTGGTATTTATTAACCCTAGCATTGTCATGCTTCAATGTCAAATGCTGATGTATCAATTTATATAGTGCAGTACATAAAAAGCATACCATAGGTATTAGTCAAGCAGACATAGGTTTTGTTTCAGCAAAGTGTCTTTTTCAGGTATTGAAATGTTTATCTCCTGGATATTTCTCTTATACTCAAGGAAGTGTGATTTGGCCACTTTCTGGCTTTAGAAAAAGAGATGAAGAGGACAGTTTGTAAATTTGAAGCATATTTGATTATCTGTTTATGAGTTTTTGTAGTACTGTATTATCTCTTGCTATATAAACATTTTAAATAAATAAATATTATGAAATCCTTTAAGTGAGGCTCTAAAATGTAGACTTTTGACAGTATTGTGAGCTTTTTGACAAACATTTAGATAGATAAACAGTTTTGATTTGACATTTGGTGACTCCTCTGAGAAGGCCTTGCCTTATACCGGTGTACGAGGAAGAGAAAATAAATAAATAAGAGTCTGTTAAAGGCCTTCTGGGGCCCCGCAGCTCCAATCAGCCAGGTCCTGGAGGGCTTCTAGTGAAGGGCCTCGGTATAGCATTTTCAGCATTTTGCCTCAATTATTTTCCTCCGGTTTCAACCCTCAGGCAGTCGGCTACCTTTTTACATATGCACATTATGAACTTTTGACCAAGGCTCGATAGTCGTATATTAGCAGGCAGTTTCTTGAAAAGAGAGACTTTAACAAGTTCCTCTGAGCATTGGCACTTGAGTCAGTTGCTGGCAAGGTAATTTAAGTAACTTGCTGAGAGGCCATTCAGAGCCTTCCTGACGGGACTTAAATATGTTTTTTTTTTCCCATAACCTGTGTCTTCTAGAAGCTGGGAAACCGAAGCCCGTCTCTTAGTACATGATTGATCTTTTGCAAACCAGCTAACGAGGGCTCTGTTTCTATTAGTGCCCTACAAGATGAAGCCACTGCAATTTAATGAAGTGTCTAGTGAGTCTGCCACAGATTTATCCCACTGCCTCTTAGTTTCCCCTCCGTTTTACACAAGCAAAAGAAGCTTCAGGAGGGCTGCCATTAAGCAAGTATTTTCTCAGTAAACGGTTTAAGGTCAGGTGTTGTTATCTGAAGGAACAAGGCACCCTTGCCACGGCTCAATGTCTGCAGATGACAGCCTCTCCGCTGCGCACTCGCTGAAGCGGAAAGCAGAAGACTAGAGGTCCGGATCCAAGTCCTCTTAGCTGCCTCAGGAGCAAATGAGCTGCCAAGCTGGGCTAATAGAGTCATAATTGGTGATTAGACCTGGAAAGGTGTGGGGATGTCTTAATACAAACCGCTACAGATACTAGTTATACAAGTCTTTAGCAGTGCTTTATACTTATCTTTTTTTTTTAACAGTAGTGTACAGTAAAACTATAAATAGTGTCCTAAGTCTTGTCCTGTTTTACTAAACCAGACCTATAATACGTGCTTTGAATAGGATGAGGGAAACTCATTTTCCATCTGCAGGTTATGAGATAATGTTATAGGGTAACGTATTACTGGTGAGTAATTCCAAGTCTTGAGTTTGGGACAAATTAGCCTGAATGCTAATGCTGCTGCCACCTGTTTTAGTAACTCATTACAGTTGTTACTTAGTGGAGCAAAGGTGAGAAAATACTTAATGCAAATTTACATTCGTGCCAATATATGAGAACATCTTCTTTTTTTTTTTTCTTTAATTCTTGCTTATAAAATAATGTTTCCTTAAATTCTTCTATTTTGGTCTGATCCTTATTGAATCAGAGTTATTGCTATTGTTTGCTTGGATGTTGTGAATCTATTTATCTGCTGTGCTGTGCTGAGATAAAATTGCTTGTTTGTTTATAACAGATCTAACACTAGGGGAACGTCATGACATGAACTTGTATATTACTGGGATTTTTTTTTTTTCAGGTTTCTACATATGAACAAGTTATTTTTTTTCAAAATGGTGGTCTATTTCCGTGGTAAGATTAGATATGTATTTTGAATGGGAATGTGTTTAATGGTTTCTCTTTAGAATTGCAGATCAGCAGGTGGTGGAAAAAAGGCCTCAGACTCCCATTCCACTTCTAAGCTTGTGTGTATTAGACATGTGTGTATTTATAGAAGCTTTGAAATAGAACTTTGAGTTTCAGCTTACCACCAAACCATAATCTAACCAGCAAGAAAGTTGTACTGTGCTTTGAACTGTTAATTTTCTTCTAAGTATCACTAAATATTTGTTGCAAAGCTGGGAAAAAGTATTTCCCCCCTGTCTGATTTTCTGCATTTTTGCACATTTTTCACATTGTATTTGGTCAGATATTTTGTGGATTGTAGTAGTATATAGAGGGAGTCTGAGAGAAAAAATGACACAACAGTTTGGTGCTTCTTTCATTTGTTTGGTGTGCAAGGTAATCAAACATGCAATCTTCAGGTGTGAAAAAGTTACTGCCCCCCCTTAGTTAACTCAACCCATTTAAAGGGATAATTAGGGTCAGCTGTTTGAGTACTTTGGTTAACAACCAGGCCTGATTTGGGCCAGCCCTGCCCAATATAAATCTGACTAACTTTGGCCCTTACCATCAGAGTGATGTTTCAGCACACAGGTTCCAGAGGCACATCATGCCACGAACAAAAGAAATTCCTGAAGACCTCCGGAAAAAAGTTGTTGATGCCTATCAGTCTGGAAAGGGTTACAAAGCCATTTCTAAGGATCTGGGGCTTCACCGAACCACAGTCAGAGCCATATTGTCCAAATGGAGAAAGTTTGGGACAGTAGTGAATCTTCCCAGGAGTGGCCGTCCTGCCAAAATCTCTCCAAGAGCAAGGCGTAAAATCGTCCAGGAAGTCACAAAGAACCCTAGAACAACATCCAGGGATCTGCAGGCCTCTCTCGCCTCGGCTAAGGTCAGTGTTCATAACTCCACCATCAGAAAGACACTGGGCAAAAATGGGATTCATGGCAGAGTAGCAAGGCGGAAACCATTGCTCACTAAGAAAAACTATGGACAGATTAGTCAAAAGTGGAAATTTTTGGCTGACATGGGCCCTGTTATGTCTGACGAAAACCAAACACTGCATTCCACAGTAAGAACCTCATACCAACGGTCAAGCATGGTGGTGGCAGTGTCGTGGTTTGGGGATGCTTTGCTGCATCAGGACCTGGACGCCTTGCCATCATTGAAGGAACCATGAATTCTGCTCTGTATCAGAGAATTTTACAGGAGAATGTCAGGCCATCCGTACTTGAGCTGAAGCTGAAGCGCAGCTGGGTTATGCAGCAAAACAATGATCCGAAACACACAAGCAAGTCTACATCAGAATGGTTGAAGAACAAGAAATTTAAAGTTTTAGAAGTTTTAGTCAAAGTTCAGACCTAAACCCCATTGAGATGTTGTGGCAGGACCTGAAACGAGCAGTTCATGCTCGAAAACCCACAAATGTCACTGAGTTGAAGCAGTTCTGTATGGAGGAGTGGGCCAGAATTCCTCCATAGCGCTGTGACAGACTCATCAATAACTACAGGAAGCTTTTGGTTGGAGTTATTGCTGCTAAAGGTGGCGTAACCAGTTATTGAGTCTAAGGGGGCGATTACTTTTTCACATGGGGGCATTGGGTGTTGCATAACTTTCTTTAATAAATAAATGAAATATGTATCACATTTTTGTGTTATTTGTTCACTCAGGGTCCCTTTTATCTAATATTAGGTTTTGGTTGAAGATCTGATAACATTAAGTGTCAAAAATATGCAAAAATGCAGAAAATCAGACAGGGGACAAATACTTTTTCACGGCACTGTGTATATATATATATATATATATATATATATATATATATATATATATATATATATATATATATAAAATACATGCAGTGTATATAATAACGAATGTTTTCCACAGACAAACTTTATTAAAATTATAGAAGTTGCACGATAGTAATATAATGTATTAAAACAAAAGCATTGAAAACTACAACAAATGTTAACAGGATTAAAAAGCAAGTGATTTATACAGTAAGGAAGTTCAATTTTAAATAACTTGAGGTAAAGTATATGGCCCGTAAAGGGCAAATGTAACATGACTTTGGATTTAAGAAAACATAATTAGCTCAATTAAAATATGTATTTAGGTAAATAATAACACCATAAAAGGGCAGTGACTTTACACACATTTTCACACAGTTCTATTAAAATACTCATCGATTGTTAGTAATACAGCTTTGTATTTTTGCCAACACATCCCGTCACGCTGTGCCCTCTCAATGATTCCAGGTCCATTTTTTCTTTATCAATTTATACTTCAGAGTGAGCTCAGTAGCTCTAATCTTTTAATCAGGTTAACTCGTTTAAAGAAAATGTATGTGATGTCATACCCTGCTTTTTGCAGTACTACACATTAATAGCCTGGCAAGACAGTTTAGGACTTCAGCCATATTCACACTGGACGCGAGCAACTCGAGCGAATAATTTAGAAGTCACTGCAGTCAAATGGGAGTATCCACACCAGCAGAGAGCAACGCAAATAGAACCTGTTTCTATTTTTTTTTTCGTCACATTAATGGAATGAAACTGGCCAATCAGAAGCAACGGTAACACCCTTGATACACGTCATACACACACCTCAAAACACGTCAACTGTACAACTACTACTAATAATAATGATAACAATAAAACTGTTGGATATATAGGGATATTCAATAACTCTGATCTATATATTTTACAAGTCCAACCTTTATTTTACAGCGGAGTTGCTGGAGGCCAGGGTGGTAACCTTTTATCAAAACAAGACCTGTTTTGTAATGGAACAGCCCATCTCTAGTATGTCCGATAGGAATGCATGGGCGGGGTCATGTATTTATTTCCAGTCTTTTGGATCGTTTCCAAGTCGTGTCTGGTGTATATTGACATTTGGCGACTTTGTCGCTCTGTCCAGTGTGGATGCAGCTTTAAAAGCTACGTGTATCCCAGTGCAATCCTGTTACAGGGATTATTGTCGACAGAGATACCATTTCATTAAAAAACAAAGCTTGGTTCCCATTGTTCTTATAGCTTATTGAATTCAAGAGGTCTTTTAATGTTCCTTTTAATGTTCTTTTTAACTATATTGACTTTGAAAAAAAGCTGTCTACTGATACTGTCTTCATTAGGCAATCCTGAGGTACTATTTAGGGACAGTTTCATCTAGGCTCTGGTTAAAGAAGACCCTAAGTGCTGCTCACCATTAGGATCCATTTTCATTAATGGGCGACAGACTTCTCTAGGTTTGATCTGCTAATGGTTTCCCTCCGGTTTTTAAGAGCATGTCGTGGATGTGAAGTTTGAAAGGGTCGAGAACAAGTCGTCTTTGAGGCTGAGCCCCCTATAGGGAAGATTCTTCAGATGATGTGGTTCAGAGTAGAACTCTGGGGTTAGTTTTCTTTTCTCAGGGGTAACTTTATAATATCATCACATGCCTGGACCTCAGGGTGCCTCTTACTTTTGGATGCTATTCCTTCACATTTTTAAAGCTGAAAATGCTTCTAGCTTGAGAATTATATTTGGGTTGTACCCATTTTAACAGGTTAATTAAAAATAGGTTGCATATATACAGAACTGTCTATACCTTTCAATGTGAAGACAATCAGAACACCTCCCTCAGTTAGGACTGGTTTACTTTACTTTTTAATGTGCATTTCTAAATAACTTTTTTGTAAGTCAGACATGTAACTGAACATGTAAATCCAGCTTTCCCACAGGAGGAACTAAACAGCATTTCATAGAGGGCAACCCTGCTCTTCATTGATAATACCAATGTGTTTTTAGTATCCATGCTCCATATTAGTTTCACGCCAACTACTGCAATTAAAAAAGGACTGCTCTTGAGTTTTAAGCACGGTAATACCCGTAGCTCGCTGTGATCATAATTAATGACCATAGGGGCTCTATTATTATATACTTTTACAGCATTGAAAGGGAAGCTGTCAGTATGCTTTTAAATAATAGAAACGTTCTAAGCCTCAATAAATGAAACAGTAAGAAAGTAGAAAGGCAGGGCAACTCACTCAGGGTAAACTTGACATCTTAGCAAGGGCGTAGGTTTGGTTTGAACATTGGTGGGGACACATTTTTTTAGGGGGGTGGAGTCAGGGGGGTCCGGGGGCATGCCACCCCGGGAAGAAATTTTTTAGGAGACAGTTGTTAAACGGTCACTTCTGGTGGCTTGAAATGAATGCTCGACATGAATCGAGGACAATTTGATTGACTGGTATACACTCAAAACACTATGATAAAGTGGCCCTGGAAACATACTGGACACACTGGAAACACAGAACTCTTTTCAAGGAGGGGCTACAGTGAAGCCATGGATATTGCTTGTACCAGCTGTTTTGAAAACGCAGGACCTTATTTGACAATCTCTGTACTTCTACATACTTAGGGTCAGGTTGGTTTGGCTTGTTTTCAACAATGTCCATAAAATGGACATCTTCGCTGCTACACTGATCTTCACTGGAACCGTCACTGCCACTCTCACTGTCACTGCTACTGTCACTGCTGCTGTCTACATCCTTCCTAGCATGCAACCCTATTGCTCTGCCTGCCTCTCCTGTGTCTGTGCTGCTGCTCGCACCTGGTTGCATTGCTTCATTCACCTGATAAAATGATAAATTGATGCATGCTGTTTACAGAGAAAGTATGACTTTGCTAACTTCATTAGTAAATTATTTGCTATGAGAATCATTACCAATTGTGTTTATTACTTTACCGAATCTTCCATCCTACTTACACTTTGACTTTTTGTAAAAAAACGTCCTTATGTCCATCTTTGTTTTTTTGGCTGCCATTCTGCTTTAGTCACCTAAAGCCAAATTGAGGTGATTAGCTAGCGTTATTTGGTTAACGATATCAAAACATGCTCACGCACACTCACACACACATAATGATTTAGCTGTGAAACAAGCTAGCTTGCCACCAAGGACGTGGGGTTAGCAACTAGCAATGGGTCGCTAACGTAATAAACATACCTACCTATCCATTAGGTAGGTAGGTTTATTCACTCAAACTGTGTTGCTGACGACCTGACAATACCTTCAGCCGCGGTACCTGGCTTTCATTCAGTCAGTGGCTCACACTCATATCAGACTGACGGGCAAGCGGCAACTTCAGATGAGCGTCTTTCCAGAGTCCAGTCAGCGGTTCTCAACCTTTTTTCACTCACGCCCCACTGAAATTTATTTTTATATCTGCCCCCACCCCCCTTTTTTAATTTGACTTTTTAACTTTTTTTTTATTATTACTGACTATATAGTGCGTTTATTTAGCCTCCTGGATAGTCACACTGTCCATTCAATCAAATACATATATACTGTTCGTGTTCGCTTTTTACACACACGATACAAAAAATATCAAGCAAGGAGTAAGTTAGTCACAAAGGGAGGAAGGAGTTGGACAGAAATAAAGTGACAACGCATTAACCAACAAACTAAATATCGAATGAAACTGATTATATTTATTCTTATTTTTTAAGTATATGTGAAAATTGTGGCACAATATACAGTTTAAGAATGACTAGAATTTTTTAAATTTTATTTTAAACTCGGAAAATTACCTTTCACTCCCGAGTCCTTGTGCACTTTCGCGCCTCAATAAAAACAACACCAGACTGCTTGGTCCCTGACGTCAGCCGCGCACTGAGTCCGTGTTACAGTGATGCATTATGGAATTTGTAGTTGTATTGTCTGCTGATTGCAACCCCAAACCCCACCAAACACCCACAAATCCCAGGGTACCATTCTTTTTAAAGCTACCGGTATCTCTTTCTCTCTTTAATAACTCGCTGCACTCAAAGGGTCGAAATCGGGAGTATCGTTTGGCACGTCAGTGTTATTATTACTAGTACGTTATTATTCAAATGTTCACCGCGCCCCCGGTTGAGAACCTAGGGCCTAAGCCAATCAAATTAGACTTGACAAAAGACGTTTCAGATTTTAAATTATTGGTAGGGACAATTCAACTGTCCCTTGACATTGGTAGGGACATGTCCCTACCGTCCCTAGCTAAATCTATGCTGAGATTTTATGATAATGCACCTATCCCGGACATTCACAGTTGTCTATTTGTTTCACGTTAAATGCCACAAAGGCATTAAAAATGGCCACACACATTTTAAAGAGAGAAAACAGCTCATTAAATGAACGGAAAGTGTTTGGTTTTAACTTATATGACCTGAAAGCTCCATTTCATTGGTTGTCTTTTCTCAAGGGTGAACATACTGTACTTCCGAAGAACGTAATATATTGAGCAAAGCTGGCTGTGCCCTGATAGAAAACCTGTCCCCATTTGATATCATTGCTGTCTCTGATTGAACACATTGCACTCTGCAAGTTCATATTGTTTTAGAGATATTTGCTTTAAATTACTGTTTTGTTCTTTACTACTGCACCTTTTATGATGTGAGTGGTTCTGACCTCTACGGTATGTATATGGTGACTGTACTACATTGGAAAAAAAATTTCATGTTTAAAGTTACCAGTACAATCAAAAAGAAGACTGCTGCACATAACAAATTGCTTATGAGAAATCAACATTTTCAAAATTCCAGTACATCTTATTCTGTGTACAGATGTTTTCCAGTGCATGCAATAAACAACACCATTGCAGCAGTGTGGAGTAGTGGTTAGGGCTTTGGACTCTTGACCGGAGGGTCATGGGTTCAATCCCAGGTAGGGGATACTGCTGCTGTAACCTTGAGCAAGGTACTTTTATCTTGATTGCTCCAGTAGAAACCCAACTGTATAAATGGGTAATTTTATGTAAAAATAATGTGTATAAAATAATGTAATCGTATGTAAAATAATGTGATATCTTGTAACAATTGTAAGTCTCCCTGGATAAGGGCGTCTGCTGAGAAATAAATAATAATAATAATTAAAACAACACGTTTTATGCTTAGTAGTACAAGCATTGTTTTTGTGATTACTAGTAAGTTATACGTTGTGTGGAGGGTGTCTCTTAGTATAACAGACATCATTTCAATTAGTTTGAGTGGTCCTCTCGCCCAAACTGTACAAGATGACATCTCTTATATCTCTGTTTTCTTTTCTTTTTTTTTTTTTTTAACAGTATAGGAAAAAGAAAATGTTAGAGAAAGAAAGTTACAACTGAACACCTGAAATAATTTCAAAGCACCTTCATATATGTTTCATATACTGTAGGTTTCATTAAAGAACAGGAAAAATGAATAAATAAATACATAAATAAAGTGATATACTCATTAGCTATTAGTTTATGGAACAACAGTAAGTACCATTTACCTAATACGCTTTTTTTTTGGCTGAAAAATGTTTCCAAGTTAATGCACCTGTGAGACACACCTGTGTTCACATTAAATCCTGTATGAATGAAGTCAGCGTGGGAGAACTAATTGTGCGGATCTGTTGCCCCACGGATAGATGGTTCCATAGAAATGAGTTCCATTTCTAATAGAGAAGAGCCACGGTTTAAAGTAGCTTGTGAATGTAAGATGAAAGGACTGCCTTAAAACCCATATCTTTCGCTTGTGTGCTCTGGTTCCAGACTAATGCAGCTAAATATCTCTTGAATGTGTACAAAGATTTAAGGAAAATTAAATGAGACTTGGTTATGGTGGCAGGTACTGTAGTAACATTACACTTTATAGAAAGTATGAGCTAAAGCAACCAAGCTGTTTCATGGTTTAAGTGGAAAAACAAATAGCTGATGTTACCAGACAAAAAAAATCAAAATTTACTAATTCATGATGACGTGCAAAGAGGTTGTACATCTGCACTGAATGAAGATTTAAATTGTTTATACCTACTTTGCCAAACTGGAAGCGACTTCCCAACAAATTAATTTTTTCTTCTTTAACTAATAAGTAACACTAATTCTGTTTACTAGAATAACACAATTAAGTTGAGCAATAACCAAAATCAACATTACAAAAAACTAAGGTTGGAACAATGGATTGATTATTTAGATATTAGTTTGAATGCAAGGATAAACCATGTTTTGTGTTGTGTTGGCCAGTAAAAACAATAAAGCTAAAAACCTCGTAGTTATAACTGAATGGAAATTAATTCATCAAAAGGGCATTCACTCCTCTCTATTAGAGACTGAACTTATTTCTTTCACATTAAATTACACTGATGCATTAGCTGGTTGTCTGCTTGTCATTGTAGTTTTACCTCAGAGTTTCTGATTGAGTGTTTAAAGTTAGTGGTAAACAACGCCATATATTCACATGTTTGTTTCCTTTTTTTAACAAATCCAAGTTTGTCCTTTCACTGATTAAAAGCAGCTTTGCGCTCTAAGGATTTTTTTCTGTGCCAATCATCCCCCTCCCCTATTTTTCCATCCTGTCCGCAGCCAATCATTTTTCCCTGTGACTGCAGCAGAACAGAAGCCATCGAACTTTCGAATCAAAACAGAGCGTACTTTACGAACTCAGAGTGTTGTGACACCAAGGCTGATGGACTATTTTTCAAATTGATTTAAAAAATGTATAGAAGGGGGCGATCTTCTACTCCAGATTACCTATTGATTTTGAATATGAAAAGCTCATTATATAAGCAGTAACTGCTACACAAAAAGCTAGCGAACCTTTGCATAAAGCCTTTAATTGAATTTCCAGAGCCCGTGGTTCTACATTTTTTAATTAAATCCATTTCTTTTTTTTCCTTCTTTTTTTTTTAAAGTGTTGGTGTTTAATTTGCATGCTGTGAAGTGGGTCCTGTTCTAGATAAAGAGCCATTGATCCTTATTAAACCTCACCTCTGGGCTTGCTGAAAACTAACTGGGAAAATTAAATGTGTTCATGGTGCATACATTTATTGCCCGCATGATAGGATTAAAAAGAGGGAGGGAGAGAGAGAGGGAGAGCAAGGGGGTAAAGACGGAGAGGGGAAAAATAAAATTAATTTGCAAAATCATTTCACTTCAGATCTATATTGGGAATTTTGCGTAAAATAAAATCCTTTCTAGTATACCACATTATAAAAGAAGATCTGAGATTGGATGAGCACAGGATCTTCATTTAATTGTCTAAAATTAGTTAACTTCTTTTGGACAGTTTTACTGTCATCTCAACTGAGATCGTCCTACTACTGTTCCATGCTTTTACAACAGACACCAAATGTAAATCCATGGTCCTTAGCCTTTTTATTGGTTTAAGCAGACCCACGTAAAGTGATGGTA
This sequence comes from Acipenser ruthenus, assembly GCF_902713425.1. NCBI lineage: Eukaryota > Metazoa > Chordata > Actinopteri > Acipenseriformes > Acipenseridae > Acipenser > Acipenser ruthenus. The sequence goes on from NC_081207.1 coordinate 23,518,431, forward strand.
CATAAATATAAACAGAGAGTGATCTCTGTCTCTGATTCTTAACAAGGGAAATGTTTACCTAGGTATTTGCTGAGACATTACCAGTACAATAGCGTTGTGCGCTGTGCAGTGTGAGAGAATTATTTTGATTGATATCATCTGATCAAATTGTCCTAATCATATATCTAAAATTGATTAGCTGATCATTTAGAATTGGTTAACTATGCTCTGTATTTGGGAGAGGAGATGGATCTTTTTTTCTGCTATTCATTCACACAGAGAATATTATTATTATTTATTTCTTAGCAGACGCCCTTATCCAGGGCGACTTACAATTGTTATAAGATATCAGATTATTTTTACATACAATTACCCATTTATACAGTTGGGTTTTTACTGGAGCAATCTAGGTAAAGTACCTTGCTCAAGGGTACAGCAGTAGTGTCCCCCACCTGGGATTGAACCCACGACCCTCCGGTCAAGAGTCCAGATCCCTAACCACTACTCCACACAGCTGCTACATCCTGTACCTTGTTTACACCTGGCAGTTCGACTGTAAATGTATGAATGCAGCCTCAGTTTAGTGGCTTGGGCTTCTCTTTTGATTCTGTTCTATTACGAGCAAAACTGATTTGGCTTGGCAGCAGTTTTGATAAGCAAATATCCACTAAATGTATATAGCAGAAACAACAATAATAATACTTGTAATACATCTTCATATTTGTTTTATCTTTTGTCACCTGCCATATACATGTAATCCATTTGAGCTGTTTTTGAAACAATGACCCATGCAGAGTGTTTTTTGAAAAAATGAGCACTGATCAAAATGACCCAACTTGTTTAAACAAGTATAAAGAACACCCAAGAACTTGAAGGCCATAGTGTCTTTTTTCTGTCTTCTACATTGAGAAGCTGCTTCGTTCTGAACTGGAAAACTAATTTTAACAAACTGCTGTTAGTGGTGATTTATCAATTAAAAGTGTGAACTAGGTTTTTACCATTAACACTTCGGATTAAAACAGTGTGTATCCTTGATAATTCAGTTTCTTTAGAGTTTACTATTTTAAATTCTTGCATGTAGACTATAGCCAATTTCAACTGTTGGTAAAAAAATGAAAAAAACAAACATTTATACAACTAATTCAACAAAAATGTTTTAATGCTAAGGGTAAACCTCTTCTTTGTAGAACTTAATAAAGATTTATTATTTTTTTTTAATTGGATTTTTTATTTTTTTCAAACCCTCTCTAGAAACAGTCAAGGGGAGGTTTCACTCATGCATAATTTAACCTTGGTCTTGTGCTTTACTGTAAAATGTTTTTGATAAACCCTTCAAGTGATGGGTATTATTGAGAAAACCTGATCCTTTACCATTTCTGCCTACTTATTTGGTGACCATTTCCGTCAAAATTTTGCTCGACTCCATGTTCCCTCAATTTGTTGTACCTTCTCTGTTTTAGTTAGACATTCATGCTGTGGACGATTGCCAGTGGATTTGTTCTTGTTTCCTAATGGCCTTTAGCAGAGGAAGTAAGCGACAGTGATCAGTGGATGTGGACAGCAAGATTTATAATGTATTTGTGCTAGCTGATTGCCGACAGAACCGGCCTTTCCCAGCGGTGTTGTATGAAGACTAAAAAAATCAATAGGGATTAACCTCTGACCCCCTTCACATACTTATACTGCGGCCCGTGCTGCTTACCAATATTTCATCAGTTTCACTTAAATGCTGTGACTTACTCAATAAGGCGTGGGCTGCTAATTAATTTCAAAGAGGCAACGTCTTCTTTTTAAGAAACAGAAGGTAAAAATAAAATGTGGATCAACATTGTAAAATAATATATTTTCAATTTAAAAGTCCCTGATCAAGAGAAGGATCTTAATAACTGTAGATTACATTAAAAGCTGCCCTAAAATAAATATAAGCATGGTGAATTGATGGATTAGCATGATATTATATGCATTATTTTAGATATCTCAAAATGATTTAGAGATATCTTCAAATATTTAGAGATATCTAGAAATGATTTAGAGATAGCTTTCAATATTTAGAGATATCTCTAAATGATAATTTGGCTTGCCATACAGCTGTACTGCGTTCTCTGCATTAAGGTGTGTCAGAGACGGATGATATAGGATACATCATTGACTCTCTTACCAACACATGTAATCAGTACTTTGTAGGACACCCTGTTCAGCATAATCATTATTTATAGACTCTCTATGTAGGCAGGGCATATTTCCTTAAATGCATACACTATTGTTAAAAGTCTGAAAACAGAAGGGGAATTCAGAACACCACACCACACCACACCATCTCTTTTGTTGGTTTTCGGTTGAAGACCTCTATAATAAACACATCATGCTGTACGCTGCATACTGTATGGTTGCCTACTGTACCAGACATTTCTTATCCAGAAATTTTATTGGCTTCTCAAAATGGTACTGTAAAGAATTAAGTTAATTCTAACGTCAATAGCACCTAAGGTATGGCTTGTGCCTTCATCAGTGATAGTGATGAAGGCATTTATTCAGTTTGTTGTGACATTTTCACTGCCTTTTGAAGCAAACTATTTACTGGAATCCCGGCCCTGCAAATAAGCTCCTTTTAATGAATATTTAACATTAGACAATTAAATATTTAGCTCTCACAAATCAGACTGAATTTGGCGTCTCAAAGTTTAACTTCTGTAGACAGCATGCATAATTACATTTTAATGAGCAGTGTTTGAAAATTCTATTGTGTTTACTTGAAGTTTTCATAAGAATTCAGCTCTTGTCTCTTTCACTTGTCTTGTCTGAATGGTCCCATCTGTGGAGGCTAATAAGATGACAGAGGAATTCTAAATGTTTAAATCCGCTCTTGTTAGGAAGACAAGCCAACAACAACAAAAAAAAAAACAGCTAATGAGCTACATGTCCTTCTCTGGTTGCATTTTTGGAGTAAGTGCACTATCTGGGTTGGTGCTGTGACTTAATGTACTAAAAAAGTATGCCTGGGTGTGTTCACCCGTTGTGCTGTTCTGCCTGGGGTGGAGTGCTGGTGGGGTGCTTAAAATCCTAGTGACAATAGATAAACCTTATAGAATCCAGCACAACCCATGCCCTCAAGTGCCTTATTGCTTTTATAAAACAGATTTATAAATGTTTTATAAAAAAAGAAAGGCGAAATATATAGTTTCCAAAGATTTATTAACATTTTGAGGTATAAACTTCCACAACAGAAAATAGTCCCTATGAACTACAAAATAATATTCAAGTAAAACATTTTTTTTAATAAACACTTTAAACAACTATAATAATAATAAAAAAAAAAAAAAAAAAAAAAAACTTGCTTAGTTGTGTATCTGTGAAGTGCTGCCTTCCTGCATATTCTACGTAACATTGTTGCTAGGTAATTCACTCCCATTGGCTCTAGCGTATACCAAACACTGCAAGAGTTTAAGATGCTTTGTTGGGATGAAGGTTATTAATTATTAAGTAAATAATTTAAAGTCAAATCGTATTTTTTTTTTTTCAAAAAGACAGTCATTTAAGCATTTAACAGCCCATTGTGTTTGTTTTGTGGTATTAATTTCATTTTGAGTTTTTTTTTGGTACCTGTAAAGAGTGAGTGCGCAGTAGTAAAGGAGAAGAGAGTGTAGAAAGGCGAGAGTCGGATGGTTAACACATCTCATGTTGTAATATAAATAATACTGTCGAAAAATATTAAAATATCCACAGTTAAAAATTAATGAAGTCAGTTTCACAAAACGACAGCTGATACCAACTAAAAGGAGGAAAATAAAACTGAATACCTGACAACTGGATCCGACCTAAGTTATAGAAATTTGTACTACAAATAAAATACCAAAACAGCGTCTTGTTTAAAATAGCAAACTGGTTCGTAGTGCAAATTAATATAAACTGGTATTTTGACAGATGTATCTGGTATTTTGACAGATGTTTTCTTTGATTTTGGTGGCGCAGTGATACGTGGTTAGCACAGGTGCAGTGATTTGCCTTTGTTCCTTAATAGTTCCTAATCGTGACATTGTGCTTGATATTGTAATGGCATGGAACACTGATGGACCAATCAGTATGCAGCATTCTAACAATCCGTTTTATAATAATCTGTTATAGTAGCTTTTAAAAAATAAGGAACATAAGTGATATAAAGCTAATCTAACCAGGTGTACAAAGGGACACAAATCTCAAATATAAATAAGAGTTAACTACAGAAATACAGAAACCATACAGTATAGTGTGATAAATGACCAAAATAACCACTAACTACATATCAGTGTTCTGAACTGATTCAATGGATTGTTCTTGCTTGAGCATGTACTGCTGAATTTATATCTGTAGATTAACAAAATATGCTTGCAGCTGTTGACTGACTAGCGCAGTTGCATAAAGGTATGGGAGGCCACATTTGACCCACAGGCCTGAGTTTGACCACCCCTGCATATTGTTGAGGCAAAATTGGTTCCCCAGAAACTTTTTTCCATTCCATGCTTGTATAAAGAATGATGATTCTTTGAAATAATTTGTGACCCACACCAATCTGTGTGATGAGCAATGACCTCCTCCCTGCTGCCTTAAGTGGTGATGTAATATTTTTGTGAATGATTTTGAGGACATCAATAATTAGCCATTCATTAATGTGACTGATATTGACCACTGTGTTTGTAATACTCTGGCTTCATGGTGAACATTGAGACACGTCTAGTATAGAATACATCCAGCATGATGCTGGTTTCTATTCCTATTAAACTATTACATATAGATGTATCTACATTACATTTGTGTAATCTATCATAAGGCTAATCCCATGCATTTGAAGCAATCACATAACAAAACTCAGGATAATCCTGCTAAAATCCATATCAGGGAAGCTTGCTTTTATAACAATGAATGCATGACTGAATTAGAGCTTAAAAGACAGTCAATTGGAATGCTTCTTTAAAATCACTTGTTTATAAACGAAGGTAATGCACAGCTGGATAACAGTTGGGTTCTTATTGTGATGGGAGTTTGAGAGGTACATTGTGAGTGGCTTTGAATGTAATTTTAAAGTATGTTTATAATTACACTTGGCATAGTTTTGTTGCAGTTGGGTGGGAAATCGGATACACAGAAAATAAATATTCCATTAAACAGGCAACAGTATTAACACTTCATATGTTGAAACAAATCAAAATTGCAGTACATCAAAACTGATTACCTTTAATTAAAATAGTGTCATGCTCTGCTACAGAAAGCAGTTTATTTTAATCATAAATGCCGACTGTACTACATATCAGCCTAAAATACAGTATAAAACCTGAAATGTGCATGTTTTTGTTTGTTACAGGTATGTGTCTAGGATTTATTTATTTATTCATTTTTTAAAAAACAAAACCACAAAAATGGCTTACATTCCAGTATTAATACAGGACGTTTACTGGTTCCATACATTCATTTAAAACTAATGCCAGAGTGCAAATGTAATAGGGCATCTCTTGTGCCATCATTATTTACTATCATTTTTGGCTCTTGGTTAAATAGAGACACTCTCAATTTTTTTACCTGCCACAATATACTGTATATCAATCACAGACCTTTATTTGTATATTCTTACATGTTTTATTTTATGAGTTGATTAAAATAATATATTTATTCCAACATATTTATAAATAGGTGAATATACCCAGAATATGACAGCTTAGATTAATTCTGAACACATTGGTGTGCTCTTCTGTTGCATAGACCTCGTTAACATATGTTTCAGTCAGAGCTACTTTATAGAGCATTGCAGTAGTGGAGACTAATCAAAGGTTTTCATTTTGTAGATAATCTGAAATTGGGGTATGACTTTCTTGTTCTCTATTACCATGTTCAGTAGGTTTTTAAATATGGATATAATAGGACTTTGGAAAAGAAACTGCTGAAAATTACTATAAATATATGCTTACCTTGGTGTTACGTTAGTATACAATTGCATTAATTGTATTAAGTTATTTACCGTTATTGAGTTTGAATTCTCTAACACTGTAAAGGATTTGCGGTTGGTATTCTTACTGTCCATGCTTGATGAAAGGGGTTAGCTGTGTACCCGGGAGGGCTTGTCCGGTCTCGCAGCAGTGGGTTTGTAACATTGTGTTCAATAGGAAAGTGTCTACCCACCGCCTAAAGGACATCTGCTCACAAGTGAGTGATTGTGCTTTTGATTCAGAGCAGCACTTGGCTTTTCAGGCCTGGCTGGGGATGAAAGGGACAGATTGTGGAGGTGCCACTGTTTTTTTGTGAGGATTCCATGGCTCAGCATGCGCCATCATACACTATTGAGTGGAAATCCACTTCGCTAGGCTCTCCCCAGCGAGCTTCACTTTACCAACTTTATTCAGGGTATTGGAGCGGATCCCTTTCATATATGATGCCCACAGATTAAGCTGCAAAATTATATACACTGTTTAATTAGAGTGGTACAACTTTATTAAAGTTCCTGTTACCTAGAAACAGAGTTAGCTTTACAGGAGGAATTATCTTTTTTTTTTTTTTTTTTAATGCCCCAGGCTGTTAATATTCACTTTATGTTTGGGGAACAGAAAACCACGCTTAGTTGAAGTCATTGTTAATTTATTGTTTAAGTTAGTTTATGCTACCCAAACGAATCTGGTAAAGTATGTGTATGCTAAAGCAGCTTTTTTATTTGTTTTATTTTGTATTTTATGGAAGGGGTTGGTGCTTTCTAAATTATAAGGCTTCACTTGTCTCACTTTATTTCCATTCATTTGTGCCACAACTGAGTGGTCAGTTTGTTTAAAACAATGTCCAGTCTAAATACTGTCACTGCTTGATTTTAAACTGGGCCCTGTGTGTACCATGGTTATGGACATTCTTTAGTATACAGTATTTCTGTATGTGAAATATCACATTTTCTGTCTGTAAAAATTATAACAGGGAGGTTCCTTTTTTAATTATATAAAAAAAAAAACTGTGTTTTTTTTTATCCACCATACTGTAACAATTGAGTGGACCTCAGTATGTGTTTTATAGAAGGCTTTCTATTTAATTTCTTCTCTTGCTTTCTCACCATATAAGACCACTATTCCACAAGGTATCCTACAATGGAGTTGCTCCTTTTAGAAAAACAAAAGCTGCATGAAGAGGTGAAAACTGGTTGCCAATTTTCAAAACTGCCAGCTTCCACTGTGTGCAAAACTGCCTTAATGTTTAATGAACCTCACTGGGGGCCATGCTGTCATTCCCTGTTAGGAAGTGTGAATGCTTGATGATCGCATACAGTACCCCTCTCAACACACATACAAAGTGAAAATACTACCATACACCACAAACATGTGCTGTTTAAATTGATCAATTAAGTAATTTAGGACCATAATAAATTATCGTCTGTGGTTAAGTAGGGAAGCAGCTGTTATTATTTATTTCTTAGCAGACGCCCTTATCCAGGGCGACTTACAATTGTTACAAGATATCACATTATCTTTACATACAATTACCCATTTATACAGCTGGGTTTTTACTTGAGCAATCTAGGTAAAGTACCTTGCTTAAGGGTACAACAGCAGTGTCCCCGACCGGGGATTGAACCCACGACCCTCCGGTCAAGAGTCCAGAACCCTAATCACTACTCCACACTGCTGAGCACCTGTACTGTATACAGGCCTAGGGGAAATAACACAACTAGATAAGTCAATTTTAGAGATATTGCAATTGATTATTACGTTTGCCTTCATGAATCTGGTTAGTGGCTAGCATGAAGTCTATTGGATTTACCGTGCGCACGATACTTTACTTTGTAAGTTTTAGACCAGATAAGGAGGACACATGATTTTGTTTCCACCCAGATAATTTTAAAGTTTCCATGTAAAAGTGATACCAATAAAAGTTTACCCATTGGAACATTTTACTGCAAAACATTTGCGGTACTTACCACGCTAATGAAAATGTTCCTTTTTATACCTTACAGTTACCTGCCATTGTCCACATTGTGTGGAAACTGCTTTTCTTCCTTCAGAAAAAATTGCATTGGAAAATTGCATTAGTCATTACAGAAGATGGGTATTTGTTCAGTGAGAAGTAGAAATTGACAGCCCTGCAGAGATTCCTGTTTATTGGAAGTATGCTGATTTGCACAGTGCTTCCAGGATACATAACCCAACTGCTGAAAGTGACCACTTACCACTAAACACATCAGCTCAAATACCTGCTCTAAAGAATTACAACTTTTTAACTTTTACTTTTTCATCTGTTCTCTGGTTAGAAGATCAAAGGGACTTCAGATTGACTGGCTTTGAATTTTGGAAAGTGTTTAATTAAAAAAAATAAAGCCTGGTTTTCTTTGAAGCATGTTCCAGGCGTGTCTAGTGCTTATGTGGTTCCCTTTCAATTTGAAGACGACCACCAACATACTTATGGGATATGCCTGCCTTAGGTAGGTATTCACTGACCCTACCTGGGGTCACATCCTCAATCCTGCCTACCGAGGGATTAAACAGTCAACCCACGGAAGCCATTTTCTCTTTTGCGTCTCACCTATGGTAAGGTAAGACTTCTGTGTTACTAACTGAGGGTGTTTTGAAAGAGCTTTTCCGAGTCGACTGCATTTGTGCTGAAAGCTGGTTTGCCGCTTTCATGGAATCAGCGGCTCTAAACTTTAGCTTCTTTCTGCTCCTTTCCTAACAGCCTGCCTCGCTTGCGTTGCGGGCTGTCTGTATTTACTGTCTGTCGTATGTGTGCGACTGCCTGTGCTGTATTGATTTAAGGAGTGCGTGTGTGTTGTCTTTTCAGCCTACACTCTTGGGGAGATCGCAGTTCCTCCGCCGGGGTTAGGCTTGGCTGTACCCCCTGCCGTTGAGTGATTCCACCGGCTGCCATGCGCTCAGTTGGGCGAAATATAAATAAATAAATATTATTGTGTACTGTTGTTGTTGCGTGTCCACCTGTGTGTTTTACCCTGTCGCACAACCCCGCTTTGCCTGTGCTGTGCTGTGAATTTCAACTGCAGTGCAGATTAAAAAAAAAAACAGTAGCCAGTCAGCCGTGTAATTCCTTCAACAGGGCTGCGTTCTAACCTGCCCCGCTGTAGAGCAGACCTGGCCGGCTGCCTCAGCCTGCCCACCCCGGCCCATGGCTTCGAGCCTTGTGTCTCCGTGGTGTACGCTGCGCGCTGACCAGGTGTGTGACCACACGTGGTTAGGGTAGACACCGCTGCATAGCTGCCCCCTGGTGCTTCAGTACCTCGGTGCACGCTCAGCACCTGGTACTTCGTTGCCTCGGTGTAGACGGTGCTCAGTGCACGCAGTGCCCGGTGCTCACAGTGCTCAGTGCGCACGATACTTCGGTGCCTTGGTCGGGCAGCGCCTTAGTGCCCGCGGCACACAGTGCATGTGCATACGGTGCACGCAGTACCCTGCACACACGGTGCCTGGTGCACACAGTGCACCCGGTGCGCACGCTGCCCAACGCACACAGTGCTAGTGTCTCGGTGCCCATAGCGCCCTCAGCGCTCGGTACACTCGGTGCCTTGATGCACTCTGTGGAAGTCATGACCCCAATTATTGCCCTATAGCAACTATTTTGCAGTTTCTGCAAGATCTGTTAGAGGTGGGTCATTGAAAGTGTACCTAGCAGCCATATCTGCATGCCATGTCCCCATTGACTCAGTGTCCCGGGCGCTCACATACTAGCGACCTGTTTTCTGAAGGGTGCTGAGCGGTTACGTCCTCCCCAAATGTAGTAGATGTAGATGAGTTGAAATATCTCTCTATGAAGACCGCCTTTCTATTGGCCATCACATCCGCTAAGCGAGTTAGCGAGTTACATGCTCTGCCAGTGCACAGTTCCTGTATGCCTATTTGGGACAATGGAAACAGGGTATCATTGTACACGAACCCTGCTTTTCTCCCTATTGTGATTCCACTTGAATCAATCAGTGGAACCAGAGGCTTTCCATCCCCCTCCTTGTGCACAGGAGACGAATTCCCTCTGACCTGTTAGGACATTGAGAGATTATGTGGATAGGACGAGAGAGAACGCTGCGTCAGTCTGACCAGCTCTTCGCCTGTCATGGTGAAAGGACCCGAGGTCAAGCCCTCTCTAAGCAGTGACTGTCCCATTGGATTGGGCATACAGTCTTGACTGTATATACTAATGCTGGCCTATCCTCACTTGGGAGGGCGGCCGCGCACTCTACCAGAGGTGTGGCTACGTCATGGGCCCCGTTTAGAGGAGCTTCATTGACTGACATTTGTACAGTGACTAGCTGGGCTACGGCGCATACATTCTCCAGGTTCTAACATCTTAAAGTGGTAGATCCTTCCCTGTCTTCTTAAGGTTTCATGCTCACACCGTTAACCTTGGGTTATGCGGTTCTGATGCGTCCCTCATCTGCTGCCGTTCCTTCTCCCTCATTCCTTCTCCCTCACAACTGAAGCAAAGCCATTTGTGACAAGGAGTATATATACAAACTTTAGATTTTAGAATGCCCAGGGTTCGATTTCTGCAACTGCAAATGCTATACAGTGCATTTTAAAAGCACATGTATCCTGTTTTTTTAAAACACTTTTTAACAAATAAAGAAAAATACACCCACAAAATCCATAACAGCAATACTAAAAGAGAAAAGTTGACAAGGAGAGAGAGGGAGAGAAAAGAGCAGAACGTTTGAGAAACCTTTGATCAGACAAGACCCAGCACTGTCTGACTCTGCTGCAGGAAATGTGAGAGAAGGACTCTGTTAAGTCTGTGCTGTCTGCCAGTTGTGCCAGCCTGTTGTCAGATGGTACAGTGGTCTTGTGAGTCAGCGAAGGGCTGTGCCAAGACCTCCTAACTCCTCGCTGGAGTCTACTGAGCAACCGTGACCTGGAGAGAGAATCTCTAACTAACTCAACGTGTTGCGGTGTGGACTGCGATTGTCGAGGTTGAATTTAGCAGGGCAGGTGGAGCTGTTTATACAGATGATGGTTATTCCATAGCAATGCAATATTGTAAGTGGTAAAAATAAGATAAATAGGCAAAGCATTGTGGAACCAAAGAGTGCTAACTAAACATTTCAAAACTATTCTTTGAAGAGGAAGGAGACCACAGATATCATTTGGTTTTGAGGAGTAGTTTGGGAAGTTTGACCGATTTAATATATATATATATATATATATATATATATATATATATATATATATATATGATAAAAATATAAGATGCTGTGTTCTCTGCTTAGGGCAGTGCTCAGGGTCCTGGTGACAACAGGAGATGAAATGGGGGTTACTGTACCGTCACTGTTTTAATTCAGTTTTCTAAATACAATGTCTGTCTTATGGTAGTGTGACATACCATTCAGATTAAAAACATGTTGATAAAAACATGTTAATTTTTGGACAATTGCAATCTACCAATAAGCACCTTGGCTTTGAAACCGTTATTGTAGTTTACAGTTCATAAGCTGCTGAATAGTTCACATAGAAAGGGTTGATCCACATCTAAACTAGTAGTTCAAAAAATGTGTTTTTTTGATTTTTCTGCAAAATTCAATTGGTTTTTCAGGTATCATTGGTTGTTGCATTAAGCTTTTTTAAGACTATAACAATTTTTAGAAAAATAATTATTTTTTCAAATATATATGTAGGTACTTAGAGCTGTAGCCTATGATGCTGGGCAGTTAGATGCAAAAACAGACCAGAAGGGGGCATTGTGGTTTAACTGTCCTTTCAATGTTCTTAAGAATGTTAAGACTTAAAATAATATTGTAAGTAAAAAAAATAATACTTTGTTCTATTATTTCTATGTTCATTTCTTTAATTAGTTATCAATTAAAGTTTTTTGTATATGAAATACACCAGGGTTCTTTCGGCTTTAGTAAGCTTTCAGATATCAAATGTATGCATTTATTAGGAACAGTATTGACCTCAGACAGTCCTGGCTAAACGCCCCTCTGAAAAAAATTAATAACTTGAAAGCCAAATAGGAAACTGCTGTAATAATAATAATAATCCTCTAAATGTGATAATGATAATCCTGTAAATGTGAAAATAATCTGCTAATTGGTGGTGAGAGATGTATGCTGGTGGATCAATTCACACTTAAATTGTCTTGTTTATCTAGTTGGCTAATCGTACAGTATTGACAGGGTGCTGTGATTGCCAGTGAACATCTGTACGAACATCTGTATTTGAATCAATACAATTTTCTAATGGTCTGTGATTATATATATATATATATATATATATATATATATATATATATATATATATATATATATATATATATATAAATAATCACAGACCATTTAAAAATTGTGTTGATTCAAAACAATCGTACAGATGTTCACTGGCAAAATATATATATGTGCATGCCCCTGCTCTACTTGCTTTCATTTCCTCTCTTTCCCCTCTGCTTTCAAACATGACTGCATCACCCCCATCTTTAAAAAACCCTCCATTGAACCCTCCCCCTACTCCCTAAAACCCTATAGCAAGCGGTACATCGCCAGCTTTCCTGTCAATATTGAGTGATTGAATGTATTATTATTATTATTAGTTTATTTAGCAGACGCCTTTATCCAAGGCGACTTACAGAGACTAGGGTGTGTGAACTATGCATCAGCTGCAGAGTCACTTACAATTACATCTCACCCGAAAGACGGAGCACAAGGAGGTTAAGTGACTTGCTCAGGGTCACACAGTGAGTCAGTGGCTGAGGTGGGATTTGAACCGGGGACCTCCAAAGCCCTTTTCTTTAACCACTGGACCACACAGCCTCCTTATGTATATATAATGTATTATACTAAATTAAACTAATTTACCTGTATGTAAATATATTACACAGGTGTAGCTACCACGCTGTATTATATTATTCTCATTTTATAAAACCTCTCATTTTACATTACTAGGATATTCTAATAATTTCTTAGCTGAACTGCTTTCACGTTACAGTGTATGACTGTGCATGAGAGAAGCAGACTGAAGCCTTAAAACAGAATTTAGTTTTTGTAATTCATTTGTAAAGCATACATAGATGAATGAACACAGCACACTGCTGGAGCATATTCGACATATACTGTGCAGGGATTCAAAATTGTGTTAGAGCTTGACTGTTGCTTAGGTTTTTTGTATATTATCGAAGTCTGATATGAATGATTCCAACAGGCTGTTCCATCTTAGATAATCCATTAAAAAAAAATGTTGTTGTTGTTGTTGTTGTTGTTAATAATAATAATATTTATCTATGAGATTCAAAAAACACATGTATTCTAAAAAAATGACAGAAGACTTGCATATATGAATAATTAAAAAACATATATATATATATATATATATATATATATATATATATATATATATATATATATATATTTAAATCGCAATTTCATTCAGAATATTTACACGGCAAAAGCAAATGACATTAACAGCAGATGACCAGTTATATAATAAACAGTATTGGCTTTCATAATACACAACAGTATCTGAATTCCCATATACTGCACAAAGTAAACAATACTAATTTAATCTCGTAATTGCCTCAAGTAAACATCAATATATTGACGTTAGTGATTAAGAAAAGTACAGCTTTTAAAATCAACATATAACAGTTAGCAGTAAATCAGAGTGACCAAACATTACCAAAAACAATGTAGGTAATTTATCTATATGCCTGTCTAATTTAACTGTCTGTGCATGGAATGTGAAAGAGAGAATTTTTTCAAGTACCCATTAATCTGTTCATCTGTCTGTACACCAATCTCTTGCACTGTATATATGTCTGTATCTAAATATCTCTAACTGTCAGTCACTGCATTTGGCTGTTTGTCTGCGTGGCTCTCAGTGTTAGGAGCAATGAGTACATACAGCACTGCCTAAGATATATAGGTGATAAAACTAGTTGGCCACCTAAAAGTCTTATGCTGGTTCTGTAGGAACATCATTATTGGAGTACCTGCAGGACTGTAAGGTTTAACGCTCTGATCTCTTCACTATGTGTATACTATACCTTCACATATTCCTTGTTATTCTAGTTTAGTACTGCAATCAGACATGGCTTGCCAATAAAGTTTATTGTACGAAGCTAAGTGTCAATATCTTTAGCACACCCGGCCCGGGGTGGCTGTAATTAAAATGCCACAGAGAGTGCGGGACAGGCATAAAAATTTGATGGCGAATTGATTTCAGGTTCATCTTGAAATTTGTCCTCAGCTGGACTCGATACTCCTGCCTGAAGCTGGATGGCTTTTGTCAAGAGGGTCTGTCAAGATTGAGGCGACGGGGTGGCGTGCTGCATAATAAACACAGGCCTTTACACATTTTCTTTTTTTTGTATTGGGGAGTTGAACGACAACTATCAACAGCAAATAATAATACTTGGGCAGCAGTGTGGAGTAGTGGTTAGGGCTCTGGACTCTTGACCGGAGGGTCGTGGGTTCAATCCCAGGTGGGGGACACTGCTGCTGTACCCTTGAGTAAGGTACTTTACATAGATTGCTCCAGTAAAAAAAACAAACCTGTATAAATGGGTAATTGTATGTAAAAATAATGTGATATCTTGTAACAATTGTAAGTCACCCTGGGTAAGGGCGTTGGCTAAGAAATAAATAATAATAATAACTAAATAATAAAGTCCCTCAATCTCTACAACCCTACTATGTATGCAGGGTTTGTTTATTTATTTATTTATTTATTTATTGTCCTGCGGTTGCTTTGAATAAATTGTTCTGCACGTACTACTACTTTATATATGAATGATGTAGAATTCGTGGTTGTAAACATGTAACAGTAGTACACACAATACTCTTTCAAATAAACATGCATGATTTTGAATGTGCGGTTCATAAGAATGGTATTATTGTCATTGCTTGTGCCTTGGCACCTCTTTATTTACAAATTAAGCACTGTGTGTGTGTGTATATATATATATATATATATATATATATATATATATATATATATAGTCACCTCCAAAATTATTGGCACCCTTGATAACGATGAGCAAAAAAGGCTGTATAAAATAAACACCACAGGTAATTAGCTATATTTTATGCTCAAATATATGGGAAAACCATATTCCTTTATTCTAATACAACTGCTCAGAGAAAAAGTTTTTTATTAACAAGTAATAATTTTTTTTCTCAAAAAGATCGGTGTCAGAATTATTGGCACCCCTAAAGATTCTTATAAATAAAATAAAACAAAATTAAATCTGCATTAACATTCTACTTCTTTAAGTTCATCTCAGTCTTAAGGAACTGTATTGTGGCCTTCCATGGCTTCCTGTTTCACTGGGGTAAAAAAATGAGGTAACACGCATATGAAATCCATTTGTCATCCATCACCATGGGGAAAGGCAAAGAATTCACGAATGAAAAGAAACAAATGGTCGTTGACCTTCATAAATCAGGCAATGGGTATAAAACAATAGCTATAAAACGAAATATATCACTTACTGCTATTAGGGCAATAATTAAGAAGTTCAAAACCACTGGAACAGTGGTAGACTTGCCTGGTAGAGGACGCAAGTATATCTTGCCCCCACGCACAGTGAGGCAGATGGTTCGGGAGGCAAAGGGAAATCCAAGGGCCACAGTTGGAGAATTACAGAACTTGGTTGCATCTTGGGGTCACCAAGTCTCTAAATCTACATTTATTGAATGTATTTTATATAGTTAATTAAATTGTATATGTAAAAATGATTTCGTTTTTTACTTTTAAAATGCATTAATCCCAAAAAGTCTCCCTTTATATTAATTTGAACAACTTGCATTGTTGAAATATTTATTGTTGTTGTTGATGTTTTGTTTCTAATGTTTTGTTAATTAAAAAAAAAAGATTAATTTAAAATTAAAATATATAGTATATAGTATATTGCAGTTTTCAAACACTATCCTCTCCTAAAGACATACGGTGTATAAAGTACTGTATAAAATAATTTATTAGGAAATTATTTCACATTTTCATTGTACAGATTTTTACCTAGTTTTCCAATCAAATAATGAAATGCATACCTTTACAACCAACCATTTCATAGCTTGCCATTTAGGGAACATATTATCCTTTTGTACTTTTGTTGTATCTTTTTTTATTTTTTATTTTTTTTAGCTATTCAAGGAAATAATGGTGAAAGACGACATTGTACGGGAAAACAATGTGGCATTCAAAGCGTTAAGGCCGGTTTATATTCCATCGCTCGCCTGTCGTTGAAGAGCAAGTCGACCTGCGATCATCACTGTCGTGTCGCCGTGCAGTTTATACTTTCTACCAGCAATCGCCCTGCTCAAACTGGAGTCGCTGACAGTTCAAATCAACTGAACTTTGACCTCGTCGCTATGATTATTACAAAGCCAAAATGGATGAGCGGTTGTTTGTCGAGAAGCTGCTAAGTGTTTGTCCCTGCGCATATGCAGTCGATAGAGCTGATTATAAGATCAGATGAAAAATGAGAACGTAGGGGTATCAATTGCTGAACAAATGCAATGAACTTGTGAGTGAAGTTTTAATTTTAATACAGCAACTGCTGTTTTAAACACTTTGTATATTAGAAGTGCCCCAGGTCCAACACGTTGTTATTATTATAGTTATTATTACTGTGCTACAAGATTTTTTTTAAAAAATATAGCATACCATGTCCAATATTTTCTGTAATAATAGTAATTAAAAAGAAAACATAATAATAATATTTTGCGTGCTACAAACTTTGAAAAAGGGATTCAAATGATTGCTAGTAAACTATAATGTAACCACGTTAAATAAAGTTAACTCTTATTTTGGTATTTAAGATTCTTTTTGGTGAATTTACTATTTACTGGAATCAATTGTATCTTGAACTGACTTGTTTTAAAGGTTGAAAAAACATTGTAAGTTAATGCTTAGCAGATCCTCAGTCAGATAGTGTGACAATAGAAAATAGCTTCTTTTTTTCTTTTTTTTAATTACTTTGATTATTTTTAATAATATAGGGTTGATGAACAGACCGGGCTAAATCTAGGAATGACAAACAAGCAAGAGTATTTATGCACTACACTGCTGAGGTAGAAAGAAGGCAGCTGCAAGAGAAAATAAAAGGTGCAAAGTTCCTGTCAGTGATGTCAGATGGTTCAACCGATAGCACTGTCATAGAAGAGGAGCTAGTATATGTATGATTTTGCCAGAAAGGGCTGGTGACTGTGCAGTTTCTGCGCATGCAGTCCGTGGAGAGGGCAGATGCCCAACGCATCTCAGAGGCTTCTATATCTTCACTCAAAGGCAGATTGTTTCAGACCCTGTTAAGACTGCTCATAAATGTTGCTTGTTTTTGCATTTTCTTTTGTTGTCGTCGCCCCCCGGAACGATGTTAGCCGGTAAAATGTCTGTGTGGCCGGTGGATTTTTCAAGCCCTGCTATATCCCCCACAAGAAAGCAATCGATTGATTTATTTTACTTTCTATCTCCTATTAAACTATACACATGCAGATCTCCCCATTTTGCTGAAACAGTGGCCCCTTTAACCAGCTAAACAATTTTAAGCATCTGTGACACATGACTTGGGCCTGGAGATATTCACGGAAGACTTGCACGACAGATTCTCTGTAATTTAGTCCTACAGCCACAAGATGTCAGTTTAGACTCAATCTAGACTATATAATTAGCAATAATTAGACAATCAACCATACTGCAGATTATTGGCAAGCATCTATGACATGATTGACTCACGCACAGAATCTGTTAAAGGGCTACTGGTACTTGGGTATCTGTTGCTTTAAATATACTTTTTGGAAAAGTATACATTGATTTTTATAAAGAAAGCCTTTTTTAAAAAAAAACAAAACAAAACATTTTTAGTAGGTTATTAACATTCCAATAAATAATTTTGTAAAAATGTGAATCATCTCCTAAATACTGTAGGGGATCTCACTAGACCTAATTTGGGAACAGTACTACAGAAACTTCTCTTTTTTTTTATCCAAAACATTATTTAGTCCATGGTCTGAACAGTTCTGCTGCACTATATTTATAATATATAGGGCCCTATTTAGCAAATATGTGCACAGCCGTCTATAAGGCTTTGTCTGACCTGCCTGGCACTTGCAGCATCTGCAACCTCAACCACAGGGTCTTCAAGTTCAGCATCTGCTTCCCTCAAACCCTGTAATATTTCCTCTGTAAGTTCAACATCGCATCCATTACGGAGAGCTATGTTACGTAAAACACAAGACAGGGTGACATTGCTAACCTACTGAGGAGTGTACTGTAGTGTTCCCCCAGAGACATCCAAACATCGGAATCGCATTTTCAGGATTACAAATGTTTGCTCAATTACAGTAGGAGCACATTTTACGGTTATACCTCTGGTTGGCAGGTATCGTGGGGTTGAGCAGCAGTGTCAGTAGCCACCACTTCAGTGGTCTATCAACCAGCCACTTGGACTGTCATCCCGCTGCCACCTGTGAATTAGCGAGGATAAAGGAGTTGTTCACACACTACTTGCACGTTGACAGAATAGGTCCCCTTACGATTTATGTAGAGGTGCCTATTCTGTGTTGGTGCGCGTAGCTGCACATGTGTGCAGTCGATGGCTTCCAAGACACGAGGAAACCCATATCTCCCAAGAAGCACCCTGCTTTGTATTTTGTTGCAGCTCATGAGAGACAGGAAAATGGATGAATTATACTGCCTGCGTTACTAAAGCACATAATACAGCACATGATACAGCCGACTGGCTCATGCCTGCAGTATAACCCAAAGTACCTTGGAATGAGCCAGTGGCATAAAATGTTAGTACAGCGGGTACCCTTAGTGCTACAGGCAAACAGTGAGCTCTCTGTATGTCTCCTTCCAGGTCAGCCTGAAGCAGTTGGCAGATGTCATTGATTGCTTGTATGTTGAGGTGAAATTGCTGCATACATTGTGTGTCAGACAGGCTAAAAAAAGACAGATGTCTTCTAAATATTTGGGGACGTCTCCTCCTCCTCTCTCTTTGTCTGGCCATGTAGAAATGCAGTGTGCACTCCATATTTCTTTTATTTATCTGTTTTTCTCTCTCTCTCTTTACCTGCTTCCCTGGTAGTTTCAGCAGTATTTATAGTCGACCATGTAATTTGCGCACAGTTTAGACCTGGCTTTCACATGTCAATTGAAACGCAAATGCTAGCACTTGTTGATGATTTGCTAAATTGCTACAGTTGTGTGTAAATGAGGACACTCCTCTAAAGTTCAGCCCATGTCCAGCACTAACGCTGACATGCCGGGTGGACGCTAAGTCACGGTTGCTAAATAACATAGGTGGGCAAAGTCCACACTTGTGTCTGATTTTGGTGCGCTAACTGTCCGCAAAAGTGTTTGCCTTATAGGTTTGCGAACGTTGCTAAACAGGGCCCATACTGTTTTACTTTAAACTTTTGATTCTTCATATTTCAAAAAACACAGTATTGGTCCTATACATAGCAGATATGCTAGTAGAGTTAATGTGCTAAATATAATAATGCATGCTTATATTGAAGAGGCTTTTAATAGACTTTATTTCTATGCTGACTTTAAAAAAGTGTTTTATGAGTAGTCATTTGTAAATGTGTTAACTTAATTATTCTTTAGATAAGATTAATTGGAGCCCTTCATTTATTATAGAGACACCAAGAGGAACAATACAGTGTGCATTGCGGGTGATCACTTTTTGGGAATCTTGGTGGGGATTTTCTCCTGGCCCAACACAAATCTGCGGATGAAGCAGTCTGAGTCTTGAATCAAGACGTGTAATGCTCCAACTGTCCATGTGAATGTCTTGTGTCACCGAACGGTTTTTCAGATACTAATGTTGCCCTCCACACATTGTCTCCACGAGCATCATCGAGCAAAGTATACATGGTTTATATGTCATTGGTTTATATATAAATATAACTGACTGCACTGTTCTGCCAAATCCAGATATTTCTTGGGTTGAAGTGCTGGGTATTTTAGTGGATTGTTGCCCAGGGAAGATTTCAAGGTGTTTATACAGGCAGACAGCCAGCCTCTGCACTGTTGTATTTGAAAGCTTTTTTGTATGAAGATGGATCTTTTCATTTAGGTTAATGAAATCGCGCTGTTGTTGACAGTGTTAGATTGATGTTATTCCAAGTATTTGAAATGTTTTAATGTTCAGCATCCTATTTACATTTCCCCTTTTTTAAAATTAATAATTAACTAAATGCTGAGCACTGTACACTATATTAACTCAAAACTGCACGCCTGCAGGTAACAACAGTACAATATCTCTCTCTCTCTCTCTCGCTCTCTCTCTCTCTCTCGCTCTCTCGCTCTCTCTCTCAAAAAACTATTTATATATAGGGGTTAATTAAGTAGCAGCCAAAATTGTTTATGCCAGACTTGTTAGAAAGTCTGTAACATTGGTGCAAATTTGCTTTGGATTGTTATTGTCGATACGTTGTAGATACATGTACTGTATCTTAAAATTAAAGGGCCACATTTGTTTTTCTCCAAGTGGCTGCAGTGACAAAATATGTAGATTTTGCAGGACAGCAGTTTGGAGTAGTGGTTAGGGCTGTGGAATCATGACCGGCGGGTCATGGGTTCAATCCCAGGTGGGGGTACACTGCTGCTGTACCCTTGAGCTAGGTACTTTACCTAGATTGCTCCAGTAAAAACCCAACTGTATAAATGGGTAATTGTATGTAAAAAATAATTTGATATCTTGTAACAATTGTAAGTCGCCCTGGATAAGGGCGTCTGCTAAGAAATAAATAATAATAATAGATGCTATAACTAGTTACTGTAAATGAGATACTGTTTTAGCAGACACATTTCATGAGGAGTGCTTTTACTAGATGCGCCACTCAGGAACACTGTTTTTTTTTATTTGAGAGGCATTGCGGCAAGTGGCTTGGGCATTGCAGCAATTACCGGCGGTGGCATCGGTTATTTCGCCCCCTGTATTGTTTCCTGTAAAACATTATGACTGTAACAAAAAACATGGCTCTTCTTGTGATTTCTGTTTGGCTTCCTCAGCTATAACAAAGCTTGAAGACATCATTCATAACAGCCAAAACTACCAATGGGGATCTGTGCAACAAGGTCTGTTTTCTGAACAACTAGAGCGCACGGAAGGCTAAACTTTGACTGTAGTGAACAGACACCATTGAATTGTGTTTTAGCACTGTATCTTCAATATAAAATCCTATCGTTAAACAGGTGCCTGGTTTTGAAAGACTGTGTGTGCTATGTCAGCGGGTCAATGTAACAGACAAGCCATTCATTTCATTGTCCTAGTTGGAGCTCAACCTCAAGCGTGTGGTTTTCCGTTTCAATGTACGTCAGTTACTGTGTGTAGAGGAGTTGCTTCTTTATCTGAAGATGGTAGTTGAGATGAAAAATCTATAATAATGTGCTGAGTCCTGGGGCAGCTCCAAGGTTAATCCTCACGTGGGACACAAAATAATTTAACATTACAATGGCAAAAAGATATGAACATGAGATTAAAATCAGAAAAAAAAAGTTATCGATGAAAATGGAAGATAGTGTTTTATGATGAAAGAAATTCCCTGACAAGCATTTTGAAAGCAGATGGGATGGTAATTTAAGTCTGAAATAAGACTGCATGTTAATGTATTCTTATATATATATTAATAAAAACACTTGTGTGATTATTGCTGTATTTTTCAGGTGCAGTAATTGAATATTACTATTAATTTATTTTTAACCTCTCCCTGGAAAGGTGTAATATGTTCACCAAAAATATGTATGTTGGTTGACAACATGTCTGGAGGGATGTAGTGTGATTTTAAGCTGCCATGCGGGCAGAAAGGTGATTTATACATTCTCTGTGGTGCTCATTGACAATATCCAGATATGGGCTTGACACAAAACGTCCTGTATGGATAGCATGCTGCTTTCTAAGGTAACCTCTTATCAGTGGCATCGGACTTGTTTGAGCTACATGACATAATCAATAATCAGAACTGTTAATCCATGATATTTTAAATAAGCATTGATTGCTCGTACAAGGTTAGCCAGCTTTATCGGTTTACATTAAACAAAGTAACACAATGAGTGAAACACAATAACGGACGGTTTTCTTTTTATCTTTGCTTTGTGTCTCAGAAATAATTGTTTTTGCACCAGTTATTTGAGATCAGTGATATCATCTTGCTTCTGTGTTTTCAATTATTATATTTCATCATCTTTAGTGTATAAAATCAACAATCCAGTGAAGGGTCTTGTTATAAGCTTGTATTTAATGCATATACATTTAAAAAAAAAAAAAGGCGGCACCCAAGGTCAGCCTTGTAGCCCTCTGAGGATCTCTGTCTGGATACGTGCTTGTTTGAAAGCCATTTTTCCACACGCTGCAAAAAGAGTTTTCCCTTTTTCTTTCTCAACGGTGTGATTGGCTGGAATGCAATTAGCCTGTACTGTGATTATGTTCTTCGAAATTTAAATATGGCTGTGTAATAATACCCCCAGGGGCACTCAGCCTTTTTAAAGCTCTGCAAATGCCCTTGAGGGGCTAGGTTGCCAAACCCTTGTGGATGAATGCTGTGCTATAACACACATCCCTGAGCTCTTAGGTATTTTCACACCCCAACCCAACTGACCTTATCTTTACAGTACATGTTACATTGGATTGTGCACGATTGGAATCAATGAATTTAGCATACAACAAAAGTAAGAAAACGTTAAGGCCTTCAGTACTGCAACCCTTGAGGCCTTCCCTTTACATGCCCAAAATGCACATGGCAGTTTGAAATTCAAAGAACTCCCTTTGTATAATAAAAGCACTGTTCCTGTTATGCAGGTATTTCATTTTACTAGTTCTGGTTAATTAGTTAATACATATTGTTAATACATTTTATGTTTACTTAACAAGACATCATGCTAAACATATTTTAGCTCAACACATCTTGTTTTCAAATATGTTTTGACCCCACTTGACAGAAGAAGGGTTTAAGAAGACCTAAATAATACACATATTGGCATAAGCCTTCACTTTTCTTAGAAGTGTCATGGGATACTTAAAGGTGTTCTGCCTCATACATCTTTTAAAAATAGTGTTTAGTAGTTTAGTTTTTGAGCCAATGGTGAAAGTTTATGCCATAGCAATTCTATTAATTGTGTCAGTAACATAAACCCAGTACACCTAATATGTATAATCTTTGACTGCTGCAGTACTAGCAGAATTTAAACTGTTTGGTTTCTAGAAGTTGCAAGCAGATTTCAAGGTGTAAGGAAGCATGTATACCTGAAGCATACACTATATAAAAATGATTGTGAGGACGCTTCAGCTTCACAAATGTCTAAAATAACACATAATGTGAAAACAAGTGCCTCATTCAACATCGTGCTGGGGGCTTGGCTAACAATGAATGAAGAGTGTCTCATACTGAACCACCAACACCATTCCCTGCAGCAGGCTGTGTGGAAGTAAGGAGCCGTTTTTCTTTTTAATAGCTTCAGAAACTTTCACATTTTGTATGCAGAGCAGACCGGTTAAGTTGATTAAACATGTCACAGTGATGTGAAAAAAAAAAAAAAAAAAAAAAAAAATTGTAGTACCACAAAATAAATCTTGATTATTAATAGTGTCTGTGTATGTATGGTCTGTCATACATTTAGGCTTAGCACACACCCCTATCAAGACTTTATTAATGATCTTCTTTTCCTGATTGCCAATCACCAGGGACTGGGGGGGAGGGGTGTGTCACGCACGGTGTTGGGACGGAAGTTCCCCCAGGCTTGATGCAAATAGTGCCTCAGATGAATCAATTAATGTGCAGTAAATTCAAATGGTAGATCCCAAACTGTGATCCAGAGCTATAAACTCCTCTCTGACAATAAAGTGCAAGGGCTACGTGCCTTGTTTATCATATTCAATCTCCTCCCAGGGTTTATACAACTGAGAAGCCAACATGTAAAAACAGTGATTAGAAGGCTTGTCCACACTGTCTAATAATAATAATAATGTTATAGCTTGGGTTCCTGGGCCCAGCTCAGTGAAATTTGATTTAGGATTAGGTTAATATGTACCTCTGGCTTTAGGGAGAGAAATGACTTTCTCTTGCTTCTCATTGACTGACCGTGGTAATGTGATACTACTATTTATTATTATTTTTTTCAACCTAACAAGGGCAGAGCAAGTTTAGAAAAAGTCACGCCAGCCAAAACTTTTAAACAGGCTACCTTGCCCTTTTGCACTTTTGGTATGATATGCTATTCAGGTTCCCATTATGTGAACATGCCTGAAATGTATTATATGTATACCTATTTTACTTTGATAGATGCAGCTTCCCAAATGTTTAAAGGAAGACTTGTTCAAAGACAAACATGCCAATATTTTTACTGTAGCATCTGCGCTGTCCCTTTTAAAATAAAAATGATGCACTCATGCCCCCCTTACACACCATGTCCCTGCTCAGATGTACAGTGGCTAGAGGCTTGCCCTCGTCTCCTGTAGAAGATTACATTTTTAATCAATCGGTGGTCTTTGATTTCAGTCTCCCTGCGAAGTGAGACGCTCTTCTACTGTATCAGGTCTGTCTTTGGCAGCCCCCTCACCTCCCCTGGTTCAGAAGCTATTAGATGACCTCCGCCTCCCTCTCTCTCCGATCCTCGTGTATTACCATTAGAAGACATCCACACTGGGAGAATCGCTCTGTTCCTCTGTGTTGATTAATATTTTATCAGCCGCAGGGAGGAAATGGTGTTCTTTAGCTAAACTAATAAGTAATGGAGCGGATGCGCTGCCCCTGCTGTTAGCTCAGGAGGAGCTGAGCAGTAGGGGTGCCGGGGGAGCTTTGATAAGACGCAGGTTAATGTACGGCGAAGGAGAGTGAGAGAATGAGAGAGACTGAGTGAGTGACGCTGGTAGTATAGGTAAGAAGTCCCTGACCCAAAAGGAATTGCAGTTCACTAAGTTAGGCGGGGGGGGGGGGTGGGAGTTGCTTGGGTTAAAATGAAGATAGATAGGCAGGCAATTTAAATAGGTAAAGTTTTTTTGATAATGGCAGACAAAGTATATTAACTTTACAAGGCAATCATTTTCAGCACTGTGAATCTTAAGTAAGGGGATGCAGTTAAGTTTGGGTTTGTAGCCCGGTGACCTGGTTTGTGTCTGTGTGAGCTGTGATTAAGAAGAAGAGTAATTTGTCTATATGAGAATTGTTACCAAAGTAAAGCCAGCTGAGGCAGTTTACCTTGAACTGCAGCCACACAATGATCTAATCATGCTCTGTGATCACAGGATCTCTGCTATGTGTTATAACAGCTTTACCAGCAGATTGTTTCACACCTTCTGGCTCATCGAGAAGACATGCTTTCACAAATAACAGGAAAACTTGTAACATTAGATCACATCATGTTAACCACTTTAGTATTCCTAAGTTACAGAATGTGTTATAAACAGGGGACAACCTCAATCGCAATTTTGGGGAAATCGTGAAATTGAGGGGTCACCGCGAAATTCACCTCGTTTATGGGCCGGGCATACTGAAAAAGTACGGAGAGGAAAAAAAAAGAAAACTCTTGTTTTAATTGAACTACTGCACAACGCAAGCGATGCAAACTATGTATCTTCCTTCTGTAGATAGCTTTTTTTTTTATTCCTTCACTGTCCCGTGTGCATTGCACTTAAGCAAAAAGCAAACAAAACAAAATGTCCACAAATAACATTTACAAAAAAAATGCTCCAAAGCAGTTAACGTTATTGTTTACTATTCAAATGACAACTAACTTTTAATCAGCCTATCAGTGTGTCTGTACTGCTTTTCTGTGACCTGTACTGTGCAGTAGGGGGTAGGACAAAGTCAGGGCTCCATTGTTCAGATTTAGGTTGCTAAAATCTTTTTTTTCAGCATTGGAGGTAAAATAGTAGAAATGGACGACAAAGCAAAAAAAGCACGGTATATTTTGGTGATTGCTGGTTTTACTATGAGTTTAATAAGACACACTTGAGCTTGTTACCTATACACACTGTGGCTAATCAAGCTTGTAGTAAAACCTGGAATGGGTGAAACTGCTGTGCAGTAGGGGTCTTATATCCCTCCCTGTTTGGACAGACTCTCCAGTGCTCAAGACAAAAAAAATGATCTTCATGTAATAGCTGTTAAAGAAAGCTTGCTGTCTGCTGTTGTGGAGACTTATTTCCCCATTATAATTGTAAGTCTTTTATTGTGTCTTTTCGAAAATTTGTCAAAGCCATTTCTTTGGAATTGTGCCACGTGTTTGGTGCCAGGTCGTGACTTTTTGTTGCATCTCAGATGTTGTTGTTTTTTTCCCTCCTGTGCAGCAGCACTAAATTACAAATAAGTGTCCTTCAAGCCGTAGAACACAGATTCCTATAGAAACCAAAACCAAGTCTTTTGTTTGACGCAAACAAAAATGCTATCTTTCCTGGCCGAGAGAAAAAAGCATTCAATGACATGGGTCTATACATTGTGAGATTTTGTCTGTATACTCTAGGTCAGGAGTGTCAAACTCGTTTCGTTTGGCAGGCCTGATCCAATACCCAGGCACTTGACACAGGCCGAGTGACAGTTATAAATATACAAAGACGAACCCAAAACCTCAAAATTAATGTATTTGCTGTCAATCACCGACCACGTGGGTGAGACAGCAGTGCGTCAGCCGGTTCCAGTTACGACACCAGTGATACCAGAAAAAGGTTTTTAGTTCTGATTTGTAAGTTCTGTAGTAACATGATGCCTTTATCCGTGAAGAGAAAGGTGGAACAAGAGTCCTGTGTGTTTCAAGAGAAATTGGGAATTTCATATTTCTTTGTGGGCATGCATGGAAAGCCAATGTGCTAAATTTTAAGCAACATGTGGTTGTTGCGAAATAATACAACATTATAAGACACTATGAAGCAAACCGTGGCAAGAAATATGATAAATATACAGGAACGTTACTTGAAGATAAATACTCTGAATTAGCACAGTCATTGAAAAAGCAGCAATCAATTTTTACTAATGCTTGTAGCACATATGATGCTGCTGTTAAGGCAAGCAATGTGATTGGTCACAAAATAGGTGTTTATTCAAAACCATTTTCTGATTAAGAGTTTTTGAAGAAATGCTGCTAAAAGCTGCAGAAATACTGTGTCCTGAGAAGCGGCAAGCTTTCTCTGTCATGAATATCAACAAATCAAATTGTCATTCTCAACTAACTGCCACACACCTTAACTTGATACTCAAGCTATCCTCAGCCCAGTCACTTGCTCCAGATGTTGATTATTATTATTATTATTATTTATTTCTTAGCAGACGCCCTTATCCAGGGCGACTTACAATCGTAAGCAAAAACATTTCAAGCGTTACAAAATGTTGATGCGCTGGTTCAAGTAAGGATCCCAGGTATCAGGAAGCAGCAGGAGCAGTCACTGGTATTCTTTGTCTTTTGGTGCATGTTGAATAAAAAATGGATCCATATCTATGTGTATTTTGTGATTATTCTTTACTAAAATACAAAAATGATATTCTGCGATATTCTGTGGACTGGGTGTTTGGCACCCCTGGTCTAGGTAATAAGAAAGATATATCTAACAGCCCTCAAGCTATTGCTCTGCTTTGTTAAGACATACATACTGGGGTCTATTCAGCTGATCTAAAGAGCTGTGCATCTAAGTGCCAACACTGTTTCACACATTCAGATAACACAGCGGTTAAGAAAATCAAACATGTACTGTAACTGCACATGCAAGTCTCTTGAGTATATTTTTGTCTGTGAAAATGTATATTTAGATACGCTACATTTGATCTAAACTGTTCTGTATTTAGCTATGCTATAGTTTAGAGCAATTGAGTAGACCCAGATGAGTTTTTAACTAATCAAATCTGAAGCAACTGTTATGGTCAACATGGTTCGTATGAGGATACTTCAGTTTTGAACACCTACATTTCATTTAAAACATATTAAAATAAAGTCTATAATGTACACCACATTTTAGTAAACTTTAAGGCTCAGTCCAGTGGGCAGTCCATTGTTATTCAGCTCATCCATGGGATTTTTTGTCTAGAAACTACAGAAAGAGAAAATAACCCTGTACATTACAGTCACTTTCAAGCTACATTTGTATGTAGAATCCTCAGATAATTGAAGCAGGAGAATGAATTGCAACTTGTTTCGGTAAATGTTTCAATACAAAAATAATAATAATAATAATCAGCCTGGACAACAACTAATAATAATAATAATAATAATAATAATAAAACAGTAGGAAATTACACTGCATAGTATCACCTTCCTTCAACTAAACTAGTTCCTTAAACTAAATATTAAGGAGACGGTTAAAATTGGGCTAGCTGGCTAATGGTTTCAGGTATTCCAAGCTCAGGAATGGCCGTGGTCTAATTATAATTAGACTGCCTTTGGCAGAATGGTTCAAATTTCACCCTTCACCGAGATGTGACCTCAGGTCTCCTGGGTGTACGACAGTAAGGCAGGCAGCCTCCCCGGTACAGCAGTGCTATAAATGCTCCTCTGTTCCGTCTCTGTCACAGAAATGTGTACGTTGCAGCCAGTGCTTACACCCGTGTATCATATTTCACTTCAATCACATACCACACGTGGTTCCTTTCACACTTGTGATCTATTAGGATTTTCAATCAGTGGCATTTTATGGGTTAGCACCCTGACAGTTAGATTACTCTGTTAGGTGGGATATGCTAGATAGAGACCTGTCCAAGAGGTACTTAAGGGGGCATGAAATATTAATGAGGACATTGTGAACGGTACAGCAAGTCTTCTCTTAAAGACTACATTTATAAATGCTGTCAGTCATACCTGTGAACAAGGAGTGGAAATGACTAGATTTCATTGGTGCTATTATTTATTTCTTTTTTCATCTTTTGAAAAATTCACAGAGAGACAGCAGGGAACAATGGACTGTAGTTACTCTTGGTATTTTCAAGAGAATTTTTGTTTATGTTCAGTTTCTGCTGTTATTTTAAACATGCTGGTCTGTATCAGTTATTTAAATTCCTTATTAAAATAGTTATTGTCTTATTTTATACTGCATTGTCCCTCTTTAAACATCTATACAAAAAAAAAAAAACATTTTCAAACAAATTAAATTGTGTGATTCACTAAAAAGACATTCAAGTAAAGTTTGTCTTCTTGGCTTATATGTTTTACCTTGAATAAGTACATTTAGTTGCAACAGAGTTTTTACTGTATATTGCAGAATCCATCATTTCATTTCGACCTATTACAAAATATACATTGCTTCTGAATCAAACTAAATGACCCTAACAATAGCATTTGTAATCTCCTCTACTTTCACCCATTGGTGAGTTTCTTTGTCTTGGGAATTATGAATGATAAATAATAACATAATGGGAATCAACCTATGTCAGATGACTATAAATACAAAGTGACACATTCTCAAAGCTTTTTACTCCACATTTCAGAAAGGATAAAATGTAATCAATAAGCAAATCACTTTTTGTAAGCACCTAAATTGACTACAACGTGCAACAAACAGAGTTTAAATTAAAAGTGTAATGGTGAGAGCTTAGGACCAACAGAGTCCAGGAGATCAGCCATTTGCTCATTGTGTTGCCTCCCAGGTGGGTGAACAGTACCCAGTTACGTTCAGGACAGTAATAAGATTAGTTTTCAGTTTTCACCTGACAGTGCTGTACTTTTCAAACCTTCATGTGTCCTTGGGGTAAATGGATTTTGTCTGCTTTAACAAGGTGCGTATTCCAATGAAGAGGGTTTTCATTTTATTAAAGGCAGTTCCGAGCCAAGGTAAAGTATTTGTATATTACATATCATGTTACATAGGCAAAAGGAACCTATTGGCTTAGTGTGACTATGAGTCTGCTATTAATGCAGCACACAGGCTTACTTTGCAGAGGTATTTTGTTGGGGTTCAGCTTACGCAGTAAGTGGATACTTCCACCTATTGCAATGTTACTAGAGAGTTCTGTAATCTGTACTGTAATAGCAAAGTTGTACCATACATTTAAACTGGAGCTGTGCTTTTAAATATCATACCCAGTATTACAGCTTACATATAGAAAGTAAAAAACAACATTTGTAAAGGCATTGCTTTTGTATCTAATTAAGGAAGGTAATGGCAAATACTGGACAGAGCCCTTTTGACTCTCTTTTGCGATTACAGTACTGCAGTATTCAGTATGGTGACACCTGTCCCCAATAGTGTAATTGTTTGTCAGGGATCACATACAATTTCTAATGTTGGCGGAAGATGTATTGTACACTGTATTAACAACACAACCTGATTAACACAGTGCATACTTAACGTGCAAAGTTAGTTTAAAAATAGTTGGTGCTATAAAAGTGCTAAAATATTGTTAGGAGTTCAAAATAAAGGTACAGTACATTTTAGTCAATAGGTGGCCCTGTGGTATTGTTTGCTGGCAGATACAAAGCGTATATACGATGGCGATGTGGTTCAGTTTCCTCTGTGTTTCACCAATTTCACAAGTGCTTGCTTTCCTTTCATGATTGTTCTTCCATAACAAGTCTCTTTTAAATCCTGCTCTTTGATTTTTTTTCCTGACTTGGCTCAGGAAGTACCTCTAAATGTTGTGGTTCTAAAGTAAGAAACACATGATTGTGTTTTGGACACACTAATCTCTTAAGGCCCTAATGTGCCCTACATTTAGGGATTATGGGTATCGTGCAAGACCACTGCAAAGCTACTGCAGTATTTTAAATTGGTTTATTTTAAAAGTCATATAATGTTAAATAACTCCTGCACATACTCATTTGAATTTATAAAGGAGAGTGGTATTATAATCCCACAAATTAAAATTATCTGAATACATCTGATCAGGCATTTTTATCAAGAAACAATTGAAAAGGCAATTGTTTTTTGTTTGATTTAATTACCAATTGGACTCCTTGGTTCCTAAAAGAGAGCTGTATTTTTCTAACGGTATCCTTCTTATTCTCAGGGACTCATCTTCCACTTTGCACTTTGAACCGTGAACACTAAAAGCCTTTCTTCCCCTGGCTAGCGCAGGCCATCTGAATTATTAACCAGAACCACTGTGCAGATAAAGGTGAAGTTCTCTCAATCCTTCACTCAGCCGTCACAGCTGGCTACAAGAGCTCCAAAAATCCTGAGAGTTTGCATTTCAGGGGGGCGAGAGGAATTATGTTCAGCACCAGATAGAAAAGGATGGTGAGTATTGCAGGCAGTGCTGTAGGCTGGGGCAGGGGCTAAGACAAAGCATGGGGGATTACCTTGTTTTCCAGCAGATGTTCATCAGTCACATTTTTTGATCAAGATTCTAATTACAGATTAATGGGAATTGAAAAGCACTACTTTAAGAGTTCTCTTTAATAATTGTGTCATTACAATATTCAGACACTGGGTGGCACTATGGAAGCAATTCTTTTGTTGGCTATTACAATTACAATTGTCTGTCAGTGACATACAGAGAAAGGCAAACACTGACACAAACACTGCTTGGCCTGGTCTGCTTTTGCTTAAGCAGCGTGTGTTGGGTAAACAAGAACAGATTTTTTTTTGTTATGTATTTGTCTCCTTAGCCAAGGCAGATTCTACACTCCCATTAATACATAATCTAGCTGATAATGTCTCTGTCTCGCGAGTTGTACTGTGGTTAAAAAGCTGAACAGCGGCACCTGATGTAAACCTTGGTCAGACAAAGTGTGAACTGCTGTGCAACCAGTACTCTGTTATAAACACAGAGCAGCAGCAACCTGATTAACACAGTGCATACTTAACGTGCAAAGTTGGTTTAAAAATACAGTCGGTACTATAATGTGCTAAAATATTGTTAGGAGTTCAAAGTAAAGGAACAGTACAGTATATTTTATTCAATATGTGGTCCTGTGTAATTGTTTGCTGGCAGATACAAAGCATATATAAGATGGCGATATGTTTCAGTTTCCTCTGTGTTTCACCAGTTTCACAAGTGCTTGCTTTTCTTTCATGATTGTTCTTCCATGACAAGTCTCTTTTAAAGCAGCAGCATCTCCAAAGAGAAAGTGTTGTTTCCTTTTTCTCTGTGATGAGTGCACGGAATGTAAAGACTCCACTGACTATCCCACACATTCGCCAGACTGGGGCCCTTTACTTTAACCGTCTGTCCTTGGCAGAGTTTGTGAACTTTACTCATTGGGCACACAACTCGTCATTCATCATTTATAACTCGTCATAAGTCTAATCTGGCCTCGCTATACGACAAAGGGTATGTGAATAAGAGGCACATTTGTTTTCATAGTACAGCATTCAATACCATCAAACAGTACAATCCCAAAGTCTAATATTACCAATACACAAACTGGGTGGAAAAAAGTAGGTTTAGTTACTATAGTCTCCTTTGTTGTTTTAATTCTTGTTTAAGGTGTCAGATTAACAGCAGAGGAGACTAAAGTTATTTATCCACAAAGTACGTGTCATGTCAAGTTCCTACATGCAGCTTTCTACAAGGTAGCTCCATCCCCAACTCCCACTTTGGTCTCATTGAGACTACCAACAAATTACATATGTTCAGTGATGTGGACACCTGCTTGTTTGGAGCAGAGCTGGGACCACCATATACCATTTCATGAAGGCTCCACAAAACCGCAGTTAGGTGGAAAAAGACCTCCCTTTGCTACAATAGGTTCTTTATTTAATCTTTTCAAGTCTTGTGGACGGGGGTGACAACGTACGTTTGAGGGCTTCAAAGAATCAAGAAGGAAGAGAAAGCTTTTGAACTTGGTTATAAAAGAGCAAGAACATTTTCTCCAAAGAATTACCACTAAGCTCAAACTAAAGTAGAGGTCATCTTAAAAAAGAAAATTACTTTGTTGAAGGTTTTCTTTTGTAGTAGTAGGCCATATTTTTTTCCAAATATTTGACTGGATTTTTTTTTTTTTTTTCAAGCTGAATATCCAAATTCCCCTTCATTTTGTTTTAGAAAGTGAAAGGTCAACATGTTCTGGAAGTATTGCATAACGGCTTAATACATGAGAAGATTGTGTACCTGTAGGCATGGTTGTATGAGTGTAAGTACTGAATACCCAAGAAAATCAGTGTCCTCGGATTGCAGTTTTTTGTACATGTGTTTGTTATCTATTTAAAAAAAAATAGTGGCTCTTCTGTGCTGATCTTGTCCATTCGTCTGTCCGTTTGTGTGTCTATCTGTCACAGGAGGCATTAGAATAAATCAACATCATATATAAAACATAACATAAAAACATGCTGTGATTGCGCGATGATAGAGGAGCAGTCAGAAGTGTTAATGGTTTGTCCTCAACTCACACAGCACTGGGCTGAAGTACAGGCCAATCCAAACTGCCATAGTGTCAGTGTCACAAGCTCATTCTGTACTCAGATGACATCAGTGACAGGGGCTCTCTTATTGGGACCCTCATTAAAGCTGTCTTTCCACAGTGACACTAATTCAGCATAAAGTGGAAAAAACATTATCAAGCTATGTAGGAGTGGTGCCAAAAAAAATAAATAAATAAGACATTCGACTGTTGAAGAGAACACTATCATTATTTCCTTAAGGTTTGATTTACAGTAGACAAACTGCCAAAGTACAGTATTTTCACTTACATGAATAAACAAAGAAATAAATGTGAAATTGGTTTGTTTGTTTAAAAAAGGAAATGCTAACTTCGCTAAAACTATTTATTTTCAACACTAATATTGTACAATGGTAAATAAATCTGAATACCATACTGTACAATATACATGAACATTGCTTGGTATCTCAGTTACAAAAAAAAAAAAATCATAAAATGTTCCCACTTCTTATGAAAGGCAAACATAATCAATATTTTAAAACTTCTGGGGGCAGTTATTATTATTATTATTAGTTTATTTAGCAGATGCCTTTAACCAAGGCGACTACAGAAACTAGGGTGTGTGAACTATGCATCAGCTGCAGAGTCACTTACAACTACGTCTCACCCGAAAGACGGAGCACAAGGAGGTTAAGTGACTTGCTCAGGGTCACACAATGAGTCGGTGGCTGAGGTGGGATTTGAACCTGGTTACAAGCCCTTTTCTTTAACCACTGGACCACACAGCCTCCTATTGCAGTCTAGAAGAGAGAGAAAAAAACAGAAAAAAACAAACAGGTGCTTTTTTACACAGAGAATGGTGAGGGTCTGGAACCAACTCCCCTGTAATGTTGTTGAAGCTGACACCCTGGGATCATTCAAGAAGCTGCTTGATGAGATTCTGGGATCAATAAGCTAATAACAACCAAACGAGCAACATGGGCCGAATGGCCTCCTCTCATTTGTAAACTTTCTTATGTTCTTATGTTCTTATTGGACTTGGAGTAAATGTGAGATAAAATCCACACAAGTCCAAGTAATGTTCATTTAAAAAGGCAAAAGACATCTTGTGCCAAAGTGTATATTTTTCCACCGAAATAGTTAACTTTTCATTTTCTCCACTCTTTAAAAAAGGATTGATATCAGTCTGACACATTTTTAAACAAAACTTGATCGTCTCTATTCATTGGCAGCATTATTATGAAGATAAATGTTAAGAGGTTGAAATTTTGTGTTATATTGACACATTTTTAATGTTTGTCCTGTGCAAACTCCTGTACTTAAGCACAAGGCATTTTGCTGTAATAATACATTTATTTAGCTTTGTTGGTTGGTTGGTTGGTTTCTTTATTTCAATCAACATGTATGAACACATATTATTCACAATGTTTCAAAAAAAGTAGTAATTCTTTTTTTTTTAAAACATTTTCTTGGGTACTTTAATGAAGAAAAAAAAAAAAATGGGGTTCATGTACAGAATAAACATGTTATCATTTGATTACTTGCTGACAGGTTACCAAGAACTGTTTTCTTTCCATGGAATATGAAACAGGACATTTGGGGGAAAAAAAAATTCTTGCGCACACTTGTCACTCTGCCAAATATTGAACTGAAAATCACAATCTGGAAAGTGTGGTAATGTATTCCCTTGCTATTCGTTTTTTTAATTTATTAGTTACATTATTCATCGTGTTGCTAATAGTTCATTTACTGTTGAGTAACAATAAATCTGACGATTCAGGTTTGTACTACAAGTAAAATAAAATGAGAAATCTAAATAAGCTGTCAGTTTCTCTCTATACTGACTTCACACGATGGGTTCTGGAAAACCTGTAGAGGCTAGAAATAAGATCCAGTATTTCTGTTACAAATTGCTTGTGGTCAAATTGACAACAAAAGGGCTTGGTGGCACTGTGGGCTAACCCACAAGCCTGATTTTTGGTAGGCTCAGCTTAGTCCCCAGTGTACATTACTCGACATCACAAAACCATTGTCACTTTTTGCTTGAGGATTGCCAGGACCTAATGGTAGGAGGTGTTCGGGGGAGGTGAGGTGAACTTGCACAGCTGTGAGGGAAGCGTGTCTGGTACCTGTCGGCACCATACCTGACATCACCTTTCATTAGCACAGTATTCAATTTAAAATGGATAAATGAATAATATTGACAGAAATGCTTGGACACATCATTAAAAGGCATATTGTTGAAGGAACAGTAGTTTATGGGGTTTATATAACATTGATCTAAGCAATGGCAGATCTTAACACCACCTCTATTCAAATTATTTTTTTATGGTGTAACAGAAAGAAACACACTAAGTAAACGTGCACTGTAGTTATTACAGTAGTTGCCATTGAAGAGATTTCAGTGGTAACTTTTTTTTTATATCAATTGAATGGAAAACTTGGTTGTATTATGGGAAGGAGAATCCGCCCACTAATCAACATGTCATATCCAAGCGCCATAAAAACTGGGGCTTTCATTCATGGTGCTTCTTTTGTTTGGCCTCCTCCTCCCCTGCCACCACCTTGCAGTGTGCTTTGTCTTTGGGGAGAGGTGGCCCTACGAGCCACTTCCTATCTGCAGCACTAGACTACATGATATCATTGTGTATTCGCAAGTCGGACAGCATTGCGGATAGCTGTCCGCATCCATGGACAAGGTCTCCGGCCAAATTCATCTTCCACCATTGTCTGTTCAGTTGCAATTTAAATGATCCACATTGCGGATTCTCTGTCCTGAATATGTGGTGCTCCACAGAAGCGCATGCATACCCTGATAGAGCATAAACCTTGGGGGTGTAAAGTTATAACTGATGTTTTTTTTTTGTTTATTTTTAATATTAAGGAGCACAGAATAAGCATTAAGTTAATGTTTTTAGCTTCAGATACTGTATAACATCTAAAAAAAACAATGATGAAGAAGAAAGGCTTAAATGTATTCATTTAGACAATATATTATTTTCCAAATAATGCATCGCTGTTAGGCAGAAAAGGGATTTCAAATGTGTTATTGCTGTTGCAGTGTAATACCTTGGTAATTTGGAAGATGTTTCTATTAATATGGACAGAGGGTCAGGCTAACCTCTGTGATACAGACAACTTAATACAAATCTGTATGCTAATAGCTTTGCCGGGAGCAGCACATGCTTTCTCTTTTGTGTTTCTTTCCCTCTTAAATAAGTGACACATTTTAATACAAATTCCAGATTACATTCAGACTGATCGAATCCAATTCTGTGCTCTGTGGTTCGTGTATTTGTTCTAGTGATTTGCTTTTGAAATGTTTGAGATTATTTTTATTTTATTATTCATCATAGTAGTAATGTATTTTTTTTTGCCTCCTAATCTCTTCATCAAGGCTTTTCGTTAAATCATGATGCATAGTTCAGTGCTGTTCGGGGGCGCTCCATTAATCATGAGATTCGCCTTCGACGTATCTACTTTTTATCCATCTCTTAAATCAGTCACGGGGTATTGGCAGGAATCTGGGCACGCTCCAAGTTCGTTGATTGAAGTGGCATTGTTTGGGAGACAAGCCTCTCAATCAATAAGCAGTCTTACAGTGTACATGAAAAATGAAGCCCTCCCCCAGGTTCAATCCAGAATGATATCTAGAGGGACCCTGCTGGAGGGATTCTAAACCTGATGGCAAGACCTCATTGGCATTGGTGGAAATGTCTCTTTTCCAAAACCTGAAAGTTCCTCTAAATATACTTTAGGGGAAAAATGTAGAGCATTAGATTAATGCATTAGTTGGGTACGTGCTGGGTTCGAATTTGGCTTAATTCACACATGAAATGAGTTAATTTAGTCCTTTGTGGCCAGCAGTCTACATCTTAAAACTAAGATTGGTCCCACCAGGGCAGGCTTAAGACATGCTTGTGGTGCAATATGAGGCATTACCACACTTTATTTATTTATTTATGTGAACTGCTTCTTATTATCAGTACCTGAGTTCTGCGCTATTTTGTTCTACAGAATTGCTATTGACATTTCTAGAACCAGTTAATACTGTTGTCTATCTTTATACCTGCATTAAGTGGAGCTCCAGGAGTTAATGCCCCTGATTTATTATTGTTTTAACGCCCACTGTTGGTGTGACATTGATCTGTAATATTATAAATTTACTGTGATCCTTAACATGTAATGTTTAGTATAGACTGCAGTACGTTTTCACAGGTTTTCTTTTGCATGTTAAAGCATGTACAATCAGTACAGCATCTAAAAGCATGCAAATTAACCCTATAGAATATGTCTGGTCAGTCATTGTCAATAACGTTGCATGGGTATTGTTTACTAAATGAATTAAGGGGTCTCATCTTTAATTAGAACAACTTTGAGTGAATTGTCAGTAGTTTCCCCTGGGCTATTTCTTTTAAAATAAATAGCCTAATTTTAGTGGGAAATGGGTCTATTGAAATTATATAAATAGTGTAAATTGAAATACTGCCACCCTTTGACTTCACACCCTTTAATTGTATTAAATCCCTGTGGTTTTCCATTTTTATATAAGCATCCCTGATGTCAATAAAAATGGAACGAGTTCTGGCAAAGAGCAGGTTTAATTCTGGGGCAACAGTATTAAGATATGCTGCTCTTTATGCTATTAGATAGATAGATAGATAGATAGATCTGAATCTTATCCTGAAATACAGAGAATCACAGACAGTTTTTGCCAATGTTATATCACTTTATGCCGGAGGAGGACTCTGATGGCTTACTGGACACCTAACCTACAAATAGCTCTCCTCTGTTTTTCTCGCAGGATTACTAATATACTGTAGTGCAGCTGTGTTATTGGGTCGTCTGGGGTAAATATGAGACATACGCAAGTTTGGGTAAAATGAGACACCTGCTTAATGTTAAGCACATTTTAAAATATTTTTAAAAAGTTCCTAACCTCAAAGTTTTATTGAGACTTAAGTACAGAGTTTATCACAGGTAAAAATGAGTGTACCGCTACTAAATGCTTGATCGAGGACAAAATGTCAGATAAATGATTCACGGAGTAGGAATGTCAAAAGGTAAGTTTTAGTTTTATGACCAATCAATATAAATTAAAGCTAAGCATAGCAGCGGGAGTAATGTGAAAACTGTGTCTCATTTCTCTCGGATGACCTCCATTCATAATACTTAACACTGGTCTTGTCCTGCAATTAGAATAATAGCAGGCTATGTGATGCTTCCTATGTCATTTGCAGTTATGACAATAACAATACAATAATATAATAAAAGCGAAATGAATAACTAAAGAAAAACAGTTGTCCATTTAAGAGGTCATAGGTTAAACTGCTGCCACACCCACTAAGTTGTAAACAGGTAGAAATCATTAATGACTTTTTATAACCAGACAATCAACCTTTTTAAACTGTCCCACTACTTAAATCTAGCTTGTTATCTTGTTCTCATTGCTTTATTTATTTATTTTTTAAAGACCATTGATCTAACAAGGTTAGCTTACTGCTTAATTGTGCACTCCACTTTTGGAGCAGGTATTTGATCACCCTTATTCTGTGTAGTCTGGCTGCTTCATTGTGCCATGGTTTTGATTTTAAAGAATTCCTGGGTTAAAGCGTTCGGTTGAAAAGAGGAACACCATTCCAGCTGCCAGTGATCTGGCCTAACCCCTGGCTATTAATCATTGGACTCTATTATTTACTGAGGGTTCATTCATTGTTCCACAAAGGTACCTAGAGGGTCAATTAAAGATTACAGGCTAGATTTTATTTTATTTTTTCAAAGACACAAGAGGGTCAATTAAGAACTGTTGTAATTTCATCTCCAACAGCAAGAACCCATGGATGATCAGGCACAACAGATGTGGAGCTGCACGCACTGGGAATACTTGACCCGGTTGGGTGGGGTGACGTGAGGGGGAGGTGTTAAAGGGACCTTTCCCATAGAATGTCCCCCAGATTGTTTCATATTACAGAGCTCTAATTCCATTTTAGCATCAAGACTTCATTTGATATCCAGCTAATTCTTCTGCTGTAAGAATTTTTATACAGAAATATTGGTGAGCCAGACTCAGCCAGATTTTAATGTCTATAAGATGGTCCATAACATATTTGGTACGCTGACGTTATTTCTTTATTGGCCAACATTGTTAAAGTAATGCAATGTCCTTCTAGGTCAAATGAGATGGTCTTTTGCCAACACGTGTTACATAAAAAAAATATTTGAAGATTCCAAAAGTACTAGTAAAACTAGGCTTGAGCAACATTCAAGTCCATATATACTTTCAGAATACAAAATAATAGTTGTAAGATATCCACCACTGTGACTTCTTTCTGGGGCCATGGAAAAGCAGACTTTCTTTTGTGGTTTCCTGCTGGCCAGGGAGGGTGTGGCCAGTGTGACCAGCGAAGAGCAGAGTTCTCCTGAGGTTAGGGCACCTCAACTGGGATTTCTATGATGGAACACCCTGCTTTCCCATCTGAGGGCTTCATCCATCTTAGGGTTTGTCCCCTGTCTCCATATGCCTGGTGGATTTTCACAGCCTCACTATTGGTGTCAACATGAGGAAAACTGTGGTATAAGTTTGGACAGATTGGCACAGGGAACCGTACCCTAAGCTGCCATCACTCAAAATACTGTTATATATATATATATATAAATCTGATGATTCACTTTTTGGCAGGTTTGTCTTCTCTTACACTTCATTTTCTAACAGTGCTGCCAAGAAGGGTCATAGTACCCTGCTGAAGCTCTATTTTGTTAATTACAGTAATGATAGATAGACAACCAGATAGATGCATCAAGATAGTGGAGGCCCATGGCAGGAGAGAGAAGCATTTCTCTTAGTTACAGTAAAAGGGGCAGCTTTAACAAGGAACAGTTTATGGCTGGCTTTGTTTGTTTGTTTATTTGTTTGTTTGTTCAATGTAGCGCTGGGTTAAGACCCTTCATCTTTATAGCCATACAGTACTTAACTATTTTATTGTATATAAACCTATGATTTTACATTAATAGCTTTTTACTTGTGAGTTGTTATACACACCACCCATGAATCTTCTTGTATTATTTTTCAGTGTAAGTTGAATCTTTTTGTACAAACAATGCAAATTTAGCATTCATCAAAGCCATTTTCTCTTTCTAGACAACCCTTTTGAATGGCAAGAGTCATTTAAGAATCAGTGTTGAATTCAGTTTGAATGCAGTAATTAAAGTTTCCTTGGATGGTTGCTTTTTAAATTTAATTTCCAAAGTCTTATTTGTTTGTCTGTGTGGTCTTGTCTGAGGGACGGCCTCAGCCATGGGCTGTACTCACCTCATCCCAGAGCTCTCACCCAGGCCCAAGGTCTTCAGGAATCCTGTCCTCCTCTCCTGCCTTCCACAATCTCTGACTAATGGGCCTGAACGTGTAAGTACCAAAAAAAAGACAGAGGAAGCTACTGAACATTTATCTTCCTAACACGCGAATGTACCTGCTCAGAGGTACATAACCCTCTTTCAGGTTAAATGTCATGGTTTAATTACAGTAGCCAAAATTACTTTAGGATTACTTTGGCATTTTGCTCAGAGTTTTTTTTTTTTAAAACCTTTTTTTCATTGAAATCATTCTCCCATATTAATTACTGTGTGACTACTATAGTAAAACTCTTTGCCATAAAATAATAGGAATATGAAATTACCTGTTTTCTATGGATTCATACAGTAGTTTTACCATTGAAGCCACACTCCTGATCAAAATACTGTACAACAGTCCTATGACTAGGAATCTTAAAGGGTTATCTTGTAAGAGATGTCATGCAGGTACTGTAAGTGGTATGAATGCTATAAATATTTTCTGCTGGGTTTTAAGAACAAAAGAATTGTCCCATAGTGATTTATGGCTGCTTAGGAGCTGTGATTTGTCCTAGCAGATGGCTGAAAAGCGGATTTCATTTTTTATTCTTTTTCACAGTATATAAATATCATAAGAAGGGAATCCTATATGATTAACTTGTCTGTCAGGCGTTCCTAGAATGGCCCCACTTGTAAGTTGTATATGTAAAAAACCATGTGTGTATAAGTGTATTGACGTATGTATATAATGTATTTATTTGAATAAAATCCTAATAAATATAAGTGAAAACATCAAACACATCATGAAATAAAACATTAACCAGATCCATAAAGGTACCACATGTATTTTGTATGTTCTATTTTGTTATAGTTAAAAGAAATACTAGGTCTTTTCCACTAGAGACCATATTGGTTTCTTATCAATGTTTTAAAATGTATCTCATATTTACATGACATTCACATTCTAAACATACTATTGCGGTCATTTTTCCTTCGTACATCCATTGTATTTAGTTTTTATGGTTACATTTTCGCTGCGGTGTTTCTGCTCATCACAACAGTAAGAATAGGTGTCTTTATGTTACATTTAAATGAAACAAGACAGACGTAAGTGTTTATTTCTGTTCATCCTTTTTTCTAGTTGCCTAATATCATCTTAAAACCAGCATTTTTTAATGCAGTACACATTTTTAATAGACATAATTACAACTTCCCCACTCTCCCTTCTTATTTAATGTTGCAAATCATTGTTGATTCTGTCCAGGTAAAACAATGACCTTCTCCATGACCTAGCTGACAATACAGAGTCTGTTACTTATTTATGTAAATATGTGCAGATTTTCCTAATTTGTGCCTTTCCCAAAGCTGTAGCTAAATGCCTCTCTAAGCAGCTCAGTAATACTAAAAACTGGACTCTCTCTGCAGATTATATATATATATATATATATATATATATATATATATATATATATATATATATATATATATATATAAAACCTTGCTCATTTTCAGTTTCCTTTTTCCAGGGATAATACAATAGGTGTTGGAGACTAATTAATTAAACCCCCTCATGACTTTTCTGAGGACTGGCACTACGTTGAGGTATTTTGATTTAGCTTTCTGCGTCATTTAAATTGCATTGGGTGTGTGGAAGGTTCTCTGTCGAAACAAACATGCAGCACACACTGTGATTCCTATCTGTACTGCATTTTCAATTTGAGCAGGTCTCTAGAAGACCCGACATAGCAGACTCTGCTAATAACAGTTCTAGTAAGTGCCTGAAAATTGCGGGGGGACCTAAAAGGGAAATAGTCATATAAAAAACACGAACCTGATAGTACAGTTGGCACAAGGGAAGATTATTGGTGGGGGAAAAAAAGCGATCTGAAATTTTTTCTAAAGGCTTCAATCAATGTTGTAAACTACCACTGCAGTACGGAGCTTCATCTACATATCTTGGGTGTATGGGACAAAAACAAGCCTTGTGCTATCCTAGTTTCCTTTTGTATTTCTCAGCTGCCCTCTAAATTATATTCAGTTTATTAATACTGGGTTTTAAGGGAAACTGCTCTACTATAGTATGTTACCACTGTGAGAATTATATGAGTTATTAATCTCTGTACTGTACTCACTGGCTGGTACACAGTATTTATTTGGTTCTACTTAAATTAATCTTTATGAAATTTACTGTTATGTTGAGATGGTGTGTGTTTACACTTACAAATAAAACTCTGTTACTTGCTGATTGAGTAGTACGTGGTGTAGAAAAGACATGCACATTATAAAAAAATACCACAATGCGTTAAATTAATTTGTAGTATATTTTGGGGGCATATGTAACTGCTGTAGGTAATTCATTTTAAAAATGCCCATTTTACAAAACTATAACCAATGAACTTAGTAATGAAATTAAAGATGCTTTAAGTTTGCTTCTAATTTTGTGGCTTTAATGGCAAGTTTCTTCTTTCAAAATAGAAATTAATCTACATTACATTTTTTTTCATTTGAATGGACCCCTCCCTGCATGCCCTTATTAGTCCTGTCTTTCTTTTCTATTGCTTCTTTCGGAGGGCTAATTATGTTTTAACAACTTTTTTTTGTAGATACAAAATCAGAATAGATTCCCTTTTGTAATGGACCAGTAATACAGATAAATAACTTAACAAACATTAACTCCACCTATACTGAGAATTGTAATAATGTAAAATCTTATGTGTTTTCATAGTTGCGATTTTTCCGAGAGCTCTGCAAATTCTGTCTATTCATCAGATGATTTATTTTTTTAGTTTTAACTAACTGGCCTTTGAGCTGTACCTAGTCTGGGCCGACAAATGAACAACAACAACAACAACAAAAAAGCAATTACAGTGCCAATACAAGAACATTTTGTGCAAATGATAATTATTTCTCTTGTGTGAACAGCTGCCCCCTACTTGCCATGATTTTTAACAGCTTGTTAAAAGATGACTGCATTATTATTTCCTACACTAAATACTGATCTGTGTGAAGTGGTTCGCCTTTCTTTCATTCATATACTGTATGCTTTTTTAATTTGTGTTTTTCCCATTAGTTTTAATTACAGCATTCAGCAGATTTACAGATGATAAAGGCCTAAAGCTTTGAAATACTGGCTTCATATTCGGTGCAAAACTGCATTCTATGGCTCTCTGTCAAGTTCATGGGTATGCTAAAGAAAAATTAACCCTTTTTTGGCAGTAAATTTACAGAGCTGCTGCCACACTGTCATATCTTGGAGCCCATTTGTGGCACTGACTTCCTATCCGTAGGGTTATATATGCACTGTTTGCTAAATGTGTTGGTGATCTTTGACTTGACCTCTGATTTAATATGGCTGCCACTGAGGTCATGTGAGTTTCTAGGTTTCTGAAGGAGACAGTTACCGTAGCTGAGATTGTATTCACATTTAGTACATGGCTGTATTTTATTATTCTCTTGATCCAATGTTTTAAAAGTCATAGTTCAATTAAAATGAACTACTTTAACGATACAAGCAGCATAATTACTTCTTACACTTTACAGCCACCATATGGTTAAGGAAGGCCATTCCT
The DNA here is from genome assembly GCF_902713425.1 of Acipenser ruthenus. Taxonomy (NCBI): domain Eukaryota; kingdom Metazoa; phylum Chordata; class Actinopteri; order Acipenseriformes; family Acipenseridae; genus Acipenser; species Acipenser ruthenus. The sequence continues at coordinate 23,562,472 of NC_081207.1, forward strand.
TTTACATTATGCCCCCAGAATATGTTGTTTCCAGATTTATACTTTATTAGCATTGCACATTTTTGGATTACAAGTATAGATTTGGACAACAATGTCTTGCTTCAAAACATACCAAGTCCTACATTTGAAATCCAGACTAAAATCTGAAACCCAAATGATTTAAGAAAACGAAATGTAACCTTTTGTAACGTCACCTAGCATATCTAGTGACATAGTTTAATGCAGGGTGGTTATGGAGTCATGGCAGAGCCTCAAACAACTACTATACTGAAAAGAGCAGAAAGGACAATTTAGCTGGCACTTCTAAGTGTTATTGCATTAACTGCTCTATATGGATAACATTGACAACAGCATATACACTGAGTGTACAAAACATTAGGAACACCTTCCTAATATTGAGTTGCACCCCCTTTTGCCCTCAGAACAGCCTCAATTCGTCGGGGTATGGACTCTACAAGGTGTCGAAAGCGTTCCACAGGGATGCTGGCCCATGTTGACTCCAATGCTTCCCACAATTGTGTCAAGTTGGCTGGTAGTGGATCTCTACTCCGAATAGCTCGTTCCATCTCATCCCACAGATGCTCAATTGGATTGAGATCTGGTGACTGGGCAGGCCACTGCAGTAAGCTGAATTCACTGTCACATTCGTGGAACAATTCCTGGACAATCCTCCATGCCTTGTGGCATGAAGCATTATCCTGCTGAAAAAAATCCATTAGCAGATGGATACACTGCTGGCATGAAGGGATGCACCTGATTGGCAGTGATGTTCAGAAATCCTGTGGCATTCAAACGTTGCTCCACTTTTATCAAGGGGCCCAATGTGTGCCATGAAAACACACCCGACACCATCACACCACCACCACCAGCCTGCAATGTTGACACGTGGCATGATGGATGCATGTACTCATGTGGTTTTCTCCATACCCTAGTCCTCCCATCAGCGTGTTTTTCCAATCCTCCAGTGTCCAGTGTTTTCGTTCCTTAGCCCACCGCAGTTTCTTGTGTTTTTTGCTGAAAGAAGTGGAACCCTGTTAGGTCGTCGGCTGCCATACCCCATTCGTGTCAAGGTACGACGAGTTGTGCATTCTTTTATGGGTCTTTCGGCACCAATGTTGTACTGGACTGTCAGTTGACTAACTGTAGCCCTTCTGTTGCTCTGCACAATTCGTGTCAGCCTCCTTTGGCCTCTTTCACCAATGAGCCGTTTTCGACCACTGGCCTGCCGTTGGCTGGATGTCCTTTAGGTGGTGGACCATCCTTGATACACACGGGAAACTGTTGAGCGTGAAAAACCCAGCAGCGTTGCAGTTCTTGACACACTCAAACCGGCGCGCCTGGCACCTACTACCATACCCCGTTCAAAGGCACTTAAATCTTTTGTCTTGCCCATTTATCCTCTGAATGGCACACATACAGTACACAATCCATGTCTCAATTGTGTCAAGGCTTAAAAATCCTTCTTTAACCTGTCTCCCCTTCATCTACACTGATTGAAGTGGATTTAACAGGTTACATCTATAAGGGATCATAGCTTTCATCTGGATTCACCTCATCAGTCTAAGAGCAAATGTTCCTAATGTTTTGTACACTCAGTGTATATGTAGCTAAACGCCTGTGTGTATACATCTGTATATACAGTGTAACAGTGCAACCCTGTTATAACGCGACCTGTTATAGTGCGGAATCGGTTATAACACGGTAAGGTAGTGGCTCCCATTTCCCCCACAATGCACTTTGACTCGCAAACATTGGGTGAATGTTCCAGGTATACAGTACGAAGCATGGCAGACAGCAAAAAAGTAAAATCGTCCTCTGTTAAAATGAAACTTGACAGAGTAAGAAAAGGTGAAACTCAAGCAGCAGTTTCAAAATATATAAATCTACAATGGAATCTACATTGCGTTGGTGGCTAAAAGACGAATTAAAACTAAGAGGTTTTCTTGATAAGATTGACTCCAAAGAGTGCTGCTCTAGGAAAAAAAATGTGCTGCATTGAAGTGAGACAAGCTGCTGTGTGAATGTGCTGATGTGCGTGTACAAGACAGTTTGTTGTTGTTTCAGGTGTGGCCCAGGCTAACACGGGCCGGGAATAATTGTCCCAATAAACCATGGATTCGAGTACCTGCAAATTGTGTGTGTTTCCTTCCTTCATTTTCCACCGTATGCTACAATATTAATTTGGCTTGTAGGCATTGTAAATCATTTCGGGAACAAAAATACCAATATTCGTTACAAGGCGAAACACAAATAACGCGGTCTCCTAATTATAGACCCTGACAACCGCATTATAATGGGGTAGTACTGTATATATATATTGAGAGATTGTATATTTTATAATTTAATGACAACAGAACTTATTGATATTGGTCACCAAATGCATATGCCAAAAAACAACCTTGAAAAATGCCTCCTAAAGCCCTCATCGTGGCTTGACAGATGCGTTGTTGTGTGTTCCTAGCTGTTGGCGTTACGCAAGTAATCGCAGCCTGCCCAGTACTGTTTTTAACACTCAAGTGTAGTAAATGTCGCCTATAAAAGCAACAAAACAATAAAGCAAAACTTCAGCTCTGTGACCAATGTTTCACTGTAGAGAGATAAATGGATGTCATAAACCTGTTGGAACTGTTTCTCTCTATCTTGCACACCCTCCCTCCCGTTGTGTATCTACAGTACATAGCTTTTAGGTCCTTGTCTGCAGATCGGACTAATGACACTACTGCTGTCACACACTCGAGGGCTTGTTATTCTCTCTTTCTCCTCCCTCTCTGCCAACCCTTCAAACTATGTAAACAGATGAATAACCTAATCCAGGAGCAGAGGCTAGGTTCCCTGTACCAGGCTGCGTGTCCAATGAGATTGTCAAGCCCCGTTTGTCAGATTTTACGGCTCATTACAGCTAGCAAGATCTCGGAACAGATAGGGCCATCAGTGGTAGTGGTGGGGGTCACTAGGGGGTTATCAATGGGCAACCGTTACTATGTTTGCGTGTGTGTGATGGCTGTTATCACAAGCACTTGAATGAATAATGTAATAGGCTTATGGATGCTAGCTGATCCTGTTGTATTTTTGTATGAAGGATGAAGGAAATCGAGAAATGACAGGCAGAGTTAAACATGACACTTTTATTATAGCTAGGGGTCTACCTAATTCACAATTTCACTGATTTCACAGAAATCAGGAAATTTGAGGCGTCACTGCAAAATTAATCTCTCTAGGGGACAATGCATGCCGGACTAGTACGGAAAGAAAAAAAGAAACCTAATTTAAATGAACTACTGCACACCGCAAGCAACACAAACTACGTATCTTCCTTCTGTAGATAGATAACTTTTTTTATTCCTTCGCCGTTCTTTGTGCAAAAAATAAATAAAATCCTTAGACAAAAAAAATACTCCAAAGCGGTTAACTTTCTTATTTACTGTTCAAATGAAAACAATGTTTTAATCAGCCTATCAGTGCGTCTGTAATGGCTATTCTGTGACCTGTACTGTACGGAGGTGGGACAAAGTCAGTGCTGCATTGTTATTTTGATTAGGTTGCCAAATAGTTTTCAGCATTGGAGGTAAAATACCAAAAATGGACGACAAATTATTATTATTATTATTATTTATTTCTTAGCAGATGTCCTTACCCAGGGCTACTTACAATTGCTACAAGATATCACATCATTTTTATATACAATTATCCATTTATACAGTTGGGTTTTTACTGGTGCAATCCAGGTAAAGTACCTTGCTCAAGGGTACAGCAGCAGCGTCCCCCACCTGGGATTGAACCAACAACCCTCCGGTCAAGAGTCCAGAGCCCTAAACACTACTCCACACTGCTGACCCCCTTTTCCAAAGCAAAGTATATTTCGGCTGAGGATCGTGTCAAGGAATGTTCCGGTAAATTGTTTTGCACATCTTGTAATGTGAGAAAATACGATCGATCACTATTTAGCTTCAGAATCGCACATTAAACGAAAAGCTACTACAAAGGCTGCTAAACAGAACATAAAACAAACAACAGCTTTAAAAAAAACTTGAAAGTCAACACAGACAAAAAGTATTCCTGTCGGTTGTAGCCAAGTGAAATCAACACTACAGGTACGATCTAGCACAGCCACCTCGGTTCAAACAACCTCCGGCTTACTTTTTAAACGCAGTTAGAATTTTAGACCCGAATGGGCGCGTTTTTCTTTCTTTTGACTCTGTATTAATAAAATGAATTCCTGGATGGGACAAATAACATGACAAATATGCTGCATATATGGCCTTTATTAAAGAATGTCAGATGTTACCCTTGGGTAACTGAGTTTTGGGACTGTTTCTAATCGATTTCCACTTATAACTTGGCAAAGCTTTGCCTTACACTTCCAACCAATTCAGTGGATGCAGAACGTGCAGTCTCAATGTATGGGTAAGTCTTCACACCACAGAGACAGAGAATGTCAGCTGCTGGGGGATGTTGCATGCTTGCCTTTAACAAATGACAGCACTCCCTTTAGCAAGGAAGCAAGTAGGCCTACCACTATGTTTAAGCTTTTATAGTGCTCTGAAAATTTATGTACTTAGGTTTATTTAATGTTCAAACAGGTCCGCGAAATCTTAATTTTATTCCATAACCTACCCGTGAAAAATACGTAAATTTAGCGTGATTTAAGTAGGCCCCTAATTATAGCACTTTATAACCATGTCACATAGGTCATTGTGTGTTACGCCAGACCCAATTCAAAGTTAGTTAAATGATAATAATACTAATACTAATAACAATCTGAGAAGGGGTAGGGATTTTAGGGTAGATTTTTTCCACAGATACATGAATGAAAAGGCAAATCATAAAGATATTTTCAGAACAGCTGGAGGGGCATCTTAAATAAGTGTTTTAAAAAAAACAAAACAGCCCTAAAGAAATGCAAAACTATGTATTTACTCAGAACTTGATATCAACCCTGCAGTTAATAAAAGCTAAGCCAATATAGTAATATCTTGTTTTTTTTTTATTTATTTTTTATATACAGTATATAATTTTAGTTAAAGGCCCCTGTTAGACACTTTTTTAACAAACAAAAGCATAGACAGAATGTTTCTAGAAAAGTCTGCATAATGCAGTGACCTGTTCTCGTCCATGCCCAAACCAAGCTGTGAGTGCATATTTCAGCTAAGATAGCCATAGCTGCACGGATGAAAGCTTCTTTGCCCCTTGAAACCTGCTTGATACTTTCTAGAAGCTAACAAAAGTTATAATACTAACAATGTAACAGCAGTAGAAATGAAAAAATGCCACCAAGACCACTAACGAAGCAAAATACTACTACAACATACCAGTAAACTTTCAAAAAATATATGAACGCTACTTTTAAAACTATACAGGGTAAAACGTTTAAAGGTTCTGTGCCACTTCTGTGTTTGCTCTCTGAACAGGACAGTGCACTATGATGGGTTCATGGCAGGATGCCGTCTAGATCTCAAGGGATAATTGCTGGAATCACATTCAGTCTGAAAACTCGTATAGTGAGTAGTCCCAGGCATTTATAAATCATAGCGAGACAGCGATAAAGCCTCCCGTTAGATGTTTATCCCAGTGCATCTAAACGTTTAAATAAAACAAATTGAAGCAGCTACATTATCATTACTGCTATCATCAGATATCGAGCCCTCTCAATGCTCCATTATAAGAAAATATTTCAGAAAGCTTTTACCTGGCAAATACACAGTAACAGTCTGAAGTCCTGTTTAAAGTGAAAGTGTTTCTTTTGCAGAATGCAGTGCGGTTTAATCTGTACTTAATGCGCAAAACAGTTATCATTTGTTGAAATTCTTATTATGGTAATGCTTTGGCCAAGTAGGGAAATGCATTAGTACTACACTACTAGTCTTGTTTGTCCTTGCTTTTCTTTTCTTCATTGTAGTTGGGATAAGAATACGTAACATAATTTGTCCAAGATATACATTCTATTGACTCGCGCTAATCTAGGTGCTAACCTCCGGTGGTCAAATGGTTATAACTAATTTTTGATGAAATATAAATTAAAAATATACACATTTTTCTATATAGTACAGATTATAATCAATACTGAACAGGGTGGGTTTTTTTTCATTTCATTTATTGTTCATGAAAAGTGAAGGACTGTGGGACCAGCTACATCCAGGCCACAGGATCATGAAATCTTAACCCTCACAGCTTTTCCAAGCTCTCCTTAAAATTAACACACTCTACCATTCAGTCCTGGACCTCTCTCAAGCATCAAGCAGACTGCAGTTGTGCCTAGTTGAAAGGCGGAATGTCCACAGGGGTCTATGTTGACAAACAAACTAATTTTACTTGTTAAGTCTCCTGGTCTGTTGTTGCTTTTCATATGTTTTTCAATTTGATAATACATCTTTACTTTTTCTTCTTTTCTTGTTGACACCTTTACAGTTGGTTTAGGAAAATTTCCATAATTTGTTGTACAACAGGGATCTTTTTGTTACCATACGATGGCGCAGTGGGGAGTTGAACATTTCTACAATAGAATGCAGCCATTTTTTGTGTGTGTGTGCAGTGCAACACACAGGACTCCTTTTCAGCACACAGCCAGCTACAGGAGGAATCAATGCTGGAGCTGTCCCAGAGCTTTACAGTGCATAACCATCGCACGGACACTTCAGGGTCAAACCAGGTGCAGTGAGATAGCTCGGCAAAGATCGGAGAGCATCAGAGAGGAAAATAAACTAGCACTGCAACGCAAGAGATAAGGTCAACTACTCTTTATTGAAAATTATTACCCATAGCTGTTTAAAAAGCATGAAACAACAAAGAAATTACAATTGTAAGTCCTTAGAAGCCTGTGCTTTAAAATCAATTTTCTTTTTTTCTTTATAAACATTATTATTTGTACCCTTTTTATTACGCTGAGAATCTTTTGGTTTTTAGGTTAATTCAGGAAATGCAAATATTACAAAGACAGCACTATAGATGAACTTCTCCATCCTGGTAACTTTGCTCAAGATCACATGGTCTGATTGCTGCAAGACCACTGGAGTGCATTTGAACAACAACAAATGAAGTGATGTACCAGGAAACAGCAGCAACTTTTCCTCTATAGTGTTATCTTTGAAATATTTCAAATTGATATATAAAATACAAGCATAGAACCAAAAGATCTTCAACAGAACATAATCGCTAATATTGAGAATACATTATGAGTAATGTGGCTTAGGATACACAGTATTACCACACTTTTTCTATTTTGTTTTTGTGATTTAATCCTTTTTTTGTGTGTAAACGTCTGATGGAAAAAATCCTGGAAATCTTAATTACAGGGTATTGTTCCCTGCCCCGAGGAACCTTATAGTGAGTGAAAACATAGACGAGTATTGCAATTGCCTGGAGGAAAAAATCAGATGCCATGCAATGTATAAACCACTCAGATATCAGGTTAGAAAGTAACTATAACAACAACCTGAGCCCATAAAACACCAAACCAGGGATGTGAAACCAAGCATTATCTTGTACCACTGTCATTGTTACTGGTAGTAGTGATTCAACAGTGATTCAGCTTTCAGTGCAGCTATGCATTTTCCAGTCAACAGGACCACTAAACACAACATTAACACCTTAAGGACCAATTACAAGTATATTCTCTAAATAATGCACTCATGACCTTGCATTGCCTGTATCTATGCTAAATCGCTATGGATCCTCTTTTTGCTTTGGTGTGGTGACTTGCAACACATACTGTAGGGGATATTTTCAATTGATCAAAATATATTGCTGTGATACACAACAGCTTCCCGGCATTTAAAAAATAAAAATAAATAAAAACATCAAGATGCTGGCTGTCATAATCTTGGTTTCCAAAAGGTCCTATTTTTATGATCTACTAAGCAATAATCATATTTAGATCTTCCACTGGTTCAATCAATTGCATAGATTAAATTAAGCACACACAGGTAGGAATTGGTTTGCAGAACACAGCTTGTCTACAGTACCCCACTAGAAATACCCTGGCACTATCTTTAATAGCCCAGGCTATTTCTAGAATCTTTGTTGTATTAAATGACTGAAACATCATTAATCGCACATGCTATCCCACTATATTACCGATGAGATCTGGTATATAGAAGAACACATACAGTGTATACAGTTCTACATTCATTTACTTTAAACCCTAACCCCAAATCTTAACCCATAATGTGCTAATCAATCCTCCATTACTTTTTTTAGAACTAGAAGACAGCTATTTATGGGAGATCAGTAGTAATTCAAAACAGAAAGTACTATTTTAGTTGTATGGCTCTTCAATGAAGAATGTGTTTCAGCCACTTGGTATACAGTCTATTTCTGAATCACCACTGTCACAAAGAATATATAAAACCATCATAATGCATTAAATAACTATTAATAATCAATGGCAGGAACAGATTAAACTTACTAACCTCTCCTAACTGTGAAAGAAGTAAGTGATTTAGGAACATAAAATGATCCTTCTGTGTGAGAATTTGAAATATTGTTGTTGTTTTTTCTTTTTTTCCATCATACATTTGACTTATATGATGACATGTGTTATAAAACAATGAATGCATGACTGATATGATGACCTGTGTGGACTGTTGGCTGTGCTACATGCAGAAAGAGTTTTCTCAGAGTTGTGTTTTGGTTGTGTTAAGTTTGACCTTTAATGATATATTGAGATTGGCCTCAATTGTTTACTTATTTTTATATTTACATTGCTGTTTATATATATATATATATATATATATACTTTTATATTCGGTAAGCCTGCACATTTCCTATTTTACATAAAAAGGACAAAAGAAAAAAAAAACTATAGTTGGCATTTCTTTGCAGTCACTGTTGCTGTGCTTACAGTTGCACAAACAAATACACACTGAAGATAATATTTTTCAATGCAAAAAACGATTTTCATAAGGTTACATTCTTAATGTTTATTCCACCATCCTCCCCTGTTTATACAATTCAGAGTATTAAAAGAGAGATTACATTTTACGGAGCTGAATAAAATGCAAACACAAAATTATATTTCATTTTCCAGAGCAGACTACGCATTGTCATTTATTTATGAGATTTTTTATTTTATTTTTTTCCACCAAGAAATATGGAAATTCTTTCTGAGAGAGTATAATATTGAATTCAGGACATTTTCTGACAGGGCTTGTACTGTATTGCTATGCCGTATTGGGGAGAACAGTATTTATATTTTTTTTGGGGGGGGGGGGTAGCTTCATTGTTGTACTACATTTGTGCAGAGCTATATCATTAAAAACATCCTATTGTATTGGAAACAAGTCTGCTCAAAACTCTAAATTACCCATAGTATGTGGACCATAACCTTCTGAGATCTGTCTATATGACCTTAGTTATTTCAAGCTGATTTTGATATAATATTAATTTAAAGATATTAGGTAAGGGAAAATCTTCTAAAGAAAGTCACTTATGGAGAGTGGGCTTCCATTCATGCCAACTACACTGGTTTTGTAAAGTAACCCTACAGTAAAAAGAACAAAAAAACAAAAAAACAAAACCTTGGGCTGCCATAATTATAATACCAGTATATTATTAGCAATCAGCGAATGGCAACACAATGGAAATCCAGGGGATTTGGAACACTAATCCAGATGTGACCACTTTACTGCAATGGATTACTTGCTTGTATCAGTTGATAGTATTGTGGTACCGTTATAAGTCTAAATATCAAAATGTTACCATAGTAGGTCCATTCTACCACTGGCTCATTTCATGGTAGCTTGGCTGGTACCACCTTAAGAACATAAGAAAGTTTACAAACGAGAGGAGGCCATTCGGCCCATCTTGCTCATTTGGTTGTTAGTAGCTTATTGATCCCAGAATCTCATCAAGCAGCTTCTTGAAGGATCCCAGGGTGTAATAGTATAACCATTGCATTGCTATTCTATTGCCAGTACAGTGCCTGTGAAGATTATTTGGTAGGGGAAACTACCTATTAGGGAAATTAGAGGTGCTTCTGCTGGGTCAATAACCTTTTCCAGTGATTGAAGCACTAGTTAATGTTTTACATCCTCAAGCTGTTCTCATCAAGCATTGGTATAGTGGTCCTATGCATTTTCTGACATGGTAGCATTGGATACATTACAGTATTTCCCAAATATATTATATTGTTATATTGTACCGGGATCCTTGACCCTTAGATTCTTCATTTTGTTTAGACTGCCTAAAAGATTCTGTGTATAGCTGAGATGTATTGCTCTTTTGTTTGTAGACATCATTTTAAAGGCTGTCAGAATGAGGCACAACTTAAACCCAATAATCAGGTAAATATCAGCTTTTAATTGGGGTTTGTCAACCATCAAGGGATTTTTGGTTGACAGTGATGAGGGTAGAGTAAATTCTGTTTCAGAAAATAAGAACTGCAGAGGGTATGGTAGAGCCAGCCCCTCTGTAAGAGATAGACTGGTGCCAGAGCAATTAGAACATGACATACTGTGTATCGGTGCTACGAATTATTAAAAAAAAAATGAGTTCATTAAATACTTTGAAAATATACCACAAACAGATTTATTATTATTATTATTATTTATTTCTTAGCAGACGCCCTTATCCAGGGCGACTTACAATTGTTACAAGTTATCACATTATACATTATTTCACATTATACAGATATCACATTTTTTTACATACAATTACCCATTTATACAGCTGGGTTTTTACTGAAGCAATCTAGGTAAAGTACCTTGCTCAAGGGTACAACAGCAGTGTCCCCCACTGGGGATTGAACCCACAACCCTCCGGTCAAGAGTCCAGAGCCCTAACCACTACTCCACACTGCTGCCCTTTACAGGACATATACACATTTTTTTTCTTTTTTTAAAGAGTGCTTGAACAACATTAACTATTAATTTAGCTTATTTTCTTCATATTAAACCACATTTATTTTTACAAGACATGATGGTAGGGAATTATGCTCTGCGATTGCCCACGAAGCACAAGCCAGTATTTATTGTCATTACCCCTCAAAATGATTAAATACTCTAACATGATATTTCTGATGTCGTAATTAGGGAGAATAAAACAGGCATTTCTTTCTCCACACACTTAATTCAAAAGGTTACTCCCTCAGATTAAAAACAGCTGACAAAGTTACATATGCTCATCTTGGTTAATTGCTAAACCGACACTGCGTTAATTAAATAATGAAGTGCACCCAGCATTAGATTATAGTCTTCATTGGGACGCAAGCCAACAATGTGAAGAAATGGTGTAATAATGTCATCTAAATTAAATCACAATTATTATTTTGTTCTTCTTCCAAGTAAATATGCAACAGAAATGAGAGTAATGACTGTGAGCTGACTTGGAATTGATTTAAACATTTTAAAAAAAATATTGCATGCTGTTCACTGCACCAAAATAATCAAAAAAAAATGAATTCAAATAAAATATACCTATTCAGGTTGCCCCCTTACATACCTATGGAGTGATTTCAGGTCAAGTCTACCCGTGGTCCTCAATTTACTAATAAAAGCAGCAGGTTTTTTTTTTTTTTTCTTATGTTATTTCCTGGTACGAGAGCATTTACACAAAATGTACATTGAAACTCTCTCTCTTTTTTAAAAAAATATATATAAAGAGACCCCATCCTACTTAAGGCTGAATGCACATCAAATACTAGTTGTTCTTTTGTCACCTTTGAAGGCTACTAAAGACAAAATGTTAAGCTTCGAGTTTAGAAATGTAAAGAGAGTAAAGAATGCTGTACATGTGTTTTGCAAATAGGATGAAAAACATTTTGGTGGGAAGATCTCTTGAATCTGATATATATACAGTATATATATATATATAAAAAAAAATATATATATATATATATATATATATATATATATATATATATATATATATATATATATATATAATCAGACCTGCATGCATTTTACTGTAAACATATTTGGTCAGGGTTCAAATGCTACTTGGGTAACAGTTAGGTAGTTCAAAATCATTCTGACGTCTGTACATCACAAAAAAAACTGTTGAGACAAAGAAGCAGGCCAGACCTCTGCAGGAAGGTTTCAACAGGGATTGGAATAAAAATAAATAAATAAATAAATAAATGCTATACACATAATGCATTTGTTTTGTAGATCTGTAATCTGAAATTTATAAAAGCTGCATCTCCTTCTTGCAAATCAATTTCAGTTACAACAGATCTGACAAATGTTGATAGATGGTTGATAATATAGTAGTTAGTCGGTTGGCAGGTGCATGCATATTCAGAGTAAAAATTAAAGACGAATAAACACAGCTTTTAATTGTATGTAATTCAGTGGTCCATTCTTAAGAACAGAATCAATTTAAAATTTCACTACAACGCTCCTGAAAAATGTGAAACAGTGATCAATTATTGAGGAAAGGCCAGATATCCCACCAGAATATACGCCTTGCAGACTTGTCACATCAAATCAGCTTCCCATGTTGGTCAACACACTGCTGAATGTCTTATGACAAGTGTTTCCAATTTCTTGTTGAACCCCTGCACTGTGCTTGGCTGTAAATATAGCTTTACAAGTGGCAAACAAAAAAGCGGCACACATTGTGCTATCGAGGAAAGCCAATCTGTAGAACATCACAGACATTGGTGGAACTTTAAAGATTATCCAGGTCACTTGTTTTTTTTTTTATATCCCTAGGCTTGAAAGTAAAGACGTTGCGCTTCTGTTGGCACATTCACTGACTTGTTGAATATAACTCTCCCCACCCCCTGCGTCCAAGCTATTTCATTGTCGGGAACTAACGATTGCTAATTTGGCAGCTTTTTGTGCTCTTATCCTGTGGTGACACTAGCAGTAATTGGGCCTTTTTTCAATCTTCCCTCTCTCTTCCTCTCTCTCTCTCTAAATCTACAAATAAGAGGTTCATCAGGGGGAATCGGAATAAAATGAGAATGAGATGGAGTAGAGGGAGAGATTTCCAGGCCATTGCCTATTGATTCTCCCTGATTGTGTGCATAAGGGAAAGCGACACTCGGCGCACCTAATTGTGATTTTATTGACTGTCATTTCTGCCTTGTTTATGCTGCCAGGGGCCGTAGCTCATCAAGACAGATGGGCTTCCTTCAGCAGGGGTCTTGTTGTTTAATCCATGTGTCATCTCCATGTATTTTTAGCTTTTGAGTCAGTAACCATTTCCATGGAAATTATAATTTTTAATGCTATAAATGGAACAAACACAGGGACAACAGTTAACGGAATAAAGACATTACAATTACAGTTTAAACATTTTATTTTTGATCGAAAGATTGAGAGTATTGAAATACTGCACGTATTTATTAAGGTGCTGAGAGAGACCAAATTTTAGTCTCCTGAGCTTTGTGAAATAAAAAATCTTTAACACCAAAAAAATATAAAAATGCAAATGCAATCCATTGCCGGTGAATACATAAGCATAAAAATATACGGTGCAGATGTGTATGTGAACCTTTTGGATTCCTGAGGAGTCTTAACTTTTCACGTTGCCATCACATTTGTCAATGCGAATCCATCTCACTGTAAATCATAAGTGCCCCAGTTCCAGAGCCTCAGCACTGGGGATAGAACAAGCTCCTCATCAGGGCTGGAGCTCTCATTGATCACTGCTGATTCCAGTTTGAGCTGGACTGTAAACTGAATGACTGGTCTGATTTACAGCCCTTTATTGAGCTGCAGTTAAACACTCACAGAATAACTTTTTAGTTAACACGATATAGATGGGTTGAAGCCTCCCTTAGGGTCCCAACATACACTTCATTTCACTCATTGTATACCGATATAAACATAGGAATTGAATAGCAGTAATATATCTGGTGGAAAACTGATCTACTGAAGAATGTAAGTCATCAAGATATATATTTTTTAAAAGCTGTATTTTTTTTTTATATTGATCGTTTATTTGAAGACATTAGTGTGAGTACTTTACAAGTCCCATTTTTTTCTGAAGCCAATGATTATTGTTAAGATCTTTCTGCAGGTATTTTCAGCCTGCGCCTCTAAAGACCATCTTTTAAAAAAAATGTATAATTTTCAATCAGGGAGCTGACACACCAGAGATATAGCCAAGGTCAGTGTGGAAAGAGAACTGTCAACACATGTTCATCAAAATCTGCTTGATAACAAAGTAAACTGGCACATTGAGAACAGGAAATGTTAGAAAAAAAAACAAAAAAAAAACATTACAAAATCAGGAACCAATGGTGACCAACTGTATAAAGGTGTATGACTTTAACATGGCTGGTTGGTATAGCTTACATGTGGTGGTGTTGGGTGAAAGGTATAGCTTAGGAGGTGTTGGGTGAGAGGTAATTGTGTCAGTGAGGTTTTCTGTATTGCTTTCCCTCATTCAAATGTATCAGTTCCGTACACAAGAAAAACAGGAAAATGCACTTTATTTATACGCTAATGCAGGATCCCATAAGAACATTAGGAACAAATAATTAATCCAGTGTAACCAAGGAACCTGGAAAAAAAAAAGATCTGAGCAACAGGATACTTTAGCCACTAGGGGCTCAAACTAGGTTTGCTGACTATAAACAAAACTGGTCCACCTTTTAACATTAGAAACATGTTGTCTTCAATGAGGTTGATACAGCAAAATCTATGTCTCATTCCTGTAATTTTTTATGTTTGTATCCTGTCGAATACCCTAAGCCAAAATGTACAGTCCACCTCAGCTTCAGCTAGTGAAAAAAAAGAACTAGAGCAGGACACAAAATGTAATTAGGACTAATGGTGGTGTAAGCCTATAAGATGGGTGATGATTCTCCCACCCCCACCCCCTCCTTTAACTGTTTTCAGCATTGTGCCAAAATCCATTAGCAATGATCCAGAACTGCACATAAAGTCCCACCTTCACATTTACTTAAGCTTTAATACAAGCGCTCAAGGTGCAGGGTGGCACATTACCTTGCTGTAATATCTCAATCTCGTAAATGGCAGGGAGCCTGTGGGACCAGGGTGTGTATGTGTGTGTGTGTGATTGTGACAGCTCATGACGAATTCTAGGCAGACAGTGCTTGGTTGCCTGCCCATAAGAGTCCTCTTTGAAACACGATAAGACAAGCTTTGCAAATTCGGCAATGGGATGCACTTAATCACCGACACTGTATGGGCTAGTTTTGAGAACACGTCTGCAATGCTTCTTTATACTTTTTTTATGTATTGGGTCCATTGCTGCAACTTGTGCTTAATATAATCAGAAAAAATGTATTTGTATTTGAATTTTGCCTTGAAATGCTCCAGTGGTATTCATTGTTTGTTATGTACCCTAAAAATAAAAGGAGCCTTCTGGACAATTGTGCTTGGTGACCCCCCTTTTTATTGTATTTTTTTTTCACAGTCAAAACCAAAAGGTATTTCTCTAAAGTTAGACATTGGACCTGTAATAGAGAGATTGCCTTTAATAGAGCGCCTCATCAAATGTTCCCCATACTCAAGAGGGAAACTTCTTTCCAACATCTTTACAGGTAGACATCCCACACCTGCCACTATATGTAAGGGTCAACTACTGCAGCCTTGTACAGGAGCTCTCTAGATTTTAACTAAAAACCTTGTGCTTCAAACAATATCCCTTTTATTTATGTTACCATAAAACATCCTCAACATCAATAAACCAAAGTATGCAATTCTTTGTTAAATAATTAGTATGGACTTTGAAGTAGCTCTTCAAGCAAGTGAGAATTTAAAAATCTTCTCACTGTTATATTTTCTTAACTTTGAAAAGTCTAAGTTTCAGGGCTCCATGTTTGGCCTGCTAGAGCCCTGTATACTTGCTTTTCTAGACATATATACGCCCTAGTTTGAACCCTGCTTAACTCTGTCCAGCCCAGAGAATATTGAAGGACTCTCAATAGCTTCAGCCTACATAGAGGAGAGATCTGCATCATAGTCCTGTCTTCAAAAGTGTTAGAAATAACTGAGGTGTATTAAAGGCAGGGAGAGTGTACAGCACCTTACAAGTAAAGAAATGCCATGAGTTATGTGATTTTCTGCATTATGTACTCAACAGCCAGAGTCTTCAGCAGAGTCTAAAGACTCACTGAATCATGCAGGGGAGAGTTTCATGGGATAACAATAGTGTCTCATAACAGGCTGCATCTCAAAGCTACCATCAGTTAGGCTGTTAGCAGCAATGTCTCATCCCTCTAAACTTTCCAGCTATGGATTTTTTTATTATTATTTTAAAAGCAGGTAAAACTGATTGCAGAACAATTTATATGACCACTGCTGCCATCTTATCCTGATTGGCTGGTAACACATTATATTGGATTGGGTGCGACTCCTGAGTTAACAACCAATCAGAGGGATGAATGGCACTCTTAAATACCAATAATGTGTACAGTCTGTTCTTGACGCTGTCATATTTAACCAAAATGCTATAATGCTGTGTGCCACCAGTCGCCCACAAGAAGTGGTAAGAAACATCCTGTACACTCTCCGATCATTTATAAATGTTTCAAATTGCTTCCCGCCCACCTCGTCTTCATATTCCGGTGTGTTTTTTAATATGTACATCGAGCGAAGCTGGTGAATAATAAATAAGTTGCGTTAGAAATAGTATAGATTGATTGATTTTCTACTCAAGGTAACGTTTGCGGGGACCAGCACTGTCATTTACATTTACTGGATCTGAGGACAATCCAAGCCCCAGTGCATTATTTGTCAAACGCAACATTGAGACACCATTTATCTACAAAAAATTCAGAATATGAAAAAAAATGTAAACAAAAAAAACAACAACTTTGCCATCAATGTGCAAAATGACAACATTCCTGCTGACCTGGTAGCGAAGTCACTTTCTTGTTTAGATAAAAGGACTTTTAACTACACTTTAAATTCATTACCAAGCTGAATAAAACAGCAACACACATCTATTGTGTTAGATTAATGTGGCTGAGAAACCAAGATGAGATTTGCTTTTCTGTGTTATATATTTTTCAAAAATCACACTTAAGTTTCTTCATTCCCGCTAACAAAAAATAAATAAAAATGCAGACATAAGCTACAGTATGCCACATATTTTAAAAGCCAACACTTCTACCAGTAACAACCCTTTTCTTCAACGTCTGCTTGCTTGTTGCCTCAGGGGGAGATGTGTCTAGACTTTATATACAGTAAATGTGTATACTATGCTTGGTGTGATCTATACTTTTTAAAATCTTGTTTGTTAAGGATTATACCTGTCTCCGCCTTGCAGTTTCTTGTAAATGCAGTTTAGACTAAGGCCAATTAAAGCTTTTTTCCCGGTTGTGTCTTTATATCGTTGCCAGTTCCTTACACTAATCATATATATATATATATATATAGATATAGATATAGATATAGATATAGATATAGATAGATATAGATATATGTGTGTGTGTATGTGGGGGGCTGTCAGTACTAACTTTATGTTTATGACATCCCACAGTCAAAAAAAAAAAAAAAAAAAATATATATATATATATATATATATATATATATATATATATATATATATATATATATATATATATATATGGTTGCCAGTGATTTTTTTTTTTAATAAAGATTTCAGTTGGCTATTTTATTGCTGTCATCAGCAGACTTTTATCGTAATCAAAGTCTTCCTTTTCCAGATGGCGTAGGAACAGTGAGTTATGTTTAGGTCATGTTTTGCGCAATGCCCTTTAATACAGGAGCTTTAGAAATGCAATTTTCAGTCTTCCGCTTATTAGAATATGAAAGTATTGCTGGTGCCTGTCCAGCGACACTAATCTCCAGGCTCCTCTTCATGAATTAGGCATGAAGCCTCAAGTCAATGTGCTTTAAAAGACCTATGTTTAGGGACTAGTGGATTTTCCATAAGCAAAGAGAGAGACAAATCCATAATAAGGAGGATTTAATTTTTCAAACATCATATTCATTTGGAAGAACATTAGCATTTTGTCTCCGAAAGGAATGCCTTTCTTTAAGTGAATAATCAGGGGCTGCTTATATAAATAACCGAAAAGTATCATAAATGGAAGGGGGGGGGGGGGGGGGGTGATACAGTCTTTATATGAATGGAATAGAAACTAAACACAAGGCTGCCAGATTACAAGTACGTTTCTGTTCTAGAGCAGCGTTAGTTAACTACTGCATTCATTATTTTCACTGCAAGTCTGAAACTACATGCTTCATCTACAGATATGTCACTTCCACCCTTTTTTTCTAGGTTTAGATGATGTAAACAGCAGATCCAAATGCAGCCATCCTTTAATTCTCATTCCTGTGTGTGTTTTGCCCCCATGGCAGTGCATTAACATTATTAAATGCAATACAAATACAACACAAGGTCCAGGTTGCTGAGTTGTTTTCCTTCTTATTCAAGTTTAGCTGTAAGAATGGATAACTCATGGAATTGCTCCAGAGCTGATGCAGTTTACTTTTCCAGTTAAGTGCGTCAGGTCTGATGATCCAAACCTGATTGCTTGAGGTTCTGGTACTAGACCCAGATGCACACTGGGGTGGAAAATGCACTGTGTGTTATGAGAATGGGAATCTTTCTCGGTTTCAAATCCTTATATAGTTAAAGAGCAGTGATAAGTCATCAGTTTCAAACTGCTGCCAATCCCAATATTTTTCAAAGCTCTGTGTATTGGGATATACTTGTTACCACAGTAATCCAGGGCTTTCCATTAGTATGATATTGATGAATTTGTCAGTGTAACAAGTACCATTTTAAAAGAATGGCTCAGTTGTATCATCTGGACTTTGCCATGCCTCCATTCTCCCCTTTCAGTAATGAGTTCTAATACACACTGCAAGAAGAAGAAAAAAAAACCCTAATTGCAATATAAATTGGTTTATATTTTGCTGTTATTTATGTTCATTGATTAAGCCGGGGCTGCATAATTTTTCACTTGAAGCAAACTGTTTCTGTTTAATCAGGCAATAATAGATTCATGCACTGTCGTTGTCAGTTTTTCGAGGTGTTACTGTGTTTTAATATGACAGTGTATCTGTAGCCTGTAATAAATGTAAAACAAGTAGTTTTTGGTCCCCATCTTTTGACTTTCAAATGAGGCACAGCAAATCCATGCAGAGCTGCAATCAAAGATGAAAGATTAATATGGTAATAAATATGAGAACCCAATCTGCACAAGAAAGGTGTCACAATAACGTATGCTCTGGCGTCTCTCAAAGGCATATTTGCCAACTCTCAACGGTTTATTACCTTTATCTTTTTGTTTTTGTTTTGTTTTTGCCTAAAACTAAAAGATTAAACTTAGATTAAAAGTGGCACATGTAGAAAGGTAACTCAGGCAGTCTTTAAAGTCCAACAGTCCAGGGAAGAACTGCTGAAGCAACTTGTTAAACCCTCCAGTAATGTACAATCTTCTAAAGTGGGGGTTATACCTTTGAAGATGTTCAGCTGTTGTTTTATTTTTATTTTATCCCAGATGTGGCTTTTACTACACCGCTTTAAGACAAGCCTTTTATCCAGACTTAATATTGAATTAATTATGGATGTATTTATAGTTTGATTTGGTTGTTGTGTGTGATTTGTGTATTAGGTAATGTATGTGTTTGTAACTACAGTTGTTTGTTCCTTGATATCGCACTCATGTAAATACTTTGCCTGGTAAAAAAAAAAAAAAAAAAAAATCCTTTAATTCTAATCAGATTTTTAAGTAGCCTGTTGCTTGGTGTTTTTTTTTTTAATACCAAGTTGCTGCCTACCACTGGCCTTGTTTTTTTTTCTGCATTTCTGAAAGTTTAGTCTGCCTTTTTCATGTAGTGATCGCCTGCAACCTACTGAGAAAAGCATCATCTTAGCAAGCCTTGGAGGGAAAAAAAAATATTCTCTTTGGAATACCATCCCCAATTCTGAAAGCCTTGGATTAATTGGAAAAGAAGAGGCTGTAGCAATCAATAGTCCACTTGTTGTGAACAAGTGAATTGCTCTTGTGTTGAGTGTAACTGAGCACTTGTATATTCTCGCGAGCAGCCTTTGTGTTTGATAAGGAGGTGAACGCTATGTAAGGGCCCTGTCTATTGAGCACTGCAGTAATAACAGGCTGTGAGTTCATTTTCTTGTGTAGAGGAGGGACAGAGGGTGTCCTTGTTTGAGGATAAAAGAAAGGGGTTTCGTTGAAGCCAAAGGGAGGAGGTACTGGCTGAATCAGAGAAGCTGGTTACATTGTATTCAGTTCCAGCAATATTGTGGGTGAAGCACACATTATAAACGTATTGCCATTGAGATTGACTTTAGGTGGAGCTCTCTCCAAACACAGTGTGCAGTCAAGCTGGTAAAGAGGACACAAGCAGCCCCTGAAGCCCCAAAAATAGCCCTACAGTTCAACTGGGCTGTCAAAAATAAGCTTTTGTCAAAATATGATTCATGTTCAAACCTCATATCTTAAAGACCATATGAGGTAGTGACTTCATTTTTGCAGCGCTACCTTGACATTCACCTCTGACCCAATATGACTGCCATATATGAAGTAATGTGACTTTTTATAATTGTGCATGATGGAGGCATGGATATTGTCTTCATATTTGGTGCACAGATGTATTGTAGGATTCTCTAGTTTCATGTGTGTTGTCCAGTAAAAACAAGTTTCAGTACAACATTGTATTAACTTCGGGCAATATCAATGGCACCTTGTATTATTGTTTTCTTTTTTTGAACATTTAACATTATGCCATATTTCAGAAACTGTTAAAACATATTTAATATACTGTATACCTATTCCTCTAAAGTGCAAAACATAGTTAATGCTTTGTGAATTGTGCCCTTTATATTTCAGTTTTAAACCCCATACAGTACAGAAAGATATATTCTTTTTCAATTTTATTTATAAAAAATTTTTAAAAAAACAGTTACACATTGTTTTGTGTGTGCTTTTTTTGTATACAGTTTTGGGATTTTCTATGTGTCTTAAAGCAACTTTCTGTAAGAGACTTGGAGAAAATGAAAGACTGGGCAGCAAGTTAGAAAAAAAAATTCAATTGTATTTATGGCACCCTGTCAGGATGTGAGGGCAGCCAAAGCTACCGGTTCTTATAGTGATGACTGAGGGATTAACCAGCTGTTAATTATCTAGTCAACCCCTCGAGCACATTCTGCTTTTCGCCGTCTTATTTTAAATACATAAATAATAATAATAATAATAATAATAATAATAATAATAATACATATTATGCACAGGGGCAGGGAGTACCCCATCACACCCCCCTATCTGTAAAGCTACAAGACAAAAATAGTTGTGATAAAGATTATTGGTGGACTGTCAGATTTAAGCATTGCGTAACATTGATGGTCTTTATCATAGTTTTTGTTACTTGGTAATTTTTTAAGTATAGCTGTGCCATAACTAAAATGTAATAGCACGCTAAATCTCACAGAACTGCAGTATTCTTCAGTTTTTTTTTGTTCTCCTGTTTTTCCCTATCCAATTCTCCCCCTACCGAAAAGACAAGTCTGCAGGATGTGAGAGAAGCGTAGCGCTCTCTCGGTCACTGGGTTAGCCGGGGTCAGAGAAACACTGAACCACCCTTGTCAGTACTGCTTAAAAGCCTTCACTGGGAGCAACCCATGCTGACACCAGGAGGCCTGGACCTCTCCAGGCTCTCAATTTAGACCTCTTTTTTTCAAGGCAATTGAGATGAGCAATGTTGCTATGGCAAGACAAGCCTGGCTGGGCTAATCCCACTTTGGCCTGGTCTAATGCTGCTCTACTGTACGGTTCAGCCAACAAGGGTCAGAGCCCTAATCCTCAATCCACCCTCACCTGCGCAGCCCCTGTGAGGAAATCTCCTACAAGAAGATTAATGGAGCGCACCACTGGAAAATCTTTTGGAGGTGTGTATGTGTTGTTAGCACACGGCCAGGAAAGCTTGTGTAAGGCTTTCCTAAGAAAGTGTTGGCTCTGTCTGATTCCAGAGTTTTGATCCTGTATTCTGTTATAAAGTGATACAATCTGTATTTGTAGGTGATTATTTCACCTGATAGATCTTTAATGATGGATCTGCACTGTGGTCTACCAATTGCAAACTGTCCTATCAAATAGAATGATTGTAATAATCTGGTTTCTGCACTGCTGTTACAGTAAGCACATGTAAACAGAAGTGCAGGTACAGGAATAACACACCATTGTATAACATGCATTTTGGTTATTCCTGCAGCTAAAATTGGAATGAAAGGGTAGATGGTATATATACTTGAACTCAGATTCTAGCATATCCTTAACATGTTTTAATTAGGCTAGATTCTTGAGTCATGTTTACAAAATGACATGTATTTTAAGATTTTTAGAGTGCAGTGAAAAAATGTATGTATGTTATAATGTATGTGTGTGTGTGTGTGTGTGTGTGTTTGACTAAATAAAGTTATTAGCTTGCTCTGTACTGTACATAGTAAGTCTTTCCAAAAGTTAATCATAGACTGTATTAAGGCCTACTTAAAACAAGCACTCATATGTTGGAATATATACCAGTGTCATGGTGTATGCTTCCGACAGTACTATCACCTACATCAACAGTATGTACATCTTTTTTTTTTTATAATAATACTAGTAAGTGTATGGATAGGCTGATAGGTCCCTCCACATACCCCACAGCCCCCTAACCAGTAGGAGAAGCAGTTCTTCAGATACTGCTTGTGCAAAACTCTTAAGTGTCACATAAGCATATACAATATGCCTCCACTGTATCCCAGTCTTATCCCCAGAAAGGGGTATTGACAGATAAGGTGGTCAAAAGATTTATAATGGTATCATCTTTTGAGATACAAAGACACACACGCTCATGTACTGCACCGTTCCTTAGCAGTGAAATGTATAATCAGCCTCTACAGTACTAAATGGCAAGTTCCATGAATTAAAAAAAATAAATAAATAAATATAACAATAAGCATGTTTTGATGTCACAGGGAAAGTGGCTTCTTTTTCCCAGAATGTACTGTTACTATAAATACAATCTTTTTGTTTTTTTCTCCCTTGCAAGAATGTAGTGAACGACCTTTATTTAGCAGGAGGTAATTGTGCAGACCCTGGCGAATGTCTGATTGCGATCTTTCTCTCCAAAGAGTGCTGTTTCAGCAAGGTTCCTTACCGCTCCATGGCAAGGTCCTCTCTTCATTTTCAAGGTGTCCTCATGCGGTGCCTTTTGGAAGGCTTTTTTAAAAAAAAAATTAAATGGATTCGCTTGATATACCTTCCAAATGGAGTACCTTGAGTGTTAATTCTGTTTCTGATAAAGATCCCTTTACCGTTCTTTTCATAATTCTTCCCGCAGATTATGAAGTACACAAGAAGGTTACATGTGGCATTTAATTCCCCCCCCCCTCACCTGCTCAAAAAATCTTCACACTAAAGACTTACAAAAAAAAAAAAAAGAAGAATCAATTTAATTACTATTCAAGTGTGGGGGAATGTAGAAGGGTTGAACACACCATCATTGAAGATAACTTTCTTCTTTCCATCTACAAAATAATTAATCTCTTTTCAAAGGGAAAACTGTATTCAGAACGCTTTATCGAGGCAGAAGGTCATCTTCAATATCTTAAAACAGTTAGGTAGAACTGTCCAATATATCATTGGCCTTTCACAAAT
The DNA here is from genome assembly GCF_902713425.1 of Acipenser ruthenus. Taxonomy (NCBI): domain Eukaryota; kingdom Metazoa; phylum Chordata; class Actinopteri; order Acipenseriformes; family Acipenseridae; genus Acipenser; species Acipenser ruthenus. The sequence continues at coordinate 23,586,017 of NC_081207.1, forward strand.
GTATGTGTTTGTGTGTGTGTGTGTGTGTGTGTGTGTGTATATACAGTATATAGATATATATATATATATATATATATATATATATATATATATATATATATATATATATATATATATATATATATATATATATAAGCTCTGTGTTTTCAGGTGCCTTGTAAGGATCTAATTTAGAGGCAAGTTGATGGCAACTTCATCACATCCTTAGACCTTTTTGCAATGAGTTTTGGATGTTATTTTTGCCAACGCGCCTCTTACACCCACAGCCTGCGACAAACGTGCTCATCTCCTCGTTTGTGCAACTGCAAGGCCCACGTACAATTAGATATAGTCTTAAATGACTTGCAGAGTTTGAAACATATATATATATATTTTTTTATCACAACTTGGGACTAACCGCATTCTCTGTAGCAAGATGTACCAAGCATTTAAGATCAAAATCTACAAACAAATTACATTGTAATCAGCATGTTTAGCTTTATAGTGTAAGGACCAAGACGAGAGTGGCTTGCATGGCATACTAAATAGCATATAGGTTCAAAACTAGTATTATTTTCCTCCTGTGCAAAAAAAGTGTTTGGGAAATAGCTGATTATGTGTAGTTACTAATGTGGTCCACTCATCCAGTGTGTGTGTGTCCTAACACTATTGACTGACCTTTCTAGTTTTATTGCAGTGCATGTTGGGAGGATCCCCTAGAGCAGTAACAGTGTGGTTTGTGGCTATATAATATATCAGCGACCACCTTTACCGTTACTGTTGGTGAGAGATAAGAACGAGACATGCCACCTACAGGTTTAAAATAGTACGTATGTGAGGTGTCTTCTGGTGGGAGGTTTCTTTTAAGTAATAATGTACATGCATTTATGATTCATTTGGAGAAAAAAAGGACACCTACCTTATTTTGTGTGGGATTGAGATGTGTATTCAGTAATTGTGGGCTTATTATAAACGGGAACAAATGCCATACCAGGTTGCAAAGTTTCTTTGTGAGCTCAGAATTGTTTCTCGTTTTTAATTTAACCCTTCAGTAACTTGTGAAATTACCAGAGAGCTACTTGTTATTACAAACTACTGTAAATAAAAGTGATTAGCGGTACAGCTTCACGTTTTCAGTGCTCTTGGAACAGGGTTGAAGATGGTGTTAAGCTGTTCTTCATTTCTAGTTTCTTACAAAGAGGCTGCATATAATATCTACTGGTGCTGCATCTGTGATAATGGTATTTAATCACAGATTGATATCTTTTTTTGCAAGTGTTTTATAATAAGCAGCCTGTGGTGGGGTGCCCCGCTCCTGTGCATATTTTGTGTTTTATGTTTTATGTGGTGTGTTATTGCTGGTGTGTATGTACTGGTGCATGAGGTATAATATGGGCTGTGTATCACAACTGATTAACAAATATATGTGTGTAGTTAGGCACGGGGATTGCACACTTCACATGCAGATACACTGTGTAGTAGTATGTGGGCACCAGAATTGCGAGTGAATGATTAATTATCAATTGAATCCCGGCACAGCTGTATGTAGAGAGGCACAAATCACTCACTCAGGGTTGGTGTTCAGTGTGGAGAGAGTCAGGAGAAAATAATTAAAATGTAACAATGGCTACTTGTGTGGGAGGACCCTCATAATAGTTATTTGAGTTCATCCACTGTTTGTTTGTCTGTCTCTTTATTTTGGCCAACGTGCCATTTTGTTTTGTGTGCAGTGTTTTGTTTTGTTTTGTTCAACTGTTTTATTTGTTTATTTATTAAAACATGCAAACAGCGCAATCATTCACTCACCATTCTGTGTCCATTACTTCCTGGCCTGACGTCACCACACGAGCCATCGTGTCACACAGCCATATATTGATATTTGTACACAGTGCTAATAGTTGGGCTCCCTGCTTTAAATTTATATTTCACATGAGAACACATTCTTTTTACTCTCTGAAGGCAATCTTTTCTGTTAAAAGATTTAATAAGAATTATTGTGGGCAGTTTGTTTTTATAGAACACAATTTAAAGGTAATTTCATACCGCTCCTGTAATCTGCCCAATAATGTGCTTCTATGCTTAATAACATATGTGTAATTTGTATGGCAAAGAATTGAGTGCCCAGTCAATGCAAGGTTTGCACAAAAGAATCACGCAATCACCTTAAGCTAGAATAACATATTGAAAGGGATTTAGTGAACAAAATGATCCTCCAGTGGTGTATATTGTTCTCCAGTACTCATTTTTAACTCTTGTTATATGCTGCACTAGAGGTATGAAAAATCGTTTTGCATTGTTATGAACTAACTCATGGAATTCTCTCAGTTTTACTGGACCAAATTCAATTAGATCTATAGAAATAGCTATTGCAGCTTTTGGAACTAGTACACAGATTTGTCATAGCTTATATATGTGTGTGATGTTTACTTAGATTATATTAATTGATTTAAGCGATATATCTTTCATGATATTAATAATATATGTTATTCTGTGCCTGTTGCAGGGTGCAAACTCAGACTCAAGCAGCATGCAGATACCATTTCTTACCACATAGGTTTAAGTAAATTACAAGGTACCTCATTTAACCAAAGAAACAACTAACACTTGCTTGTCGGTGCCCAACAGAGCAGGAAGTCAGTAACCTTTCAACTCTGTTACCTCTAGCACAGAAAAACGATAAGCTATTTTCTATTTCGAAACAGAATAGTGTTTTAATGACATTTTAATATTTTCCTTTTAGTCTGGTCTGCATGGACACATAATCTATTACGTATAGTTAAGATGGATTTTAAAAATTAAAGATTAACCAATCAAGTTAACTTTACTAATTACTTTTTGTGTTAATCAATTACACATATCTGCCTAATATTAAATTAATAAGCACTAAATACAATGAATCAATGCTTAAATCAAACCTCACATCAGTGTAAAATGCATGTGTGAATTTATGGCACAACTTATTTCAATGTAAAATGAAAACTACAATTCTATATAGTGTGGGACTCATGTATGTTATCAATTGTTCACATGATCTAATTAATTGATTAAAGAATCATAAGGATACAAACCTGAAATAGTTACAAGCAGAAACCTGAACTTAGAAAGCTTTGCTGTTTGATATAAACAGACTTGGGTGATAACTGTGTGCCCTCTAATTAACATAGCGAGTGGAAATAGAATTGATATGTCAGCCTAACATCACCGATTCCCTGAAAGTGACTTCCAGTCCAGTTTATTTGAAACCACGATCAACTATGGCCTTTGATCTTTAAAATATGGGGTCATCTGTGTAACCTTACCCCCACCCACAAGGGTGTGGTGTAAGAGTGGGCTAACTTTTTAATTATTATTATTATTATTATTATTAATATTATTATTATTATTGTTGTTGTTGTTGTTTTGTATTCGTTACCTATGCTTCTAGTGGGCTCTGCCTTTATACCCCTGTTTATTAATTTCAATTGATGCTAGGTTTTTCATTTGTAAATGTCTACACTTTAATTGTATGGCACAGCACCAAAACAATCTACTGCTTATGATTTATAATAGTCATTCATGTTTTTTTTTTGTTTTTTTATATATATATATATATTTATATATTTTAAGACAAATGCTTCTAAAAAAATGACAAAAAAATCACAAAGAACTTGAAAAAGAGAGAATCAGACTACCATCCTGTGTAACCATAGTATAGGGGAATATAGAATGACATAAAAGAGAAATACAGTATATTACAATTGGAATGTTCCAATTAAAAGAGGACAGTTGGAAGCACTGTATCTTTAAAATGTAATGAAGGAGCAGACACTTTGTATAGTGGGAAACCAACATATTTACTGTGGTGTCCCACTGGGTTACTAGTCTCTGTTGTGCATCCTAATTATGAGACTAAACATTAAAATAGCCCAAATCAAACACAAAAAAGAGGCTAAAAACTGCATACTTTAGGGTGCTCTGTGCCCTGAATTGGTCCTACTGTGAATTTGCTAATTAACAATCATGCTATACATATTTTTTTTTCTGAAAATATTGTGTTGGGGTGAAATTTAAATGTTCTGAGAAGCTTGTAAAGCATCATGTTTTCAGGTAACAGGGCTCAGTTCAATAAATAGCAGATTTCAAAAAGAATAATCTTTACTGTAATCAAGTAACAGTAATTTGTGTCTGTGGAAAGACTGAAAATGAAGTTGCTTGAAATAAGTTTTCGATTTTTTATTTGTAATTTTTGGAGAAATCAAACAAGAAACTACTACATGCAAACTGAATCAAATTCATTATATTCAGAATGTATTGATAATACCGGTAGGTGTGGCTTGAACAAACAGGTCTTCAATTAAAAAAAAAAAAAAAAAAAGGTGACAGTATGACATTCAGAAGGGAAACTAGTGAAATTACATTGGTAGAAATGCCCCAGATGGTTCCTGACCAGTGTGAAATAATAATAAAAAATCTAAACAATTGTAGTTATGTGAAAAAATGTATAAGGATATAGTGCAAAAGAGGCAGCAACAATATATGAGAATATATTGAGTTCTGTGCACTTAATCATCTGATCCATTTTAAAACGTTTTTTGTAAATTCCACTTACAGTCAAACTGTTTTAATATTAATGAAAGCTAATTGCATGGGGGGGCATTAATCTCAGTGGATTTAAATGCAATCTTCAATAACTAATAAGTGAGACGGTTTAGTTGTATTACTGATAACTGTGATGTTAACCAAAGTGGTATCATCCCATTTTCTGTCTGGGACTTTTCATTTTGATAATAATAAGCAGAGGGTGACATTAACAAGAGTCTTACTAAACAAGTTTATCTATATGTATCCTCATTTTTTTTTTTACCCACAATACTATTATTATGAACTCATCTACCTAAGAGTTTATCTGGAAACCAAGTCTAAGTGAGCTGTCCAGTGCATTGCATCATATAAGTAATACATGAAGGTATACATGTGGTGTATCTGAGTGTTATTTATAGGCTAGCCATTAATTTCATGTTTTTTAACCACTGGTATCATATACCAAACATATTTCATGTTGTAAGGCATCAAACATAGCATATTTGGGATAAAACACTGGAGCTTTGGTTAAAGCAAACCACACTTAAGACAACTTGACTGATGGAGACTTAAAAGGTGCTCGGGAGGCTAGGGTTGTAAACAGAATTCAGGCTAAAAAGCAGAGGGATCCCCATAAATGTAACCACCGTGCAATGTTTTGAAAGTAGTGTAGGGTTAAATTAAAGAGACCATCTCTTTTTCATAAAACAACATCAATGAAGATCTTGACACTAACGTTTTAATTTTTTTACACCTGTGTGTGATACAAGTATAGTACAATGAAATTGGATTTTCGGTGAAAGAGCTTGGAGAAATGAATTAAGGCTAAAAAAATAAAAATCTATAAATAACGTGTGCAGTATACACTAGTTAACTATTCAAATTAAGACGGACTTCTTTAATATCCGTTTACTGTGAATCTGAGGTAATAATAGCAGGCTATTGTTGATGTAAAGTACAGCCCCCACCAATTTCATTATCTATATTTCTGAAAAAGAACAAGAAAGCAAATGTTTTTACAGAAAGTGTTAAAGCACATTGGTGGTAATGGTTACTGGTGGGCAGTACAGAAAGTGTAAGCAGTCTACCATTTCATTATCTCCTTATCTGAAACCAGAATTACTCACTGAGGGCCTCTCTTAATAAAACTCCATGCCTGCCTTGCATCTGAATCCCTGCTAAACCCTTCACTAAACCCCCATTCAGCTAGTTTTGTCGCTTTTGCTGCACAATTCTTTTCTCATTTTGTGAAACACAGGCCTTTTGTAATATTAATATGCATCAGTAGGCCACCTCAACTCGATACATAAGTGCAGTAGAAATTGATTTTCTCTAAATGTGTTTTAGATTTCATTCACCTTGTGTGTTTTCTTTTTTTTTTTCAATGGTGCATTTGCATAGAACTAATCTTTGTGGAAGTAAATTTAGAGGGCATCCAACTTGTTTGGAACAGTACTCGAAGGACATTTTTACATGTAATCTTTGACTATACTGCTGAGGGAGGGGAAGTCTTAAAGCTGCAGCGTTTTTGTTATTTTTCTTCCTTGTTTTGTTTTTATTTTCTTTAGTTAATTAACTTTTAACACTCTCCTCCCTCTGTTGCACGAGAGTAGAATTTGTATATCCCGTGTAAGATATTTTTTTTCTTTGGTTTAGTTTTTCTTTATATATTTACTTATTTTCATCTTTTCATTCTCCAGCGACAATTCTGGTTGAGGCCCAAACTTTTACCAAACTTGCCAAACTAGACAGGGAAAAAGATGTGTTTTTTACTCATTTAAAATCCACAGCAATGAAACTTTACTTGTAGAAGCACCAAAGCAGTGGCACAGGAACACATTTTTAAAGTGGGAGTGCTGAAAGCCATTAAACAAAACTGTAACCGCCTGTATATGATGGAAGCCATGCAAAGCCAGCTGCCGCACCCCCAGTACCCCTAGTTCCAGCGACCCTAGTTCCAGCGCCCCTGGATTAGTAAATAAACTGGCTAAAATAGACACCATTCATTGTAAGCATGGTTTTGTCTGGAGAAAATGTAAATCTGCGGAATACAGTCTTTTCACAGTTACACACAACACATCTTGACAGATGACATCCTTCATTTTATTGTATTTGTTTCAGAGCAGCAGTGCTAACAGGCTAAATGACTGTTTAATACTCATGTATATGTACATTACGATATAAGCTCAGACATTAACATACTGGGCAATTACTTTAAAGAGTAATTACTTCAAATTACATTTCCATAGTTGTAAATCACAGGCTAGTTCAGTGTCTATTTAGATCCATCTCCATCTAGGGCTTCAAGTTTCTTAGATTTTTAAAATGTACATTATTATTGCTGTCAATACACATTACCTGCTCAATAGAGGGCACAAAGTGTATGTGTATATATGACTATAAACATCATATGCAAGTGTAGTGATAAAAAAGAAAACATGTGGAGCTACTTACCATAATCTTTTACTGTTTTATTTTGCATATTTGCTCTGGGAAGGTGTTACACTAATAACAACATTTCCTGATTAATATAAACTGCACCACCGCTCTGAATGAAAATGAGGGGTCATTATCCTTCTCCTCCAAAGTAATGCCCCCTAATGTTCATGAGGTGGCAATGAAAGGACAGGAACAGTTCATGAAGGTTATTTTACTCAGTATGAAATGCAAGAAAACAACATTGTGCAGCTGCTTTCCACAGAACCATGCACAGCACCAGTCCTTTGATGATGTCATTGTCACATGATTTTGACCTCCATGTAAAAATGTTTCTTGTCTACTAGAAGCATTAGGTTGTTTGTGTTTTGTCACATAATATATCACCTGTTCTACCCAGTGTCCTATGTTTAACTTTTAATGCAACCAGTTTGTTGGGTTACTCAGTTTTTTTTTTTCTTACAGTTTTGTCGAATTAACCAATATTATTTCATCTGCTTTGTTTTCTTAACGCCTTTATCATGTCAAATTTAGTTGAAAAAAAAAAACCTGACCGAATGCACTCAGAGGAACATACTGCTGTCTTACTGCAATGAAGTGTATTGTGGTACAGTTTTTATTTTATTTTAACACAACTGTTGTGTTCAGTACTGTACTACTTTATTCTACAGGTTCCATAGTTGCGAAGTTGCAATATCCAAAATTTGGCAGTATTAGAACTTTTCTGTAAGGCAGAAATCACCAAATTGTTTTTAACATCAGCTTGCTTTACAGTGATGTGAGTTTGAGTGCCATCTGGACTGATTCACAAGTAGAAGATTCTTAATCATTCTATCTGTGAAACAGTCGCAACCAATCCAGCTCCTGCACACTCATCTGATCTACATATTTATTGTGCTCATGCCTTCTTATGAAATTCCAGTAAAGTGTTTGGTAAATTAGATATTTAGTACGCTACAAAGGTAAGAAAAGACCCACATAAAAAAAGAAAAAAAAAATGATCACAGTTTTAAGACCACTGAATTGCAGAAGACATACTGCCAAGCCCCACTCCATCAATCGGTATAGGAATATACATATATAGATCAAAAGATTGATGTACAGAAATAGGCTTGTGTTTATAATACAGTATTTCGTGTACATGCACACAAAAATAATATTTTGTAACAATATATGACAGCTTTGATTTACAATACGTAGGTCCTTCAGACAGAGACATATCATATGCCATTATTAATTGACTTTGGTCCTTAAAGTATGTATAGATGTGTATTTAGAAACGTAATATGATTTATAAATGCCAGCTGATGGTCAGTGTTCATTATTCAGATTTAGCTTTCACTGTGGTGATAACAACATTCAGACACTTTGTGGGGCTGTGTGCTTTAGCTAAAACCTTATTTAATGTGTGGCAGTATGTAGTGACGAATCTAATTAGCTTTACTGTTGACTGAGCACTTTGTTGAGGTGGCTGAAGAAAATGCAGGTTTTACTGTATTGAAATTTTGCAGATCCTTAATTCTAAATAAAAAAAAAAAAATTACATTTTAATGTTTTTTCAGGTTTGGAAAAAAAAAAAAAACTACTCTTTTGTTACTACAGTAGCATTTCTAGTGAGCTGTCTAAATTGTGCTTCCATCAAACATCCAGTCCCTTTATTCACAGGGTGGAAGTGTGTGTGTTTTTTTTCTTTTGGAACGCAGTTTGCTCTTTTATCACCTTAAAACCAACTAGTATCTTATTTCCCCGTCGCAGTAACCGAATCATTCAAAACTACCCTCTCGAAGGACAATAACTCTAATAGCTTCTGTGAGTTTCCTATTTTTGGCTGGTTCCTGTATAAACAGACTAATCTAATGGCTTGTCTTTTTTTGGCACAATTTCAAAAAATCACTCATTTCTAGTGCGTGAGGAAAGCTCGCCAAGAAAAATACAAGTACTTTTTAAACAGTGGATGCCAGTCAAAAAAAGGGAAAAAAATAAGGGAGCATTGTTACAGAAGTGTATGCAAAGTAAATACAACCTCACCCCAGGGTCTGCTGTGGCGTGCTGCAAGACTTAGGTGAATAGTGAGAGGAAACTAAGAACCTGAAACGTGTGTGTGGTGGCCGGATAATCGGTCTTCCGAAATAAGTGGAAATAAAGTCTATTAATTGTCTAGTATTGCTCTAATGAGAATGTAATGAACAGTGCGGTGTGATACATTGCCATTAAGAATTCTGAATTTCTGACCTTGTCGGGTGAGAATTAAATTAAAACATCTACTAGCTTTTGGAATAGTGGTTAAAAGGTACAAGAAGTAAGAACATTTTTTAAAGCATTGGTTTTTACACTTGTAAGCACATTAAGCATGCATTAAGACAATTTAAATGAAAAATGAAGTATTATTATGCATTTTACCATGCGACATTAGCTAAAACATTATATCTGATAAAAGAGAATGAGAACCCGGTCATGAAATGTGTTGCAATAAGAAATTGTGGTAGATAGACAGAATTCTACAAAAAAAAAAAAAACAATCAATGAGAACCCTTGGTGGTTGTTAGGTTAATCATAACAACTCTTTTTCATGGTGCCTAAGATGCTTTCTTGTAGTCATTTTTTTGTAATTAGATAAATAGTGTACCTAAAACCCTTGAATCAGTTGCCCTATACTTATATGTGTTCTTAAATTAAATATATTAGATAGGTTGGTTCACCTCGGCATTTAGAGTGATTCCAATTGATACACATTCATCTTTTGAAAATCTGTGAGCCTTTAGGTGCACTTTTAAATGCTGTATCAATGATGCCAATCCAAGCACATTGGCTGCCGTGTGTTGCTGGGATATAATTAATTCATGGCAAACCTACTAAGCGGTGCAAGTGCATTTGAATACTATTCCAAGGCTTCCCCTTTAACAATTCTGCCCCTTCCTCTCAGTAGTGCTTAGTAATATGTCCCCATGCCTGTCAGCTAAAGGGGTTGCATTGGCGATATAATACCCAGCTGCTCTTTACAGCCCTGTTGAAGTGGTGCCTGACTTTTCCAAATGGCAAAGATAATTGCCATTGACTGTAATAGAATTTGAACATTACAGCCACTTGACGTTACGTTAATGGTTGTGACTTTTTGTCTGTGCCTCAAAGAGATGGTGTCTGATGGTTAGGGTGCAAGCGCAGGGTACCCTCACACCATTTTATTTATCAGAAAACTGTGCTGTTCTCTCTCAAAGAGGACTTTGAGGCAGTTATCTGAATGCTTTTAAATGTCAACTTATACCATTTTCAAATTCTTATTTCTATTAATGTTGATGAAACTGCAAAGTAGAGCTGAAGTTAGTTGCACACCATGAAATATGAGTCAGTGATAACATGACAAATGTTTAATTGCTTGGTTGTTAAGTGGCAAAGCTACTCTATAAAGTAATACAAAGCAATATAATTTAATGCTGTATGCTATAATGTTATACAAGCACTGAAATTATACAGTAGGTGATTTAAAAGAATAAGAAAACAAAAAAAGACAGGTGAGAGATGGAGATTAAAATGTTGACCCTTTCTTTGTAATGAATAATTTTGTATGATTAAAAATCATTTTGAATAAAATGTATATTTTATAATCAACATGTCAGATTGTTTCTATAGGATTGTGGGGGGAGTAGTTCTGTTTATTTACAAGCGGGGTCTGTTGTTGTCTGCCGCCACCGCCTTCTCCCTTCTTCCTCCTTTTCTTGCAAGTCTAACATTTTCTGTGAACATTTTGCTTGGATCCTTCATATTGTTGCACTCACTGTTTATTATTGTGACATACCAGGTATCTGAATCATTCCTTCCTGCTGGTAATGGCAGAGTTCGGTTCCGACCGGATACTGTGGAGAGGGTTAAAAACTAGTAGCGGTTGATGCATATAATTAGTTGGTTGCTTGCAGGCATGGGTGGTTCTGTATGACATTCTGTGCTGGAGCTAGAGCACCGTGATACATGTTGCACCATAGCGATATTGTGGGACTACAATACCTGACAAATGTGGATTTCACATTAAGTTTGCTTGTACTGTGCACTTTATTTGTACGCAATGAATGCAGTTTGGATTTATTATAATTCCTAATCATGTCCTCCATTACACCCATGCTGAAGAAAGTAAATGCATCAAAATATGGTATGTTAAGCTTTTAAAGTTGTGATGTTATAAACTAAAATCCCCTTTGCTATTTCAATAAAGAATAACACCATGACAGTCAGACTAGAATGCTCTTGTACCGGGAAATTATATAAAAGTGATGTTGTTATTTAATTAGAGTTGTCATTTCATTGCTGATGTAAAGGTTTGTCAATTTCACCCTCGTAGCACTCCCTGTATGTTCAGCAGAAATGGATTGCATTGAAAGTGTGGATGTTTTCAGACCTATTCAAGTTTTTTTTTGTTCTTTTTCTATGAATGTCAGAAAAAAATCTAATATTCTAACCGTTACTCTTCGTTATGTTCTGTGATTCTGCCGTACAAAAAAGTGCATAAATTATATCCTTTGAAGTTATTCTAATATTACCTTTAATCTTGTGAGCCTTGAAATATTAAATATTTAGTCATATACTCTACAAAGTGTACAGCCTACAAGAGAGGTATTTGACCCTTAACTGTGTTGTGATTTTTAGTAGATGGATATGTGCAGATATCTATCTGTGTGCTTCCACTGTTCTTTCATTATTTTGGATACTTTTTTCAAATCAGCAGCCTCATTAGGTTAGTTACTTTAAAAAAAGCCCCCCAGTAAAGGGGTACTTGAATCATCTGGAATCTCATACTTATGTATGTGCTGTATTATTCTCTGTTGTTTTTCTGCTAGATCGGTGTAACCTCTATAGACTACCTGAAGTCCCCAGAAAGAGAGAGAGAAATGGAGCGAGAGATAGAAAGAGGATATTTAACTTTCTAACGTTTAACCATTTACCTACAATTGTTCTTCAAGGAAATACATTTAGTAAATTATACATTGTGTATTTATCGTTATGTACTATGCTTGGTTAATAAATAATGATGCTTCTTGAGAAACCTGTAGTGATTTTGAAAGTGGTTTTACTCCATCTCCCAGCAGCCTTGTAAGGGAATATGTATGTAGCAGTTATAAAGGGTAGAATCTGAATTAAGAAACCAAGGAACCTGAAAAAACAAGGTTACCAAAAACTTTGATCTTTCTTGTGTGCTCTTTTCACAATGGTGTGTATTTGTAAAATAAATATAGTGTCTCATAAAAATATTTCAATAAATTGCCAGAGTTTATGAGACTACAAGGCTGCATCAGAAATAGGAAGTGGAGAGGTTCAGAACAAATGGTATGAAATCAACTTCCTATCTGAGCAATTAAAAAAAAAAATATATATATATATATATATATATATATACTGGTATATTCTTTGATTTGAAAAATATATCTAGACGTTTACCCAGAATAAAATCCCTTGTGATGCAAAATCCCTCCATGTGTATTGTTTTTATGAAGCAGAAAGCAGCAGTTTTGTTTTCTGTATTATTCTTTGTCGGGTGGGGGGTAGATAATTTATCAAAGAAAGAAAGAGAGGAAGGGTAAATGAAAGAAAGAAAATAGAAATCCCCCAGTGTATTTAGTCAATTATTTCACAAAGCCAAACAATTCAAGTGGGTCATATTTCTATTTTTTTAATGCAGACAGATAAAATATACACTGGCTCTTAATGAAACCTACTCTAACCCATGAAGAGGAATAATTTAGACTCCCAGTTAATTTGAGTATCGAACCGAAATCACACAGCTGCTTCACGCCGCTTTGCTGGAAAGCAAAATTAATTTCAGTGACCAAGTCGAATGGCGTGCCGCTCTGTCAGGTAATTAGTCATCAGCATTTAGCTACTCAGGGCCTATCACTATGTTAATCCATACATAGACCCCCAGCTTTTTGCCCAAGTCACTCGGAATATTGCACAAACCCTAAGAAGGGGTGATGGAGATTTTCCTATTTCCATTTTCTGTTCCTATTTCTGTTCCTATATTTTCTGTTCCTGTTCAAATTGCTTGTAGATTAAACACCATAGCAATATTAATAATAATAACATCAAGTATTATTATTGCTCAGTGCAAGAAAGGCATTACTGTACACCACACACTTTCACTCCAGCCTCAATATAAAGAGCTTGCAGTCCATTGAAAGACACTGCATGATACATCAGAGAAGTGCAGTCATTTTAATAGGCTTATATTAGATCACCTCTTTGGCAAAGAATTGAAACAGGTTGAAGTATGGAAACTGCCCTAATACTATGCTGTTATGCCAAGTTTGTAGTTCTTTCTCTTTATATCAGGGTCTTCACAAAGAATCGGGGTGGTTGAGATGCACCCTCAGTTTCTTATAGGGAACAGTATTCCAGTTCAATCCTCTGAATCCTCTACAGTTGTCAACAGGTAATTTGCAATTATATATATATAGCAAATCAGACAAAACTCTGTATTTCCTATTTAGATTACCTTAAGGGCAAAAAAATAAATAAATAAAATGAAGAATGCTGTGCCTGGAACACGACTGCACAACACTTATTGCACAATTAGCTTTCGGCAGGTTCATTATTATTCAGAAATGCAGATGCCATGCAGGTTGCAGGTAGTGTATCATTCAAACATAGGCATTGCTGGAAAGGCATTAAACCCCAGCTCTAGTTAGAAGAAATGGCTGAACTGGCAGTCGGCTGTGTTTTAGATATTCGTGCGTCTCTAGCTGTGCTTGAAGCTTCCTGCCAACTTTATACCATATGAAAGGAAAATGAAGATGGGCCATATGATATTGATTAAAATAAACATTACAATAATCATTATTAATTACTGGCTGTCCTTCCCTTATTAGCAATTGATATACGTATATTTATTTTAACTACAAGCGAGTGGGAGTGCCTGGATGGTGATAACTGGTGCTCACAATGCTCCATTCATTTCTATCAACAGGACCCTGGCTGAGAGACTGCTGAATTATTAAACATGTCCTACCACCGTGGCTCCTGAAATAGAATATTATAACACATGATAGTGTGAACAATTAGCAGAGTGAGTGAAAGTAAACAGACCCACAGTGTGAATTCCAAAATGACATATTATTAGGACTGGCCCTTGATTAAAGGGAGATGAAGATTTTTCTTCATTAAATAAACTATTAAATTAGTTTTTGAGCTACCATACCTAATTTGAAAATCCAGAAATATGTCCTTGATAACACATTTTTCAAATATGAATATCCAATCAACTTTTACATCAATGCATGCAAATAAAATCTATCTATCTGTCTATCTATCTATCTATAGTTGCTTTACATATTTTCTCATGGCACTAATGTTTCAGTAGCTTCAAGTTCTGTCCATAGTACTAAAGTTTAATGTATCTCTCAGCTGGCATGTGAAGTTCTGCACAATTGGCCCATGGAGTTTGAACTCTGACCTTTTGAATTGACATGGCAATTTGAAGTTGCTTCTTACTAAACCCATACCCATGTATATTGATTCTTGAGCTATAGATGCAATATAGTGAAGACATCCTACAGTAAGTACATGGTTCTCAATGAAAATAGTGTAAATACTGACAGCTGTCAATCTCTTGGTTAATTGACAAGCATAGACACTCTTGCTTTGGACCACTTCCCCTGTTAGTTTTGCACATAACTGTCCCTAAGCATTCGCAAGATGTCTCACCTGGCGGTTTATTCAGTGTTCTCTAAACTGAAGCGCTTGCAGCATATAATTACATATAATTACAAGTGGTAGAATCCAAAGCATCAATAAATTGCATCAGATTTATCCCAAGGTCACTTTAAGGTGTCCTGCTTAAATGTTCCTATTTATTTTGTAAACCCAATTTTTCTAACCCCGCTACCGTATATAAGCTCAACCCTTGGGCACACAGTCTAAATAGCACAGTTTAAAAGACAAAATGCAGACAGTATTCAAAAGAACTGTAAAGCTAAGTTGTGATCTGCCTAGTCTGGAAGGCAAATGACCTCTTTCTATTTCAGTTTAGCCTCTAGTTCTTACAGTCAGTAGTCCCAGTTTTTTTTACTTCCCTCATTTAACTGCACTGAAGCTGTTCAGCAGTGTTCACTTCCTTATTGTAATGTGTACATCCTCCACCAAACACACATACACAACTGACCCAGAAGTGCTTTAAATTGCCATTAAAGTCAGGTGGCCACTGAATTCAGGTGACCATAAAGAAAAATTTTTAGTTTATTAGTATTGGGTAAATATGAAACGCATCTTTCCCTCTCCAGTGCTTAGTTATCATCAACATTTAATGGACATGAAACCAAAGATTACCTTGGGCATGACTTATGTAATATCAGCAATTTGTTAATCTATCATTAATCTTGTCATTTTTATTTCCTCTATCAAGCATTTGCCTTTTTTTTTTTCTTTTACCTGTGAGACACCCATGGGGTAAAACTGAGACATCTTAATTTCCCAGGCTTCAACATTCGGTAGAACGTTTCTTGCTGCCAATACTCATTTAGTGATTGAATTACATTATGCATGTGTCTATTTTTTATTTATTTATTTTTTACCCTGGACGCCAGTACTTTACATTAGGCAATGTGAGCGACTTCTGTTAGTATATAACAACATATAATTACACTGCACTCTTTCTGTACTTAGTGCTACATAATTAAGAAGTGTTACACATAAGTCAGTTGATAACCTACTTTAGCCTCAGTTGTAAAATGAAAGCTATGATGCCTATCTAGAGTGCAATCAAATACTACTTACAATATTGAGAAACAAAAATGGCCATGTGGACCATGACCTTGATGGACAGGAGACAGGAGACAGGCGCCACTGAGAGCATAAGCCCATAAAAAGTATCTGAAATGCTGATCAGCACCTATGCAGCAGAATTCTGGAAATAGACACACTAAGGAACACTCCCTCTTAAAAGATTGTTTCACATAGCAATCCATGAGTTGTGCATTTTCTTAACTCATTCACAGCTCTTGTTACGATTCTGCAGATGGACTTTTTGTTTATAATGCAGTTTCTTCAGTTCGTCCCTGAAGGTAACACTACAGATGTTCATGTTTGTCTGAGCATACAGTCACCCTTTTTTTGAATTTCACAAAGAACATGATGTGCTATTCTGCTTTAATTGGGTATAGATGAAGGAGACAGAGTAAAATATCTTTACACACATAGAACAACAGGGAGGAGGAAGCTTCTGTAGACTGTGCCTTCTGAGACTGTTGAAAGTGAAGAAAATTCAGTTTGAAAAATTCAACAGTCCAGTGATGGGAAGAGCTGTGAAAATGACACTGAAGCAAATAAAGGGCAGGGCACAGGTTTTCAATAGCCAGTAGCTTGATAATTGAACCAACTTTTGTAAAATTAAAGAAGGGAGTGCTGGGTGTTTTGACCTGCCAAAGGACATTCACAGATCTCCGGATGTAGTTACCCCTCTTCATTGTATTTCATTCATGTGCTTGCCCTTTTCAATTTAAATAATACACCTTTGATCATTTTGGTCTGTTAACGTTAATATATACATAACTGACTTGGATCTGTCAGACCTCATTGAAAATAATAGGTGCGATCAGCACCCGGGTTAAAAATAAGCACACCAGGGTTTTTTTTTTGTTTTTACCTCATTAGAAAGTCTTTCTGTAGTCACACTAATTTATAATGTTGCATATCCCAGTCCCCGGGCAGGGCATTTCTTTTTTCCTTTCAATACTGCATTGATTTCCTGTATGGCTTCATCTACCTAATACAGAGTGGGGCTGCACTCTTACTGTATTTGACTGAACTTATCAAACATTCATGATACCAGCGCTGTAGCTAGGGGATCAGTCAGCATGTATTGCCTTTTACTTAGTAAAGCAAGTTGCAATTTAGTTGTAGGTCATACCCTGGGTCTTCTGAAAGGATTTTGTTCCTAGAGGGAAATGCATTCTCTTTTTATACTTTTACTCCTTTCTTCAAGAATTTTTTTTTTTGTGTGATTTTATTAAGCCTCAATAAATAACAAATAAAAAAGCTTGCCCAGCTGGAACATTAAACCATGTAGAAAAGGTAGATTTTCTGTCTTTTTTTTTTCAAAATAGTTTTATAGGTTGTTATAGGAATAGCGTTTGCAAGCTCAAAACTGATTTCGAAGGGCATAGTGAAATATTGGGGATGCAATCTGTTTCTAAAAAGACAGATGTGTACTTTTTAACATATGTATAGTACATTATAGCATGGTGAAGCCTTGTGAATTCATGGTCACGCACCAGCAAGAATGGTATACAGTTAATTGTGGTGAAGCATATTCAGGGTATATACAGTAAATGATTAATAAACAGCAAAATAGCGTTGCACATTTAACAATGTTAAACTATGGGAGAGACAACAACTCGCTCATAGCAAGGTATTGCTGCGTGCAGCTTTGTAAATAAATCATGTTAAATCTCTGTGCAATGGGTATTTCCTGCAAAGAAAGATTAACAGTCAAAACAACGTAAAGAAAATGGAACGCACAAGTCTGCAGATAAAAATGATTTGGTGTTTTTCTTGTTTTTTCAGATGGTTTAAGATAAATATTTAGTTATTAAAGCGTAGCTGAAATTGACTGTGTCATGCATCAGCCTAATAGTCGCGGCCCCGGTTCAATACAGGGGACTTGTGGAAGGTTTTCTTAATGAAAGAACTGACGTTTTCTGTGCTCTGGCTACATTCATCAGACTATACAGTGTTCATTATATACTACAAAGGGCTGCCAATGTGAATGGTTAGGCCCATCTATTAACTGTACATAATTGGGAGTAGTGGATTATGGAAATAACATGTTTAGGAAAATAGGACGCCAATAATGCATCCATATGGAAGAGATCTATATCGGAATACACTTTCCAAATGTGTTTGACAGCAGAGATATACAGAGACAGTCAATGTGCTTTTTCTTTCGAACATCCAAAATGTTTTATAAGGAATCCATAGCCAAATACAG
The DNA here is from genome assembly GCF_902713425.1 of Acipenser ruthenus. Taxonomy (NCBI): domain Eukaryota; kingdom Metazoa; phylum Chordata; class Actinopteri; order Acipenseriformes; family Acipenseridae; genus Acipenser; species Acipenser ruthenus. Next base: position 23,603,958 of record NC_081207.1, read on the forward strand.
TTTTTACTGGAAGATTGCACTATATATCAGGTATTCCTGATAACAATGGGTTAAACTAGGTCTAAAAATTAAAGTACTTTAGGACAACTTGAAACCTTTAATTGTGAGTCATTTTCCGCTGATGACCCTGAGTATATGGGGCACATCTGAAAATATTTTGCTTTTGGTTTTGGTTGGGGCCTGCTGCCACCCCTAACAAAACAGAACTGCAGAAGAGCTTGGAACGTCTCGGAGATTGAACCAGAAATCTAAGAGGAAAGAAATTATAAACTAGAACGAGACTATAAATCAAGCATTGTTTTTTGGGCCTTATTTCTGTTGGGTCCTGTTTATTAATAGCAATCACCTGCTCCCTATTTCAATTCTAATCTGTAATCTTGCTCAGATTATTTCAGGTTTAGTAAACAGAGGGAGTTGTTAGCTTCCTCCATTCCTGAACCCCATCTAACTTTGTACTCCCACATTTAAAACATCCAGTGATGTTAAATTGAACATAGTCTTTTGACCCCCACTTGATGTTCTGCCTTGTCAAAGATCTTCCTTGGTTTGTCTTACAACATTAGCCCTCACTGTCCGCAGTTAATTTATTTTTAAATTTGATCAGCGATCTCAATTTTTGTTACTAGAATCACAAGGTCCCAAGCCTGGGAACTACATTTACAAACCCAAATCCACTGCGCCCATTGTGTCTGTACTACAGTGCCTAAAGCTTGACAACTCTGCTTCAAAGTTGAGCTGCCCATTATCAGGTAGACAGAGGTCAACAGCCCCGCATCAACCCACAGAACCAGCCCCGAGGGCCAGATTCAGTTAATTCTGCCTGCGATAATTATATAATTGAAAGCTTATTGTTGCATGCACTACTTCATGCTGATAGAATGCAATCAAAAATAAATTATGGACAAAACAATGAGGCTGAGTTATAGTCTTTGGCACATCAGAACATTTGCTGGTTCTGTTAATACAAAGAGATGTATTATTTTCTAGATCCCGCTCAGCCCTTTGTGTGACGCAATGACACAAGCACTCCAGAACAAAGGGTATGTTTAATCAGCAGTTTGACATGGTATATATATATATATATATATATATATATATATATATATATATATATATATATATATATATATATATATATATTTTAGATGTTTGTCCTGGGAACCAGCAGAACAACTTAGGCTATGCAAAGGTAGTAAATATAAATGTTTTAAGTAGAAGTGATTGTTTTGTTGTTGTTCAGACGTTAACCACCATGCCATTTTTCGACTGCTTTGGGGATGTGATTAAACCCAAAGTCAGAGAGATGAGAAGAATAAGCCTGCCCTTGATCTGAGGCAAGCCGTCTTTTGGGTTTATTGTAACTCTGATCGGCCCTGTCTAGCACTGTAGCAGCAGACTTGAGATCTGAACATGTCCTTTAGGGACATCTCTCCATATTGACCTTCAGGTTAGCCTGTTTCCTCTGGAGCCCTCTAAGCATGAACCAGTGCTTTCCTCAGGTCATTCTCCCATCAGATACCCCCCCCCCCACCCCCTTCTTCCATTGATGGATTTCAGAGCTACTTAAATTTCAAAGTCCTGATGCATTTCAGCAGTGTCTAAGACTCTTGCTGCCTGCACGTTTACAGTATAGATCGGACAAGGTCACTGCAGGAAGAGAAAAAAAGAAAAAAAAAAAGGTTCAGGCCCGAGTTTATCAGGATGTATTGCTTTAGTTTTTTCTATCCATCATAAAAGACGATAATTCTATTTTAGTGAGAATCATTGAACTCGGATCAAGTCCGATGGCTGTTATCATTGGGAACTCAAAAGCTGTCACTGCATAATTGGTACAAATGACAGGCATTAAAAAAGTGGCCTTTGAGTCTTTTTTTCAAGATCGTTTGCTGCTTCTTTTTTCCAGGTGCTGAAATCTAGCCATGCATATCAACCTACAGGTTACTATAACAAAGCTAAACAAGAGAGAAACACTGCTCTTTATATTGCCAATCACTCACTCCTAACTGTCACCTTGATACAGGCCGCCGTGGTATTAAACTCAAGTGCCTAAGATGTCAATCTGGCAATTGTGTAGTGCTGTTGAACCTAATTTTACTTTTCCTTGGAAAAAAAAGATCTAATATAAAAATACTTAGACAAATATTTGAAAAAGTTTTTTTTAAAATTCTGTCCAGCAGCACAGCACAGGTTCGGTACTGTAGAGATAGTACACATGGAACTGAATCCCTAAAAACATCCTTCAAATCAAAGTGACATACAATACAGATTATACCTACAAATAAATACTTATTCTTAGTTAGCAGTAATTTTAGAAACTTTGAAAATACTGTACTGTAAAATGACATTGTCTGCACTCTGGCACTGAGGTGTGGAGGGTTTTTTTTTGTACAGGGCCTGGAACCTCTATTGATTTTGTGTGTGTGTGTGTGTTTTATTTTTTGTTTGTTTTTTTGCTTCACGGTAAGTGTGATGATTATTCCGCAATATAGCTAGATATTAAATTGTCCTCCAAATGACACAACATATATCTATGGCTAATCTGGGATTCATATCCAGGATAAGCACAGTAGTTTAGTAGTCAACGTATGACAGAATTTAGTTACTTAGAGGGTCAAAAGCCATTAGACCAGTACGTGGATGTGCCTATTGTCACCGATAATGACAATAAAATGTAGGTGTTGGATATCTTGAGTTCAGTATCAAATGGCCTATGTGCTTTAGCAATAAGTGGTAGATAGCAACAGCAGAACATGGGAGTATGTTTGCTGAGTTATTTTGTATGTCTGCAGGATGCACTCCATTGTGAGGACAATTTGTTAGAACATGGTATGACAGTGGCTTTTATGATGGAAGGTTACCTTACGACCAATAGCTTCCCCATAGTCAGTCGTGGCATTTGTGCACATACTTTCTCCCTCACATATACATGAAGTGGTCAGGTGACTTTTGAATCTTCAATAGCTATACTATTAAATAAATCAGGTAAAGGGGCCTTGGGGTGACTGCTTACTGAACTCACGTTTTCAAATGTACTTGTGTTTGATAGCGTTTAGTGCTTTATTGTCAAGATACTCCATACTCTATCATATTAAACCAAACTAAATGGATGTAGACACACTGCTCTGTGATTAACCGAGCAAGCCAAGAGATTAATTAACATTTTATGTAAATCCAGTATTTCTCCTTCCCTTCCCTTCCCTAATTATTTCTGTTATTTCAATATCAGACTTGCTTTGATGTCCCAATTCTGTATTTAAATAGTGTAAGATTTCTATCATATCCTCCCACTGAGGTTTCTTCATGCAAAATACATGGACAGTGTAGATATTACAAGGACTACTGGGAAATTGTTAAATTGGGTAATCCCTCTGAGGCACATGTGCAGCTTTCAGAATATGTAGATTTGTAATGTGTAAATGTACTTTGTAAGATATCTGAAAATCACTCATTACAAGACCTGCATACTCTAGACTATACCTGTTATCTGTTGAAGGGTATCACAATGATCCAGGGCTTCAGTTCAGACTGCAAGAACTGAAACCACTGATAAAACGTTAAAACAGCAAAGAGATCATCGTTAGTCATTAGATGCCAGCTAGCTAGTCACCAAGGTTCTGGTTTGTTTCAAGTAGGAGGGTCCACTCCATTTTTGTGTAGTAAAGTGGTTTTTAAAGTCGTTTTTAAATGGTTTGTTTCAATAAATCAGATAGCTTTTTTTTTTAAACATAATTATGTAGTTTTCATGCCTGCCATTTTAAAAACACAATTTATTTTTTAAGCAAGTCCTTAAGTCAGAGGTCAATCTGTGGTTCATGAGTAAATCTAAGGTGGTCCCTTAAAAATCCCCCAAATTAGGCAACGACATTTCATTGCCACACAGTTACTGTACAGTCTGCAATGCGCAACAAACCCACTGTGCCTTTTGACACACTAGTTGCTATTTCTCCACCTATTTCAAAGATTATGAAATATATCCCATGCTTGAATTAATCAATCACTGCTGAAATGTAACCACATCCTGAAATTTGTAAAACAACAGTCTCTGTAGTGCTTACCTATTGACCAAAACATTTGAGAATAGTGGGTTGGACTACGTAGCTCCCATCTCATTGTTTAAGTAGTAATAGGTATGTCTTGTCCAGTGTTGAAGGCTTATGGAGAGTCTGAAGCTTGTTCGTGCTTTCTCATGATTGTTGCTGAATAGTTGCACACAACTCTCACTCAGATTATAGGCCAACAGGTCCAGTGGTTCCTCAAATCCTCAATATAACTTCTGTGTTTAAAAAAAATAAATAAATAAAATCTGCCACTATTGGTAAAACAAGGTTCCAAGAAAAGTGCTTTACAATTCCTGACGGGATAATGCAGTTTCTATGTTTGGCGACAGTTTGGCATGTGTTAACTTCTATGTAAGAAATTGTGTCCCAAAACAAATTACATTTGCTCACACCGGGTGATGCTGTGTACCCATACTGAAATAGCACAATGAAGTGAAGTTTAAATACAAGTATTTTTTTCTGACTGTATCTCTGTTGCATGTTTATCACAGAGTGACAAAAATATTGCCACCTATACACGTGTATGTGTGTGTGTAGCACATATATAGGAACACTTTTTAAATTTTTATTTCAGCCAACTTATCATTGGGCCGTTGGTCTTGTTTCAGGCTGTAGAACATGAAAAAAAAAGCTTGGGCTGATTCTGTTTTGAGTTATGAATGTATGTATTACAGGGTATCAGTACTGTAGTGGCACATTGGTACAACTTTAAAAATTATACAGTGTAAAACCATCATCATGTATTTTCATAAATATGAAATATTGGTGTCTCTGCTCAGTTACAAGGTTTTATTAATGACATGCTGTCAGGAGCTGGATGCTCTGCATATTCGCATATTAAACAGCTGAGAACAGAAATGCTCCTTTTATTACTGCGAGGCATAAATCAGTTTAAAGCATCTCCTCATCATTTATACCCCTTTCAGCTAAGTCTTCTTTTATTTAAATGAATTGTCGAGCCGTTTCGTTCAGTCTTTGAATACCAGGCAGATTTAAAGAAAGTAATCCTTTGACACATGAGCTGGTAAATTGATATACTGTTCTGTTATTAAATGTATTGATGCACCGCCTGAATTCCTCTTTTCTTAAGATTGCAGAATAAAAAATAAAGAATAGAAAACAAATCCTGATAAATGTATTGTCTGCTAAGCAGTCTAATCTAATACAAGAGTACAGCGAATTAACATATTTGTAACCCCAAGCTTAGTTTTTTTTCTCTTTTTAATTTGATTATTTTTAAAAGATTTATTACTCTTTACAGCGTTAGTGTAGTTTGTAAGTGGCTTTTTGTCTTGATGGTTGCATTAATACATGTCTGTTTTCTGTGTCCAATTATTTGTTGTCATTTGGTGTCATCCAATATGGATTCTACAATTTATTTTTATTTTTTTTATCTAGTGCAGTTTTTTTAAAAACGGGTTGTCTCTTACATGATATTTGTGTATTTGAAATGCAATAACATCCCACTCAGTTTCAGTCACAATGGGCAAAACAACATTGAAATACTAAAGATGGCACAAATTACTGATGTTTGACAAGGAACAGTGTCAACTCTATGTGCACTTCTGGAGAACAGACTTCACTACAAGTTCCATCTTAAACTTGCCTGAAGGGAATTTCTATCTGAATTATGTGTATCTACACTGTGTCACTTACCACCGAATAACCTTGTTGATCTTCAGAAAGGCAACCATTTCTTTGTACAGAGGATGGAACATTATTTGCTGAATGGGACAAGAACAGGAAATAGAGTTCTTTGGATTCTGTAGACTTCTGTTTCCTTTCAAAAGCAGTGGATAGTTGTTAGCAGATCAGGAAGTGGTTCCCATGCTTAACAAAATGTTATTTATACAGCAATGGATACTCTTTGTTTAATCTGGCAGTCCACAATTGAGGATATTATGGTGGCCAATTCAATCTTTAACCCCTTTAATTCTGGTCTATATCTGCCACCACAAAACATCTGCTTCTGACACTGTTCAAAACTTGGTGCCATAGAAGCCTGAAGCTTTGCAGATCGATGATATTTTATTGAACAATATTCAGCATACAAGCTTATAGACGCACACTTTGAGGCCTGGGTTCAAATTCACCATTAAAGAGCACTGTATTCAGAAATAATAAAAAATTAAATAAGTGCAGATATGAGCTGCTTTGTAGGGGGTTTCAAAAATGGTATGTGTGTGTCATTGTCTAGAATTTACATTTTTAAATTACTCATTGTAAACAATGTGAAATAAGCTTGAAAAATACCTTTTTTTTTATATAAGCCACTATCTACATATTACTGTGACAAGAGCATGTTCAGGGACCGATAGGGAAGAGATGTGAAGGGGAACTCTATGAGGCTGAATTGATTTTACAGGGTTACAGTTCTGCTCTCCTGTATTCTGAACATGTGCTGCCTCACCTTTTAAAGCATGAGAGCAAAAGAGTTGAAACGTTCCATCCTCCTGGACTGTCATCCTTCACCTTGATGAGTGCTTGTACACCATAACCGAATCCTACAGATAGTGGCACCTGATCTATATTGGAACAAGCGTTTACAACAGGAACCACCGTCAGGTTTTTATGAACCTCAACATGGTATTTCTGTGTGCGCTCCTTATACAACATGATAGCCGCCTTTCCTCTACATCAATTAATAAAACCCCTCTGAATATTTTTAAACTGACTTTAGAAGCTGCAGTCTGTTCCCATCCTAGTCCTGCGGAATCAACAGAGAGATGAAGCAAGCTGCTTTTTCTTTAAAGAGCACTTCCAATACGAGGCAAAATATTATTAATCTCGACTGCCTGCTACTTTCATTTACAATTGCGGGGGGGAGGGGGTGCTGCTCTGGGGAGTACAGGCACAGAGGTTTCATAAATCTCAAATGAAATATGAACATTTCTTGTCAAAACACTTTTATGCTGGAAAAGCTACACTGCTAGTTTTCTGTTTATTTTTAATAAAGCTCAACCGTTGATTTCTCACGGCAGCGGCAGGGATTTAAAGACTTATAGATGCTGTGCGTTTGAAGAAGGAAATCGAGAAGTGGCTCTGCGATTTGGATCAGAGTGCCCTGGGATCTGACCAAGGACTAGGAGTCTGTCGCTCCCTGCCCCCTGGGCCTGCAACTGCTTTCTTCAGCATAAAGCCTCCAGGGCTGGATCAGACATTGCTGCCCCTGTAACCCTTTTTATAATGAAAAAAGCCATTTAGATACAGCAGAGGAACATAGAGTCATAGAAACTGCATAGAAATGGTGCTGGGAATAATTCCTTTCCTTAGCCAGAGATTTATATTTGTGTATTTTCTTCTTTTTTTGTGTGTATGGTTATACAGCACGTGGTCTTTGAGAATATTTAAATAATAACAGAGATGGCTTAGTGGTTCAGTGGTGAGAGTCTCATTCTAAACCCTATCTGACTTTTCAAACGCGTCCGACGTATCTAGTTATGTCTTCAAGACATCACAGGGTTGCACTAGAGACACATCAGTTTGTCCAATGAGGAGTTATGCCTGCATCAAAACGTCCCTTAGCTATTTGAGCAGCCAAGCACTGTACGATTGGCCTGCTAACACTTTGACAGCTGTTTTTTAAGGAACATTTACTCTCCCTGTGTAACAGGATAAAGGACCAAACTAAAAATGTGTTTTTGGTGCATTTGTTTATCCCTGATTTATATACAGTATAGCAAGTCAAAAGTATGTTTGCCTTTGTTTGTTAAGGATAAACTGAGGTCTAGGGAACTTCATATTCACAATTTTTACACACTGGGAATGTTACAAAACAAGTAAGAAACAGATTCAACATACTTTAGAGTCCTTTAATCAACATGCTGGGTTATATTGCAATCATTATGGAAAGTTAGTTTTAATTTCCTTTTACTAATTAAAAAGCTGTTATAAATAGGGCCCATAAACATTGAAGGACATATTTTGGAGAGACAAGATATATACTGTATAAGATTACTGTCAAGCAGGGTTTAGACTTCTTCAACTCATGTGTAACTGGGAAGGTGGTGTGATTTACTGCCGTTACAGATTCTGACCCCTGTTGGTGATATTAGATTAAAAAGCTTTATAACATGATGGCAGACAGGCCTGGCTCTTTTGCATAGTGGTTAAGATGCTTGCTTGTGGTGTGCATGGTTGCTAGTTCGTACCCACCCTTTGTCCAATTTAAAAAAAAACTTTCAAACCTTCCAAAGGGAAAATTTGATGAGTAAGCGTAATTCTGTGTAGAAAGTTTTTCCATTTTATTCAGCAAACCACGGATATCCCCTTAGCCCCATTCACCATCCCAGTATATCTGTCCTTGCATGGTAAAGGAGTAGAGTGCTGGTCACTGGGTGCCACAATATCAGATGCAGGATCTGTGGTATTGAAAATGAACTGCATAACTGTACAACACCTAAACTTTCACCCCATAAATTCTATAGCACGTTGTTTTTGCGTAACACGCTAGACAGAAAAGCAGATGAATGCTGACAAACAAGAATGTTGTTGACCACAATGATTAATACTGTGCCTGTGCTGTTCATGATGTTTTTGTAAATGTTAGCCCTTTTTAAATGACCCTGTTCTATGTAAGGTTATGGTACTGTACGCACTCACTGGTCCCCTTTCTCTGGCTGCATAGGGCCCAGTTTGGGTTGGGTTGGGTTTTAAGTTACCAAACTCCCTTAAAAAAAAGATAAGCTTTATCTAAAGAAGTAGCTGAGCTGGTGTTTTAATCATATCTTTAGCACTGATAATGATTCTGACATGTTTTGTTATTGTTTCGATACACTGAGTTATTCAACCATGCAGGGCAGATTCTGAAAACACTTTGTTCATTTTCTCTCTATTGACTATCTGCAGTCAGGCAGGACTGCTTGTGCAATGAGCAGGAAAACAGTGGAGATTTAACAGTCGCAGGCCAATGAAAACCAAATGGCTTCATTTCTGGACTGACATATTCCATATGCTGCTCTTAGACTTATAACTATTTTTTTGGAGAAGGGAGTCAGATTGGTTTTAGGACCTATTTGAAAACTATTTATTCAATGATATTATTTAATGACTGGTGTAATTACTGTGTGGAAGCAAGGGAATAAGTAAGATATAGAAATTAGAAACATCTACAGTGTAGCACATTGATGTTACATTTTCCAAAGAACCCTGTAATGGTATTGGTGCATGGGATACCTTTTTACATGCATTTGCAGACTCCAAAAGAAAATAATTTGTTTCCAAAGTACTGTCTCTCCGTCATTTGGCTTATAACGTTACTCATAAATTCTGTGGTAAAACTATAAGTAACAGGGCCATATTCACAAACCATTTGCACCATTCTAAGTTTGCACCCTTTTTTTTATAAAACAAAAAAACAAATTACGGTACCAACACAGCAGAACTAGCAAGAAGCAATTAAGGTGCATGTGTGAAGTCTTCATTCATTTAGCGCTTTTTAACATTTAAAAAAAGGTGAGGTTGACTTGCTTTCTTTTTTAAAGGACACATAAGGACCTTTTTATTTTATTGTGTTACATGTTCCCATGTGTTGCTACAACTGTTTACATAAGGTGTGTTTTAATTTTTAATTTTTTTTTTTTTTTACATTTTGACCACTTTTTAAACTTTTAAATTGCATTCCCTGCCTCAAGATGGCTTCCCATGTACCCGCATGGACCTCTCAGAACTACATTTCCCACCATCCTCCTGCTCACATATGTAACAGTTGAGTAAAGAGTTGTAGCAACACACAGGAACATGTAACACAAAAAAACAAAAAGGTCCTTATATGCCCTTTAATACTGGTCTCAATTAAATAATTAATTTAAAGAAATTAAATCAATTAAAGAAATATGAATTAAATCATTTTCTCAGAGAAATCATAGACCCCCCTGGTCCCTGTTAACAAAATATCTTTATCTCTAATCACAACCTTCGGGAAACAAAGCGTAATTCATCTAGAAAACAAGATTTACTCATTTAGGCAAGGCCCTAATCACGGTGAGCGTGGCAGCCTTATCTGTCTGAAGGGGAACATTGCTGAGATGCAGGGCGGCTATTCTGGGTCAGAGGTCTCTGTAATGGACCTGGCCTACAGACCCGATAGAATGGTTGTTCCAAGATACAGATTGAACAACAATAGCCTATTAATCTCTGACAACTTCTTGTGCCCCAGTCTAACAGGGATTCCATGTACAGTCACTAGTGGCCCGCTTTTTAGGACTGTTTCCCAGCACCATTCACACTGGAGAAGGTAAGGTTCCGATAATTATTTCAGTCCCTTTTTCGGTCAGGAACTTTCACATCAGTTATCATTTTTGCAAAAGGAATATTTCTAATAACTTTTTTTGTGTGTATGAGCAACCTACAGATAATGGGAACTACCTTGGGAATTTTTAATGAGGGATTTTTTTTTTGTAGTTGTAGTATTAAATTAAAGTGTAGTGTACCTGTATGACCTACCTCAAAGACCAAAGTTGTTCAAGCATTTGAAGGTCAACTGACATTAGATTGAGACAGTAGTGAAAATAGATTTGTACTTATTCGCAACAATAATAAGATTACTTTCTCTGGTGAGTGTTAAAACAAAATAAAATGCATTGTTTACGTGGCAGGTGCCCACAGATGTAGACAACCACAAGCAGGAAGTCTGTTTAAGATAGAGGCCCACTATGAAGAATAGCCCTCATGTCTGTCTTGTACAGTATGTTGATATTTGCATTTCTATACCACCTTCGTTCAAAACTAAAACTGACAATGGCTAAAGTTTATCATGCATTTACAATAGCATATCTTTTATATTTGTATTAAATGTTTCATCATGTTGATTTTTTTATGTTTTTTTTTTTTTTTAAGAAAAAAAAAAAACATAACAAGTTATCACATGGTAGCTAAAAGTATGTGGTTAATTACTGAGGAAAAGTTCTGTCAAAAGTTCTGTCATGGCAACCTATTTCAAGACTCCGATAATGGGTTAACCATATTTTGTTTAGAATGTATTGTATTATGGGGATTATTCAACTCGGAATGTCCATGTGTAAGCAAAGTAAGCCATCTGAGAGCTTTGTATAATGTGTATATACTCCAGTTTATACATGTTTAATATTGTTCTACATGAATGCACAGTCAGCTGGTCATAAACAGAGCAGCTGGGGGAAATAAAAGGGAATAAACCTGTCAGTGAAATAAGAGTGGTGTGTCGATTGGTGCAGCTTAAACCTGCCAATTTACCTTGAGAGCACCTGCCTTGTTAAGACACTTAGCTGGTGCCTGACGGGGACTTCTAAGGATTAATCTGTATTTCGGAAAAAATAAAAATGGTAAACCAATCAAGATCCTAATTGACTGATTCAACAAACTAAAACTGGAGTGGAACTGTCCAGTATCAGAGTTATCATAAAATGTATTACTTTTATTGTTTCGGTTGACTTTGTATCATTCCTGTTTTGGTCATCACATGTTCCTGACTTTTTAAAACACTTTGTACTATTTTTCAGCTTCTAAGTGATTCATAATTTAAAACACACAATCTTCATTGTCATTCTGGAGATATCAAATAGCAGTGTTCTGCTAACATGTTGCTTCATAGAGTACTGTAAGCCGTGAAAACCAGAAACACGTTTTCTGAACACTCCAAAATAATTGTTTTTGTAAAGGGCATACATTTCTACTTATTGTGATGTAAGCACTAGAAATCACAATACCTTTCTTCAGACAGACCTGACCTACATGTACATTTTAGTTTTTCTCTTTTAATATGAAAACCTAAGCTCCCTTGAAGAAATCTCTGTAATGGGGGCAATGATATCGCTTCTATCTTGCTGTCCTCTTTCCATGGGTGGGTTGGAGAGTGTGTGCGAGCGTATGAAGCAATGGGCTTATCAGCTAAGTGGGTTACTACTATGAACAGTCATTATTCAAACTGAAATTCAGCCTTAGAGATAGAGGGTTGTGAAATAGGCATATCATGCAAACATTTTTGTGTTCTAATTATTATTATTTTATTTTGTAAGGCATACAAAATTTGTTGGAGAGAAGGAATCAAAAACTATATGTCCAGTAACTATGATTGTACTGGGTTCCTTTTTATGGAGAGACTGAGGTCTAAAATGGGACAGAATCTTCAGCAAGTGCATACATTTAAAATCTCTGCAAACCTAAGTTAAATTTGTTTGAATAATAAACCTAAACATTAGGTGTCTAAGCTTTCATTCTAGTGAAGCTGGCTAGATATAGGAAAGGAACAGTTCAGGTACTTGGATCCTTTGCTTTTTCTGTTTATCATAGATAGTGATACAAAAGAAAGAAGCTTAATAAAATTAACATATACATATACGTTAGACTAAAATTATGACACACGATGGGTAGCCAGGACAGAACTAATTTAACATGATGAGCCTGCAAGCTGTATTTAAATTGTTTACGAGGGATACATAATTGCTCCTCAACATATACCGCAACTAATTCCTTTAGGGAAGTTGGGGTGGCACATAAAATCATCACTTTTAAGACTGTGAAACATAATTGGTTTGTGTAGTCTTCAATGTGAAAGCACCTGTCAATCAGTCATCTCTATAAGCCCTCTATGTCTTGCCCATTGTGATGGGAACTGTGTTAAGGATGCCAATTGCCCCACAAATTAATCAGCCATGTAAGGAACAGCCCATTTCACCAAAGTGTTTTGTTTTGTTTTGTTTTCTGGCCAACTTAAGGAAGACCTTTGTTGAAATCCCTGGAATGGGTTGTATCATTCAATAGTTTGTGTATATACTTGCTGAACTGAAAGTGTGGGTTCCTTTGTGAAAATTCAACTAAAAAATAAACCTCATCAAAACAAACTTCAGGACAAAAAAGTTTACATTTTCTAACAAAAGTTAAATGACTAAAATTAAAACTACAGTAAGCTTCTGTAACAAAAGTAGAAAAAAAAGATTGAATACATCTGTGAAAGACCTGAGATACAGTGTATACTTAGTTAAAAATGTACTACAGTACTTTAAGTTTGTATTTGGTAAAACAATATTTTTTATTGCCATGTTTAGTTATGTTTTAAGTTCCCTTATAAGCAGATGTACCAACATATACAGTACATACTTAAATTTGCAAGCTATATTGTAATAAACATGTGGACAGTCATGTTTAGCAACGGAATAATTAAAGCGGTTGTTTAAAAACATGCCCGTTCTTAAGCACACATGTGCAACCATTTGAGATGAACATTAAAACTTTAAGGTTCTTTACTAAAACAATACTGGCCTTGTGTACTTCAGCACTGGACTCCTGGGTGTATTGTATTTAGATTAAGTGGTGAGGAACAGGCAGCAGTAGTTAACAGATGTGCTTGTTTCCTTTTGAGGTTGTAACTCTGTATCTATCTATGCCATCTTACACAGAAGGACAAACAGTTTCAGTGTTTCACTAGAAACTTTGATGTGACGAACAACAAGGCACATATATTTGTTTCTGAAACTAGATAAAAACATCCAGCTTTCAAGGGGAAGGGGCCAGGCACTCCCTGCCAGGCTTCAAACAGCACCTCAAAACAGAACTTATTGATAAAGACGTGACCAAATTTCACTTAGTTTCTTACTGTTTGTAGTGTTTAAAGTCAACTTTCGAAAGGTACATGCATGACATGTATTGTTATGCATGTTTTTGTTTCACTAGTAATGACAGTGGCCAGCACTGTTTATGGGGTCCTGGATGGTCCTTGTTAGTGTCGTAATTGTCGGCAGCTTTAGTAAATCTCACTATAATATTTGAGAACCCTCATTTGCACTATCCCCGTCTCCTTTTTGCAAATTTATGCAAGAACGCCCATAATTATCTAAGGCTGAACTGCAAAGAAAATCTGCTGCCGCAAAGCATGCATGATTTATTATTATTATTATTATTATTATTATTAAAAAAATTATGTAATTGTATGTAAAGATAATGTGATATCTTGTAACAATTGTAAGTCGCCCTGGATAAGGGCGTCTGCTAAGAAATAAATAATAATAATAATAATAATAATAATAATAATAATAATAATAATAATAATTATTATTATTATTTATTTATTTATTTATTTATTTATTTATTTATTTATTTTAAATGTAGTTGATACAAAGAAGTAATTTATGAATATCACCAGAGATAACATTTGCGCAGGCTCCAGGAAGCAATAACGGACAGTTTTGCAAAAAAAAAAAAAAAAGCACAAAGAGATAACTCAAATCCTTTTTTTTTTTGGCATGCTTTGTCAGAACGTCTAGGTATATACAATAACAGTTTGGACCACTATACCGCTATTTTGTTTAACCCGCAGTGCTTGCAGGACCCAAGTTTAATTCCATGGAGTAAGTTACTTTGGCACTGGTTTATGGAATCGCTCTAAGGAGAGGAGAGTGGACAGCAGACAACATTTTTCCTGTGGTTTTGACCTCATAAATAAATGGTTCATGGCTTTCGACTTCTGTCATATGTTCCTTGAAAACAGTGAAATGTGGTTATTTTAAAACTCATTTTGAGGCATGTTTATCTTATATGGGGTGTAGCATGCATGCAGTGTAGGCTCTATAGGAAAATATAGGGTATATATAAAGTGGACCACATTTTTTAAGTGCATGGGACCAAAGAGCATAAATGGAAACTGAGTAAAAGTAAGCTTGAACCAATCATGCACCACCATGTCAGCTTTCAAGTCTTACTGCTCTGAAGTTTTACTGCAGTTTGTGTTGCAGATGCTAAGCATTCTGGCATTTATATTTCAACGGTAAACCCTAGACAGCCAAGCGATTGTGTCATAGTTGCCCACCCACAGCATTTTGCCTTAAAAATGCTATAGAAACAGTATATTTTATTTCTAAACCCTTCATTTTTTAAAATATATTTTTCTAATTATTATTTTTATGTTTTTTTAAAATAATAAAACTTTTTTTTTTGTAAATTGTTACCTTAGGTAAACTTAAACTTTGCACAACTATACAAACTATACAAACATCATCATAAAATATTGTATAGTTAGTTGTCCATTTACAAATGTCAGTGCACTGTTTTACACAGGTACTGTACTGTCATGCATATCATCTCAAAGACCACTAGGGTTTAAAGTATTAGAATGTAATATGACAAATTAAACTCATATGAAATGCCCAGTAATCCATTTTTTGTTGGGTCCTCTGAAGTACATGCATGTGCTCCCAATTTGAAAACTAGAAAAACAGTGGTGGTTTGAAAGCTATTTCAAATTCCCTAAAACATTGATTTGAAATGTAATTTTAAAATTTTTATTAGAAATAATATATTTATTTTCATTTTATATTAAACATGTTTTTCAAAAGTGCATCCTATGACACAGGTTTAAAGCTGCTTTATATATCGGTCAGTGCAGAGACCCAGGGTTTGGAATAAACGACTGACCTTGCTTTTAAGGTTTAATATATATTACAAAAGCATAAATAAGTGCTACACATTTATTTAACATAAACTATTTATTGATCTGCTTTGCTTGTTTTTTTCTCACAACTTACAGTACCAGAACTGTTGTTTTTTTGTTTTTTTTTATCTGATGAGATCAAATGCAGTAGTCCAGGGAAAAAATATATATTCAGAATATAGTGTAAAATTACATTGTCCAGAACTGTCGGCAGATAGTCTTTAAAAATAACTGGAAAAACAATTCAAATTTCACTGATACAGTTCTTAAATTGTTGATGAATACAAAAATAACTAAGCGTTTGTGTAATTTGTAATTTTATTGGATGCAGAGCACCAGAAAAAAGATGTGGGGTAGGACGTAATATCTATACAGGTCATCGTGGTGATTGAAGTTCTGCCCTGGAGATGACCTCATAATGGAATAGAAAAAAAACATGCATGATAAAAATAGCCAAAAAATAACCAAACCACCAAAGACAACATTTATCCACTAGATGCTTTCAAAACAAGCCAAATTTGGCTGGAAAACCGCCGTTCTGGCAGCACTGATCAAGATGGAGTAGCCTAAAAGTCGCATGCAAGATGCATTCATTACCTATTAAATCTTCTTTTGCAACCTGAGCCCTCCATCTCAGGAACCCAACCAACAGCTAGTCCTAGTCATGACAGCAGCTGTCTGTACATTTGTGAGTTTAAGCAGTTAGACTATTTGCTTACTTCTAATTAGCATGACCAACCTGATACCATTGCTTCAACCTAGTCACTCCATGTGATGTAGGTGTCCAAATGTAATTAGTTACCAAGCAACAACAACTTTTTGGGGGTAAAGTTTTTCGGTCAGTTATGCCACGATACTGCAATAGATGCATTTCTGTCTGTTCCTTTGGCTTGTGACCCTTCAGGCCGCGACACTCCAGAGGCGATGTGAGAAGCAAAAATGTGCAATGATGCGAAAAAATAGAAGCTATGCTTTTCATAAGGGGCGACACTGGAACGATGCAAAATAAATAGGATTGAATCCTATTTTTTGCAGAATGACAGAGAAAAAAAATAATACTATTGAAAAATACCCAGAGCTTCATGTCGCTGAGAAAGTCTGGTGTGTAGCGGCCTTTCGGGTGTATCTCACTTGGCCAGCTTGTGATCTGCTTGCATGTTCTCACTCTACTCAAGCAGGAAAGCTTTTTCTGTGTGGTTTGTGGTAGACAAACAGCTTTTGACCTCAGAATTTTTCTTGGTCGAGTCATAGGCTCTTTATTGAGTAGTTAACATACCTAGGTCACTTTTCTTTAGCAGGTCCTCCAGTTGTATTGAAATTAATTATTAACCACCACATATTTTTATTGCATGTTACCTCTGCTGCAAAATGTATGCAGAAAGCATTTCCACTTAGCTTGAAATTGACAGTTCTATCAGCAGAGGTACACTTAATTATTTGAGAAATGAAATAGACGCTAGCATTGGTATGATAGCTGTTTTCATTACTTATTTTCAATTACAAATTAACTCGTGCTAAGTTGAGGAAAACAAACTTCATTTCACTGGTGACCTGAGCAAGATTCCAACTCTTCACAGCAGGTTGTGAACCATTCACCTTGCACACAACAACCCAAACACTGAGCTCCCTTTACACATTTCTGAGGGTTTGGCATCAAAACAATTTGTGAGTTTAAGCAGTTAGACCGTTTGCTTACTTATAATAAGCATGACCAACCTGGTCCACTTTTCATATACAAAATATACATGCATATATATGCATGATACCGTTGCTTCAACCTAGTAACTTCCTGTGATGTAGGCATCCAAATGTAGTTTGTCATTATTTAAGTCTTATATGTCAATCAAAATCCCTTTTCTCATCAGACAAAGAAGCATGGAATTAGTCAATCAAACTATCTCATACTGAATCAACCAATATATGCACAACTGACTTAGAATTAATTCAGAGGCATGTGGATATGCCCTCATTTTTTGGTTATCCAACTGATGTTTCAAAATGTAGTTGAGATTTACGAACCAGAATTTGTTCTCTTGACAACCATTACACAAATAGTAGTACCAGTAGTTATCATAGACATATACACTTTGCACTATCAAGGAAATCTTCCCTGCGTTATAGGTCAAACAGTTTTAATATGAGTCGGTAAACACCAGTTGACAGTTGAAAATGAAAATGTACAGTATAAATCCAGCTCTAAATGCAAGAACCCATTCCCACACCCTAAACCCCCAAAGAAGACCCTGACTATAGTTCTGTAGCTTTCATAGTTTATTTGTTTTATATTCAAAGTTATGACTTGCTGAAAATGTTAAAACACAACACTAGACTTGTCCTAGACCTTCCCAAGATTTGACTATCAGGATGGAATCTCTAAATACCCTGTTTGGTTACTCCCCCCCCCCCCCCCCCAATGAACTTTCATTTCTGTCAAAATGTTACCCAAATGAAATTTGCAAAGGACATGCTTGAGCATGTATTCATGTATACTGTTCTGCTGTAATCTATAATATTATCTATCAAAGTATGAGAAAGCCAGCTTGCATGTTTGCTGAACTCATGCACAGGCCCACATGCAGAGACTGTGTGAGCAGGGTATAGCATGAGGTGTATACCCAGGGTGTATACAGGGTATTCTAGAGATGAGGTGCTCTACCTTCTGAATCACTGCAGTTAAAACGAAACTGATGAACAGGTTGTGCCAGGGTGTGGGAAATGAAGAGCTTTGCTAGGTTGAATTAGAGAGGGGATCTGTTTGTTGTTGGGACTGTAGTTCCAAAAACCAGTTGGAAAATACTAATCAATGCTGTTACAGCGTGTTATTCTGGTTGGTAGAGGTCCATGCATTATTTATTAGCTTTGAAACTAACACCTCACGTAGCATACTGCATTTTTTATATGAATTTTCAACTTGCAAGTAATGATAAACCCGAACAACACATTTTTGGACTGTCGGATATTTATAAATGCTAAATAAATGCACCTTGATAGGAAACCCTGATTTTAGATGCACTATATATATATGTATGTATGTATGTATGTATGTATGTATGTATGTATATGTGTGTGTGTGTGCTTGTTTGTTTGTTTTGGTGAAACTTGGTATGAGCATTTTTAGCATTAATCATTGAGGTTATCAAAACCTTGGTCATAGTGACCTAATCCAGCAGTAGATCTAGCCCCTGGTGGTAAATGCTAATAAAGGCTGCAAGTCTAATGCTTATCAAAGGATTCAGGGTAATGACACCTTATTGGTGTCATTATGAGCTGCTTGGGTTTCTTGAAGGTCTGATAAACCCAGCAAGCAAGAAACCGGTACAATACAATGGAAGTTCAGTGACTTGCAGAGAATGCTGAGCTTTGCCGTATTTGAAAAGATCTATACTCCCTACCTCATAAAAGGGAGAAAAAGCATGTTGTCTCATTAATAATTATATTTCTAGCTATACAGCTACTGCATTATAGACTGATCAGACTCCTAATGACTTCCCTGCTGAAGAGCTACTTCTCCTCGGTATTCAAAAGCTGCTTAGCAGTGTTTCTTTATCTCATAGTAGTTATCTTGCTGTCGTTTGTAAATGTACAGTCTGCTAAGTACTCAGTTTTACTTGCAAATGTTATTGTTTCTAAATTGTGTTATTAGCCTAAATTTCCTTTTAGCTTGGAGGCTGAAGCTCAGAGTTGCATACTCACCCTCAAATACATGTATGCACTCTAAATGAGTTGCTTAATGCAAAATCAGGACATGAACCTACTGGGGAGATGTGTCAGTCACTGTGATTCCGTTGACAGCCAGTGTTAGTGCAATATTAGTTGAAATAATACTGCAGGTCAGTAAAAAACAGCATATTGGGGCCCTGTCTCCATGCTGTCTCATGGGGGTTGTGATGGTTCTTAAAGCTTGTCAGTACTTGCAGCATGAGTAGTTTATGTAGGGGAAGAAGTGAATTGAGAAATGTAAGTAATGTAAAACAATGGAAGGACATATTGTTACGGTCAAACTTTGAATAAACTAAGTCAGATAGATAAACATTTGGCTACTGCCTTCATCAGTAAATTCATTAAGCATCCCTGTAAAATTGAGAAATGGATACTATAGATACAATTTCTGTACACTATAATGATCCATACCTTTGCTATTGAGATCTATGAACTTTCCTGCAGTCTAATGAAATAAACATCAGTCTATTTAATTATATACCGTGTTGGATTCCTTAAATAACTGTTTCATTATTTATATAATAATTATTTTCCATAAATCAATAATAGAGCAACATATAGTAATATATAAAACTCACATTGTTTAGCAACTTAACTTATTGATTTGATTACTAATTCGTAATTACTATATATATATATATATATATATATATATATATATATATATATATATATATATATATATATTTGTGTGTGTATGTGTGTTACACTCTATCAGAGATTTCTGACATTGACCGAACAAAATAACCGTTTTGTGATTTGAACATGGCCAAATTTGAGAAGACCGAAATGAAATGTTTTTTCGGTGTTTGAGTAAATCATTTAGCTCAAATTGCGACGTGTAAAATACAGACTAAGGAAAGAGTGAAGCAGAAGACAAAAACATCTGCATCAGTCTTTGTATGAAGCGATTTAAACAAATTGCGAAGTGGAAAATGACACACCAACAAAGAGAGAATCGGAGAAAATAGAAAGCTGCATCGGTCCTTGTGCCAAGCTATTTACACATTGCGAAATGAACAGGAAAACAACAAAAGCAAAGACAGTTTATTCAGTCTTTGTGTAGTATTGTTAATATTTGTTTATTAGGCGACGTCTTACCTTTGTTAATGCGTTGACAGCTCATGTGGAAATTTTGAAGAAGAGCTGGAAGACAACATAATTACAGGCGGACTGGCACTTAGTCAGAACTTAGGAAGACTTTGGTTGGTAATAGATAAGAATTATGTGTGATGATGTTTTTGTTTTACTTGACAAGAGTAGCATTTGTGTGTGTGTATGGGGGGGGGTCCTTCACTAGAGATACACGTCTCTAATTCTGATGACACGTGCTAAGGACATTCTTTAGGACAAGTTACCTAAGAATCTTGTTGATTGCTGATGCAACATATTTTTTGTAGGTGTGTTTGTATCTATCAGGGTTGATGGCATTGACTAATATATTTTACAATTCTAAGTAACTGTTATATTTTCTTTTACTAACTGGATGGACATCCTTTTATACTACCTTGCATTGGAGTATAGCAAAAATGTAACAGATTCCAAATACCCAAACTAAAAGTCCTCAGGCAGTTATTATGTATGACTAATGTTAACCTGGTTGAAGGTACATTTTTTACATTGATTGCAACCTTCTGCTACTCTGTGTTGTGTTTCTTGCTTGCCAGGTGTGGATTATTCCAAAGATGTTGGAACCGGATTAATTGACAAGCTGCTGTATTGGCATGCATTCTAATTCAGAACCATAAACTATAAGCCAATAGACTATGAATCATACTGCACTGTAGGTACTGTGTCCAGTCTATAAATCTACTGACTACAGCAAAGGTCAATATATTTAGAAGGCCTGGTAACACAGTTCTGAGGAAATTCTGGTTAAATGAATTGTCGTTGTTTTAACCACATCTGACACTAAAAACTGGAACCCCAGGATGGAGCTCTTTCCTGTGAAGATATCGACACCTTGTTTGGGTTCACACTTTCCTCAACGTCGGAGTCATATCAGAAGTGTCTCGCAGACTTTCTTGGTCGCGGAGGTTGATCAAAGAAGATGAAAGACTAATCAGGGGTCTCATGTCGGTTAGCAGGCGTCTGTGTCTGGATTCAAATGTTTATGGTGAGAACTCTTGTTGGTTTAATAGTGTTTGTTGTGTGTTTACATATGAGCGACATAGAGCTCTCATTCTACTGGGCACATTTTTATTCCTTTAAATACTACTGTATATTATACAGATTGTAGTTCAAATGCATAAAGTATACTGTATTGCGGAACCCTCACATTTTGTTTTATTTATTAAAATAAGTCACCACAGTCTGTATGTACGCTATGCATAAACATTAATAAGTTCTGATACATTCTGTAAATTACCTATTTGTAAAGCTGCATGTAAGCATTTTGCAAGCAAGCATATAGTTCTACGCTTGTCATATTTTTGATAAACTGGTTGATAGAAACATCACACAACCAGTACCCATTCAAATTCATGAGCGTTCCTTGATCTTCATAACTAGGGCAAATTAAAAGGAAATGGAACTAGTCTTTGATTTTACTGCAGTTTATGTCTTCACAAAAATATTTCTCCAACTCAATTTTCTCATCTGCCTTTCACTACTAGTAAGTCGTGTGTTGAACATACAGTATATTTAGCTAGCACTTTTCTATATCTCAAATGTTTCTCAAAACAGGACTTCTCCAATTCAATTCACTTCGCCTGCCTTCTAATCTGCTGTCTTCCATTCTCTGTTTAAACAGTGGAAAACCATTGATATTATCAAGCTTCATTACACACTCCAAATATTACTATTCTCCCACTGTTGTCTAATTTCATAGATAACCAATTGAATGCATTGATGACAATATTAGGCAATACTTAAAATCAAGTGTTGTCTTAATGCTTAAATAAACAACTCCATATAAAACTAATGATAAATCGGCGTTAATAAATAAACATTTAAAAAAAGTCAACCAATCAAACAAATAGAAAATAAAAATAAAAATAATTGGAAGTTCAGATTTTTGACATTTGCTGCAGCCCTACCCTAGAGTTTGTGTATGGGCTGGTCAGACCTGAGCAAGCTCGTGACCTTTCGACCCCGAGTTTCAAGCTTCTTTTTCACTCCTGTCGCTTATAAAACATCTTGAGTTGTGAAGTAAATTCAGTAAGGCGTGGAAAGCAAACAATAGAAATTGAAGAAAACATTTAAGAAAAAATAAATGGATCAAAGATCAATAAACCTGGACAGATTTTAGACCTCCCCTAGCTTTACCTTCCCTTCAGCAGTAAATAAATGCATTTAAATCAGGTGTGGAAAGCCCTGGTAACAATGACAAACGATGTTGTATGTAATTTTTTTCTATTAACATAAAGTAATATAAACTGAAGGACACTAGTCTATTGAGAGAGTTAGTAGCTAATGTTCCATATCAGATGTGGACAATGTCAGGACTGAATACAGATTAGGTAGTGTCCTTCTCTCCCTTGGGGAATTAAGGTTTGACACAGAATTGGCTGCCAAGTGTATTATTATATCTTGTTGGTGCCAGTCCTGTCTTCCGTGGCCCATTAACCCTTTTTCACCTGTTCATGCTTTCAGTGTATTTCTGGAATGCCCTGAGCGCAGATTTGCAATAAGGGCTGGGGGTGGGGACGAGGAAGTGCAAGAGCTTTTGAGGAGGAATTCAAGTCTGGATATTGTCAGAAGTGAAATGAGTTTGGGGGATCTCAACCTAACCCCAGTATGCATTAGTCTGTCACAAAACCACTCAATTTGGCACTATTGGCACAACATGCTAGCTCAAAAGAATTATTTGCTGCTGTGACTAATGATTTTAGTTTCTCATTAATATCTCAAGAATCGCTTATCAAATTGTGAATAAACATTGCATTGCTATTCTATGCTGTAGATACTGTACTGTTAATACATGACATGGTCATCATACTGATAGTTCTAATTTTGAATTTGAGTGCTGTGCCAGAGGATGTATGTTACTGACATGTTTATTTTCTCAAAACTGAAAACCTGAAATCAAGTAAAACCATGGGAGACAGAAGAGAGCTTTAGCTGAGTGATAAAGGAATGGGAGCGTTAAGGTTTCTCTTTTAAAGAAATAATACATTCTGAAATTATGAATTATATATTTATTCGGGGAGGAGGGCGAGTGGGGGGTGGGCAGGCTGCAAGTTTGGCTGCAGTACCTTTCAAAATGTGGGTTATGAGTTGCTGCTACATTTATTAATGCAGAATTAAACTGTCGATTAGCGCCAGTGAGAGAAATAAAAAAAGTTAATTTTAATAGCGGAGTGCGTTAGCATGCCAAGGTCATGAAACTCATTGAAATAGCCATTCCGATATTTTAGTTTTTGTTCTGTAAACCTAAAGTGTTTTCACTGCCACCAGAGAATGATTATGTTGCACTGTCCTAAACAAAAATATTCAACTTTCGTTTCCTTTTTTTTTTGTTCTGCTGTACTGTATGATAAATTTAGTGCACATAAAAGCTGACAAGATTGACAACACTGGAGCCTTTGTCTACCCCCAGAGGAGCTGTAGCATGGGTTAATGTAGCCCTGAGCTTCCCTATGTAGCCTTGCCAGCACTTTTAAACTCTTACCTGTTGGGACTACCCTTTGCATGAAAGGGGAGCTCAATTTCCCGACCTCTCCTGCACCTGAATCACTGTTTTCTACTCTGCCGTGCAGGGTCTACAAGCAGCACAGACATGATATTGGGATGCTGCTGTGTTGGATCAACTCTAAACAGTAACACATTGTAGTTTACAGGTGTCTTCAACCCTCATATTCTGTTTGTGAACATGATCAGTCACGAAGATGTAGTGTAAAATTGATTTAAAAAAAATAAAAAAGTTTAGTGGCACTGTCTAAAGTCAAGAACTCTGTTGGGTGACACAGTGAGATCCCTGAAGGGAAGTCATGTTGATTCATGTGGTGGTTTCTGGAATAATTAATGTCCAGTGGTTCTTAAGTCCAGCCCTTTTTAAACTGCAACCATATTTTGACCTACTTTAAGGGGTCTCAATGTACTAAATGTGAGATTCGAAGAATGATTCCATTAGCTAAGCTTTAGTGAAAGGAAGACCGGTGCTACTCGTTAGCTCATTAGCACAGCAGGCAATTCATTTAGCTTCCATTTTATTCTGTCACTGAATCGGGAGTGACGTTGATACATCTAGCACAATGTTGCGTATTTTTCTTGTGAATTAAGCAGGGGATTATAGGTACCAAATTCATCACCCTTGCACAAGATTAAGCATTAGCATCGAGCATTAGTAAAATAAATTGCAGACTGCGAAAGCACCTAATGACTTTATATCCAAAAGTGTGGGTTCAGGTTTTTAAGTTAACTTATTTGTTCCTTGAAGTGTTTAAGCCTCTCAGTGCAGAAAACTTCCATTCTGTCCTTCCACTGTCCATTTTAATGATTACATATCAAGTGATAGACAGTAGCAAATCACGCAAGGTTGTACATTTTTCAAGTATAACATTCAAAGCAATTTGTAATTACAGTCAGTTATCTTTTTTTTTTTTATTCTCAGTCAGTTTTAAAACTGCTTCCATATTTGTGTTCAAATCTACATTCCATGGTGTTTGTAACTTTACCAGAAAGTATTAAAAAGTTGGATGTTTCAACATGGGCTTATACAGTATAGTACCAACCGTCTTAATTGTTTCAAACACAGGACAGTATGGGACACTGCTCAATGAGCGTGTAGATTTGTGCCTGATGGTGAACCCCATTAAATACAGGGGTATCCCTATATTTAAGGTTCTGACATTTAAAGAAACAGAAAAAAAAATTACACACAAACACACTACAAAAATGTAAAAGGATTAGACCATTTTTTTATCATATGTTATCCAAAAAGTTCTGAATAGTTTTGGAGACAGTAAAGATGCTGTACTACTGAGTTAAAAAAAAAAATGCCTAAAATACTTTGTATAAATAAATATGCCTTTTGTGTAAAGGTTTATCACAAGCCATGGTTTTCCTCCCACTTTTATTCCTGTTTTAAACACATTTTTACATTTAATGGACGATTCATTTTTTAATAAAATGAAGTAGGATTTTTAAATCTGAATTTAAAACAAAGAAGCAGGAATTGTATATTTTATTTGTAGGAAGAAAGTCAAAGTCAGAGACTAAACAGACCATAATGAGTTTGCAGTGACCCATCCCAGTGAAATTGCGGGCAAAGGAACACTCGGCTCAGACACAGATTTATTAGCGCAGGGTGTAATGTATTTTTTTTTATCAGCAAAAAAAAAGGTGAACAACGTGTATTCTTGTATACTGAAATGCTAGTCATAGAAGTCATTATATAAATGTATTTTGTATTGTATATATCTTTGTATATTGCTCTATCTAATGTGTGTCTGTCTTATAGTATGTTGTAAATGAGTTGTAGTCATGAGCTATTATTGTTATTATTTAAAAGCATTTTAAGGTCCAGCAATATTTAAAACTTTTAGAAAAATATTGTAATTTTTCGCTTGGCTATATATATCCAGCTTGCTCATTACACATTTAATTTAATCCCATTACTTCATTCACTTCTCCCCCAAAGTTGGGTCACATTAGTAACGCATTCTGCAGTTGTTCAGGGTTTGGCTATAAACAAACGAGCAGAAATCCTGTGCCATAATGTCCAAACATTGTAAAACTGTTTAGAGTGTGGGCTGACACACAGGGGGATTTATGAATCCAATGGACCATGTCTAAACCTGCCACTACTAGACTGCCAAGCTGGAAAATGTGGGTTTTCTATTTCAGGCATGTTGCTGGGTTTCCCCTAACTTTCTGTACAATGCTGTGATGTGATTGATGCACTAGTTTTTTGTGTGATACCATTTTTAACGTATGTGATATGGATGCACTGTACTTATGAGTAATACTTTGTGTGTACCTTAAGGCCAGCATACACAGTACTACTGTGCATTCCTCCTACTTAGTATATGATACAGGTAGCTTTCAACAAGTCATGTAATACATTTTCGGTGCAGTATGGAATTGGAAGCACAATTCATCGCTTGCCTAAGACTTGTAGTATGCGTCAACAGATCAGGGAACTGAATCATCTTTTCTAATTATCTAAACAGCAGCATGCATATCCATGGAAGAAATGTGCATCTAACAGTCCTGTTGTATAGAACAGCATGCTGTTCTGGAGAGTGTTGTGTTGAAATGAGGTTAGCAGTCTTAACAGGTCTCTCCCCACCACATAATCTCATTAAAGGCTGGGTCTCGCGTCATTTTGCAATGATATTGTAAAACAATACAAATACAGTACAATCACACTCAGGATGATTGGTAACATCATACAAAGGTGAGCGGACAGTAAAACAATGAAAATATAAAGCTACTTACTATATAACTGATTGCAACCCTCTGATTGCAACCCTTTGTGTTACCATGTCATTCCTGTTATACAGTACTATGTATGGTCATGGTATTTACCTTGCTTGCATGTACTTCACTATGCTTAAACTATGCTTTTACCAAGACTGTTACCTCTTTCTGGTGCTGCATTATCACATACCATTATCAGCTGCTATCAATTGTACAGATACAAAACAATGCACCACATATATATGTTTCACAGCACATTAGAAAACCACTTCTAGGAAGTTTTTCAAATAAGACAAGAAGCAAAGCAATATATTGCAACGTAGGCTTGTTGCTGCAGTGCACCTCAAAATGGATGCTTCAGTTTGTTCCTATCTTTCCAACTCAGTAATGTCCTTTCAGTAAAGCAAAACTTTTCTGCAGGAGATTGAGCCTCTGTCAGTAGAAAAAGGTTTACATTATTAGACAGATATGTAATATTATCCCCAGTATTATATCCCCCCCCCCCCCCCCCCCATATGTGTATGTTGTAAAATGTATTTACTGCATGTACCACATTTGTTCAAGGAATTATTTTATTAAGTGCTCAAAGCTATGGAATGCTAATTGCTATACCTGTGTTTGTGGTATTTGATATTGGATGACTTTATGAAGCTACATAAAACATGTTTTGAACACTCATCTTCATTAGAGATTATTGGGGGGGAGAAATAAGCAATTAACCACCAAGTCAGTGGGCAGTGATAATGAGGTTTGGTCCATGAAAACATTTCAAGTGGGCTAAAAGATAGCCACCTACTTCATGCTGTAGTTATTGGTGTTTCATTCCAAACTGTGTTCCTTGTTATTAAACAATATTTAATAACTGTTTGTTAAAATATTTAACTCTTTCCATCTTTATTAACAGCCATGTTTGACCATCGAGCAGTTTGATGAAGCATAATGCTATGCCACACTTTTAACAGCTTGTATTTTAGAAACCATAAATGGCAGGCTTCATTTTTGCATGGCTTTATAAATTGCTCTTGCAAAATGTCCTCAGCAGGACCTCTGAACGTATTATGGCTGCCATATTGCAGTCACGTGATTTTTGATTTCTGGATGCCAGAGACACTTATATGAACACTACAGACAAGAACCACTTCAGCATTCTTCAGAGAACTACACAATATGCTGTGCCACTGGGGATCAAGTAAAGTGTACTGTGTATTTTATTTTTTATTAATGAATATATACAGAAAATACAGCCTGTAAATGTCCCTAATTAGTCAATGCTTTGTTGAACAATAGAGGACTAATTAAAACGTATTTTTGCTATGCATTGTGGGCAGGCAATGTTCTTCTTAGTTAGCCGTCTGTCTTTAAAAATTAAATACCTAATAAAACACTGGAAGCACTACATTATTTTTGAAAAATATATATATTTTTTATTATGTGTGATTGTTATTGTCAAACTGCCAAGCCATTGCTGCCTGGTTTTGTTGGAATGGAAGACAGCTTGACCTGCCTGTATTTCCTCCTGCCCAATGAAAATGCCAAAGATTGCCAACAGGAAGATGCCAGCATTCTGTTGACAGGAAGTTTGGCTGCTGTAGTCTCTTCAGGGATACATTTATACTTTTATGAGGGACCTGGAGCGATGAAATGATCAAAACAATGGCTTTGACAGTGACAGGTGATAGCCTTTTAATATCAGTTATGTTATTGTTCTTAGTCTAAAGTGTTGTTCAACAGTGGGCTGTTGCCTTTCCTGATTTGAAATGGTAAATCAAAGGTGTGAAACTTGGAAGAAGAATGCTGTTTTCCATTCTGTAATCAGCTGCCTTTGTACATACTATATCACAAACTATTCCTTGGCTCCTGCCTGCATACAATCCTATTTGAGTCACATTCATTACAACTTTCACCATTGTTACAATTCAAGTAGATTGTAGTACAAAATATAGACTGCGCAGTGAGTTTGGCAACAATGTCTTCAATAAAAAACAGACATTAGCCCCAGTGCACTTCTCTCTGAATTGGGAATTTAGTTACTTGGCCGCTGGTCAGTAACGGTGGTTGAGTGGACATTCTGTTCTGTAGTAACCACTGCTACACAACTACTTATAAAAGCTTGTTGCTCTTGTATGTTCAGATACAGGAGTAACTGACAGAATATGATTGTTTTAGATTTTTAGAGGTCACTGAGGGGTCAAGGGATACTACTGGCAGCCATTGAGATAATCGCTAACAGTCAATATTTGAGCAACAGCACTCAGACCTTCTTAGAACGGTCGTAAAAATACTTACAAGATAAGGGAAAGTAAAAAAAAAAAAAAGATGTTTGAAGCTGTCTGTTTAAGTGGCAGTCACACAAAAGACTCAAACTGCATTTTAATCTGCAGTGCAAAGGTATTTTTTTATGATATTGCAGGTGCAGTGTGTGGTAACAAATACAAAATAATCTTTTTTTTTTATTTAGAGGACATAGGGGGATATCAGATATTAAAAGCTGGTGTAATGAGGTACTTTGGAAAGGGCTAACAAAAATAGACTCACAGCGAGTGCTGAAATGGTCAATTGCACTTCAGGTTTTCCCGATAACAGAGTCACTGCTGGCTGCTTAGCACATACTGAGTTGTGTTTCTGCCTCCGCTGTGCCCCCAGTAGTAGTTTATCTTCAGCTCGAAGGCTGTACTATAGCCTCCTGCTGATGGCAGTTTATTGGAGATGCTGAGTGGTCCAGGGCCTCTGGCAGCTGCCTGCTTCAGCACCACTCCATTAGAGGGTGTGCTAACCTTGCAACAACTGGGCGACATCCTCATTTTTCACCTTGCTCCTTCTTCACTGGGAACACCTTCCCAGTCACGCCAAAGGGTGAAGAGGTTTCACAGTCGGCCGCCTCCAGGGGATGACAGATGCACTGCAGAAGTCAAATAATTCTTAACCTACAATACCTTTTTTCTCTTCTTTTTCATGTGGTCACTTATTTCCTGCTTCCAACAAACTGACACATTGCTGCTGTGTCTTTACCAGCTCTTTCCAGATGCTTTTAATTTGTTTGTTGATTTTTGTGCCTCTTCCTTAATGTACAACTCATTAATTTAATTCCTGTGGTGTGGACTGAAATGCTCATCACAATTACATATCGACACAGAAAGTGAATGCTATAGAAATAGGTTACTTCAAGTGAGAACATGTGGTGGTTTATAGGGTGGTAAAACTCTGTTCAGTTTTCCATGCAGAACATGTTTTGAATTACAGTGATTCAGTTTCAAGTGCTGTCAAACCCATCACATACAATAAATTCATCACAAACAAATTAGAAAAAAAAAATGTATATCGCACATGCATATTTATAGTAGGACAGTTTTATTGCATCTGTTTTTGAATACTCAAATAACTGGATATATTAAAACATGAGATACTCGATACTCATGAAAGAAACATGAAAGAGTGCATTTCACTTTTTATTAAAAACGCCTTCATGTAAATGGAGCGCTCTTTTTTTCTTTTTTTTTAATGTGACCTTGTCTCTGTTCACCTCCCAGAGGTTAAAACCTACAAGGTTGCCAAATTAAAACTTAAAACAGTCTGTAAATTAAATAGAAATATATCTTATTGTGTTGTTATTTCTTCATGTAATTTCGTGGGTGGCCCTAACAGCTGCGTCTGTGGTTGTGTTCTGCACTATTCACTTTGATTTTATGGTGCAGGGTGGCATCTGAGACGATTGGAGGTAGCATCTGAGTCTCTTGCACTGCCCCCTGAGACCAAGAAACACTTCCTTTGCACTTGCGGCCGGACATGGTTACACCTCCGGGATGATGCTTCTGTGTTTGAGACAGTCTGATTGTAAGAAATAGTAAATCTTCCTGCCAGCTCTCTCTTGCGTTTCATTGACCACTTCTCCCCCACTCCTTTCTAATTCAGGATCTCACAATAAAACCCAGGGTATGGTTTTCTGCAGCATCTTTTTCCTACAGGTGTGACATGCCTATTTAATGCATCTCTCACATTTCCTCCTGTCTTTTTATCTGGCTTTGTAAACACTGTGCAGTAGGTACCAAAACTGACCTAAAGTGACTTTTCACTCATTTCTTTTCTTCAAATGAAGAGAGGGTGCTTTGTCTATCTGAATTGTCCTGTGTATAAATATATCCTCAATGCCAATCCTCCTTTTCTTGCTCAAAGTAAATGGCACTGACTATTTAAAAATGTTTGAAGGAATAATTAAATTGTGTATTAACAGTGTGGTTATCCGTAACTATGTAACACTCATTTGTGCTGAATTAAGAAATACTAAAAGAAACAAATTAAATGGCAAGTGTTTTGACTAGAAGTCTTTTTCAATGTTTCAGTGTTCCCTTAATTTCTTTTACTATTAACAATGTAATTACATTGTTACCACACATGTAATTACTGAACAGTTAGAGTGCAAATAATGACACTGAATCTAACCATTAAAACTAAGCATTGTAACTCTTTAAGTACAGCCTTTAAGAAATGAGAATGCAACATATCAATCAATCAATCAATCAATCAGTATTTATTTTATATAGCACTTTTCATAGTGGACAGTAATACGTTATGTCGGGGACATCTTTTTGAAAAGTTACAAAGTGAATAAAGAGTTACATGTATCTGTGCTGCATAGCAAAAGTGTGCCATACTTAGCCTTTCCTAATATGAATCCTGTTACATCACAATACACTGTTTTTCTAGTCTTTGTTTTTACATTCTTGGATTCATTTAGTCAAAGTTTTTTATTTTATAAAACGCATTAATTTGTCAAGATATGTTTTAATTCAAAGTATATTACTTGTGCATGTTTTTCAGTAAACTGAAGGTGATGAATCCTTTTTGCAGCATAAATGAAGCTGCTTCTCCTGGGTGTATTTAAAATAATTTGATATGTGCAGCATTATTGTAATTGATTTAATCTGTATTTCTTTGCTTGTGTCATCAATGTGTATAATGTATACAGTATATTAGTAGAAACAGATAGATATCAGAGATAGCAGTGTATATAATTAGACTGATGTAATATATATTCTTAACATGCGGCTTCTTTATGTTTTGTATGCCATTCCTTTTCATACGCACGTGTGATGAATTGTAATGTCCTTCACAAGTTGCCACGGACATATACTTATTATATATCCTTTTACTGCTAACGACTGTCGTGTGTTTAGGTAGCATAATACATTCACAGTAAAGGAATGAGAAATCAGGGTTATATAAAGCTGAAATACCCGATACCCTTCCTACATGCAATCTCTCTGCACTAGTTTTAAAAAAAAGAGACGTAAATATCACATAAAACGCTAGCTATTTAAAAGAAAATCAATAAAGCCTAAGTAATTGTATATAGTCTTTTAAATTAATGTTATAAATAAATTACGAACATATCTATTCTGTGTGCTGGCGACTTTTTCCATGTTCTATTATTGCATCTGATGCTCTCAAATGCTGTTATTTTAAGAATATTACTATAATGTGTAGTGAATGAAGAATTGAGTATTCCGATTTCAGTATTGATCATAAATACAATGTCCTTGTATGAATGTAGGAAAGAGAGAGGCCCATGTGGTTTGTTCCCATTCATCTTTCTATGGAAACATATTCAGCATTTGGGTACCAGAGAGAATAGCTAAATATTCAGTTCGGCATCTCATTTCTACATTGAAAATAAACACTTAATCTGTAATATTTTCACAGTATTCTATGAGAACTACTGTTGTGATTTTAATTTAATGTGTGCTTAATAGATTTGTTTTACAATAAATACATTTTTAAAAATGTGTTTGTATGCGTATAGTTTCAAAGATTGTGTGTGTTTGAACACACATTTCTTCTGCAAGTTCTTAAATAATTTAATTTCAGTAATTTGCAAATTTCCTACCATAGAATAAGTGAAATTAAGTCTGGTGTCGGGTAAGCAAAATCTGTTTAAATTTTTAAAAAAGTGCCAAATATCTCGTTTGTTATAATACAAATTTAAATTGAGTGAGAAGTATAATATAAAAACGTGACCTTATCAGGTTGTGGTAAACCTGTTATCAGGCCAACAACCTGTCTGATAAATTAGAATCAGTTAGGGTTACAGATTTGACAGGATCAGAGTTTGCAAGAATAATATTTTGCCAAAATAATAATATTGGTAATTCATCTAACCTTTCAATAATGGGGGCTGTGTTAATAGATTTAAAGAACTGTCAAAACACCAAAGAAAAGTAATTTTTCGTCAGATACTGTTAAAAGTAAGTCTTTTAATGAGGGACTATATGTAATGTGTGTAGGCCTCAAACTGGATACTCTTAATAATATACTATCTTGACAAAACAAAAACTTGTAAAACAAAACAAATTAATGGACCCTCTAATTTGTAGTATCATTGTCGATATTACGTTATTTTTACGTGAACAAAAAAAAAAAGATATTCTATTTTATATGTGTATTTTAGGTGCACAGTATAAGTGCATTTGTGTAAATCAATGAGCCTTTACTGCAGGGCGTTGTTTCTAAATTTGAGTCTGTCCCTTGACAAAATGTACAGTCTGTGCCCACCACAGCTGTTAAATCTTTATTGTTTCCAACAACAGTTTTATTTTTGTCATCAATAACACGCTACTAGATTAACTCTTAACTCATGGATCACACAAGGTGCTTTTGCTGTTTCCGGATAGACATCTTGTCATGCTGCTTCTAAGAAAAAAAGCATCATCATTTTTTTTTTTCTGGTGTCAGGCAGCACCACTGCTTTGCTGATGTTCTTTTCAATAAATGACAAGCAGACAGATGTATATCTAAACCTTATCGGCAACCAGCGGCAAAGGGAAATGGAAGAGTTAAAATCGTTTTCCAAATTAAATTTGTTCTGTTCAGTTTTGAAAGAAAATCACCTGTTTTTTGTTAACATGTATTTTTATTTTAAAACATAATACCTGGTTTTACACTTTGTTTAAGAAATCTCTGTTTGCAAGCCATGCTTTCCGTTAGTGTTGCACTTGCTTGGCTATTGCACCTGGAGGGTGAAATTGTCCTCACCCTTTCAATGGCTTATTTCCTTAACCAACCAGCTGCTTCCCCTATTAGCTAACATGCTTTCAGTCAGTAACATGCTTTGACTCTGACATTGAATTATTTTGGACGATTACTTTTTAATTTTATTTAAGTATAAACTTGTATTAAATGTTCGTAATGCAGAAGTTTAAATTTATGTGTTATAAATGTAATGCTAATCTATGTGTAAGAAGAGCTTGTTTGTATTAAATCACTTTTGAAGTTGTCTGTGTTATATTTGGAAACACTGACTGCTAAAGATTATTTATGGTGCAGGTTATTGTAAGAGAAATTAAATAAGTTACTGAGCATAGATTCTTCACAGAAAGATTGATGCAGTGGTTTACCAAGTACGGTGTACAGCATTTATTTTTAGCTGCTCCTAAGTTTTCAATTAGTAGTTTCAGCACAGTGTCTGAGAGAGCAGGCCTATCCCTTGGGTTGTTCCCAAGTGGGACTGTAGACCCAATAGGGTCTGTGAGGCTTGACTGGAGAATTAAATGACAGTTTAAAATAAAGCTGAAGTTCAGAATACAAAATGCCCTCCTTAAATTGTTTGTTTTATCTTGAAGTTTTGGGGAAAAAAGTATTTAAGTCAAGTATACACATGTTTCAGCTGAGGCCTACACTGAAGACATTCCTTCCCTCACAGTTTATGACTGAGTGTTGAGTGTAAAACGTCAACAGATTAATGGTGGTGTTTTAAAGTGCATAGGCTATTGTCATTCAAAAACATCACAGTAACATTGTTTGAATGAAAACATAGTACTGTGTGGTAAGTACATGGAACAGATATTCTGAACATATTGTACAGTGTAACTCAACCATAGTTAATGTGCATGTACTTTTAGGTGTACCTGAAAGAGTTAAATCTTCTCCCCTGATTTTAACCAACTAAGGATCCGTGCCCTGTGCAGTCTTATGTGAAACTACATTGGCTTGAAAATCAGTTCCTCCTTGATTATGCCAACCCATATTGCTACTATAAAGCATCTATATATTTCTTTCTTTCGTTAAACCAAATTCCAGAAGGAATAACATGCTAATTTCCTTATTGAAATTAGTTTCTGTTTTGGGGGATTATGGAATAAAACATTACATCAATGTGTGTCCAATCTAAAATGATAATATTGTGTGTGTGTGTGTGTGTGTGTGTGTGTGTGTGTGTATATATATATATATATATATATATATATATATATATATAGAGGAAGTGCTCGTCGACAGGATGTATCTGTTGCCCCTAATCAGCATATCCTGACCTTCCTCTTTATCAGGTACATCTTTACTTGGGTGGGAGTGGGTGTTGAGATAGCAAAGATTCATCAGTACGGTATGCATGTGTGTCTGTGTGTTTTCACTGTGGGCTTGCAGATTGAGAATGTTGTCATACGCATTGCTTTCTCTTTTCCTAGGAGATCACCGGTAGATGTGCCTCAAGCTCGTTTTTGCACCAGGAGGCAAAACCCTTTTAGAATATTGCAAGCCCTCCACTAAAAGAAACTAGGCTTTTGGTTAAACCAGTCTTATTTTTGCCGCTCATGTCGACCAATCTAGTTTAATGAAATTTGTTTGGAACGGATCATTTTTACTGTTTGAAGTGACAGGGTCTGCATGTAGTTTTTTCACCACTGGAATTTAGATATTAATTTTACATGCAAAGGGCAATAACTGTAAAGCTAAGCTATTTTTATTTATAAATGAAGGTAATGTAACCAAGGAAGACGGTAAACATATAAAAACATAACTGGTGTTGTGAAGAGGGTACTGGTCATTTAAGGATTTAACACTTCTAGCCTATGAGAGTATTGAACCCTAGATACAAGATGATTTCCTTTTTCTGTTTTGTGTGCAGACCAAGTACAGAGCTGCCTCATTATTTCACTATTTATTGTGAAAAAAAGGCTTAATAGAATCACTGATTAATTCAATCAACACTCATTGTAATTTACAATTATTTCCCCTTTGCTGCAACCAATACAAACCCAATTGCCTTATTGAAACAGTCACTTTATATGTGCTGCTTTAAAGTATACAGACATTAAGAGGCTTTCACTCTACTTACAGTGCAAATAGATAAAACAAATATCGAAGGCAGGGAATTATTGAAGGTCCTCATGCAGTAATATATAGTATGTGTAAAATGTACATGAACTACCTGTGAATAACTACACTGTAGAATCATGAAACATCGAGGGAGCCCTTTTACACATCTTAACTCGGCCTCTTTCAACAATAATGTCTTAACTCTTTATCAGTATACTATTTCAGTACAGTCTGCACTGCCAAATTGGGATACTGATAATCGGGATTTCTGGTTAAATGGTATACAACTCAGCGAGACCGTTCTTCCCAATGTTATGTAGTTTAATTGGGATGTTACTTTGTTTAATTGGGATACAGTATTTTCAAATGATGAACGGAGGTCACTTTTCAGAGCAAGACAGGTTCGCGTAGCACAGTGCAGAGTACGTGATTACGCTGTGACTTCGCGTAAATTGTGTAAACCACGTTGAACTCTTGAAGGAGGAGTCTCCTGTGGTTTCTCAGGCAGAGAGTTGGCCTGTCAACATCGCAGGTGCCTCGCCTTGTGATAAGATGTGATTTTATTATTTTTCATTTCATGTAAAAAATAAAAAATCAGCGATCAATTTTGTTTAAGAATAAATAAAACATTGACTCATTATTTTTATTTATTTATTTATTTATTTTTTTATAAATTTAGAGTGACCAATTATTTGTCTTTATTTTCCCCCAATTTGGAATGTCCAATTATGTTTTTTCTCCTCACCACAGCGAGTCCCCACACAGCACAGACGTTCTGAGGGCGTGTGTGCGTCCCCCCGATCTCACAAGCCTGAAGCCACAATCACAAGCAATCCAGAGCAGAGGTGGGCGGGCTACTGATCCCGAAGAACAGAGATCAGCCCTGCCTCTTATCCACTCTGAATGTGCTTGGTGTCTGGCCAGTAGGGTTCACTGTTGCTTGATGAGGAGAAGCAGTCCCTGGTTTCCCATCCCCCACCCTGGAAGCGTCAGAGCCAATGTGACTCCCCTACTCCCAGGCAAAGTTGGGTCTCTTTGCACAGCCTGGGCACGAAATGGTGCCATCTAAGCTGTGTGACTCATACTATGCTCCCTGACTCCTATTCTAAGTTATGTATTTAACACTTAATCATAATGTGATGTGTTTTCATCCTTTTTCTTTTCATTAACAATCCAAAAAGTTTGACTAAGGTCATCTCAACTGTCTCTCATTTAATTGGGACAGTCGCTTATTCAAGATATTTTTCCTTCTCTCGTGGTGTCCCGATAGTGCGGCACCAACTGGTAGAATTGTATCTCTGTTTTTCAGTAATAACTCAATCAAGAATTCTCAGCATATTAATTAGATAATTAACACCAAGACCATTGGTTCAGTAAAATATCTGGCCTTCACTGCCTACCCCTTGTCAAGCTGTTCCACAAGATTTGGCAATACAGGGTTCAGTGATCAGCATCCCACATTGCTATTCTACTTCAGGACTTTGTTATTATATTTATTTTCACACATTACAATAAGGAACTGGTTGGAATGAAGTCCTGCAATGAAATGGACTGGAAGAATCAAGGTTGTTCTATAGCCTATGATTTAATTCCCATGATGCCCTTATTGGATCCTGCAAGTTGTACAATCATATATTCGGTACATTATGTTATAATAGAGATGTGTTATATTTGAACTGATACAATACTTATGTCACTGCTAGGAGCTGTGCCTGTACAATTTATATTTTTCCCTATTTAAGTTGATTAAACCAAGTTTTTAGGAATATTTGCTGGAGCTACAAATTGTCCACAGGGAATATTTCTAATGTATAAAATGACACGCTTTAATTTAAAGATCTGCTATAAATGATTTATTTAATATTTATGAATATTTAAAGACTCTTAATAAATTATTATGGGTGCTATTAAGTAGTACATGATTTGTTTCTGGGGATATTGCATACTCGCTGTTTGACAAAACTGTATACACAGTACAAGATGTCTGGTATGGGTTGTATTTTGACATTTGATTTATGTAGTATGAAACCATTTTCATGCAAGCCATTATGCAATCTATAAAAATGTGTGGGTTTCCAGAGAGCCAGGAACTGATGCTGCCATTGCTAGCATACAAAGTGGGTCTTCTTTATAAATTCCATTCTGCTAAACTCATAAGAAAAACTTGCCATTGGTTACCAGTGCAACAGAGTGCAGCTGTGAAACGTATTACAAGAAGCTGCTAAAATGTGTGAAACAGATGTTTTTGCCCAATGTTCAAATCCTGTATAAAACAAATAGGGCAGCAGTGTGGAGTAGTGGTTAGGGCTCTGGACTCTGGACCAGAGGGTTGTGGGTTCAATCCCCAGTGGGGGACACTGCTGTTGTACCCTTGAGCAAGGTACTTTACCTAGATTGCTCCAGTAAAAACCCAACTGTATAAATGGGTAATTGTATGTAAAAATAATGTGATATCTGTATAATGTGAAATAATGTATAATGTGATATCTTGTAACAATTGTAAGTCGCCCTGGATAAGGGCGTCTGCTAAGAAATAAATAATAATAATAATAATAATAATAATAATAATAAAAGCATAAATTAGCACATGTAGCCGTGCCATAGACTGTGGTTCTTGAGCCATTTGGATAATTGGAACTGATGTATTTATTTGAGATAGGACTGCATTCTGGTATCACAACCAAATTATTATGAAAATAAGCTTGTAAAAATCCTGAAGTTTAACAATTGGGATTCAGGATTGTAGGGCTAGAGAGGTTTTTGGGATAGGCACCAATTTGGGCACCCTTATACTGCTTGTGCGACAATGGAGTATTTCCTGTCTAGCTGTTATGATTAATCTCAATACTGATGTTGAGACAGTGAAGGTTTAACAAACCATATTCTGATGCAAACACGCAAAGTAATATTTATATGTTGGTCATTCTATGGTATTTGTATGTCCAAAACATCTGACTGCAACAGTGCACTTCTGTACCAGCTCTGTTTTTAAAAAGCTATATAAAGCCACATGTTTTTACTACACTTGTTTGGATTTTAAATACAGTAGTACCGCAATAAACTGTTGTGGACAGATAAATACTATTAAAATAACCTTTTGTATAGGTTATCTCACACATCCTGCATCAGTTTTAAAATATGTTATAGCATCTTCCAGTAGCTACTGTACCACTCCCCCCATACAACCAGTTTAACATTGTAATATTTTACCATTTATATAGAAGATAATATATACATATGTAAAGCACCCACCGTTGTCAGCGGACATTGATGTATGTTAAGTATACATTGATAAAAATAGATCCGTGCATTTATTAATACAGGTTTGACCTACAAAGGCTATGCAAGCACTTTAATGATTAAAACCCGAAGTACTAAATAATAAATTATAAGAATTTGTAAGAGTCATCTTCTTGAAATTAGCTTAGTGAAATTTTCTCCTTATCATAATTAATCTGAGTGGGTGTCTAATATGGACTGAGCTGACTAAAATGATATGGTGCAGACGGAGATAAGAAAGGAAAAAGGTCTTTTATTTCTTATTTGAGGACAATTACATTTCATTTTAATCACGGGTAACCTGATAGGTAACCTAGAATTGTGCTTGAATTAATCTGCATGTAGTTGCCTTTAATGGAAACTGAACTGTGCGGCCTGCCTGGTTTCCTTGCTGAGGCTGCACAATGCAGTTAGTTGCCTGGAACTTGTACATACTTTCTAAGCTTCAGACAAGCTTCAGAGTGACTGATCTGGTGACTGATCTTCCAATACAATAGGACTGACGTCAACATCCATGCATCGCAGGAGCCTAGAAGGTGCACTTTGAACACTTCAAACCTAAACTGGAACTACAGCCACCTAACCACCTCAACAAAATCAAGTGAGGCCCTGAACTTTCTGTCATCCATTCAGATTTGGGCTGTGCTAACAAACACTATCAGTAGTGTTAGTAAACTTAAGTTAAATAATGAGACACCAATTGAACAACTTCACTTTTTTAACATTCGGGCTCTCTGTTATCAAAAGATAGTAGTTAATTAGAATGATTTGTGTTTTAATTCAGTAAGTAGTTTAAAAAATCAATCCAAAGCATTTTTAACTGTTAGCCACCTCCACCAATTTCAAGTTACTGCTCAGTGCGCATCATCATGCAGTACCATATTATCTTGTGAGAACTCAGAAGCTAAGCAATGATGGACCCCTTGGATAGGAGGCCTCACGGGAATTCCAGGTACTGTGGATACTATTTGATAGTGCATTCAAGACTGAGAGGTATGTTATTCACAGAATAGATATTCAGTGAGAAGGAGATCACTAAATGTAGCTGCTTAGTAGGTCTGAAAAAAAATACCAATATAAAAAAGTAAATACATGTTTACCTTAAAAGTAAATACGTGTTTACCTTAAAAGTAAATACCTTTTTTTTGTTGTTTTAAACGTTCGTCACTGAATTTAGTTTCTTTTATTATTTTTAAATTTTGTGTTTTATATAGAATATGTGAGACCTTTAAAATGCTGGTAATACATGCAGTATTAGGTAAGATTTGCTGTACTGGAATTATTTTCATTGCTCTGTGTTTTTGAGTGGAGTTCCATCCTCCTTTGTCAGGTTGTCCTGTTGAGGTTCAGGTCAAGTTAACACTACTCATTTTGTATCAACTTGGTTACATATTGTAGACATCTGCAACCCCCTACTTACAGTTACTGTATGCTGTTTTTCCTGTTAAAGCCACATTGTAGCAATGATACAGGAAGAACTGTTCTGTAGACAAGAATCAAATGA
Source organism: Acipenser ruthenus (assembly GCF_902713425.1). Lineage (NCBI taxonomy): Eukaryota > Metazoa > Chordata > Actinopteri > Acipenseriformes > Acipenseridae > Acipenser > Acipenser ruthenus. The sequence continues at coordinate 23,644,372 of NC_081207.1, forward strand.
TTATTTTTTTTTGTGAAGGGCAAAAACTCAGTTATCAATTGACAGGAAAAATTGAAGCATATAGACACAATCTCTGCAAATTAGATCTTTAGATTAATTAGATGAAGCCTGTTTAAATAACCTAATATGCGTGGACATATTTTTTTTTTTACCATCAATGTATACCTATATGCTACCAAAAACAAAAGAAGACAAGAAAAAACAAAACCCACTTTGATATTTTGTTTGTTTTTCAGGCTGCAATGTAGCTGCATTGCTTAGCTGTGGGGCAGTGTTGTAATTGATTGTGGGCCAGGCATGAATTATATCACAATTAATACTCAACTTCTGTTTTTAGCTGAAAGGTGCCAGTGATCTTGGTATGAGTCAGACTGCTTTGGGGATTGTAGAGAACTTTGCATGGGGGCATGCTGTTGGCAAGCAGTTGCCTCTGGGTATAAGTGGCAGAAAACGTTTCGTATTAGCAGACCGAAGTAGATATTTTGATAGTGGATCTTTTGTGTTATCTTTGCCACCAACCTTATCTTGTTGTGAACTGCAAACTTGGTGACAGTCTGGCTATATGCAGCATGGAGGTGCATCTGGCCATCTACACATTTTCTTTAGTACATTTTCAAATAGACATGTGGATGTAGGTCATGGTAACTGTCCTTTTCATGACAATGAATGATGCTCTAATTTAGTATTTGAAAGTGCTGAAAGTGTACAGCTGTGGCCAAAAGTTTTTTGTGAAGTATATGGAAAACTACAAGCAGTATGCAATTCAATATGTTAACGTAACATTATTCAGCAAGTTTCATTAGTCGTTATGAAGCAGATTTAGTTAATTCTATAGGGTTTTGCAAAACTGTTGGCCATAGCTGTATGTTACAGGAAGCTGGCTCCATAAAAAGCACAGTACGGTATTGTGGCAAAGTGCCCACCCCTTTGTATTTATTTATGTATGTTTTGTATTCTTCTTCTTCTTCTTCTTCTTCTTCTTCTTCTTCTTCTTCTTCTTCTTCTTCTTCGTCTTAATAATAATAATAATAATAATAATAATAATAATAATAATAATACAAAACATACATCAATAAATACAAAGGGGTGGGCACTTTGCCACAGGTATATAGCAGGTGAAAGGTCAAAGAATCACACACTGTACATATTTGGACTGGTCAATCACTTACCAGCCCACAGCCAGCGGTGTGGTTAGTTCATATCCACAACGATAAAGTTAGCGGTGAAAATGATGCAGAAGCTAATAAATGAAAGGAATTTCAAATCCTTCGGGACTACACCTCTGAGGTGGCTTTTAAAGTAGATGAAATCGCAAATTGAGAGAGAGCTGGATCGCTTGCAACCTCGTGCACTCCCCTTAAGAGGAGTCATTGAAATCCTTGAATGACTTTATAGCATCATAGCACAGCTGAATACCATCTGAAACCTTTTAACTCACTCAAATTAAATTTAGTTGTCCTTCAGTAGATGAGACTCTATTCATCTCTGCATTGTTGCAATTGAAAAGAGCAGTCTTTTAGTTTACTGCTGCAAGCAATACAATATCTATTAGATTACACTCCCAGCACTGGGGTTCAGAATGAGGTTTGTTGAACTCAATCATTTTGTAAATATGCCATTGTAGTTTTAGTGGGATGTGAAAGCAGTTAAACACAACTGTGGGATGGAAGGTATTCTTTGTTATTAAATATGCTTTTATGTGTTGTATTTTTAAATAAAATCTGTACTGCATTATGCTTATTGAGGTTATGGCATAAACAGCCAGAGGTTTTCTCATCCTTTAAGTGTAAAGACGATATTGGTATTCTGTGTATTGATTTCTATTCTGCATGGCAGTGTGGGGGCTCAGCAACATTTTCTCAATAGGATGTTACTGCTTTGCCATCAGATCTATGGCGTGATTCAACATCTCTGGCACACATTGCAGTTTTGTTTTCCAAATGTATAGTTTTTTTTTTTTTTTTTTTACTGCCCTGGACTCAGAATCTAGTGAATCAGCATCCAAGCATAGTGAATGTCTGTGGCCGTCTACTTGGATTGTCTTACATATGGAAAATATAATACAAGTTACAAGAAATGTACCAAAAAAAAAAGACGCGCCTGCAGTAGCAATGTACTGTAACTGGGGGGCTGGTTTCTGGTTAAATATGTTTTGGATACAGATGTATCTGCCAACCAGGTACCTCAGATCCTCTGTCTTACCCATTGTGACTGAAACTGTCTGGCAACAGGTGGAGACAGTGTTTATATATTGCAACATACAGGTCAGGGTGTCATTTGCTTAAGAAACGAACCAATCCTCTGACGGACAGCCCATTATTATTATTATTATTATTATTATTATTATTATTATTATTATTATTATTTATTTCTTAGCAGACGCCCTTATCCAGGGCGACTTACAGTCGGAAACAAAAATGCATTTCAAGAATCACAGTACAAGTAATAATACAATTAAGAGCAAGACAAATACAATCACTTTGTTCATTGTATTTATCTTGACACAATTTAACATTAAAAAAAAAAAAAAAAAAAAGATATCCAAAGTTACCACAGCAGTCCAAGATCATACAGTCGGGCACATTTATAAAGACAATCTTTCATACCAATCTAGCAGGTCCTTTTAGCTGTAGAACTCATTTTAAAGACCGTAAAGCATGCAGATTTAATGTACAAAGGTTACTATTACTGCACTGTGTACCTATGCAACTTAGAATTTGAAGGTTCTGCTTTTAACTTTTATAAGGAATCGGATGGTTTAATGCCTAGTTATCTGGAGTTGTTAACCACATATGTTTCCAGTTGTGCAAATTATGGAATCTTTTACTGTATTTAAATTAGAATAAAATTCCCTGATGAAGATTACTTTAACCTGTGCACACACATACAATGGGTTCTCATACTATGCACTACATTACAAATGTGTATAAAACCAAAAACCAACAGTTTATCAGCTGGTCTATACCTATATCAAACAGTCCAAGCAGAAAGCATAGCATTGTATTGGTTCACCAGTGATTTCAAGTCTTTCTAGACACAGATAAAAGGTATCTGACAAGGAATCATTTCTACTATTGGTTAATATTTCTGCCACCTCTGTCAGTAAATGGTAGATATACATCACCTGCCAGCAAACATCCGTCAGGTGCTTCGTAAGAAGCTGGGAGCGAAACAAATTGGGGGTAGACAATTTGGCTGTGTGGTCCAGTGGTTAAAGAAAATGGCTTGTAACCAGGAGGTCCCCGGTTCAAATCCCACCTCAGCCACTGACTCATTGTGTGACCCTGAGCAAGTCACTTAACCTCCTTGTGCTCCGTCTTTTGGGTGAGACGTAATTGTAAGTGACTCTACATCTTATGCATAGTTCACACGCCCTAGTCTCTGTAAGTCACCTTGGATAAAGGTGTCTGCTAAATAAACAAATAATATATATCTATATATATATATATATATATATATATATATATATATATATATATATATATATATATATAAATAAAATAAACTGTACTTTTACAAGTCTTTACCATTTTCTGACTTCTCAGGATTATCAATGGGATTAGAGCCCTGCTGTTGTAATTCAACTTTTTAAATGTTGGTGCCAGCGTAGTGCTGCCCAGAACCACTGGTATTCAGTCCTGGGTCTCTCTTAAGTAGACAACAAAATTGTGTGGTGAGTTTATAATGTGGACTAATGTTATGACTGCCAAGCTCATGTGTGTAGCTTCAGGCTCAGGCCACCAGGGGTGAAATGCATAAAAGGCAAGGGAATTAGCCTGCTGCGCTACCAAACCCTGCATAATGTATTATTTTTAACATAGAGCGTACACAGTCAAATGTTACATGCTCTATTCTCCAAAATCATTCACTTTTCTGCATGTTCACGTTTGAATATTCTTTTGAAATGTATTTTTGCAATTTTTGCAAACAAATATATTACAAGTAATGTTTGTACGAGTATTCAAATGTCTGCCACTGCACTAAACTACACAAATTGTTATCAACCACTACCAATGGATTTATTAAATCCTATTTAATTCCAAACATTTCCATTATTGATCAGTAATGTCAAGTATTAGTGATAGTAATAGTTGTATACAAGGGAAATAAAAAGAGCAGTTGATATTGTGAATTATATGTATTTATTTATTATTATTATTATTATTATTATTATTATTATTATTATTATTATTATTATTATTATTATTTTTTTTTTTATTATTGTTTAAATATAGGCTACATAGTTTGTATTGGTGTCACGCGTTATTCAACAAATGTAAAATGTCTTGCCTGTAGTAACCTGCTGGAACAATGCCTTGTGCTTCCATCCATGGTAGCTGTGTGAACTAAGGTGCTGCCAATATTGTATTTTTTTGTGAGCAACGGATAAAAAAAAAATAGCACACAAATACATTCAAAATAAGTCATCTCCATGCTATTATAAGCCTTCAGTAACTGAAAGGCGGTGTTGCTTCAATGCTTTGAGTGGGAAAAAATTGCAGCTGCTACCTGTTCTTTATTTATAAATAAATAAATACATCTTTTTTCGCAGTACCTTGAACTAGGTTATTGACACTCATTCTGATGTGTCTGGGGGTAACTGTATTTTGAACACTAATTGGTTCATATCTTCTGCTCATTAAAATCTCTGAACTTTCTTGTAAAGTATTCCTAATGAGAGAGATGCATTTTTCATTTTCACGGGGGGAGGCTCTCTCCACCAAACAGCTTCTGAATAAAACTTTGTCTAAGTGACATCCCCTATTGGATTTGACAAAGTGGACAGGTGCATTAGAATAAAACCTGGCTGGCGATCCTTCAGTCTGTCAGCCATGAATATCTGATTTCTTAATGAATCAACTTTTCTCTTTTTTGGTGTAGGTGCCATTTACCATACGCACAGCATACCTGCTCATTCTACAGTACATAGTAGAGCTTTTCCAATCACACATTTATTTAACCTCAGTAATTTGTTATTCATTTCAACTCTAGCCTATATATATATATATATATATATATATATATATATATATATATATATATATATATATATATATATATATAACACCATATACTGCAGTTTTGCCTATGAAAAGTGACTTTTCAACCTTTTGAATTCGTAATATGCACAGCAAACAGTGACATTTGACCTAAGTGTCTGGCCTATCTCTGTCTATATGTCTTTTTTGCTGTTTATTGTGATTAAGTTAGACAGCGCCTTTAAAGCTTCAACATAGAAACCAAAACTTACCAAAAGAGCTGGATCTCGGATACTTTTACTTAATAAGAATGGTGCAGAATAACAGTACAGTTGGTACAGTTTTAGCTTAAAATATTTTAATCACCAGCCGAATTTAAAAAAGGCTGAAAGATAACCGTATTGGTAGTTCTAAATTGTGATAAATAGACTGGGTGTTAGCACATGTGTCAGGCCTTTTTTGAGTATTTGTATTTATGTTTTCTCTCGTGTTGGTTTGTAGAAAGCATTATACATTATTTCAAATAGGACCTTTAGGCTACTGACTTATTTCCTCAAATTAAATTATCTGTCAATAACTGTTGCAAAGAATGAATCTAAGAACACCTTCAGATCTAGAAACTGTGCGTTCAATACTGACCAGTCATTACCAGGTCCTATTCCTCCTCCGGTTATTAGGATGGTCTTCAGTGGTCAGTTGTGGTCGTAGCATTCTCTTTAACCAGTCTACAAATCTGAAGCATTTGGAACCTTCAGTACGTGACTACTGAAGGAGAGGTCTGAGGTAAGATAGAGTGACTTTTGCAATTGTAAAGTGGAAAAACATTTTACCTGCCTTGGTGGTAAAAAAAAAAAAAAATTGTGGCCCGCCACAATTTGTTAGGAGAAATTGTGTGCTGTATGTTGCAGTGTAATAATATAAGTGCAAAGTTTGCGAAATCAAGCAAAAGTCAGGTGTAGGCAACACTCTTGGTTTCTTAAATTATAATCTAATTTTATTTAACACCAACAAATCATACAGTAATTCAGTACCCTTTTGTTGCTGCAGTAAATTAGCCGCTCGTCTTGTTATGCTGAAAAAAAAAACTAATATATGAATGGATTCATTAGAAAACCATACCGTTACGAACCGAGTGTGCTGTATTCTGAACTTGCCCATCTGCAGTCACAGTTTCCGCTAAGTTTGAGCTGGCAAAGTCAAAGCAGACTGTCCTGTTTAGGTATGCTCAGGGATAATGCCCCCTACTATCAGCAAGGCACCGTTCCCACAGCAATGTGTGGGGAGTATGTCTCCATGAAGGAGAGGCCTTATCTTACCTGCTATCATTTCCTGGATGACCTCTGCGATCACAGAATGATGGATTAACACAGACATACGAACATTCATTTTCCTTTGGAAAAAAATATCGTTACTCACAAAGAAATCGGAAAGGGATTTTTTTTTTTTTTTTTTTTTAATAAATTATCAGCAATAAATGTAAAGTTTAATAAGAATAACATACAGAACAGTTACGGTGTTAAGAAACTATTGTAAATACAATTAAATAATGAATTATATGTACCATGGCAATTATATTATTTATATATAACTTCTGATTACGCTGCCTCAATGCTGACATTAATAAGATCAATTGATTATGGTCAATTTAAACAGATTATGCCTGACAAGACCTGTTCAAAATCTCTAAAATATTAAAGCAGCTACTGTATGCAAGCCAGTCTGAGACTTTGTGCAACATTTTCTCACAGGTGATATTTACATAATATTGACAGGAGTCTGAAAAACACAAGCACATTTCTCTAAAAGAGTACGGCCAATTCTGGACTTATAATACTCAAAGTTATTCCATATACAGAGAGCTGTCATCAGTAAATGTGATTATTTTGAACAGTGAACACATCTCACCGTGACCTGCTTTGTCAAAGTACAGACGTCTGAGATAATGAGGGCTTGGAAACTGCTCATTCGCAGGTGTCATTGGCTGTCAAGGTGGAGGACTCTCTGCTATTGGGCCTTATTTTAAAACTGTAGCCACCATATTTATAGCCATTGAGTAGCCACCATATGTCCAATATGCTGACAGTTGTGATGGCAATTACCTATAAACGTATGTCTTCAGACATTTGAAAATCCTTACCATGGGAATGTTTACAGGTTCCATTTGCTCATCGGTGTAAGAGCTCTGTGAGTGAAAGGTCTTCTCTTGTCAAGTGTCATTTCTCTCTTTACTGACTCACTGCTGCTCTATTTTGTCATGCTATGAATGAAAATCTGGGGGAAAGTAAATCTAGCAAAAAAGCTTGTAGAACCCTGATATAATTCTCTTCAATCTTAATTCTGACTCACTAGTGCCCTCAGTGCATTACATTAGTATTTTTTTTTTTAACTTGTCCTAATAAGAGTGACTAAGGTTTTCAATGTTTCCTTCAGAAATACCAACCTATAACCTCTGAAGCTGCCAATAAATATAATATAAGGTACGTTTTTACATTTTGATGCAGATGAATCTCAAAGCATCGTAAAAGCCAGGGCAGATTTATAAATTGTAAGGCATGATTGGAATACTGGACTGAACCACCTCCATGGTCTTGGGAGTTTAATTAAAATGTAGAAGAAAGCTAAAGAAATAAGGAATGAGGAAAAACACTTTTTTTTAACCTGATGTGATGGGTATACATGCTGTAACCCATGCATCTCATAAAATCTTGAGACCTTGTGCTACAAATACAGTTTAGTATTCATGAAACTTTCCTAGACTGTCTGGAAAAGTTTAAAAACATTGTAACTTTGTAAAAAGGGCCCTACATTGCAATGAAGCAAACACTTAGTATCTAGTGTCTGGGTTCTGCAACCTACCCACAGCTTATTGTTTCAGATAATTTCACTTTCTCCAGAAACAGAAAGTCTAAAATATTCAAAAACCCCTTTAACTCCTAAATGCCCTTCTCATCCCCCACATGTAATAACTGTCAAACGAGAGCTCACAGCAACCCACGGACTTGTTTTCTTAGCCAGGGGTGACGACAGTAGGCACGTTGTGAGAGACCACAAAAAGAACATTAATTCAGAATGTTACTAATGTGAACATCACTCTTTCGAAACTGGTAACCGGAACTCGCTTGGAAGTGTACAGCCTAATTCTGTTGACCTTTTGAAACTGAATGCCAACATCTTATGTCATCTGACTGAAAAAAATGAATGACTAAATGATTATTATTTGTAATAATAATTTCTCAGAAGCCTTGGGTTAATTCTGCCTGCCAACTTTACTATTTCCATGTGATCATACGATCAGAAGTTACATGCAGGACTGCTGCATAGTTCAGAACTGATGTGTGGATAATGTCCTACGCACTCCTCTATATGACCTTGTCTTAAGACTTCCCGTAAAGCACCACCATACCTGGTGTTCACCAGAAACCCTGCATTTTGTTTGTATTCTATTTAAATGTTTTGCTCTTTTAAAATGTTCTATATTATTGAATTCTTCATCAAATGGAAGACCTCTACTTTTTACAATAATTTTAAATACTGTATTAAAAAACAGATTTGTGGTTTTGATTTTGTGGCAGGGTACACCTGCCCCGGTGTGTATTTTGTGTTATTGTTGTTTAAAATGTATGTATGTATTTGGGCATGGGTTTTTAAAGTCAGCAGGGAAGGGTTAATTACCTCCCCTGCCCAAGCATTTCATGTGAAGACTCTGCCCAGACTCGACTGAATGATTTAATAAGCAATCGAATCCTGGCACAGCTGCATAAAAATAGGCAGGTTTCACTCACTCGAGGATAGTGTGTTCAGAGGAGGAACGTTACAAGTAAGAACTAAAATTACAGTATATGTGAAACAACTGCCACTGAGCTAATCGTTGTAACCGCAAGGTATTTGTTTTGTGTTTGTACTAGTGTTTGTTTATTTTGACCCTCATGCCGTTTGCATTGTTTCGTGTTTCACACTTTTTATTTAATGAAGAAATGGGCACCTTTGCGTCTCACCCTGCAGTACTTGCCTATTGTTGTAATTCTCTTCCTTGTCTGACGTCACCACAGACTTCAATGGACTGTAAAAGTAATCTGCATTTTTTAAATTTGTAATTACAAATTAAATAAAGCAATATATTATTTTTGTTCTAAATTCTTAATTTAAAATTTTTCTAACACAATACAGTGTGTAATCCAATTTTGCGTGTAGGTACAAGTTTGGTGCTTTAGACACATGCTGGTTTTGATATGATAACGTAATTCTAGGATTTCTAAACCAGTGTAATTTTTAATTACTTTTTTACTAATTTACTTTTTTACTTTTAATTTTTAATTACACTGATTGGAATCCAAGGGTAAGCAGTATCAAATAAGTTTCTTTTTTTTTTTTTTTTTAAACTATAGTTGAAACCTTTACTTTCCGTGATATGGTCTTCAATGCCTCATCTCGTTTACATGGGAGGTCCTGGGGGACAGCAGCACAATCCTGTCATTACAATACAATTAAAAAATATATTAAAAATCTACAGTATAAAAAGCTTGACTCCTCTACAAATACAATATAACATACACCTCCCACTTAAAACCTAAATCCGCCAGCATAGACAATAGCAATCCCTTCTAAAAGAATTAATTAAAGTAGTTCTACATTTGTGTAGAATGTAGCATAGGAATACATTTCACTGTTCCTATTAGTAATTGACTGTCTTCATCCACTGAAGATAATACACGAATGTAGTGGAAATTGTATTACAGAATATTCTTGATGACTTCACTGTGAGTAATTCATTGTCGACTTCCAGTGAATTTCCCTTTGCCCTTTTTAGTTGAATTTTTAAAGTTAATGAAATAAATTCTTTACTGGTTTGATGTCAAAAAGATAAAACTATCAGATTGCAGACATGTTCACATTATTAAAAAAGGCAGACATATATTTCTATATATATACAGTGTTCTTTAAACAACACATTCCTGTGGTCTATGGATAGATAGCGGTGCGCAATTGCAAATCACGCACTTACCACTGTCTCCTGTACCTCACTACCGTGAAACAAAAATACTGCATAACAATTATAAGAAAGCAGACGTAATCAGAGGGAAAGGGGAACAGTAGTTTATGCGGTATGATTGTTTTATATACAAATCAGGTTTCCTTTTTTGTAAATCATTTTTTAGTGTTGCAACATCATACATGCATAAACTGTAGCTGAGCAGGGCTGCTTGGCTTGTCATCAGCATTTTGTGTCATTAATGAGTGCAGGAATACATATGCAGACAAACACAGCTTAAAAAGATGTGTTCTTCAGTCCTATAACAGAACTTACAAATGACTATCAAAAAGATATCATACAAAGGAAACCAATGCATGAACGACATCTGAAATGAAAACCAGCCATTTTATTGTACATACGAGTGTGTATCTCCCATTTCTTTACTCATGGTACAACAAATTGTGATTTATGTTCTGCTAAATTCAAAATTAAATAATTTTTGGATATCGATTTTAGTTTCAAAGAATATTTTAAAAAGTGAATATTCCTACTAATGTTATGTTACATTAACAAATCTATTAATCATTAAACCAACTTACACCACAAACCAAGAACAGTTTTCACTGTCAGCCTATAGCATCCTGGAGACAATACCATCAGCCACTAGTGGCAGTTTTACTTGATCAATAATTAGGTTTCAATTTCTGTATACGCATAATATAGTAAAACATCCTCCCAGAATGTATTGTATATTTTTTTGGTTTCTCCAGTATATAAAATAAACAAATGATGTCTTCAACAATGATACAATATTTGCATTGATATCATCTTGTTAACTTGAATCATTCTATTTTTAACATACAGCGATGTAAGTTTCCTTAGTTTCATTCAGTTCCCTCTCACAATTGTGGGTATTATCATAAATACAGCACATTAACACTTGTTCCTCTATGTCAGGATATAAATTAAGTCTGCAGGTGTCCCGTAGAGCTTTACCCTTGGTACTAATTAAGCCATGATAATTAGGTTTGTTAAATTCAGTCCTTTAAGCTTAGTTCCCCCTTCGGAATCCAGAAATCACAGATTGCCGACAAGAAAGGGCTTTTAAGATATACCCCAACATCATAGCACAATTCTAGATAATACATACACAGCCCTGTACAGGAAAAACGATATAATAATTTCATACATGTCAAGTCTCATTCATCTGGATTGAATCTCACTCAATTTTTTTTTTTTTTTTTAAATCCTGTCCCTAGATTCACAGTGTATTTAAATGGAATATGCAGTCATCCTATTCATTTCCATCTAAAATCTTTTTTTTTTTTCGTCTTTCTTACATATTACTGACCTTGGCAGCAAAGTAGTCTACCTTTATGTTGATGTTTCCTCTTCTTTGTACAAAACACCAATGAAAATGATTAACTATTATATTTTGTGTCTTATTCTTGGTATCTGAGGTAGAATTACAGGGCTGTTTTTGGATTGTATATACAAGGTTTTAATTCCTTCAGGGAAATTGAGGCCAACAGCTACAGGAAAGTATGTTTTTCATACTGGCCTAAGTCATCACTTTTGAGCCTGTTCCTTACGAACCAAGCACCTACTATCAGTACTGTACTATACATCTATATTGTAGAATACATGTCATAGAAAGGAATTACTCATGTGAGACACAGTGCATTTAACACAAAAAGTATGTGTGGCATACATCAGGTGTTTCCAATTGTTTTTCCCCTGTACTTTCAGTGCTGCAAGTCACCATCTAGGCTGTTATATTATAGTTATTTTAGGATTATATTGGGCTCCATCTAGGCAGAAGCAGCTACACCTGGTCCTACTGTCCAGCCAAAATAAGACATTACTGCGCCATCAATCCAGGTATCAGTCTGTCCCTGAACACTCATTTAAGAAATTCTAAAGAGGATGGAACCCAGGTTCTTGGCTGGGTTTGTGACAGTTATTGGACAGATCCTTTTAGAAAGCCCAGCCCATGCAGCTGAGCCTGTTGGAAACTGTCTCATGTCAATGACTGTTTCCTTTTGCGGAAGAAATGTAATGGAAATAAATATTCCTGGCTTCAATATGGTGTGTAAAACCTATTTTGGAACTAATTGTGTCTCCAGTGTACCAAATGGGTAAAGGGTGTGGCTGTTTATTTAATACTATTCACATTTTGGTGGAGGTGTTAGTTTTGAATCAGAAGTTCAAATTAAGCTTTTTTATACACACTTGCAACCCCTGTGCAGACTCAGCAGTGATTAATTACCTCAAGGACGCAGTGACGGTCACTTCTGCACTTAGATTGGAGCCCCTCCCCCTCCCCCCACCTCCACACATTGTCTTTCCACTGGAGGGATCTTTTGGAGGAGGAGGAGCTATCCAAAACTCTTGGCAGACAAAGTAGAAGTGAAAGGGGTTGTCTAGCCTGCTAGAGAGTCAGCTGGCTTCTTGTATGGCTGTTCATTATGCCATCCCTAGTGACTGTCGCCGTGGCCTGGCCCTACTGCCGAGCGCCACGGAGGAGCAGCGCAAACTGACACGGGCCTGTGCAATTTCTCTAGGGCTGTCTGCACTGCAACCCAGATGCCAAGGCTAAACCATCAAGCCCTCATCCGCAGAGACTTAGGGACAAGCAAGGCTCACTGCCTCCTTTATTTAAAAAAAAAAAAAAAAAAAAAACATGCCTGTACTGCTCTCATTGGAAAATAATTGTTTTCATACTTTTTTTTTAATAGCCAGAAAAAGAATCAGCCACAGCTATCTTCCTTTTTGTTTCTTTGTTTAAATACTGTCAAAAAACAAATGTGAGCCCCATTTCACAATTATTGAAAGCAAACTAAATATTGTTGTTCATATCGCACACTAGAGCCAGAATGCCACCACACACAAACACAGACATGTTCACTTGTGTTAGTGTGGGCATTGCATTGACTGCCTTTGTATTTAAGGTATTTTTTAGCACATTTATTCCACCAGTAGTCACCATTAAAAACACGAACCATTGTCAGTTTCAGTACCCAGTTATTACAATGGAATACCATGGTTATCTATAGTATTCCTAATCGAAAGTGCTACCAAATGTCATCTCTTCTGTATAAGAATGTGATACACACATACTGTATATACACTATTTTGCAGCTGGTGTATTTCATTTAGATATACATGTATATGCATGGAGTAGTGACCTGGCTCTAGGGTGTTTATGTATATTGTAGTCTGGCTCTGAGGATGTAATATATAATTACATGTGAACTCATACTAAGCATTACCCTTGATAAGTAGGTCTTACATTCTAACTTCCAAGACCAAATCATGTAGGTTCCTTCAACAGGTGTGGTTTGGATTTAAGAGGCTGTTGTTTTGAAATAGTGTGTTACACCTATATATACAGTGCCTTGCGAAAGTATTCGGCCCCCTTGAACTTTGCGACCTTTTGCCACATTTCAGGCTTCAAACATAAAGATATGAAACTGTGATTTTTTGTGAAGAATCAACAACAAGTGGGACACAATCATGAAGTGGAACGAAATTTATTGGATATTTCAAACTTTTTTAACAAATAAAAAACTGAAAAATTGGGCGTGCAAAATTATTCAGCCCCTTTACTTTCAGTGCAGCAAACTCTCTCCAGAAGTTCAGTGAGGATCTCTGAATGATCCAATGTTGACCTAAATGACTAATGATGATAAATAGAATCCACCTGTGTGTAATCAAGTCTCCGTATAAATGCACCTGCACTGTGATAGTCTCAGGGGTCCGTTTAAAGCGCAGAGAGCATCATGAAGAACAAGGAACACACCAGGCAGGTCCGAGATACTGTTGTGGAGAAGTTTAAAGCCGGATTTGGATACAAAAAGATTTCCCAAGCTTTAAACATACCAAGGAGCACTGTGCAAGCGATAATATTGAAATGGAAGGAGTATCAGACCACTGCAAATCTACCAAGACCTGGCCGTCCCTCTAAACTTTCAGCTCATACAAGTTGAAGACTGATCAGAGATGCAGCCAAGAGGCCCATGATCACTCTGGATGAACTGCAGAGATCTACAGCTGAGGTGGGAGACTCTGTCCATAGGACAACAATCAGTCGTATACTGCACAAATCTGGCCTTTATGGAAGAGTGGCAAGAAGAAAGCCATTTCTTAAAGATATCCATAAGAAGTGTTGTTTACAGTTTGCCACAAGCCACCTGGGAGACACACCAAACATGTGGAAGAAGGTGCTCTGGTCAGATGAAACCAAAATCGAACTTTTTGGCAACAATGCAAAACGTTATGTTTGGCGTAAAAGCAACACAGCTCATCACCCTGAACACACCATCCCCACTGTCAAACATGGTGGTGGCAGCATCATGGTTTGGGCCTGCTTTTCTTCAGCAGGGACAGGGAAGATGGTTAAAATTGATGGGAAGATGGATGGAGCCAAATACAGGACCATTCTGGAAGAAAACCTGATGGAGTCTGCAAAAGACCTGAGACTGGGACGGAGATTTGTCTTCCAACAAGACAATGATCCAAAACATAAAGCAAAATCTACAATGGAATGGTTCACAAATAAACATATCCAGGTGTTAGAATGGCCAAGTCAAAGTCCAGACCTGAATCCAATCGAGAATCTGTGGAAAGAACTGAAAACTGCTGTTCACAAATGCTCTCCATCCAACCTCACTGAGCTCGAGCTGTTTTGCAAGGAGGAATGGGCAAAAATTTCAGTCTCTCGATGTGCAAAACTGATAGAGACATACCCCAAGCGACTTACAGCTGTAATCGCAGCAAAAGGTGGCGCTACAAAGTATTAACTTAAGGGGGCTGAATAATTTTGCACGCCCAATTTTTCAGTTTTTTATTTGTTAAAAAAGTTTGAAATATCCAATAAATTTCGTTCCACTTCATGATTGTGTCCCACTTGTTGTTGATTCTTCACAAAAAATTACAGTTTCATATCTTTGTGTTTGAAGCCTGAAATGTGGCAAAAGGTCGCAAAGTTCAAGGGGGCCGAATACTTTCGCAAGGCACTGTATATATATATATATATATTTGTGTTTTTGTTCCACTTTCATGCTACTATGCTTACAAAACAACATGAGGCACTGGGTCACCTAGAGTTTGTACACTTATTTGTAGATTGTGTCTGTCCTCTCGCCGAAAAAAATGTTTTTGAATGAGTTTCATCATCTGGAACATTTTCAAAACTGCAAGCACAACATATTTTACAAAGCCTAAACATTTGACGACAGAAAGGTAAAAAAAAAAAGCTTGATTAAAATATATATTATTTTTTATTTAAAGATGTCTTGATATGCCCTTTCATCACTCACAGAATAACAAACAAATCAGAGGCGCTGAACTATACCTGGATAATTTATGTTGGAGGGCCTAGATTTTCCCATCTATTGTTCAAGCGCTGCTTAAGAAAGAGGAGAGGGCTTAGGTATTGTTGAGGCTAATTATCCCCTCACATGTGTGCATTATCAGTGTGTGCAGGACCCGTTGGGTTCTTGGCAAATGGCTTAAGCTGTAACGATAACCCGAGCCAACCTACTGTAGATAAGGCAGGAGGCGACGTGGGACTAGCAGAGTCCTGGAGCAGGGGGGGCTGTATCCTCAGGAATGACAAAGTAGCAAGTGAATAAACAAAGGGACCCAAGCATAGAATAGGCCGTAAAACTTTAGATATTCTTATGTGATGAAAATATTGTTCAAGAGATTAATGTATTTATTTATTTATTTAATTACTTTTAGAAGATTGGAGACTCAGTGACCTATTAATGAAGATTTATTATCACTTTCTTGTTGATGCAGCACTAACCTTAACACTGGCACAGAAAATATATTTAAAAGGCCCTTTGAGGGGAAAAACTTAGGTGCTCAACTTAGTGATGAACAATCTATTTTCCCACACCTATAACTACCAGAAAAGAAGACACAACCCACAATAAATAAACAAATAACTTTGTAGTAAATTAAGCCTCCATTTCCAGGTTAGAGTTTGCAAGCCACCCATACATTTTCAAGTGAATGCCCTCCTTAAAAATCGATTTTTGTTGAAAGCAATTTGAAACTTCATTTTATTTACTATAGAACTACAAAGGGAACTGTGGCGGTGCTTTCTCCCTCTGCTGTGGCGGCTGGGCTGGTGTGTGCGTGCTCCCTTCAGCAGCATAAATAGAGGCTGCTCGGGGACACCAGAATCCTGCCCTTCTCCCCCCCAGAAAAATTCAAGGGGTTGAGCCTGTAACTCCTCCCCTTCTGGCTCCCCTTCTGCTGGTGGACACGGGGACAGCAGGCATTCTTCCTCTGCTGGTGGACATGGGGACAGCAGGCATTCTCCCTCTGCTGGTGGACATGGGGACAGCAGGCATTCTTCCTCTGCTGGTGGAGGTGGAACCAGCAGGCATTCTCCCTCTGCTGGCAGCTTGGGTCCTAGGGCTGTGGAAGCCCGACTTCCCTTTCTTTGGGCTATGGACGCACAGACTCCTCCCTTTTGGGCTGTGGATGCACCGACTCCTCCCTCCTCCAGTCGTGTCCCCCTTCCTCACATCGCCCGCACCAGCTCGGTGGCACCTCGGAGCAGTCCCTCCAGCGGTGATCCACCTTTCCACACCAGGTGCACCAGGGGAACAGGTTCTCTGGCTCCTCTGGCCGCTGTTGCAGTTGTGGTTGGGGCGGTGGGAGCAGCAGTCTACCTCCCTCTGCTGGTGGTGGAGACTGAGGCAACCCCTGCTCCTCCCTCTCCTGATGGACAGGGCAGCGGGCCACGTAGTGCTCACCTCTGCAGATGGGGCATAGTTGGGGTAGCTGTCCGAGGGGGTACCAGGGGCAGTTGGTGCTGGAATGCCCAGGCTCAGCGCAGCAGTAACACCCGGGCTGCTGTTCCTCCGGCTGGTGTTGTGGTTGCTGTTGCTGCTGCAGCTTTCCTTTCCCCCTTCTCTTCTTACTACTCCCTACCTTCCTCTCCTGGGCCGGTTCCTCCTCCTCCTCACCTTGGAAGGGGCAGATCGCCACCGTGTGTCCATAGACCCCACAGGCCATGCACCAGCCTTGGTCCTCGAGGCCCCCGAGGAGGTTCTCCAGGTCCCGGCAGCCGTCTCTCCAGCCTTCCATTTTCCCTTTTTTTTTTTTTTTAAACACAAAAACCCCTCTCCTGGTCTGACGTTTGGAGGCGCCGTTATCCCACGATGACACCACGTGTCACAAAGACGGTTGGAGTGGGTGGCATCAGACCAGAGCCAGGAAATAAACAACAGAGACTTGGGGTTTTGGTGAAGCTGAGCGCGTGATCGCGCTCCGCATTTAATAATTAACCGACAGAACAGAAAATAAAAGGTTTGAACACAAAACAGGACACGGCACTTACGCCAAAATAAACAGTAAACAAAACGAACAGACACTGACACACAGGGACGAACACTAAACAAACACGTACCACGTAGCAATTCACTTACTTTTTACTTTAATTATCTCCTCAGTCTCTCCCGTTCCTTCATCCTGAACACACAACCCCGAGTGAAAGAAATGTGCATCTATATATACTGTTGTGCTGGGATTCAATTACTAATTAATTATTCACTTGAATCCCAGCACGTGAATTAATTCTGTGCAACCCCGTGCTCACATACTATACTTTAAATGCACGTGCAGTGATGTGCAATCCCGTGCCTAAATACAAATATACAATTTAAATCACACGTGAAACACAGACCCGTTTATATCCCGTGTACCAATCTCTATACACCAACATTAACACACGCATGCACACAGGGGCGGGGCTCATTGCCACAGGAACCCATTTTCCCATTTCATTTTTTTTAGCAGGCCCTGATTTTAAAGCACTCGCGTGGGCCATAAAATGAGTACTTGGGGTTTCTTTTGGTTTCCTTTTCTCTAAATATTTTCCCTTCTGCCCTGTGTCATTTTACCAGTGATTTATGCTAAGAGTGGGCAAGGGAAGACAAGATTTCAAAGGAAGTCATAAAAGAACAAGAACTAGTGAGCAGATACAATCTTGCTTTGTGAATGTGTCTACAGTGTTATTCCAGGCAGTCATTACAGTACTTTGACTGAGCAGGGAGCAGAGGGTGTCCTTTATACAGCAAGCTATTACCTACTTTTTTATTTTAGGACAATCAGTTTTGAACTTTCCATTAAGAGTAAGTGCAGATTTATCTCAAGCATTTCATTATAATTAGTGGCACGCCACCTACAAAATGCTGGCATCACACAGTATGTTTTTCAGTAGGATTAAATTTGTGGGATCATGTTGCACATTTTAAAACAGTGCTTTCCAGTCCATATCCTTGTTTGCTTTGAACAAATATCACATAGTATACAGCACCTGTATAATTCACAGTTTATGTGATATTTGTCCATTACAGTCCTGCTGTACTATATCATTTGATATAAAAAGTGCAGTCCAACAGGGCTCCTTAAGCCTTTAATGTGTTTATTTATTTATTTATTTATGTATGTATTTATTATTATTATTATTATTATTATTATTATTATTATTATTATTATCGATTATTATTATTACAGACATACAGTGTAAGGGACAAACAAATACCTTCAAACTAAGTTTTGCTTTTATTAAAATGAGAGTTTAATAGTATTCAATTCCTGCAAAGGAATTCGCAATCCAAGTGAGACAGAACAAAAATCGTAGCTGGGCTTACTTATCCTGCTTTGGTTTTTTATTTAGTTCATTTTTTTCACACTTCATAACGTGCAGTATACCTCGTCCCCACTGTATTATTAATGTGTGTGCTCAAGAACTTGGGATTATTAATGCTGGTAGCAGGGAAGGCCGTTGGGGAATTGAGTGTTTGTTGATTATTTCTTCGTTTTGTTTATACAAGTTCCCTTGTTCACAGCTGCACAGAGTTTGCCAGGGAAGAGGAGGAGGGAGGGGGGCTGCCCCTGAGAGCAGTGCTCTAGCCGTGGCTCCCGAGTAACTGCATCATTACCTCGCTCCACACAAAGTCCTGTTGTTTTCGTGTCAATAGCGGATAAAAACGTTATTGGGCTTACAAGTGCTCCGAGTCCCATACCCAGCAGGGGGAAACGAGAGGGTTAGAATAGATTTATGAAATGAACCATTTCAAATGGCATTATCTTCCCACGGTGAGGTACACCTTTCATAAATCACGGAAAGGCGGCAGAAAATAGAGCATTTGTTATGTCTGTTGTCTGTGTCTGTGTGTGTGTGTGTGTGTGTGAGAAAGAGTGTGTAATTCAATGCACCCTTCTGGTGAAGTCAGTGAAAAGTAGACATTGCAAAGCTGTTTGTTTGTTTATGTAATTATTTTACTATAATTATAGTCATTGATAGATGAAATGGTAGCTGTATCAGTCCAGAGATGATAGACAATGGACTAACTAAACAATTTTACATCTATATTGAAAATATCAGCTATGTTTTCTTGTTAGATTATATATATAATGTATTACCTACTGTTGCAAATACATGCAGGATCATCCTACAGATGTGGGTGGGTGAAAGTACCTTCCCTTTGGTATACAGGGATGCAATTAAGACTCCAATTGCACAGCAGCTGCATCCATTCCAGGTTTTACTACAAGCTTGATTTGCCATAGTGGATAGGTAACGAAGTCAGATGTGTCTGGTTGAGCTCATAGTGAAACCAAGAATGGATCAAAACTGCAATGCAATGGGAGTCTTATTTCCATCCCTGATGCAAACAAACTGGCTGTCAAAGTCTGCTTTCTCAGTAGCCCGGGCAAATGTAGGAAAAAAGACAGCAATCAATTATATAGTGTAATACTGATAATGTATACCAACATCATATTTCACAGAGTCACTTTGTGTTTTTAGGAATTTCTAATAGTGGTACAGTTATGCATTGTCAGCTATTGGAATAAAACAAATCTATATCATTGTACTTTGAGACCCAGCTATAACCAGTGTTGGTGTAGTTAAGAGTAATTAAATCCCAGCTAAATTAATTAATTATTACATTTAAGTTCATTGCAGTCAGTATTAGTCAGAAGCAAAAGATGTTACTTTGAAGTGGCAGCGCTTATCGATGCAAAATGATATCCCTTAAAGACATAACTATTGAGAGGTAAGCAGGGGGCAAATGCTGGACATGCCCTGAAAGGCCCTTAATACTGGCACACTAAACCATTTCTCACTACAAATAGAGGTGTTGAACATCAATCCAAACCTGATCCCATATGATTTTAGACTTTGATCGCAGAAACAGCCTATGCCCCTGGAAGGAAGGAAACAATTAACCATGATGTTCTCATCTTAACTACTGAGGTACAGTTATTCAAACCACCAGCAGTATAAGTGGGGGTCATCTTGAAGGACATGGTAGAAAGCCTTAGGGTGCCAACCCAACGCATCCTCCTGCTATGAGACTGGGAGTTTCCAGTGGAAATGTCTTTGCCTTCACCTCTGGGACCTGGTTCGAATCCAGCCAGGGGACTAATACTGTATTTACACTAGGCTTTAATACGGTAGCAAGGGCACTCTCAGGCCAGACTCACTATTGTTTGCCTTTACAGTGAGTGGAAATCACAGAGTGGGCTTCCTAACTCCCAAATTAACTAACTCTACTCTCAGAGGTAGTTTTGATATCAAATGAATTACTTTGAGAGTAAAACAATAAATGATCTACAGTAGTTTGTGTGTGAAGGAAAGTACAGTGCAGTATAATGCAAAGAAGAATCAGCATTATTGCACATCTGTTTTTCTTTCTTCCTTTGTGTTTAAATATATAAGACATGCTACTAGGTTTCTGGTATCTGTACTCACGCACGGATCAAATGGAAGTCAACGTCTCATACAGTAGTCAGTGTGTAAGCAAATTATTACTTGCAAGTTCTGGATCAGTTACTGTGGTTCCCTATTGTGAAGGCAATGATGTGATTGCATATTAAGCAGTCGAGAAGTAAACACAGAATTTCTACTTCGAGAGTAAAAATGTAGTTGGTGTTGAAATTATATAAGTTGATTTTATGGTTTACTTATTGTTTAAGAAAGGGCTAATTGTTTCTTACTACTGTATTTTATAATGTGATTTCAATTATGCATTTATTTTCGCAACAAATTGTGTCATTTTACTCCCTCACAGGGAAAGTACCATGTGCATTATTTTCATGCGCTAGTTAAGTTTCTATCCAGTATATGATACTAGTTCTATTAGACAGTGGAGAAAGCAGAGAAGATGGGGTGAAGAAACCGAGCACCATAAATACAAGATTACAGGGGCAAATTACAGCAGAAAATTAAGGTCAAGTTCTGCAGACGCACTGACAACCGAGGGCCGTAATGCTGTGATGGGCTTGCTCGCCTTGTTTGTATTCGTGCTGAAAGAGGAAGTCTCAGATTACCTGATCGAGCCCTTTTGTTAATGGCCTGAAAACAGTAGCTCCAGTGGTGTCTGAGTGCGCCACACCGGGACGGAAATAGCACCAGCAATCAGATAACCCGTTAGCATAATGAAGCCAGGGGGTAATGCCTTACATTGTTCAATAAAGTAATTGCCCCACTCATTTGCCCTAATCCCACAAAGAATAATGTTGCACCTAGCCGCTAATTATAAAGCCATTGCCAACCTCAGGAGTGCAAATAAGTAAACACATTTTCTTTTTTTTCTTTACTTTAAATAACAGGGAAAAAAAAAAAAAAAAAGTAATTGTGAATTCTCAAAAATAGCTCTACTTAACTAAAATGATCCACTCTTCACATGTTATTAACTAGTGTTGTGTCCACGGACAAGAAAGTGCATTCAGTGTTGTGCCTACAGAGATTTAGCCAATGTTTAAATTACAATGTTTTTTTTTGTTTGTTTGTTTGGTTTTACTTATCAGTGTCAGCTATTTTCAACCACATTCATCAGTGAAGGCCTGTGAAATTAATTAATGTATTAATCAACATTACATGCCATGTTCCTTGATGTATCTTTACTACAGTATATCCTTCCATATTTTAACCTTCTGTGCTCTCTTTATTAGAAAGCTGGCATTGTTTCTAGTTTGTTTACACCCCCCAAAAGCCACACAAACTCCCCAAAGTCTTAACCTTGATGGGATGGGACTAACCTTCAGAGGTTAGGTTTAGAGACAAATTGTGTGATCCATTGAGACTGTGTTCAATGGCATTAGAATTTGAAGTCTATAAAGGGTTTACAGAGACTTAAAACCTTGATAAGAATTGATTTAGCATGCAAGAGTAAGTCCAACTGGTACTAGTATCACTTTGGTGGCTCCTAAGATCCAAATACTACCAACCTCTATAATCATC
This sequence comes from Acipenser ruthenus, assembly GCF_902713425.1. Lineage (NCBI taxonomy): Eukaryota > Metazoa > Chordata > Actinopteri > Acipenseriformes > Acipenseridae > Acipenser > Acipenser ruthenus. The sequence goes on from NC_081207.1 coordinate 23,666,597, forward strand.
CCACTGGTGTGTTCTCCCTGGGGTGATGTATTGACTACATTATTAACATCACTAAATTATTATTATTATTATTTATTTCTTAGCAGACGCCCTTATCCATGGCGACTTACAGTCATAAACAAAGAAATAAAAAATACAATAGGAATACGGTGAAAAGAGGTTCACAACAGAGCAGGTCTGCCGCTGTTTAGATCTTTAAATAAACCCTCCGTTTGAACAAAGTGCCTGACAGCTATATATATATTTTATTTCAGTTGATGAATACAATCTTTTAATTGAGACACTGTTTTAATACATGTGTAGCATTTCGCATTTGTGTAGCTACTTGGGCTAGTGATAATGTTTTTCATAGCTAATTAATGTTTCGAGTGAATAGGTTCTATATCATAATGACCTGTCTGTATGAATAGCCTTTCTTTTATAAGGTGTTTTCAAATTAATGCAGACTGGTTGTTGCGAGCAAACCAGTTAATTTTAGGAAATAAACAGCCCAGCTGAGAAAGGTACCGAGTCGGTTTCTTTTATAACATAAATGGAGCATAAACTTGCATTTTAAAAGATTCATTTCCAGCTTAATTTTAGGACTTTTTTTTAACATCTTTCAAAAGTCGCCAGGAAAATCCCTACTGTATTGTAAAACCGGTAGCTCAGCAGTAGAAGACAGACAGAGAGATAATAACATCTCAATTTTATCCTGCTCTGACACCTTGACCTTGTGCCTTACAGAAGGTATGACTGTGTTACATACACTGTACATTTTCTACTCTAATGCAGAGTTCACATAGACATGAACTGGAAGGAGCCATTGTTTGATGTCTATCCCGCTGAGTGCCTCTAAGAAAAAAGAGAAAACTACCTCAGAGTGGCTCTGAGGTCAAGAGTTCCAAGACGAAGCATGGGAAGAGAGATTTTCTGCAGGTGAACGCCACTTGTAAGCGGGCGCCAACCTGCCCTGATCCTGTCAGCTTGTGGAGACCAGGGCAGATTACCTGGAGAATAGAAATGTCACCATTCTGGCTGGCTGAGGTAGCGCCGCTGGCACTCTTGTCTTTGAGAACAATGAGAGCGAGCGGCTTGAACACCTGCAGCGTTGTCTCCAGCTACAGAGTCCCAGGCTCCATAACTCAGGGACATCGGGCCTGTCTCTGCTGGCTTTCATTTATTTTTATGTACTGTATGCTTACAGAGCCCCTAACCTTGTTGTGAGCCATTAGAGAGAGAGATAATATACTTTGAAAGGTGTAAGGGTGTGAAGTGTAAGGATTTATCTTTTTTTTTCTTTTTTTTTTTTCTTGTTGCTCTTCAAAGTTCTAGACTGAATTCAATTTACTATGATCTAGGGTTACCAGGGGGACCCCTCAAGTCAGCTATACTCGATACATAGTACCAAACCAAAAAATAAAAATAAAAAGAGACATAGAAATCTCAATACAAACCTGTGTTTTTGTCTGATATTAAGGATGGTACTTATAGGTTTGAAAGTTGTTGTTGTTATGAATTTGAGCATCAGCCATTCCCATCTTTGCTTTTGTACTTAGCCCCCCAAAAGCTTTTCCTTATTTTGTCTGAACAGATGCTTTGTTTTCTACTAATATAACGTCCTCCTGTCTCACAACACCTACTGTATACCACTATATTGATGCAAGTAGAACACTTAAGTAATTATGCTACTTTATATAATCAAGCTGAAATATTAGATTTATTTTGTTTAGATTCAGTTTTTTTATTTTTTATAATGTTCTGTTTTAGGCAAAATAACTCCATGAATCATCTAAACATAGAATGTGGCATTTCTTACATCCCTGGCCTAGACTGTTGTATATGGACAGATTAATGGTTACACAATGGTGTATACAGTACTTAGAGCTCAGACATGATTCTCCAGGCTCTATTGAGGCCTGTGACAGGGTCTTACGTCACGTGCGTGGATAGCCGCTGTTTAAGCAACACAGAGAGACAACTGGGGGTGGAGTTGAAACGCCGGCACAGGCGCGCAGGATTTATTAACACAAACAGAAAAGAAAGTAAAGATGGTCATGTGACGTTACCAGCCAAAGGCAAAATAAAACACAGTACAAAAACTACAAATAAAAGGTGCCCCAGAGGGCGAGTGCTAGCCTTAAAACGAGGCGTCCCGCTCCAGGAACCGGCTACACTATGTAACCCTTGCTATACATCACATGGGATCACAATCCCCTAACTAACCTACTCATGAGCCGGTATTCATACAACAACTCGTGCTGCTTCATACGGCCTTGGCTAGGCATTGCTTTCACAAGCACCGCTTGCAGTCTCAGGGTTGCGTAACTGTCGTTCCTGCAGAACGGACCCTCTCCTCCCGAGTATACGCCTCTCCCCTCTGGCATGGCGTTACAGTCGCCCCGAACCATCTCCCACGGATGCTTTTAAACTGACGGACACTCGGTCAAGACCCGCCCACCTGCTGATTGAGGTCCAGCACAGCCAATCACTTGCTGCCCTTCCCCTCAACCAAACCTAGCAGGCAGCAAGTCTCAATTGAGCGCCCGTCTGGAAACAATAAATGTAATTAAACAAATCAACTCCACAACGACACACAATAAACCCATTTCCCCATACAAATTATACCAACACTAAACACACATGCAGGGCAATCGCCCTGCTACAAGGCCTTATTTGTAGTCGACCTTCCTTTTATTTTTTGATTTACGTAACATACTCACGTGAATAATACTTAAAGCACTGTCAAAAAATAAGCTCTATGCTGAACTGTAACTCATAAAAACGGTTTGCTTTTAAATAAACATGAGTGAAAACCTCAAGTGTCTCAAAACTGCTATCTCTGTAACCTGTGTAATTCAAAATACAACACAAGACTCTGAGAATGGGGGATTGAATATTTATTTTCATCTGTTGTTGGTAGTCTGTAGTGTCATAGCTTTCTGTTGCTTTATCAAAGCTGCAATTGTCCCCCCTTGTTATGGCTTGTGTAAGACTGAAGTGCTTTCATAAACTGCAGTCACTGTTCTCTGATGCTGAACTGTCTGGATGATTGTTGAATATTTATTTTATCCTACTGTGAGGACAAGAGCTCCTCTGATGTCAACATTGTTGGCTTTTTCTCTATGCATGCCTCTGCCCATAGAAAGCAGGGTTTCTGTTTAGAGTCCACAAGGGGAATCTTATTGAACATCTTAAGGCACATTTCAAAGTTGAAGTGCCCAGGAATGAGAAGCAGGAGATAGTTTAGAGTTCTCTAGTTGTGAAGCACCCACAGCATCGATTTGTAAGCAAGCCCGGTTATTGACGTCCTGTTTAAAGTTCTTATGTTTTAGAACCTTTTTGCATGTCTAATATTATTATTGAAATGGAAAGAATAAAAATGACTGTTTGATTCTAATTATATGTTTTGCTTACTCACGAAAAAAAAATCTTCTGAAAATATATTAGCATTGCATCGTGCCCTGAAGCCTGAGCAGCACCTGTGCAACACTGATACTGTATGCTGCAGCATATCCTTATTGTTATATGAAGCTCTTTCTTGTATGTATTGCAATAAACTAGCTCTTGTGGTGCATATCCTTGATGTCCTTGTACGCAGAGTCCTTGAAAACAACACATTTGTAGTTTAAGTGTCACGCACCCCTTATACAAGTTTACCACAGTATTTTTGAGAAAATGTTATAAGGAACTGATTGGGCATGCAGCACCATATTCTTCAAAGTGTTATTTGTGTGTGCAATCTGCATGCCACCCACAGCTGTGTTTTATAGGACAACGTCTACTAATAGGACTGCTCTATAAAAAAAACATGTTAAAAATGCGAATACGTGGAGAGGATCTTAAAACCGTACATGGAAATGTCTCTCTCATACTAAACATTTGGTGGTGGTGGGGGGGGGGGGGCTTTTGCACAGTTGAGACCCAGCTGCCATTTCCTATGGGTTCATGCAGCTGTCAGGGTTGTTAATGACAGTAAATTCATGCATTTCATTTCTCCCCATCTCTCCCTTTCTCCTTTTCCACATCTGGAAGCAAAGCTCAAAAGCCCTGCCACAACCCCATCTGCGAGGGAACACAGAAGCGACGGGAACGCTAAAATTCTTCGTACTAAACGGCAGAGCGGGGGTTTCTGTTGCAGGCATTGCTTAATGAGCAATTAAGGCACTTCATAGAAGTGCTGTCATGTTAGTGCTCAGTGGAGAGGGACTTTGAATACAGAAGGGGCAAAAGTTGATAAATAAATGAAGTGTATCATATGTTGTACAAACAAAAACCTATGGGACAATGTGTTGCACAGGATCATCTCTGACTTCCTTCATTTTGAGCTGAGATGGGTCGTTTATTGTATTCAAGCAAATATTCAGTTATTTTGTATTAAAGTACAGTATAGGTTTCCCTCCAAAGTTTTCTCCTGCCCTTAAATACTCAACACAAGAAACATGCATTTTGTATTCAGAACCATTCCTCTGAGATACAGTGAACTTGTATGCCTACAAATCCTCAGACTTTTTTGGCTTTTTGTTAGTCCTTACTGCCATCCCTGATTCAAGATACAGCTCTATTCCTGCTGTAAATTTGGACTTTTTCCATAAAATACCCCAAACAGGGCCTTATAGATTGTAGACCAGCATTCTTCAACTGGTGGCTCGCGACAGCCTTCCGTGTGGCCCGTCGGATGTCAGCTGCAGTACTGCCAACTGGGCGTTTTTTCCACAAAATGTGGCTGTTTTTAATTATGTTTTGCAGGAAAATCACTTTAATTTATGGGATTGTAATGTGAAACAACTAAATAGGCTTTTACATCTTCCAGGTCTTTACTTTCTCATTAAACGCAGAATGAAGAATGCTAAAACGAGAGCACAACATTTTAATAAATGACTAGTCTGTGTTAATGTTAATTCAATTATGAATAGTGCTTGTAATAAAGTGTGTCCTACATTTATTCTTTTTTAAATTATAGATTAATAATCGCTTATTTTAAAGTGTTGCACCCTCGTTTGCATGCAGTTTCTTTGTTCTGCATGCACCAAAACACGTACATTAAACCAATTTTACTACTAAATGGCTAGCAGGGATCAATCGAATTCTTAAAGGGGAAAAAAACGTTGCGGAAAAACACAGAAAAACAACAATCCTAAATATAATAATAGTGTTTCTAGTGGCAAATCACACAGCCATTTCCACTGTGGATTATTGTCTGAGATTGTCAAAGACATTGTAAATGACACAAACTGCACCGATCTCAAAGGCATCCAGCTGCACAGAACTTGGTGCACAGCAGTGATAAATTCAGTCCTGGGGCCATGCTCTTTAATTTTTTTTATTTTTTATTATGGTTTCTTTCGGGAAGAAGTAGACAGGTTTTTGTAAAAGTAGCATTACAAATACGTACGGTGAAAAGGTCGCTGCTATCTACAGGGTATTTGTGTCCCCAACAACACGCCATAATAAAGGAACAAATGATCACTGCACTTTATCTGGTAATAACTCTTCTCCTTCCTTGTTTACAACACTGTATGTAAGCTACCGTCAATCAATAAATTTTAGTTTAGTCACACACTTGGTATGCACATTCATTCCCATTCGCGTCAGTACGCTCCATAACCTAATGTTGAATATTTTTTTTACAGTTTACTATTATTATTATTTAACTACTTCAAATAATTACTCCTCACCTGTAACTTCTATCATCTTAAGGTTACTGTAGTGGTTCTCAACCTTTCTTTTACCCAGGGACCCCTAAACTTAAGTAGACAAACCTGTGGACACCCAACTCCCCCCTTATTATTTTGTTGGGAAGGTCATCTTCAGCATTCATTCATGAACAGTGTTTGTTTTTAATGCTGGTGAGGGCTGAGAATCCTCTTTCACAAAGGTAAGTGGTAGCAAATGGAAGGAGGACTCACAAAGCCCGGTTAGCCAGTTTAGGAAATTCACCAGACATGTGCAACCAGAATTCAGCAACAAGCATGGTTTCGTGGGCACATATATCGGTGTTGTTACTCAGCTCACTAAACTCGTCCTCCTCTTTAGAAATCATTTCAAGCAATTCCACATCAGTAGATAAAAGGGGATTTGTGAACCACATGATTTCAGTATTGCTTACCATGTCGCTGAAGTGCATACTGGTAAAGAAGGGAATCCTTGTGTTCTGTTATAGTTGCACATAAAGTGAGGCGGTCGGGCCTCAACTTCGTCAAAGTTAAAAAATTCCTGAAGGAGTGGAAACATGAACTTCAGCGTTTACGTCAGTAATTTAAACACATCATGTATTCCCATGCACTAATTTCAAACAAATTATGTTCATGCATTGAAGATGATAAATTACAGCGTGGCTAGGTGATATCTGGACAGTGCCAAGTCACTATCGACTTGGTATGTATGAAATGAAACTGTTAGAATACGGTGTGTTGTTATTATGTAGTTGCTGGCACATTCGCGGACCCCCTTGATTATACTGGCGGACCCCTAGGGGTCTGCGGACCACTGGTTGAGAACCACCGGGTTACTGTTTAAATGCTTGCTGTTCACCCTGGTCCACTTCTGACACTGGAAATGATTTGAATGTATTTTATGCATGCCTGCACAAAGTGGGGTGTAGCCCCCTCAATTGTTTGTTCTGCCCCCCCCCCTTCCACCTCATCATGGAAAGTCTGGCACCACTGATTGATGTGTTTTCATTATTTTACTTGCATGCTTGTTGCGCAGTCATTTTGCGAAAACAAAGATGGCGCGAGCGAGTGTCAACATTTTAGATAAAAACAAATTTAGATGTCGATTTTAATTTAATAGTTTTAATAAAATTAAGATTACTAGCATGCTGTTTTAATAGCATTACAGTGATAAATATTTGCTTTGTATTATTAAATGGCAATCATAAATCGTATCATTGTAAGTGGTTATTCCCCCCCAATACATACATCATGAGCACCCTGTGGCCTGCCAAGATTTGGACATTGCCTTATCTGGCCCTCCAGTGAATGTAATTGAATACCCCTGTGGTAGACATAAAGCAAAATTGTCTCTCTGAAACAACAAACATTATAGCTAAAAAGTGCCAATTGCTCTATTGTCTTAGCCATTTAACAATATTGCCCAAATTGAAGAGAAAAGTAAAGTGTAGTAATTTAATTGGTCTTTATTTTGGTTAATCCTGTGCCATGTCATAGCATTTTTACAGCATGAATTCTGATTTATATTGGGGGATGTACAGTATTGGGTACTATGTTCAAATGAAATTGCATAAAAACAGTAAAGTTATGATTCGAAAAAAAACAACCGAAACCTCACGTTTCTGCTTCAACTGCGATTGTATCGTCTGGTTTTTAAAGGCCGCCTAGTTTAACACTGTGCTGCGTTAACTACACCAAGCTCACTCTATTCTGATTATCATTTCAGTGTGAGGATACTACAGGGCAATTTGCACAGTGTGTGTTTATATATAACTGACAGGTTCCTAGTGAAAACAGGCTTGGAAGCTGTCAGTTACAAGCTTAGCAGAGCAGGTTTTGAATGATGACATGCAGGTTAGATATAAGGAAAGTTAATAACAACAGAAGATTAAAAACACATGCCTTACGTGGGTAATGACCTCCTAGGGAATGCAAGGTTCTCCTATACTTAGGCAAGGAGAAGATTATTGAGTTAGAGTTAGGCCCATGTCAAGCTTTTCTGAAGTAAAGGATTAAAAACAGACTTAATAAAACATGGTGAAATAAAATGTGGAGAAAAGGCTTCAAACATAAAAGGTGGTCTTTTTTTTAAAACCTGGGTTTAAGAGCATTTTATAGCTATATATCATACATGTACTGTCCCCATCTTTCTTGTTTAGTCTTCGCTATTCTATTCCAAGACATAGTGTATACAGTTATATAAAGCATAACTCTAAACTCTATTCTGAAGCATGTGCCAAGTCACTGATGCACTGTGCAGTATATGACTTAAAGCAGTTACCTCTTAGGTAGAAGGAAAGATTGATTGGAGTTTGAATGGGGGCACAATAGTGGCTGTGCGGTCAGAGCAGCTGTATCCCAGACTGCAGCTATAACAAGGACCTCCCTGTCACGCATCTTTAAGTAATGGTCAACATCCCAGAAGACTCCCATACTGAGGAGTCAAATGATTTACTGTTATTTATAAAGTAAAACATACACCCTTATAAACATGTACAGGTTGCGTGTTGTAGATGAGGTCCACAGTCTGCATGTGTAATAATAAGCTATGTAGTAGCATGTTAAAGATACAACCCACGGCAGATCAGCATGCTTGTTTTACATAGGATGTGTGTAATACACAGGGGTGTGCACCATATTACAAAGATTACACACAACATTCCAAAGTTGTACAGCAGTGCTTAGGGAGTTGTGTGGATCTGAATGTGCAGCCACTACATAAGAGACACTTCCATCCTATTTAATTGTATACAGTATTTAACATACCTAGTTAGCACCTGAGCCACAATCATAGGCAATGTACTTTTTGTCAGCTTCTGATAAAAAATAAAAATTGGAGTTTGTCAGTACAAGCTGCTTTTTTAAGATTAGAATTTCCCCTCCCTTGCTCTTCACTGTTATTATTTAAAAAAAAAAAAAAGCTGCTGATTTAGTGAGCCTTTTTTTTGGAATGTCTACAATTATAATTCCACTTCAGTTGTTTGTCAGAGGGGTAATGTGCCATTATTGAGAACACAAGGCTTGCCCACCCTCCCCTTTTCTCTCCCTCCCTCTCTAACTCTCTCCCTCACTCTCTCTCTACCTCGGACATGACAGTGCAGCAGGATAAGGGAAGAGTAATTATGGTTCAGCGGGGCTGCCAGGTGTGATAAATGAGTAATCAGGACGTAGGAGCCCTGGTTCCTCAAAGGAGGACTATTAGAGTGTTATCAGCTGCAGGCTGCGATATTGTGCCGAGACCCAGACAGGGTCCCTAGTAGTGCTCAAAGCACTCCCCTGTCTGCCTGACCCGAGTTGGGGGTGTATCATTAACCCTCGGCTGCACCTGACAAGCTTGTCCTTGGTGGTCTCCATCTGCTTTACTTTTAATACCTTTGGTGCAAAGTCAGGTTTCAATGGATTAGCCTTTGTCTCGAGTGGCTTGATTTTTATATACAAGTACAGTCTGCTTTTTCAAGTTTATTTATGTCCTTTTTTGGAGAATAGCATAATAGTTTCAAACTAAAACATTTTTTTTACATATTTATGAAGGTTGTTTCCTTCCAAGACTGTGAAGAAAATGTTTACAGTTTCCTGTAAAATGTTATAAAGAAAAACACCATTTAGGGGAAAATGCGATACCCTTTGTGATGTTGTTGTTCTTGTTGTTGTTGTTGTTTTACTATGACAGATATTGACAATTCCAACATGGTACCAAGCAGGTTTTAAAGTTAGAAGGAAGCTTGTGGTGTAAATTAAAAATCTGTCACTTCAAGTACTTGTTGTTTAACCCATATATCTATCTACACACAGTAAGTTAGCAATCCTTGACTCTTAAGCAACCAGAAAACTGTTAAGAAATAGTTCATGTTTAGCCCTCCAGATGATGTCTGTGCTGAAAGCCACCATATGCTGTGTGATCAACTTTTACTAGAAGGTACAATATGCCACTCGTTATTGAATAGCACCTTACGTCTTATGTTATATTTCACATGAGGCTCACGCTCCACAAATCAAAACTGAATTGAAAAAGGATTGTCGAATTGTATCTCATATCACAATCCTGTCCAAACATGGGCATTTTACTAATAAACTGGCAGACTGGAAAATGAATAAGTAGTGTTTAAAAACAAAGGATCAAATATGTTTTAGAAATCTCTATATATAACACGAAACAGCTATTTTTTTTTAAAACTTAACATACATTTATCAGAGTGGATCCTACTGTACATAGCCCTAATCTGTGAAAGTTAATGGACATGTTTATCTTCATGGTTACTTTTAAAATGTAAATTACTGTTAAAGCTGAATGATATCAAAAGCCAGCAGACAAGTCCGATATCTGATGTGGGTGCTTTATAAAGCCAGTCATAACTTCTAACTATTGGTTGATTTGCATGGTGACAAGAAAAAGAAAAGAAAATGCACTATACTTTGATTTTTGTCAAAATTCTACAAAAACTAAGCAATAAAGAGTTAAAAGATCCCACCTTAAGGTTTATTATTATATTTTTGCCTTTATGGCTGTTTGGTTCTGTGGAGCACAGAAGCAGCAGTGTAAATAAAATAACGCGTGTGTGCTTATCTTTGGATTGGATTTCAAATGTGAACACAAGGAATGTGGCCCTGCCTCTGGAGCCGATAACCTTGCAGGCATGTACATTCACTGCCCTGGCAACTGAAAAGAAGTAGAGAGGCCCTGACAACATGATAGTATCCAGAGTGACACCAGGTTAAGCTGTAACAGGCTGATGTGAATGACAGAATAAAGCGTGTGTGAGAGAGAAAGTGAAAGTGTGAGGTGAGGTGGGGGGGGGGTCTCATTTAATCGTAGTTAATGGTGAGTAAAGAAAGGCAAAGAGGGACTTTCTTATCAGCCACAGAGGTCAGAATAGAGGGGAGGGGAGAGGCGTTCCAGAGCAAGTCACGCGCCATTTACTGTTCCACTAACACTCTTCAAGAGCTGGGAAACCATTCCACTACGATAGAGAGAGAGGCAGAGAGTGAGAGGCAGAGAGGGATACGCTATACAGTCTCGTCTCTGGGAAAGGTGGACAAGGTGCAATTTCTGTCCTGTGTGCCCTCTATTTACAGATTCCCTGTGGTGGAAAGGAGATCCCCTGGGCCTCTTTCCAACCCTCTGGCTGCATTGACCTTCCCACTGAAGCTCCACAGACTTGTTTACTCAATGTCCTTTCAGAGTACTATATGTTCTTGAGGGGCCTGTGTCTTTTCAAATGTAGCGAATGAAGAAGGTTGCAAAGACACTGGGAGAGCTTGGCAGTTCATGCAATAATCCAACCACCATATTAAATCATTTGAGGTCCACAATGACTACAAGTAAATCAAATAATCAGTTTAGAAGTTCTTCTCTTGCCACTAAAGTGTTTAGGTTCTGACTATATTTGCAGCATGACTCTTGTGATGACATAATATGTAACATGGTTTCGTTATAGGATTTTGGAATGAATATCTTGGTCATTATGTGACAAGTGGATTCTCAGTCGTTTTCAGTGGTATTCCAAATGCTGTTATCCTGGAAAAAGAGCACATAGTCAATACACACCACAAGGTTCCCATTCATAGTACAGCACAACCTGCCTGAATATCTCATTTAATTGGAGATAATATTAATCAATGTGCAGTGTGAGCACCTAATCAGAAAACATAGCTCAGTGAGGTGAAGACTGTAACTCATTGGTTCCATATTGCACTTGACATATTGTAATGACTACAAAGCCACGCAGAATCAAGAGATGTGATATTGGTCAGATGCTGTCAGTGGTTGCTAGATGACAACCATGGCTAGAAAGGCAGATGGTCCATTGATGACCATAGTCATATACTGTACAGTTTGATGGAGGCTTGTTAACGGTTTTGAGAGTGCGCATCCATAGCACTGCTATTTGAAAACCCAAAGAATCAGGATGCAATTACACTCCTGAAAGCTCAATAAAGTAGCTGGGCTTCTAATGGTTGTTTGCTGTTATCCAACTAACAGCTGCCTGTTTTAATGGGGGAGCTCTGTCATCAGTGAAGGGGTAAAATAGACTTCCTATGCATTGGGAGTAATACAAAACTAGGATTTACTCGCAACTGAATTACCAGGCTGTATCTGGAAAGAATTGCATTATATGTGGACGTATGTGTACTACAAAATGTACCCAAATCACTATGTTCCCTTGACACTATACAGTAACAACAATTTCCCTCAGTAGTCGAACATAATGCTAATACATTGTAAGGCTTCCTGCTTTGGCATATAGTATGGTCAGTGAAGCATTTCTAACATTTTTATTGGCCTTTTAACATGTATTTTCTCTGTAAATGTAAATTGTAATGCACAGCTTTTGTTACATAAAAGTGTCCTGTATCACTTCGAAGAACAGTAATAGTATATCTCTATCAATTACTAGATGGGGTTGCAACAACTTGCCTTCATTTAGCTAAATTGCATTTTAATAAAATTATGTTTTAGCTTGTCATCTCAAGTACTGCACTGAAAAGTGGGTTATACACCACTGATAGCTAAAAAAAATAAATTATTAATTGAATTTTTTAGTCTTGTGAACTGTATTTGGAACAAACTATACTTTAGTATTTAACATTATCCAGAAATATGCTGGCCAAGTTATCAGGTTAGGTGCCCCCCCCCCCAACTTGCTCCGTTACTGCCATTCATATAGATGTTTAAAGCTTGGTCTTCATGTAAGAGAATGTGGAGTTAATTTTAATGATTTAAGTAGTAGCTGTTAACTCTATGTTTTCCATCAGGGGTAATCTGTACTAAGGGGATTGTGTTGTTGTGTTTGCATCTGTGATTGTGCATTCAGACAGAACCAGCTGCGAAACCGTTGTTTAGGAGCGTGGTGCAACTGTTCATGAGCTGCAACACCCACACCTACACAAGTTGGTTGCTGGGAACAAGTTGCTCTTCCAAATAAGGTAGTGTAGGTGTGGATGCAGCTTCAGATGTAACTCAGCTGGCATGCTTTCAAGTCCATTCACAAGCTTGTTCAAGAACACATTTGAGATGGTTCCATATCGATTCAAGTGGCAAGAGCATGAAAATGGCTTTGGCAGTTCCACAGTCATTTGTTTTTTGGGCATTGCGACTAGAAATTTCTTACCAGCTAACCAAAAAAGGAATCTGTTTTTGTTTTGTTTTTCTTTATATGACCGATTAACTTTGTTTCAAAATAGTTCAAAACAAAGTTGTATTTGAACATAACCATAAAGTCATATAGTTGCTTTTGCCCAGTACTAGGAATTGTGTGTAGAAATAGATGTGCTTTATGACCTTAAGAAGTTTTATTTCAGAGCTACTGAGTGTCATACAATATATTTAATACTTTTTTATGAAAGAAATGCTCAGTAGAATTCAGTAGAAGAACAATCAAACACCTGTGTCCTTTAAATATTTGGGGTTTTTGCAGACTAGGTGACTCATTTAATTAACAGGTCCTTCAAAAAGATCTTGACTGGCTGTATGCAGTTGGGATGCAAATGCAGCCTAAAGAGTTTCAGTTTTCTAGATTTTGATTGTACATGGCATGGCTGTGTAAGTGTGCAAGTCTGAATTAGTCACATATGACATAAAGATTACAATTCCTGTATTTAAACTGGAAGTATCATTTCTTTTTTTAGAACATCAGTCTGCCTGGTTATTTCTGAAGAAGGCGGACGCTGAAACACTGTTGCTAATTATTAAAATAGTGTTTTCAGTAATTTCACCACAGGATTATTATTTATTTATTTTTCTGCTCTGCCTCTCACAACCTGCTTTGTGTTTTTTGCCTGATGAAGGTAAATGCATCTGTGAAAAAGTTCAGAGTGAGCCCTTAAAAAACATATGGGAGGCAAAGCAATTGTGAGTTAATTTATTTTTAAAAGCTCATTCTTTATGATTTCAGTGGGTCGGTGTAATAAATGTGGCTCCGTTTTGAAGCGGTTTGTAGTCATATTTTCATTTGGCTGCCCGAGTCAGTGATACGAAACGCTAAAATGTAGCATCCCCTCAGAGGGAGGAACGTAAGATATTACATGACACTGCCTTTTTTTCCTTCTCTGATCCCATTGTCTTTTGTCAGATGGCATGCTACATGCTTGCAAGAACATTTGCAAGATGTCAATTCAGCTAAGGCCACCAGGGGCTAAAAAAACAAGAGAATCCTGCCCAGATAGGCTTCCTTGTTCTAAAAAAAAGAAACAGTCCTCTAAATTTGGTGCTTATGAATGGGGAAGGATAGGCATCACTGACTAGAGTCAGCTGCTTATCCACTGATATTGTACAGATGGGCTGTTTCAAGTGCTTCGGTATAATGAAATTCTTAATTTTAGTAAACACAAAAAATATATACAAAAATATATACATGGTTCCCGCGCATCATTAAAAGTAATTAAATTTGAAAGTATTTTTTTAAGGCCCTTAAAAGGCCATAAAATTAATTTTGTTGTCATTAAAAGTCATTTATTCAAGAAAAATCGGACTCGTAATGAATTGCACTCGTAATGTTATGCACATAAAATAAATCACACTACAAGCGGTCATTTCTGGAAGAAACAGAATAATTTGATTAATACAGCGGCAACTGCGAGTTTGTTGTCGTTGCTGGCGCTGGTTACACATCTGTGAGCAGCAGCAGGGACGCTGTGGTTGCCATGTTACGGTTGCTATGGCGCGGTTGCTACACAGTAGTGTAATGCCACCTGCTGACGTAGCTGCCTCTCTCCCCAGAAAACCATCACAACAAAGTTAGCACATCGTGGGTCCTAGATCGAAGCTGCTCGGCTGACATTATGAGTACCACTGTGGGGGGAATTGAACCAAAACTGGCCTTTTGTTAGTTTCAAGGCTTAAATGCTTTGTCGCAATGGGCAAATGCATATTCAATGAGCAGTGGCTCACCATTGAGGAGTTTGCCTCGTGAATAGAGCGCATACAAGATAAGTATTCTTTCTGATGCCCCCTTTGCAAGAAAACCTGCAGCCTTGGGAATATGGGGAAAACTGCACTGAGAACTCATGCGGCCAGCCAGACTCACAAAAAGATTGTAGAAAATAATAAATAAATCCTCCACTGTCACATCATTCATGCAGTCAAGTCAAACGACCACCCCTCAGCCTAGGCCTAAATCAATCGCAGACCTAGTCAAGTAAAGAAGCACTAATAGCGGAAATTCAGTGGTCGCTGGAGACAGTGTACAAACACAGATCTTACAATTCTGTGGTCGCTGGAGACCGTGTAGAAACACAGATCTTACAATTCCAATGACAACGTAAGCAAATTATTCAAGGCTATGCTTCCCCACAGTCAAGCAACCCAGGTGTTTTCATGTGGGGAAGACAAGACAAGCTATTTAGTTAAGTTTGGATTAGCACCGTATTTTAAAGATAAGTTATTAGCAAAAGTCAGCTATTATTCAATGAGAGCCTCAACAAGAAAAATAAAATGAAGCAAATGGACATTCAGGTACTGGGAATATGGATCTGTCAACGTCCAGCCGGCTGCTCACCATGTAAGGTCCCGGTACTTTGGATCAGCGTTCCTGCATCATGTCACGGCACTGGACATGGTCACTCATTTCAAAGTGAGTAGCTGAAATCTTATTTTACTATACTAGATCTACACTGAGATCCAGATACTAGCTAATTTTGGGGGGAACTAGATCTATATGAAGTAGAGATGTGCGGTTTTGTAAATTTTATTTTGGTTCAGTTGCAGTTCGGTTTTACTTTTAAAAACTTGCCACTAATATGCTAAAGTTACTGTCTTTCTCTTGTCCGAAAAGTAAAACAGCTGATTAGAGTTGCTACCTGAGATAGGCGATGGTGAGATAGGTTTGTCTATAAACCTGTATTTAAATAATGAATCACTTTACACAAAACTTTACCGCAAGTCTCCTAAATATATGTTATGTTAGAAACTACTACTATGTTCCATTGACAATAATGTGGGAATCACTATTTTATTTCTCCACTACTCCCTATGGATATTATTCACATGTGCGCACTGAGAAATGTTGCACGTCCACAGGATGCTCTCAACAAGGAACAGGCAGCGCGCTTAAAAAAAACAAGAGACACTTGTATTGCTCCAGATTGTTTTTTTTGTTTTTTTTCAACCAAACCGAAAATTTGGGTAACCGCACATCTCTAATATTAAATCTAGATTAAGTTGAAAAATTGTCAAACACTTCTAAAACATTCCAGCTTGATCAGACTCAGACTGAAGGCTTATAGTTGTATTAGATTCTGTATACTGTGCAGTAGCCCACGTAAGGGTTGATGTACTAAAACATTAAGCCACTGGTTATGCTTTGTGTTGTTTGAAAATGATATCTTTAATTTTAGGAGTGTACTGCACAGCTCAACCTGAAACCTCTAATATCAATTTCTATGGATGGTCCAAATGTAAACTGGAAATTTCTTGAGAACATGCAGGACAAACAGAAAGAACAGTTTGGGGGGAAGCAGCTCCTAATGACAGGCAGTTGTGGGCTTCACACCCTGCACAACGCATTCAAAGGTAACAGTTCAATTGCAGAGTTGGATATTTATTTGATGTGAATATACCATACATTTTTAATGGTTATCAGTATTGTGAGTATGTAATTTTGAAGGAATGCATGTATAAAGTTTATTGATAAAAGTTTTCTAAAATGGGTTATTATATATCAGATGAGTTTTACTAGAGAAAAAGCATTCATAGATCTGCAATATTAGATATATATTATAATATAGTATTTTATGCTTTCAGCTTGTTTCACAGAATGGAGAAAGTGTTATCAAAGCATGTATAAACTCTTCAAGGACTCCCCTGCTAGATGCGAAGACTACATGACGAATCAAATCAAAGAGGACTGTGACTTCCCAATGAAGTTCTGTGGGCATAGATGGCTTGAAAATCAGCCCATGGTGGTGAGGGCCTTAGATGTGGGAGAAGGTCATGAAGTACATCAGCGCAGTGACCGAAAAAAAAGTGTCGTCCCCCCACAACCTATCCCGTGATGATCTGGCGAAAGCAAGCAAAGACCAACTTATAAAAGCAACAATGCCATTTTTCCTGGCAGTGTCGATGACGCTCACCCCATTTCTGACTCACTACCAGTGTGATGAGCCTGTACTGCCCTACATGGCTGCAGACTTGCAAGACTTACTGATGGTATGATTTTACACAATGTCATGATATTGTTCATAGTTTGTTGTGAAATTTAAACAAAAATTCAGTAAATAAGTTTTCATGATCAGGATTGGTGTTGAACAATTATAGCATTTCTGTGATAGCTATTATTCAATAATGTCACAATTACTGTGAAATAGGAAAGCTTCTGAAAGTAGGAGTCAATAACCATACATGACAGTGTAAGATAGGATGTCTGTTTCCCAGCTTTAATTAATTTCGAACATACTAAGATTAGTCAAAATACAAATTATAACACAAAGGATTATTTTAATTTCAGAATTTTCTTTGTCGCTTCAAGAAGGACCACCTTGATTCACATGGAACACCAGAGAAGTGATGAACAAGGAGGTGCATGTACATCACAGCAAAGAGGATGTTGGTTTTGCTGCTGAAGCAACTCTGACAGTATGAAAAGTTTACTTTAATATACATGTAGATACTAGCATTTGATATGACACTACTCCTTCTCTCATTATGACAAGTGCACACGTTGTGTGTTGCACTACTTGATATTTATATTACAAATATGGTACAGGCAGCGTAGGTGTGTGTAAACCAAAATATAATCATGTATATTCAAAATTATGTGTTTAGGCATGAAGTGCTTTACTTGCAAATGTATCCTTAGTTTAGAGAAGACTTTAATCTGTTCAACAGCTTATGTAAACACATTCTACCCTCTCAGGTACTATCCCAGCAGGAGAAAATCAGCCCCAGACAACTGCTGGAATTTCGAATGGAGTGCCTGAAAGGATTGACCGCTATGAGTAAAAAGATCCTAGACAAGAGTCCTCTGAAGTACTCTCTGGTTTGACACATCTCATGCTTAGACCCAAGAAAGATGTCAAGGAAGCCTGAGATTTGTGTGAGTCAATTGAAGAAACTCACAACCTCATCAATGCTAAAATCCTCAAAAGAGGCTTGGTTGCTGGGGAACTTGTTTGTCAGGAGATGCAGCAGTTTGTGCATACAGAGGCAAGGGCAGAAGATTTTAGAGATTTCAGCCCCAGTAAGACCAGGCTTGATACATTCCTAATGGAGCTCATAACCAAGTACGAGCATCTGCTAGAAGTCTGTAAGAATCTACTGCTACTTTCTCATGGCCAGGCTGCAGTAGAGAGAGGTTTCTCTGTGAACAAAGAGGTGGTGCAAGACAACCAGCACACAGACACACTCATTGCCCAGAGGATTGTGTAAGTGAACAGTTGTGGGGGTGTCCTTCAGGTACCAATCACTCAAGAGCTCCTCAAGTCAACAAACATTTCCAGGAACAGGTATTGCGATTATCTAGAACAACAGTAGAGGAAGCAGTAAACTGATGAAGAAAAAAAGGAAGAGAATTGAGGTGGACATAGAAAGTCTCAAAAAGAAAGAAGAACGTCATTGAAAACCTTGAGGAAAGCAAGACAAGATATCAGAGGAAGCTGAGAAATCAAAAACTGTAAACATGGCCCAGAAACTAGCTCAAGTAATGCCTTCAAGTCCAAGAGAAAAGAGAAGAAGACTGCAAACTGTTCAAGTGGAGCTGGAGGAAAGAGAAAATGATCTGAAGAAATGCCACTAAAATTCCACTAACAATGCTCAAGTACTAGCATCTGACACTATTCATGGTGCCAAAGATAACAGTTAAAATGGTTCTGTTACAATGTTAGTTAAATTTTTATATACTGTTAAGTCATGTGATGCACTGTTTGTTGGGTTGTTGTACAGTGTGATGTTACATCCATCAGTCAAGTGAAAGAATCTCAGGAATAACAATGACATTCAGTTATGAACTTGTTGTCTTTAGTTTGTTTTTATTATTATACTTGAAATAAAAACTTTGAAATCCAATGAATAATCACCTTGGACTTGTGCGTATGTAGACTTCGGTAGTGCACCTATTATAATGATATAACACTTCGATCCAGGTCATTAAAAAGTCAGTTATTATGACTGTGAAACGTTATTAAAAGTCATTATTTTTCCACCTGCAGGAACCTTGCTAATGAATTCTAATGCATCTGTGTTAAGGATTTAGCCAAAAACCTGATGCCCAAAGACCCACAAATGTTTTGAACGATCTAGGAGAAAGAATCTTTGTATTTTTGTTACTTATGCAGTATTTTGCATCTTGGGCCCCCATAGTTGCAGCTCATTGGGTTACAATGAAGAAATACGTAATTGTGGTACATAACCTTTAAATGTTGTATTGTATTTTACACTGTTAGTATTTTAAGTTTTCGGTATTGGAAGTGGTATAAGTACAGTTTTAGAAGGGCATTTAAAGTTTCCATGCAGTTCAAGGTTCATGTCTCTATTTAAAGTACAGGCTTTTCATGTACCACCTCATTCTTTGATCATGTGGATGAGCATGATGACCAAGTTTCTAAGTACAGTGTTAGAGCATAGTTGTTAACTGTGTTATTTTGGCTAGATTCCATTATAGGCCAACATTTTCTTTTTCATAAACAGCACATGCACTGAATAGCGAAAAGTGCACAAATCATAGGAATACTGTTTTTTTTTAAGCATGCAATTCTAATACAAATGCAATATAGCTACTAAAATGATTTTCTAATACCATAAAGAATAACATGCTCCTTACACATTTGTACAATTGCTTTGTTTGGTGTAATCATTTCATTTAAACCTTGTATTCCCCAACCCTGTAAACACAAATGCAGTCCCATACAGCGCTACACAATGTAGGACATGTTGTGTTCAAGACATTGCAAGGGTGCTTTTGTTCTTAGCCAATCAGTATAGAGACCAGTGTGGTGTACAGCTTCTGCAGTGGTGTGAAAAGTCCCTGTTTCGAGCCCTGCAAGCCGTTCCTTTCAAGTGGGCGTTAAAGGAAAACCGCATGGTGCAGAAACGTGCGTAGGCAAAAGAACATGTAGCAGGCCGCTCGCCACAGACAGCGGAAGTATTGTGCCACTGTCAGTCTGGCCCAGTCAACTCTACACGAGCTTGCCTTTGTTATGTCAGTGCTGGAAGTTTCCTATTTCCTCTGTTTGAAGTGCCTGGATTGTTGGAAATGAGCCATTGCTTATTGTAAACCAGAGCTTGAGATATCTTAAATGTCATTACAGCAAGCTGCAATTGCCAGGTAAATTCAACAATGTAAGCAACCTAAAAATGCATGAGAATTCACAATATAAATTTAAGATAGTGGTCATTTTGGGGGTTATGTGGGTGGTTTCTTTCTAAAACAAATAAAATACATAATTGTGAAGGAAATGTTGTAACATGAACTACGTTAAAAAAAGCCACACTTCTTATACACTACAAGATAGATACTTTCAAAAAAGAAATATGCCATATTTATTTTATATAATGCCAACTACCACTGCTTTCATATCCCAGATAAAACGGGTTAAGTGTTTGTGGATTAACAAAGCAGCTCAAGGCTTACAACTACTAGTGCTAGCTATTTTCAAATGCATATGTGTGTGTACACATGTGTGATTGGCACCAGAAAACTTGTTTTGTGAGTGCATATATATGCAGTACCAGCCTCTTCCAGTTGGAGTCGCTATAGTTATACAGATTTGGATGATACTGATTTGGATGATTTTAGAGACGTCTTATTGAGGACAAATACTTCCAATGAACCTGTACAACAAGCATCTAGTAATATGTCAATTTTGCACCCTTTTTCAGAAAGAAGAAACCCATAGTGAAATAGAAAAGAAAACATCTTATAAAAGTTAATAAATGATATTGCCATGCACATAAACTTAGTAATAGTCCACATTTAGCACAACAAATAAAGCCCATTTAAGGGAGTATAAAGTCTTTAAACAGTTCTAGGTCATAAATGGACATACCTAGATCATCATTTATAGGAAAGATGACCATTAAAATTAAAGTCACTGCCCTTCAAAAAGACGTCAAGATCCTTGCATAGAAAGAAACATGGCACAAAATGTTCCTTTTTATTGATTTATTTATTTATTTTTACATATTTAAGAAGGTTGTTACTGTGCGCTGTAGTTAATACACACCAAGGAATTCAGTATTTTAGTTGAAAATTGAATATGATGAAACAGTTTCACCTAATGTTCTTCTTGACACGTCATAGGCACATTGACCCACTAAGCAACATAAATACAAATATGGGCTTTGAAAAGGTACAAAAGATCTTTCAAAAGATCTGTTTGTCGGTGAGGAAGGAAATAAAAGCGAGATCGCTTTCTGTATAACCTGAAATGTGCTCGCTGTGACAGCACCATCATCGGACTTGTCTTTTAACTGTCTATCTCCCTGCCTGAGTGCCTTTATTATACTCTTGGGCCGACATCCCAAGCTTGAGTGGTTCAGCCTTGTTCATGTGAAAAAATCATTTTCAACATTGTGTCAAAAGCACTGACAGGCATTTAACCTTTTGCCTCATGTACATGGAAGGATATCCAGTATTTATTTACTGGCCATGGGTTGCTTAGTCCTGTTTCAGATCAAGACCTGCTTGAGTAGAAAGGATTGCTTATACATTTATGTTTCCTGTATAGAGGTTAAAGCTGTGGAAAGTATACCATTTAGACTCTATGGCCTTTAAAGATTTAAAGCTACAGTGTACTCCAATGTTCAATTTCACAGTGAAATGAGGTGCAATTCCTTTGTGTCTGTTTACGACATTATTCTATAGTTCTGGTAACACACTGAGCCAAGTGACACGCACCTGTAACTACTTACAGACATAGAAGGATATGAATGGCAACCTGAATATCTGTCATAGAAGTAACAAAAAAAAAAAAGGAATTTAAAAAAGGGATTTCTTTGTTGTTGATAAATTGAAAACACTTTCTGTGAAAGACATATAAAGTCTTTTTAAATATGGTGAAATCCAATAGAGCCCATTTTGATATGGCCCTTCTGAAATTGAGAAAGCCAAAGGCATTCGTTATGCTAAATAAATCTGGTTTCGTTCTGTTGGGACAAGGTTGTTTTCAGTGTGAAACAATGGCTATTACATTTTAAGTGCAAGTCCTCATTTAAACCTCCAGTTATTTTTGAATCTCAGTGGCTCCCCCGGGGATCATTTTATCTCCCCATTTCCTCCCTGAATATCGCCTGGGACAATTTAATGGGCCAAATTTCATTGTCTATCAGAAATTCAAATGGAAACCAAGCATGAAAGAGAGAGGGGGATTACAGGGATATTTCTGAGAACCAGAATTTCTGATTTACTTATTTGTTTGTTTCCTTTTTTTTGAATAATCGTTTCTAAATCACTGTGTAAAAATGTTTTAACCTTATTTAATCAGTGTTGATTACCACAACAGCCTTGTACGTACGATGTATTCCTCTTTTTCACTAGAAACTGTAAAATATCTGATGTACTGTTTGTCCTTTAAGGAATGATGTAAATTTAGTCCAAACATAAAATAATACAAAGAACAAAAGCTATTGTTGAATATTAAAACGTTAAGCAAACTAAAAAGCACAACATAGTAAACAACAAAAGCTTCTACTGCTACTGTGTGTGTAAATATGTTTTTTGTATTTCCCCAAATACAGCATTAGTACAGGCCTTAAATAAATAAAATATAAACATTGTCAACACTCTGTAGGGCTACATACAGTGCCTTGCGAAAGTATTCGGCCCCCTTGAACTTTGCGACCTTTTGCCACATTTCAGGCTTCAAACATAAAGATATGAAACTGTAATTTTTTGTGAAGAATCAACAACAAGTGGGACACAATCATGAAGTGGAACGAAATTTATTGGATATTTCAAACTTTTTTAACAAATAAAAAACTGAAAAATTGGGTGTGCAAAATTATTCAGCCCCCTTAAGTTAATACTTTGTAGCGCCACCTTTTGCTGCGATTACAGCTGTAAGTCGCTTGGGGTATGTCTCTATCAGTTTTGCACATCGAGAGACTGAAATTTTTGCCCATTCCTCCTTGCAAAACAGCTCGAGCTCAGTGAGGTTGGATGGAGAGCATTTGTGAACAGCAGTTTTCAGTTCTTTCCACAGATTCTCGATTGGATTCAGGTCTGGACTTTGACTTGGCCATTCTAACACCTGGATATGTTTATTTGTGAACCATTCCATTGTAGATTTTGCTTTATGTTTTGGATCATTGTCTTGTTGGAAGACAAATCTCCGTCCCAGTCTCAGGTCTTTTGCAGACTCCATCAGGTTTTCTTCCAGAATGGTCCTGTATTTGGCTCCATCCATCTTCCCATCAATTTTAACCATCTTCCCTGTCCCTGCTGAAGAAAAGCAGGCCCAAACCATGATGCTGCCACCACCATGTTTGACAGTGGGGATGGTGTGTTCAGGGTGATGAGCTGTGTTGCTTTTACGCCAAACATAACGTTTTGCATTGTTGCCAAAAAGTTCGATTTTGGTTTCATCTGACCAGAGCACCTTCTTCCACATGTTTGGTGTGTCTCCCAGGTGGCTTGTGGCAAACTGTAAACGACACTTTTTATGGATATCTTTAAGAAATGGCTTTCTTCTTGCCACTCTTCCATAAAGGCCAGATTTGTGCAGTATACGACTGATTGTTGTCCTATGGACAGAGTCTCCCACCTCAGCTGTAGATCTCTGCAGTTCATCCAGAGTGATCATGGGCCTCTTGGCTGCATCTCTGATCAGTCTTCTCCTTGTATGAGCTGAAAGTTTAGAGGGACGGCCAGGTCTTGGTAGATTTGCAGTGGTCTGATACTCCTTCCATTTCAATATTATCGCTTGCACAGTGCTCCTTGGGATGTTTAAAGCTTGGGAAATCTTTTTGTATCCAAATCCGGCTTTAAACTTCTCCACAACAGTATCTCGGACCTGCCTGGTGTGTTCCTTGTTCTTCATGATGCTCTCTGCGCTTTAAACGGACCTCTGAGACTATCACAGTGCAGGTGCATTTATACGGAGACTTGATTACACACAGGTGGATTCTATTTATCATCATTAGTCATTTAGGTCAACATTGGATCATTCAGAGATCCTCACTGAACTTCTGGAGAGAGTTTGCTGCACTGAAAGTAAAGGGGCTGAATAATTTTGCACGCCCAATTTTTCAGTTTTTTATTTGTTAAAAAAGTTTGAAATATCCAATAAATTTCGTTCCACTTCATGATTGTGTCCCACTTGTTGTTGATTCTTCACAAAAAATTACAGTTTCATATCTTTATGTTTGAAGCCTGAAATGTGGCAAAAGGTCGCAAAGTTCAAGGGGGCCGAATACTTTCGCAAGGCACTGTATCAGAGGTGTTTATGTATGACAGAGATACAGAAGAAAAGCTTGTCCTGTGAGATAATGTGCATACTGTGTTGTCTCTGTACCTTACAGCAAAGGCAAATCATGTCGTTTAAACACATACAGTACCATGCACACTTTATCATAGGATCTGAGAGGGACCCTCTTACACACTCCTACATGTAGCTACACCTCCCTGTCCAGCCCCCACCTCCCATACATATTCTCGCACACCTGGTTGACGGCACTACCTGTTTACAAATGACCGTCAATTTTATGCTTGGTTCAGCAGCAATTGTTTTCCCTCCCCGGTGCCATCATTAGGCCTTCGGAGTTCACGTTTGGTTATTACACCCATCTCTTGTGTTTTGTCCCTCTCGTTTTGTAGATGTAATCATATCTTTTACCATTTTCTTTTTGGCACCTTTTCTGTTAGATTATGCACAGCGGGCCACACTAACCTTACGTTAACATGCTGTATGCTAAACAATGTGTGTGTGTGTGTGTGTGTGTGTGTGTGTGTAATTTTTGTTTATTATCAGAATTATGTTCAAAAGCCACAGCTTTTGTTGATAATAACATACTTACCCCTATATATATATATATATAATTTTCACAGCGTGTGACCCAAGTAACCCTCAGTTGTTGAGTAAATCACACTAATTGCCTTTGTTTATCTAATGCAGTTGGCAGTGTCTGATAAGGCACTGCTCAACAGAAGGAGGGAAAAGGGTTTTGTTTGTGATGCTACTGTAGGAGCTGCCTAACAAACTTCACACAATCATGGAGACGCTCGTAGATACATACAATTTACATTTTTAGATATATCTACAGAACTGCTCACCCAATTGTGATTACATGTGTTATTCATCATCGTGACCTAGTTCTGGTTTGTGAATGGTTAATGAAACTGTTCACTGCAAGTTCCTGAATATACAGTGAATGTCTGTCATTGTGTGTCCATCATCAAATTGTGATAAAACATGGCATACATATTTTCACTCCTTGAGATTCTGAATTTGATCAAACATTGCATGGATATTTCTTACAATAAGGTACTGAACATGCTATTCATGTCAATTTACATCACAGAAGAAAAGCTATTCTCATTGTAATGCATATACTTTGTGTAGGATATTTAAAAAAAAAAAAAAACTAATATAGCTGTAGTGATGACAAGCTAAGCTCCAGCATACGGCACTGTGACATATTGTATAAGGATGAAATGTTGCAGGCAGACTTGAATAAAAATGCTTGAATAAAATAAGGGTTTGAAAATCTCTGAGGTCAAATTTCTGTTGTAAATTAACTTTTAATAAAGAAAATATATAATTGTGGTGTGCAGATACATGTACAATTACAACATATAGCCACTGGTGGCACTGTGTACTATGTAAAAAAATAATCAAACTGATTGAAAGTCAGCATCAACAATAACAACAGATGTATACAAACATTTACAACTTCAGTATTATAAACAGACAGAAATGCATAGTACAGTTCGGATTACATTGTGGAGTTCTGTTGGCCGGTGATCAGCCTATGCAGTACTGAATTGGAAAATACCCAAAGTTGAAATGGGGTGATTGCTTGGGATCCATTAGACTTTACTCAGACTACATCTATTGATTTGTTCACGCATAGCCAGGCCACATAGGGGAGTAGCATCTTTTTGGTGGCTGAGTTTATATCACTTTTAATGGGAAGCAGCCACCTACTCACCAGCAGGATTTATGGGACTGGGTTCCTAACTTGCATCCCCATGGGTTTCCATTAAAGTCAAATATACTAAGCAACTGGATAAAGGAGCCAACCTCCCGTATAAAAGTGTATCCATACTGTAGCAGGGGAGAGGGAATAATTCTCCAATTTATTGCACAGCAGTTTGAGCCATTCTGGGTTAACTGTAAAACTAAATTGGCAAAACACAGAGAAAAGAAAAATGAATATACAATTTTAATAAAACTAAAAATACATGAAATAGTCTCTCTCACCGTGTTAAAGTTTATTGCATGTGATATTTATTAGTGGTAGGATAAATATTCAAGCACACATTGCATGAAATGTATTCAGGAAATAGGAAATATTGTCAGAAGTATTAAACATAGTTTAAAGGCATTAGTATAGCTAAAAGATATCAATCAAAACATCTTCAGCCCATATGATGTACTGTAATTTCTAGAATACAACACCCACCTCTTCTATAACGCAACCCCCTTCCATGCTTTCTGTAACAAACATCGGAAATAAATTAAATGCTCTCTACTGTATGGAAAGAAGTGTGTTTCCCTCTTTTTTAACATAATTTCATTGTATTATTCTACAGCAATATATAGTACTAAAGTACACATTTTCATCACATTAAAAATACATTTGAATGCATATTAAAACCTAAAATGTTCTACCCAGTATTCATTTTAGACGAATGTGTTGCCTGACTAAACCACAGTCTTTCTAAACCCTGACCTCCATACCTGTAAGTACCAGTGCTAACCACTCTGTCCTCCTGTGTTTTTAATAAAAATGCTAGTTGAAATTAGTCAGTTAAACCTCATCTTCTGTAATAAGTCCCACCTGTACTGCTTCAGATATATATCTCAACCCCTTACAGCACTGTGAATCCTACCAGGGAATATTAACAGTTAGGATCAGTGCTGCTTGTGCTCAATTAAAGCACTCGTACGCATCATCCCCAAAATATGCTAATTGTATTATCTTCTCATGCTTGTGCATAAAAAAATGTAATAAATCAGATTGTGTTCTAAACACTTGAGCTATATGATGCCACTGTCTATTTAAAATGTATATCCAATTAGTTCATAATGCAAATTCCGACTAATTAGCTTTATAATTCCTTTAATGGGTAATGGAAATAAATCTGTGTTATTTAAATGTATTCCTAATCCTTTTGGGGTACCTTTAATCTTTTTATATTAAAAGCTAAATTGTAAAATGTGAATATTAATCTAATTACACGTAGATCATTCCCGCAGATGTATTAGTCAATGTTTCCAAACCCTCTTAGCAAGGTTTAAGTTCAGTCACTGAATCCATTTGAAAGGGGTTAGTCCCCTGATTGTCAATGCTTTTGCAGTTTTTTTCTGTTTTGTTTTAATCTTTATAATCAGGCTTTGTGTTCAACTTTTCAAAAGCAATGTATCATTTGTTCTTGGTTATTATATTTAGAGTTATAGAGTTGAGTTCAGATAGTGGGCGGGAAGCAGTATTTGCACAAAATGTGTCCATAGCCACAGCCGCCTGCTCATCACTCACAGTTCGCTGTGGGATAGAGTTAGTCAAGCCTCTTGAGAGGTAAAATGCCCCCAATTTTTAACCACCAACCAGTCTTTAAACTTCTAAGATTTTGGAAGGTGCTATATGATATCCTGTAACTAAATTAAAAAGCAGGTTTAAAACCAAATTAGTAACAAATTATGTTTCAACAAGGAAATGTTGGCAGAAAAACTTTTGGTTGATTTTAAATCCTCTTTTTGGATGAAGCTACTGTGTGTCTATATATATACTTTTTCAGAGTTATTAGACAGTGTACCCTACTTTCAAAATATACTGTATTCAGTTATTCAAAACCTTTGGCTGTTAACTGTAGTATAATGAGAGGGATTTTCCTCAATGTTCAAAAAGCATCTAGTAGCTTATAGCTATAGCCTATTTAGGCCTGGGTAAAGATTTATGTTAAGAAATTAGTCAAATGGGATCATATTTTGGCTGAGTTAATCTTCTTCAGCTGAGTTTACCCAACATTATCTGCAGGCATAATTAAAGACAACTGTTTCTCTGACAAGCAGTTCAGGCCCCAATGGACTAATAATGGGGGCCTATCCCTGGCACTGTCACGTTGATAAATGTTTACAGTGTGATATGAAGAAAAGGAAGATTGTTTTAAGCAGGTACAGATTCAAGACCCCCTCCTGATCTGTGAGAACGATTTGACTGATTGAATGTAAACCTTTCTTTGAAACGCGATATTGCCTCATTTGTTAAACCTGACTTACTAAAACTGCTCCAATCACTCATTCATCCAGAATTTCCTTCTTGTCCAGTAAGGCATGAATCCAAGGCACTGTTATTCCAAGCTGGTTTCTTTTCCTTGGAATGTAGGTAGGTTGACCAGGCCTGATTACAGTAGGTGAAAGTCAGACTACCCTCTGGAGGTCTATATATAATATATACAGTTGTAGTCAAATATTTTCATACCACAATGTAAATTTATAATTTCTAGAAATTTCTCGAAAACAAATAATTACAGGAAAAATATTTTGTAGCAAAAGTTTTTCTTTTGTGGATGAGGAAAACAAGTTTTAAGAAATAGATGTTTACAATTATTTATTTCAGCAATTGTTTTTGCAAAACTTCCAAAATGGCAATTTAAATGTATTCATACCTTTTAATGCTATGATAGTATTGTCTACAAAGTGCTAGACATTTCAATATGATAATACAGAACCTAATTCTAGAAAAGTCTAGAAAATGCTGGATTATAGGTGAACATTCTTAAAGAGTATAAAAGGGTTAGGCATAGGATTGTCGTCATTACCAATAAGTCAATATGGGAAAAAGTAAAGAGCTATCTGAAGACCTTAGGCAGAAAATTATTTATTGTCATAAAGCTGGAGAAGGATACAAGAAGATTTACAAGCATTTGAGTATCCCAATTTCAACTATTGTTTCTATTATCAAGAAGTACAAGACTCATGGTACTGTCACAACGCTCCCTTGGTCTGGAAGAAAGAAGGTTCTTTCACCAAGAACAAGTAGAAGAATTGTGAGGAAGGTTAGCAACAATCCGAGATTGACTGCCAAAGATATTCAAAGTGAATTGGCTGCAAGTGGGACTAGGGTTTCCATTTCAACCATAGGTCGAGTATTGAAGGTCTCAATGGTCGCAGGCCAAGGAAAAAGCCACTCTTAGGAAAAGGTCACAAGCACAATCGCTTAAAGTTTGCAAAATGACATTTGAATGATGGATATGAGTTCTGGTCAAAGGTTTTGTGGTGTGATCAAACAAAAATTGAGCTATTTGGTCACGCTGATAGTCGTTACATTTGGAGAATGTCTGGTGAGGCGTACAAAGAAAAGAACACCATACCTACTGTCAAGCATGGAGGTGGTAATGTCCTTCTGTGGGGCTGTTTTCCCTCTAATGGCACAGAAAATGTAGTTCCAATACATGTTAAAATGGATTCCATAGCATACCAAAAGGCCAATCAGCTGAAACCCTCCAGTACAAAACTTGGTTTAAAGCGCAACTGGACTTTCCAACACAACAATGATCCAAAGCACACACCAAAATCTGCTTCAGAATGGTTAAAGAAGAATAAAATCAAGGTTCTGGAATTTCCTAGTTAAAGTCCCAATCTAAATCCGATTGAGAATCTTTGGTATGAGTTCAAGAAGGCTGTGCACAAGAGAAGTCCTCGGAATTGGAATGAACTGGAACAATTTTGCATTAAAGAATGGTCAAAAAACCCTAAAGAATCATGCCAAAAGCTCATTGACAAATATCCTAATCGTTTAAAAGAGGTTATTATTGCTAAAGGTGCCTCAACTAGCTATTAATTTCATTTTCTTTGTCAGGGTATGAATACTTTTGAATTAGTATTTTTGGAGTATTGCAAAAAAATTGCTAAAATAAATAATTTCAGACATCTATTTCTTGTAACGTTTTCTTCATCCAAAAAAAAGCAAAACTTTTGCTATATATATATATATGTGTGTGTTTTCATTCTGGTTGGGGATTGCTAGTTTACATCACTTTCGCATGACAGAACCAGGTAATTATGTCCACATAAAAATGTGCAAGCTGTTTGCAATGTGAAAAATAATAATGGTGTGATTTTTAAATGGAATATCTCCCTAGTGCATAATGCAAAATACGTTTAATACAATTTGAGGAATGAAAGCAATTGCAGCCACTTTGGCATTTGCAATACAGGCCTCCCGCTACTTCTGAGTTCACAACCCTCTGCACAGACTGGCACTGTTTCATGTGTTTATTTACAGCATTTCCTAATTTATGCATTTCACTTTTTTATGATACATTAATTTACTTTTACAGTAACCTTACTCGTTAGTTATGTGATTGAGTACTTGACTATTTTATTTTACTGATGATCATCCGCACTCAAACTGTTTTACAGTGTTTTTCTGTCATACTCTTATCTATACAAATGTTGACCAGGGGGTGTTTTGTTCAGATAATCGAATTACAACTGTAAAATTCTTAATATAATAAAACAAAATCTAAATAATTCAGAAATAATTACAGTACCATATGTACAATTAAATATTTAATGTGCAGTACTAAACACCAGCGATGGTGGAAGGAGGTTAGTTCATTTTGACTATGTTTTACTGTATTTTAGTATACAAGCATGACCAGGATCCACTACTGTATTTCATACTTACAAAACATCCATGCAAGGACCAATGCCAGCAAAGTAGTCATAAATGCATTACTAAAAATAGAAGACATCTGTAAGAAAACAAGTGGCTGACATCATGTAATAAATTTGTTTCTACACATGCGGTTTCCATGTTGAAAGCTATTGAACACCCCACAAATTAGTGACCCCATAGAAGTCCTAAGTTAATTTACTGTGGTGTAACAGAGAGCTGCCAAGAGGTCTTCAGACTGCACAACCCCACTCACTTGTTCTTTCTGCTAACCTATGGAAAAAGACTGACCAAAGGACTGCCGCAATACTAGCCTTCCCTATCTGAACATTGGAGCTGCTGTGAAAGGAAGCAGTTAAGGGAGAAGGTGAAGGGGAAGATATATGAGTCCCTCAAAACCAGTATGGGCCATCCCACATTTTTGGAAAACATGAAATCCAAAAATGGTCCAGTTGGGAATGCTAAAATATATTTGTTCCATCCCACACAGGTCCTCCCTATAGTGTAATAAGATGTTATCTCCATTATAAATCACAAAGTCCCTCTCAGCCAATTAAAATCCCCTGTTCTCAAAGATTCCATTACATCGTATTGTGCTGTAAAAGTTGTGTTATGCACAGAAAATAACAAGTGACAACATTTCTGTGAAAACCACTTACTCAAAGGAGCAGTGAAATTAAAATTCTTTTAGATTCCTTTTTTTATGTCTGTCTGAAATGCCTGTATTGTAAAGCACTGATCTGTTGGTAACCTATTAGTTCCTGTACATTATCTTCATTTGGTATCTGATGATATATACCAAATAAAATCTGATTAATAAACATTTAAATATATCTGATAGGGTCCTTTCAAGCTATAAGGCACGTAGAAATAAACCAGGTAAGCTTGATGCCACAGGATCAAATATGTGTGTTGGATGCAAATTACTCTTTGGAAACTAAATATAAAAAAAGCACACTAGCGGAAATGTTTGCCTACATAACAAATGTGTTGATTTGATCAACCTCTACCCCATCCGGATAAGCAACAGCTGTATTTTTAGAGCATTTTACAGTTTTACATCAAACACATATTTTTTGGAAGTAATCCTGGGATAACCACAGACAGGTGGTTGACACAAGCCAGATTGATTATCAGTGCTGTAAAAAGCTAAACAACAACAAAAAAAAAATCTAGCTGTAGCTTATCCCGGCAGGGTATGGGTTAATAAAATCACCCTCTTTGTTTCTTCTAAGTTCTATATTAGAATTCAAGAGTGAGTGTTTGAAGTTAACGATGGACCCTTATTATTGTACCTAGTTGGCTGTTTCAAAATCTGCTCTTAAAAAATTAAATCAAAATGCATCCAACATTCTGTATCATCATGAAAGCTCTGCTGAGAAAAGTTTGTATTTTTAATTACACTGTATCTTTGTCTGCCAGTACCTACTATAAGTTTTGAAACACAACTGAGACAACCAAGACTGCAACACATAAACCTCACATTGTTCTCTGTGCTGAGTTACACTCAGTCATTCAGTAAAAAGCTTTTCTGTAACCGTCAAGACACCGTAGCAAAGAAATATGATATTGAGAGATATTAAGACCACAATCTCATCAGATCCAGATCTTAATCCCATGTATTATCATTCTGTCTGGAATCTGGCAGTGGAAAGAAAACCTATGAACAGTGCCAGCTTTTAAGGGAATATTGCAACACTCTATATTGTTGCTGGGAGACAAATATCTTACTGCACAACCTATTATCCTTTCTTTTGTGTGTTTAGTTAAGTGAATGAACAGCTATGCATGTGTTAGCCACGGTGTACTATTTAGTGCATGTTAATAGATAACTCAAGAAGTCAACAAGGACCGTTTAAGAGAACAATGGGGATTACTGCTGCATCAGTATACTGTATACAAGTTGTGTACATTCTAGAATAGGCGGTATTAGTGAGTCTGTACAGACTAGTAGAAAGTACTGAGTTTGAGTTTAGGTGACTCCAAAAACTATTTATACATTTCGGAATGGAGCAACCTACAAAATGTATGTCATCGTCATACTTGTATAGAATTGCTGATTCTAGGCAATTCTGTGCAATATTTAGAGACATTGGTGCAATTGCTTGACGACACGGAAAGCAGTGACTGAACAAGTTAGATAATATTGTACATAATAGCCTTGAAAAAGCTACCTTATTTATATCACCAATACATTTAACTTAATTGAATTGGATTATTTCAAGTGTCTTCTGCTTTCAATAAAAAGCCCTTTCTGTTACACCCGTTGTGTTTTGGATTACCTGTAACCTAGCAACCAGCAAGGGTTTTTGTTGATGGGCAGCATTTTTACTTTTAACCTTTACTTTACCAGGAAGAGAACCACTAATGAATGTGCCCTGGAATACAGAATCTATTTCCACAAAACAAATAAGAGCTATTAATGAAGAAGCTGGGTCCAGGAATAGGCCGAACCAAGTACAGTTTTTCATGACATGGTTCCTGTTCACTTTCATTTGATATTAGCTTTAGCGCATACGTGATCATGGACCACCACTGGTATAAGTTCTGTTTTAGTCTTCTTAACCCTTCCGCCATGGTGAAAATTCTACCTGTTTGAAATCTGTCTGACTGAGTCTGGCGTATTGTATCAGGGAAAATATCCACCAAAAGCATACTATATTATACCTTTGTAAACAGCTGAGTCTGAAGATTAAGAGAATAACGTTTGCATGTAAAAAAAATAAATACAATGTAATCAAATTCATTTTTCTTTAGAAATGTCCTCATAAGTGTAATTTAGTGATCTCTTACCTGTAGTGAAATTAGACTATTAAGGGGACCTATCTCTTTATAGAGGAAGGACTAAAATGGTATTAATGAGGTTATAACCCGGAATGGAATAATGATCTTGACGGAATAATAATAATTTAATAAATACTGTGTAGTGTTTTGATTTTACACCAGATTGTTTGATGGGTGTGCAAGCTTGTCTACTCAACATTCTTTACTAGAATCAATGTGAAGAAGTTTGCCATCAGATCTGTCAACTCATCAACATCTTCTGTAAAAAATGAATACACTTTCTTTGGGTCGGTAAGCATTCTTGGTTATGTAAGCAATTTTGTTAGCTCTTCGATAATACTGCGCTTTGAAATCTTGGTATATGGTATTGAAACCTAAGGTACTGAAATGCTGCACTGTATAATAAAAGGTATCTCTA
Organism: Acipenser ruthenus; assembly: GCF_902713425.1. Taxonomy (NCBI): domain Eukaryota; kingdom Metazoa; phylum Chordata; class Actinopteri; order Acipenseriformes; family Acipenseridae; genus Acipenser; species Acipenser ruthenus. The sequence goes on from NC_081207.1 coordinate 23,700,222, forward strand.
TTGGCTAGTGGCTTTAGTGAAATGCGTTTTGATTGGTCATCCCTGAAGTTTATCTTATGAATATTTCACTACAGTTAATATTTAGTTAATTTCATTTTGGTTTTAAAACATTTTGGACGATTTGATATGATTTGTGGGAAGCTTTGTACTTATGATCACCGAATCTCCTGACAGAAAACAAAAAAACTGAAACTCACTCATCTAGCTTTCTGTCTATCTAATTTGACTTTTGTTTTGAAAGTAAATAAAACCATCCCTGATTGGTTATTGTAGCCTTTGGAGATGTCAGTCTTTGGTAAGTAACCAATGGTTGCTTAAAAATGCTTAAAATGGGCGTCGAACGTCACCGTTACGTTATCGTTCATATATGAACGATTTCTAGCAGCACCATAGCGGAAGGGTTGCAGTTAATAATGACATAAAAACCTGATGCTGTGACAAAGGTGATGATTATAACTCCCCATTTAGTTCTGCTTCATGTTCAATTTTTTTTTGTTTTTATAAAGTCACCAAACCAGCAGGAATGGAAGAACCCTGGGTCGCATCATTAAACCGTATAGCAAGTAGCTGATATAAAACAGCAGGTGGAAAAGCCTCAACTTTAAATAAGTCTAACGGATGTTTACTTATATCAAGTCTATGGGGGTGCTAAACCACCCATTAACATAGTATTTAGGACTACTAATTCCCTGGTTCACTTTTAACTGTTTTGGCAACAAAGGAGTAAATTACTGTTCTGTATTGGAGCCTGCATGGTACACAGCAAATGTCATATCTTTGTATAAGCTTGTTGACAACACACTTTGTTAAGTGTGTAATAACATTGTGTCATCTGTCTTTAGCATAACATAATCGTCATAAGCCCTGTGCTGCTGTTTATTCATTTTCACTTTCAAGATTCAAGCCATTTTTTTCTTCCACCACATGGTAAGTTCTCTTCCTGTGTCACAGATAATAGGAAACCACCTGAGCCTTTCACTTGCATTCTTTTATACTGCAAACAGAAAACAGTGTGGTGTCAGGTGGGGTCCAATTATCTGTAACTCAGGAAGGAAGTGAATACGGAGAGCGAACTTACAATGATGTGTTAGGATAGATGAGCTGGAAACGCTTTAAAATATACAAAATCGAATACTAACATTACTACATTTACTTAGCTTGGCCTTCAACTGAGTTAAAGCAGTAAAACAATAGGGGCCTTGTTGGAATGTTGTAATGCTAAATAAGAGGTAAGAAAATATTTTCAAAAGCTGTGGTTTATTACACCTTTAAGATCGGCACTTGGCATGTTGCTACTGCTTGTGAGTAAGTATGATGAATCTGAGTTGGATTTGCCGGTGCTTTTTCCTCACTCCGTTCAGGCAGTGTAAACTTGGAATTAATCATAACTGAAATCTGATGTGACCAGCTTCCACAAGTGCTGAGTGACTGGGAACAAATTCACAACAGATCTATTTTACTGCTGGATTTATTTTAGGTTGATCTAAAAAGCTTCTAACCTGGGGGTATTTCTTTCTTTCCTGTCTTTCTTATATTGGAGACGTTAAAGGTGCCACGTGTGTCGCTGTCGTATCTTGCAGAGATGTAAAGCCTGAAATGCCAGTGTAAAGCTCCTCGGCCATCAGGCGAATGCAGTATCCCAGCCGCCCTCTTTTAACTTGCTGTAGAACAGTACATGTAATTCCCTCATATATTAACCTGCCTTGGAGGCATAGTTCTCAAGACTGTCTTCCCTTAAATAATATAATAAATGTGAAGAATGACTGCTTTAACTGTGTTGAAGTAGATAGTGTGCAACATCTCAATTAAGGTTGTCACAGTGTCATCCAAATTCCTTCATTCCGAATATTAAGCACATGATTAGGTTTCTACAAATCCATTAACGAATATCTGTACAATTTATCCATCAACGACTACTTTAGAAAAGCACAAATAATCCCATGGTAATTTTGCATGGTAATTTTCCCATCGGTATATTCTGCATTTACCAGTTTATCAGAGTGTGCCATGTTTTAAAATTTGCTTTACAATGCTTGCATTAGGCTTTATTACACGTTGCTATTATTTTACTATGGCAAACTTTTAAAAGGGGTAGACTAAAAAAAGCATTTTTTATGGCTACTTTCCACAACAAAAAAAGTAGAGTTTCTATTGTAAGCCATTCTGGGTGCCACCGGGAGCCGCTATACTCTGTGTCAATCGTGAAAGAACTAAGAAAGGGAATCCAGCATGCTGTTTCTCCTAGGATGTGATGGGGGAAGGTGTACTGGAACTTCAAATGCTCTGCACCTGTTAGCAAAGAGCGGGAATTGCAGGGGTAATTGTGAGGGAAGAACGCGGCCGCTCATAGCTTTAGTGCATTTAGTCACTAGTTTGCTGAAAAGTCTGTACTTAAATATTGAGTGTGTAACCTATTGATTTTGTTGTTTGTTTTCACACTATTTCAATTAGTGCACAATGTGCCAAGGCTGGGGTACAGTACCCTATTATTCTAAACTGCATTGTGAGCCCCTTCTCTTACTTAAGAGCCTGACAAATAGGATTATGGAGGCTACTCTATTGCCCAGTGCCCCACGGTGGCACTCTAAGTAGTAATCTAATCATTTTACTAGTTGATTTGTGAAAGAGTAATGAAGCAGCAGAACGATACATTTACATTTGGGTTATACACATTTTTTCTATCTATCTATCTATCTATCTATCTATCTATCTATCTATCTATCTATCTATCTATATATATATATATATTTGTAACATATATTTAGCTCATTTAGTTTTGCAATATTTCCTTTGATAAAAACTACTTATGTGACTAAATTAGCAAAATAGAAACTAGCAAGTTTAAAAAAAAAAAAAAGTTAAAATATTAGTCTTATGCGGGGCAGGATAAAAGGTATTCATTTGCAGGAATCATTTTTGTATTATCTTTATGAGGTATAAATAATTAAGGATCTTCCCATTTTACAAATCGTTCATACCGGCAGAATATCACACTCATCCTGCAAACGCAGTAGTGTCTGCGGGGGGATTGCACGCCCCACACTTATGCAAACGTGTTATCAGATTGTTAGGTGCAAGATACACTCTCTCTTACCAGATCTTAACGCCTACAGTTTTGGTGGGATTCAGGTTAACCACAGGGATGCACATGAGTCATTGGAGGGGTCCCCACAGCAGGTATAGCTGATGCTTTAGCGCTAGTAACTCAGCAAGATGGCAATCCCTGCCTAATTCTGCACACTGAGGTATATACTGTGATTCAGTTGAATATAAAGGAGATGACCATCTTTAATGTCCTAATCTTAGGTAGACAGACAAAATGTGGGTCAAGAGCTTGCTTTGCCATCTGTTTGCTTCCTGGTTCTTGAGAAATTACGTAACATTGTAGCCGTTCAAACTGTGCTTTCTTCCCCAACATCAATACATAATCACAAAGCAGGTGGAGCCAGCAAGTTGAAAGGTGACAGTATCACATGATTTCTCAAAAAGTCAACATTGTTGTTATCATTATCATTATCATAGCTAGGATAAGACAATTTTAGTTTTAAAAAAAATGTTTCCTTCTTTATAAAGCAATATACATGGGGTTTCCATGTGGGGCAATTTACAAGTGAAATGGGGATGTGTGTGCACGTTTGGGAGAATTACTTGTGTAAATCAGGTTTTGGCCGAAGAAACGGCAAAAGAGAGGGATAGGGTAAATCTCATTTTACTCGTGAAAGTGACAAAACACACGGGAAAATCCACGCCCAGTTTATGTTAATGAGCATGTTTATCCATAAGTGACATCATTATAAATATTGCAAGGTAGCAGGTCAGTTGTTACTGTGGATTCTAAGACGGCAGAAAGTAGTGGCTGATGGGCGGTTTTATGGTTAGCAGTTGTGTAGTTCACCTTAATGATAATGCGGGCTGCTTTTTTTATTATTGTTTTTTGCTGTGTCTGGCCTGTCATGTTGTATACCTCTTGTGGATTTACAGTTCTGTATAAAACCACTTACCATGAACAGCGTTATGCCCTTGTAATAGTATTAAAGCAGCTGTTTGAGAATACCCTTGCTGTAAAAACTACGCTAAAGTTAAACACGAAGAGCAATTGAGCTGCTTACTAAATGTCTGTAACTGAATTCCCTTGCTTTTGATCCCAGCTATGTCCAAAGACAATGCGTGTCTGCCCTCCACTCAAAATCGCTGGAGCAAGGAGGAAACCCGGGCATGAATAAGTATAGTTAATGACTTGGATGTGTTGAGCCAGTTCGATCGCTCGAAACAGAGCAACAAGCATGTGTACCAAGTGGTTGTGCCCTCTCAGAAAGAGGAATAGAGCGCACAGTTAGGGACAAATTAAAAAATTGAAACAGTCCTACCTGCAGGAATGAGCAAGGAGGTGCCATTCGGGAGAAGCAGAACGGTCCTGCAGAGCAATGCTTTTTGCTTCACTTACATCTGGCATAGCTATGTACATGTTGCAGTACTGAGGAAGTCAGCACTTGCAGTCACTTTTTTTCTAAAGTAACAAAAACGCTTATTCACTGCCAAACATGAACTACTTTAGCTGTGTATTGGCTGCAGTATAGGATACTGACCTTAGGTTTAGGGTTTCGGTGTTGGGAGAGGATTATTCATTGTTTTATTAATAATAATAAGATAACCAATCAGAGTGCAGTGTCCTGACAGGACCATTTGGTGGTACCTTTGTAAGGACAGCGTACCGCATACACACACTGGATACGTCATTGGAAAGCCCCTAGTCTGTACTTTTAAACAAGCCAGGTAGGTGCCTGAGTAATATGCGCATAACCACCGGGGTGATGGCGTGGTGAAATCAACAGGCTGAGTGTAAAGAGTTAAATAAATATTTGCATGAGTACAATATAACGGGTCATTTTTGTAAATATATATTATCTGGTCAGAGAGTCAGGAACGTAACCCCAATTTATAACATTGTTCCTATGGGAAAATGTGCTTCGACTTACGACGCTTCGACTTACGACGCGACTTTCAGGAACCAATTGTATCGTAAGTGCAAGGACTGCCTGTACTCAACTGAGTAACCCCAACCCTGTACTCAGCTAAGGATGCCAGCCTGTACAGAGCAATCGCCACTCTTTTTTTCCCACTGACACAGGAGGCAGTACGTAATCCTTTTTGGCTGCATATCTTCCTTTACCAGTTCCACTATAATGCTGAATGTTGACCTGGTGACGCGAAATGATGCTAGCCATTGGCATCAGATAACAAGGCATAAGGATTTGCTGGTAGAGGATGTTTGGAGGTTCAAGCTCTCGAAACAAAGGGAAAACTTCTACTGTTCCCAATCCAGCCTTGGGATCATACGTGGAAGATGTCTGGCACAGAGCTTTAGAATCGTACTTCTTCGCTGGTTTTCAACCATGGTGATCTGCAATACCTGTGTTGGTCAGTTTCATTTTATACCTCTCAGTTAATTTTTAATAAATGAGTTGTAAGATAAATTAGTTGAAACGGATTCAATACTAACAACATGCCACCCTGGCAATGACATTTAAAAAACAATTTGGACAAGAGCAGTAAAACATTATTAACCAACCAGGCACGAGGTATATTTTAGATTCATTCGTGTACCAGTTCTCTGCACATGGAAACCACATTTTCACAAAATTTCACAAGTAATCTTCAAAAACAGCACAAGTACTTTACGCATAGCTAATTTACATATCAACCTCCACCTTTCCCCTTCATTTGCATGATGTCGGGTGAAAAACCCGGTTTACTCGAGTAAAATAAACTTAGCGAATGGAGCATTTTACACAAGACATTTTTCTTGAGCAAATGTCTCGAGCTAAAGAAAAAAAATGCATGGAAATTCTACTATAGAAAGCAGCTGCCAGAAAGGAAAGTAAAAATATGATTAGCATTATCATCACCTTTTGATGATCACCCATAGATGAGCTTCAATTTCAAGGGTATAAGGACTGGACAAAAAATATGGCTTTTGGACAGGATGTACAAATGGTTGCAAAACCATTTAAAACAAAACTAATTTGGAATGAAACAAAAACACAAATGATTACGTCACTGAAATGGTTAAAAAAACACATTACCACTATAGGAAGTGGTTTTAACATGTTTTTTTTCAGTACATTCATGGGAAAAAAGAGAGAGAGAGATTGTTCTAAACTGGAAAGTGCTGTGGTAACCGTGTACGGAAAAATTGGGTTTTATTCATGCTATAAATAACAGCCATTTATTTCTTTGAAGTTTTATCGCTGAAGATTTATGTTACTGGAAATCTCATAAAAGTTTAATATTTAATAACTTAATGTGGCCACACAGTTGTTTGGTAAGGGTGCTATTGTGTTGTTGCTGGGGTTTGTCGGAGGGTGAGATTCTGTAACCTTCTCTTCAGCAGTGGGGTGGTTGTGTTTCAGCCTCCAATAAACCCAGATGTGGGTTGAAATCAATTCTATAACCTCTAAGCAAGATGTCTGCCTTTATGTGTTTTTTCTGATAACACTGGTGTTGCAGGTCAGTTGGCCTAGCTTAATGTGGGAGCGACATTGTGTGAGAAGTGCATCGTTTTAAGAGTGCAGAGCAGTTAGAAGCAGTAAGGAGAAATTAAACATGGAATTGCTTTCATCAGAAAACACATTCATTGGGAAATTAATGCAGCTTAAATTCTAACAGCTGCGTGTCTTTTTCTGGTCACAAACTGAAACTCAGAGCAGCTGATTCAAATTCAGTGGCGTTCTGAGACAAGGGGGAGGGGCGGAGCTACCAGCACAATAGAACACAACAAAGCAAAACAGTTCTTCCAGTGACAGCGTGGGAGTGACATCGTTTCAAAGCAGATTGACAGCTGCAGAAACTAAACTTAAATAATAATAATAATAATAATAATAATAATAATAATAATAATAATAATAATAATAACATGGCCTTCAAGCCAGTAGTCTGTGATGCCTGCATGATGTGGGAAATCCGAGAAAACCCAGCAGAGCTAAACCAAGTGTGTGTAAAGTGCCGCACGATCCAGGACTTGCTTAAACTAGTAAGTATGCTAGAAATGGAGCTGCAGGAAATGAGACAGCAACAGAAGTTTAAGGAGCTGGCACACCCACAATTCTTGGAAGTCTGCACCCCTAACAGACTGAAAGCCACCAGAGAGATATAAAAGGGTCAAAACAGCTGGGTTCAAGAACAGGGAAAAAAAGAAACTTCGTCAAACACAACCACCAGAAATCAAAACATCCAACAACTTTGAGCCACTTCAAAATTTAGATGATCAAAACCAACATCAAAAGAACGAAAGGAACAACATCCAGGACCCTATTAACAGTGGTGGCCAGACAGCAAAGAGAAGGGAGGTCATGATTGTTGGGGACTCCATATTGAGAAACGCAGCAAGTTCAGTTCGCAGTCTGGACCCCCTTACTACAACAGTGTGCTGCTCTCCATGAGCCTTTGTCACACACATCACTGAAAATCTAGGCTCTAGGCTCCTAGAACGAACAGGAGAAATGGAAATGACAAATGTCTGCTTCTTAACGCAATTTGTCAAGGCACCAACTAGAGCGGAGGCATGCCTTGATTTAGTCTTTTCAAATAACGAAGACAGGGTAACTAAAACAGAGGTCAGAGAACCATTGGCAAACTCAGACCACAACATGGTCTCATTTGAAGTACTTTTTAAAACCCCAAAAGTAATGACTAAAGCTAAGGTTTACAATTTTAGGAAGGCAAACTATGAAAGAATGAAACAGAGACTAACAGAAGTAGATTGGAATAAAATAGAGAAAACATCCACAGAAAAAGGATGGCTATTTTTTAAAATGTAGTACTAGAGGCGCAAAACAATTACATCCCAAAAGTAGACAAATCTAAACCTAAAACAAAATTGCCAAAATGGTTTAACAGATCAGAGGGTACTTTACAGAGTGTTTAAAAGGGACCAAGAACAAAGTACACAGAAAGAGTTAGAAAGGCCAAGAGAGAGATAGAAATGATCATTGCTAAGGGGGCTAAAACCAGTTCCAAAAAGTTTTTCCAATATTATAACAGCAAGAGAGCATTCAAAGAGGAGGTAAAATGTCTAAGAGATACAAATGACAAAATCATAGATGAAGAGAAAAAAATAGCAAATATATTAAATGATTACTTTTCACAAGTTTTTACAAAGGAGAATACGGGCAACATGCCCCACGTGTCGACCTGTTCCTATCCAGTTTTAAATAAGTTTAGTATAACAGAGGCAGAAGTGTTAAAGGGACTAGGAGCTCTTAAAATAAACAAATCCCCTGGGCCAGATTAAATCCTCCCAATAGTACTCAAAGAAATGAAAGAAGTTATTTACAAACCGCTAACCAAGATTATGCAACAGTCTCTTGACATAGGGTCTGTACCGACAGACTGGAGAATTGCAAACGTAATACCGATCCACAAAAAGGGAGACAAAACCGAACCAGGTAACTACAGACCAATAAGCCTGACTTCTATTGTATGTAAACTTATGGAAACTGTAATAAGATCCAAAATGGAAAATTACCTATATAGTAACAGTATCCTGGGAGACAGTCAGCATGGTTTTAGGAAAGGGAGATTGTGTCTAACTAATCTGCTTGACTTTTCTGAGGATGCAACATCGACAATGGATAACTGCAAAGCATATGACATGGTTTATTTAGATTTCCAGAAAGTTTTTGACAAAGTCCCGCATAAGAGATTAATTCTCAAACTGAACGCAGTAGGGATTCAAGGAAATGCATGCACATTAGGGAGTGATTAACATGTAGAAAACAGAAAGTACAGATTAGAGGAGAAACCTCAAAATGGAGCGAGGTAACCAGTGGAGTACCACAGGGATCAGTATTAGGTCCTCTGCTCTTCTTAATCTACATTAATGACTTAGATTCTATTATAGTAAGCAAACTTGTTAAATTTGCAGACGACACAAAAGTAGGAAAAATGGCAAACACTGTTGCAGCAGCAAAGGTCATTCAAAATGATCTAGACAGCATTCAGAACTGGGCAGACACAAGGCAAATGACATTTAATAGAGAAAACTGTAAGGTACTGCACGCAGGCAATAAAAATGTGCATTATAAATATCATATGGGAGATACTGAAATTGAAGAAGAAATCTATGAAAAAGACCTACGAGTTTATGTTGACTCAGAAATGTCTTCATCTAGACAATGTGGGGAAGCTATAAAAAAGGCCAACAAGATGTTCGGATATATAGTGAAAAGTGTTGAAGTAATGTTAAAACTTTACAATGTATTAATAAGACCTCATCTAGAATATTGTGTTCAGTTCTGGTCACCTCGCTACAAAAAGGATATTGCTGCTCTAGAAAGAGTGCAAAGAAGGTTTAAAAGGCATGTCATATGCAGACTGTCTTAAAGAATTGAATCTATTCAGTCTTAAACAAAGAAGACTACGCAGCAATCTGATTCAAGCATTCAAAATTCTAAAAGGTACTGACAATGTCGACCCAAGGGACTTTTTCAACCTGAAAAAAGAAACAAGGACCAGGGGTCACAAATGGAGATTAGATAAAGGGACATTCAGAACAGAAAATAGGAGGCACTTTTTTACACAGAGAATTGTGAGGGTCGGGAACTAACTCCCCAGTAATGTTGTTGAAGCTGACACCCTGGGATCCTTAAAGAAGCTGCTTGATGAGATTCTGGGATCAATAAGCTACTAACAACCAAACGAGCAAGATGGGCCGAATGGGCTCCTCTCGTTTGTAAACTTTCTTGTGTTCTTAATGGAACTCCTATCTTGATCCACGTGACTCCTACATATGGTTCATGCCATAGGTTTTCAGTGTGTGTTTTCCTTAGTAGGGATTCTGTTACCATCTGTTTAGTTCCACATCTCCAAGTATTGAGACATATACTACTGTCATATTTTTTTATTCTATAAATGGGAATATAGTTAGGAATACTGAATATTAGATGGTCTGGCTTTGAAAATTCAGTTATAAAATAAAATGATTGCTTAGAAACATTTTAAGGTAAGCTAAATGCACTGACTAAAATTAAATCAAAATTGTTCAGATGTGCACCAACTCAAAAATCATATATCATAGATCCTTAGATAAACTATAAACTCAAGTGAAGCCGTGTTTTAGTGAATACAATCAAGTTAGCCAGTTGAAGACAGCCAAAACCTGTTTCTATTATTTGTGTTCTGTATGATTCTACATGTACTGTATGATTTGCTTGCAAAAGATTCCAGCAAAACATGCTTCTGGGTACTTGTGGGAAAATGAGGTGGGTAGCATATTAGCGTTACACAATGCACTGAAATCTGTAGGTGATGCAAGCCTGTAAAACACTCATCTGCACTATTAGGAAGCAAGCTTGAAATAAAGCTCCACTTTTACAAACACTGGAAGATACAAGGTTAATAATAAAGAGACAGGTTAAAAGCTTAGTTAAGCCTGATGTAGCATAAAGTCTAACCAACCAAAAACTTGTGGCAGCTCAGACTGATTTCAGAGATCTTAAATGCACTCAGCAGAATTAAAATGTCAATAGCTTTAATGAGATACTTCAAGCTCTCAGCCCCCCTATAGTGTTAGAGAAACTCAGAAGGGAAGCCTTTGTTTTGTGGTGTTCCCATCACTCTCAGAGGGAGAAAGATACTTTAACTACCAAGAGAAGATGGAATAAAATAAAGAAATATTATTCCTGCTTTAAAGTGGTCAATGCTTCAGGATACAGGCTTTCCATAGGAAATAACCATAGACAAATATCTTCCAAGTAAATAAAAGGATGTGGTCAGTTTATTAGGAACATATATTGAGCATTGCCCCAATCAAATGAAGTGTATTGTTTCAATGCGAAAGGGCTGTTTGACCCCATAAAAAGTACAGAAGCAAACTGCATAGTAAATTGAATAAATAACAGAGAGAGAATTGTATGTCCCCTTTCCGAATGACAGAAGGGATGTACCTGAGCAGTTAACTTTGACCTGTACCGTACTAACCAGATTTCTGAATAGCCAATTTGTTTCAACACCCTGCTTTGGCCACCCCAGCCAGCCAGTTCCCTTCCTGCGTCACTGTTTCACTCTTATCATTTTTTATGTAAGAGGCTCACCTCTCCCTGTGTCTCCTTATGAAATATTGTTGACAGGTACCTTGCAGCTCCATCACATGTTGACAGATTAATCTGAGCATCGATGCTGCCTCCTGGTAAGGCAGCCAGATCCTGGGGGGGTAATTCTTTGCCTTGGCATGAGCACTGCAATTAAAATAATTAAGGGAGGCTGGACAGGCTTTTAGAGAGCCACTTCAAGGGTTTCTACACACACACACGTAAAGCGACAGAGGTTTATATTAACCCTTGTAGCCCAACTGTGCTGCTTCTCTTAGTTAAACTGTATTTTTCCATTGTCTTTTTGTTAAATCCAGCAATGCCTTGGGATGGTTTAATCAGCCTGTGAAATTCCATAGGTTTCTATTTGCTTGCTTTGTCTACTGTATGTACTCTATTTCCCTAGGCTTTTCTTCTGCAAATCTTGCATGATTTAAATTAATCTTTAATGTGACCCATGTGAAAAAAGGTATACTCTACCATCCAGTAAGTATTGGAACTCTATTGGTACTAAATATTCAGTACTGTGTTGTGTACTTTATGGAGCACTGCTAGTGTTTACCATGCCCCTGGCTCTAGCAGACACTCTGTGATATCCAAGATTCAATTCACTGCCAAGCTGTCTCTTTTTCCAGCTGGTGGTTTGGTTAAGGTAAGATTTGCCCCGTCTTTGAAAGTGATCTGCTCAGGCTACCAGCTGCGTCCTGATTGTGTGGAAATCCAGGGCTGTACAGGTGCTGACAGGGCCATTTTCCCAGCCATATACATGCCGAAGGAATACAGCTGTTTGTCAAATCATGTGCCAACTCCTCAAAGCATCAATTAAGGTTACAGAGCCTCTGGGAGCACTTAAACACCTGGGATTCTTCAGGTGTTTGTCAAACAATCCAAAAATGAACAATTCATTGTTTTGTTTGTTGTTGTTTGTTCTTCTATTGTTGTATTTTTTTAAACATGTGGCCAGTATGATACGATAAGTGTCAAAGGTGGAATCCAGGACCAGGATTTGTACCCTAGCGAACAGCATTATCAGCTTTTTTTTTCAAAGGCCTATGTTACAAAACAAAATTGAAGTGGAAATCACTTAAGTACACCTTTCAACATTCAGAGCACCTTTGTCGTTTGACCAGAGTGAAGCCGAACACTCAGTTATGATTGGTTGAAAGCTCCTTCAGGCATCTTGTAGAGTTGATGTCACACCAACTCAATGCCGTCATTGTGGCAGACAACAGGCTAACCTGATATTAGGGGTGGATCTTAATAAAGGGTAGTGTAAAATCTAGTGCAACCACTGTGGTGTTCCTGGTGTAAGTGACTACAGTTATGGAAAAGGGAATATACACCTGCATTTGTGGTTGCGGCATTGGCTGTATTTCCTTTTTCTGGATCATTTTAATTCTGCATCTTCGGTGTGTCAACCCCAGGTTGCTGTATTCTGGGAATTAGTTTTATAGTTGAAGTAGGGTTGGTAGCAGACATGGAAAAGTGGAATAACTAGAATTTTAGAATGGGTGGGCAGCTGCTCCCGTTTGCCTGTTCCTATCACTTCCTCTATTCTTAAACCAGTTTATGAATATGTTTGATCTAGTATAGACAGCTGTCCTAAATATCTCTGTTCATCTGTCTATAAATAACAGAGTATGAATATGTTTATAATACATGGATGAAGGCTATATTTGCACCCTGAGCCATTCGAAAAAAAAGGCATAATACCACAATAGTGATGTCAAAATGGCATATTCCTCTAGAAGATTATACTTGACCTTTGACCCATATTTGACTCCTGTGCACCCCAAGACCTTTCAAACACAAACAGCATGATTTTCAAAAAGGGCAAAATAAGAACTAGGTCGCAAAATGATTTTTAAAGCCTGATTAATGTAACCACATCACTTGATTTGTATTTATAAAGCGTCAACAAGTGAATACACGACTCATTTCATCTAACGTTTGAAAGCTGTATACTTTCTGACCCAAATCAGGTTTTAGAAATCACTTTGCGACCTCGTTCTTATTTTGCCCCTTTTGAAAATCACGCTGAAAATGTCTCGTTTTCAATACCCACAATTCCCACAATTTGAGGTTTATAGGCACTTTTAACAAATCTGTCTCTGCGAAGATTTACAATCATCCTCCACCAATGGGAGCACCAACCAAACGAGCGAGACAAATAATCTTCGACTCCTGACAGCAACTAAGAAAAAAAGCATACCCCATTGAAACACCTTTTCCTTAAAAATATGTTGTTTTTTGCAATTCATTATCTACCTAGTTTAATTCACTGTTTCTAAATTATCAAAAATAAAATTATATTTAAGATTCTTTAATATTGACTTCATTTACGTTATTATTATTCATTAAATTCACTTGCAATTTGAACCTTAACACCTGTTTATTATCTCTTTTTATATTCATGTATTATAAATAAATAATAGACGGGCTTCAGTGAGTTCAATTCCATCTTGGGTTTCTATGACAGTTTATAAACTCGACCTAACGGTCTCAGAGTTTATGACATCACATAAACCCGAGATTTTTTTTTTGTAATTCATTTTTCTGTAACTCACTGAAGCCCATCTATTATTCTTTAAATATTTATAAATTCCTTCAGATGTTGGTTGACTGGTGCTATGATGAGTTTATCTCAGGGCACATGTTGAATATCATCTTCCCCCCACTCATCCAATTGTGATAAAACTTGGTGTGGGAATTCTTTAGGGCACATTTTTTAAGGGATCAGAATCGAGGTCAGGCAGACCTACATTTTATTTCTGGCCTCTATTGAAGGATATATTTTCAGAAGTGCCCAAATGTAATACATCCACTTGTTAGGTGAAGTTATGCCACATACTCTGACTATGCTCTATCTTGTAGATAAAGGACATGGTGACCTATATTTCTCACCTGTAATGCAAAATTCGTTTCCTTGACAGTGGACAGTGTTCTACTGACATTCCTTCTTTATGTGTGTTCACTACCATCAGCTATCATGCTAAAGATAGTAGGTTTGAGCCCCTAAACTCATTATTACTTCAAAAAATGTTCAAGTAGTCAGAAGTTATGTATGAATTGTCACATGCATACGTGTCTGCTGGAATTAGTTCCTTATAGTTTTACCTCAACATTTGATAGCGTTTGACTTTAAAATACCTGTTGTTAACCAACATCAGACCAATAAAGTTCCATTCTGCGTCAAATACAACAATTTTATATGGGGCAATGCAATCTGCTTTCCCTTGTCATGGTTCACATGTTCTCATTCATGCAACCACAAATAAGTAACTTTTACTGAGATATCCCATTATAGCTGCCTTTAGTTTGAGAGCAGATGTTTTGGTAATATTGTGTTAAATGCTTTCCATTCTCAGGTCCTTAACCCATACCACCCCCCTTAATGAGCCCCAAACCAAGTTACTTATGAAAAAAACAAAAACTAATGACTTCACACCCCATTACCTACTTTGCATGATACGTCACACTTCATTATGTACTCTGGGTACCGATGTGTGAAAGTGTGAAACGTTTGGTTTGGAACAGTAATCAGGCTTACACCAAACTTTTATCCTGGTCCCCTGAACTGTAAGAAGCTGGCACACAAACCATGTCTGACTCCTTTTTCCTGGTGGAAGTAATTAATTGGCTCTCCGAGTAATGTGTGGTCATTCTCGGAATTGGGATATCTTTTAGTGACCAGCTATACAGAGAACAAGGTGATAGTGTTTGCAGAAAAAATATGTGAGTATATCCATGCACTGTGTAGTCAACGCAAGACGGAATCTGGTTAATAGTCAGCATATTTGTAAGGTGCATTATAGAGGAACAGAAAGCTCCAGGCTTGTTGTGTGTTATCACTGTAATTAGGACAGCAGTTACTCTAGATTATTGACCCATATTCTTTTATATCTCAAAGTAGACCCTGTGTAACCTTACTTTTAGACAATTTGAGAAGGCTGTTTACTTTATTAATTTTCTAAAGTTCTTCTGTACCACTGTGCCTGAAATACAGGGAGGCAACCTGGCTTTAACATTGGTTCTATGGGAAAACAACAGTATAACATTGATCTGAGATTTGAAGATGTCCTCCATGAATGACAGATTATTTTTTTGGTGTAGAAGTGTCTGTTAGAGTGTCTCATCCTTTGAAACCAGTGAAAGCTAAGTCACTACTACATAAGTAAGAACAAGATGCCATCTCCCAAAAAGATACCTCAATGCACCCAAAGCAATTAAGTTCATGGTGTTGGGGTACACACAATGACACTGCTTAAAAAAAAAACATTTGGTAACGTGTTTTGGGAACTACACAAGATTTATTTTTCTTATAAATGTTAATATGAGGGGGGGGAAACGTGTGTGTGGCTCCCCCAACTAAGTCTACTTTTCTTAAATCTTTGTTAACACTGGTCTGGGCAAGATGATGGCTCAAAAAATACCTCAAAAAAGTTACACATTTAGAAATAAACACAAAGTAAGATAGCTGGCTGCAATTTCTAATGTTAGAGTCTTATTGTATTGTGAAGATGTTAAAATCTATAGTTATATCTCTGTAAGAAGGTGGGTGCAGCTTTTATGTTCTTAGAATTATACATTTGATGGAATAATTATATTGTTGAAATGGAATGACATCCACAACTAGTAGAATTTGAATGTCATTTTATGAATGTCTTTTTTTTAAGAAATGCTGCTACCAACTGTCATTTCTGAGCACAGTGTGACCTCTAATCTTACAGTCTGGGCCTCAAAGAGATATTGTTAACAGGAGCAAAGAAAACAATGATTTGAAGTCAAGGTCAGAGTGACATTGCCATATGGGGAGAGCTGGTGCTTTCCAAGGCCTTGTATACTGCAGTATACAAATCCTTGCAATACTGTCTACTTTGGGGTGGAACCTCCTGCAAACTAGATAGCGTTTCCAAAAATCCTTAGCGTGGTTTAATCTTTTATGCTGTCACTACATGTCTTTTGATGTTTGCAGAACTACCCACCAGCAGTATCTATTTGTATGGCTTGTCTGCTAGTCATACTGTATATGCACATGCACATAACTTAATTGTGAATTCAGTATATTTTTACTTTGGTTTTATATAGACGCACATTAAGGTCCCGAATTGTATTTATTGCAAGGGCATTTCAGTTTACTACCTCAGCTGGCAATTAGCTAGATTTAGATATGCCAAGTGTTATTTATAAATAACGGTTCTAACTCATTCTGTTAGTTGATAGAGACTCAAGCCGATACAAGTATATGTCCTTCATTTAATTCCATGCAAGCCTTTAAATCTTCATATTTATACAGTAGCTACTGTACACCGTTATACAGTAGTTGGTCTCATGGGAATTTTCACTGTCCCCCCGGTAGGCGTGGTAACTTACATCACAATCCGCCGTGGGTTACCAGTTATTTATTTATTTATATTTTTTAAACATGCGTCAATAATATTTGTAAAAAAAATCCCCACAAGAACCGCCAGGTGGCATGTTTTTCTTTAGAACATGCGCGTGTTTGACAAAAAAAGAAACTTACACTTTTTTCTGTGGAAATGAGCTGTCCCTCATTTGACAAACTACATTGCTATTCAAATGGCAACCTTGAAATATATTCTGTAATATATAAAAACTGCACCTCCCTGTTGCAAGCCACAATGGGCAGGACAAGAGATCTGACCAACTAGAAGATAGACAAATTAGATGTTTCACAAGGAGGTGATGATTCTGTGGACCATTCTGACAAACAGACTTTCCTGAAAGAATAACAGGTAGTAATAATTGAAAAATGGGCAGGTCAGACCTAAACTCTCAATGGCCATTTTATAAAAAAGCGTTCATGGTCTCTGTCCTGTGTCTTCCTCAAGGACCTTGTTATGGAACATTACCCCTTAAGGAATGAACCATAATTCAGAGTCAGTGCCCCAAGGTGAGTCTTGACAGTCGCCAAGAGATCACAGCTGAGGCAACACAAGCAATAAACAATCCACCACCAGTACAGTATATGTTTCTGGAAAGTGTGTCACATTTTAGGAGTACCACTGCACTTGTAAGATAGATTTCCCGTTGTGCTGGTGAGGCCAAAGAAAATACTCACAGATGTGAACTTCACCCTACAGAAGAGATAACACTTCTTTGAAGAGGTTCTTATCCTTTAAAAATAGTATAATCGAATAGGGGCCCTATAGCTGAGCAGAAAATTAGGCAATCATAGTCAGTATTGTTGCAGGAGAAAGGGGCTCACAGAGACACATAAATCATCTGGTAGGTGTTAGTATATTAAGTGATAACCTTGTCATATTTAATGTCACGCTGGCTGAGGAGTTCGCTGGTCTTCAATAGGATCAGTGCAAGTGGATTAAGTGGGCCAGTTGAAGCTCTGAAAGAAGACAATGGTGTGTGAATGGATTAGTGTCACCTAAATCCCCAAATCTGTTTCTACTTCTTTTGGGATATTTTCTCTCTCTTGTTTTTTTTTTTTTTTTTTTTTTTTAAACACATCAGCACCCGTTTTATATTTTATTTGGTTAAAAGAAGTAAGTATCTTTTTTTCTCAGTTTCTGGCAAGGGTTAAAGATATGATAAACATCTTGGTAGGGAACATGCTATTCATGCCTGTATGTTATCCCTCTGTTTGGTCATTGACCTTCTGTATTTGAGGGTCACAGGTACACTCCCTCATTGCTCCCTATGGTATTGCTGGTCCGCTTATAAACCGATCTGCAGTTGACTGCCAGTGTAGAGACATCATATTTCAGTTCTGCCAGAGAAGATTTGTTCATTCTATTTTGCTTCAGTTTTCTCCCACTGGCTCAAGCAAGTACAGAACACAAGGGGCTCTTATTCTTGCTTAACTCTCTCTGCCTGAGTCACTGTGTATCCTGACTACAAAATACTAAACACCTTGAAAAAAAAAGCTTTAAATCCATTTCTCAAATCTTGAGTGTTAAGTCCAGTCTGTGAAGACTTTTGGAGTCTGCAACAGCAGTGGTTGAAAAAAAAACAACTATTATTTTAGTTTTAGTTTTATTTATTTATTTATTTATTTATATTTTGTTAACTTTGTTGTATATTAATTATAGCCTAGGATAGAGACACAACAATATATGTAATTTCAAGTAGCCTTCCACAGTAAAAATTAAATGCATACACAATTTGTCCAGAAAGAAAGTTCTGGAAAAGGGAATTTTCAAGAAAAAGGACAGTGTTACTTTAAAAGAATTAAGAGCTTGAATAAATTTGGCAATGAAAAAGGATCCATAAATATGTCAGCATTACACATTGATATTTGCTATCCATTAGTTTCTCTATAAACAGAAATTTATCCCACGCATCGTTTTTCTCGCCGTTACCTTTGCTTTTATAAATATGATCATTTTACTGTGGTTTGATCTGACCTTCGGTAACGCATCAGGATAATGGGAACCTGGGAGGGAACTGGAGCTGTCTGAAGCCAGCTCTTACACTAATAAATGCTTGCTACATTTAAATGTCAACAACCGCAGTACCAGAGCAATGCAATTTACTACTACCATGATTATTACAATTATCATCTGCTAACTTACAGGTACAACAGCAATGATGATGACATATTCATCAGTTTAAAAAACTGCACATCATCAATTTGTCATATTACTCATCCATACAGCAAATTAAAAGTGCTATCATTAAGTGGTGGGCAATACAAGTGTCGTAATTATAGGTTTGGACTATGAGCAAGGAAAGGAAATATTGGATTGATATCTTAGCTAATCTGCTTATTTTCAGATGGTGTGTAGGAAATGCAATATGATTTCTGTATTACAGATGTAATAAAAACTACATTATGATGTTATTAATGCATTACATAGTTTTTTATGAACATTTAATTCCAGAGTTATTTTGTGAACCTCTGATCTTATTGCTTCTAACTGCACGTAGACCAATCAGTAATTATAGGACCTGATGCATGTGACAGGGTCCCAGGGTCTCATCTAGTAAAGGCAGTGCCGCGTGGAGTGCAGACTAAGTCATGCATTTGCGAGCTCCCTTTTTCAAACACGTGCCGACCTTGGTGTGCTAGGCTGTGCCTCGTCCCTAGGGTTTAGTAGGTTGGCAACACCCATTGCTTTAGTACGACGGGTAAAAAGAAGACAAACGACTGATCTTCAGTCCCCCTAGTCAGTTAGTGGTTTGCAACAATGAGGCTACATCCAAATTTGGCATTTTAAATTGAGTAGAAAACTGTGTTTTAAAAAAATAAAGACACAGATGACCCACTATCATGTCCCTACTGCACACTGTATGTCCAACTATCCATTGACTGCTCTAGGTCGTATATAGGTCACAGTTGTTCGTTACATGCCACATGGTCTTCTGCATAATATTTGTTTTATAGGCTGGATAGGAGGGTCTAATCCAGAAAAGACAAACAGTTTATAAAGACATGACAGACAGATATTATAACTGCTTAGATGTTCCCTTAAAGAAAATTGTTGACATTTGCTTTCAGTATTCTTTGTGAATCAGGCATTGTACATTTTAATCACACCACCAATTTACCAGAAAGAAGATACCCTTTATAGAAAACGAAACTAGACGACACTATGTCAGTTTACTGGTATACACCACGGCACCCAAATTTGAAATCAGTTCACAACGCCAGTGGAGTCATTACTTCTTGTTTGCTAATATTCCAAAAATGTTTATGGTGCACATAGCAATTGTCAAGGCACCGGTGTTTAAATGGTGAAAGTGTCACCATTTTTTTATTCAATAACTGTACACAACTTTATGCCCCATAGCTATAAATACAATTTTTAAAAATATGATTTAATTTATAGACAATGTTTTTTGGTGCATGTGTTACACAGTGCTATTCGTCCTTCTGGGGAACCTTTGAAAGGCACATATCCATGTAATAGACCACGATATAATACCTGTAAATACATTCATTCTGAAACAGAGATTAGAGGCATTAAATCTTCATTCAACATTCATGAACATTTTACATGTACCTCTAAAGGAATAGCCTTCTGCATTATCTGCGAGAAATGCAACAAATTGTATATTGGGGAAACTAAAAGGCGTTTAGCAGACCGGTTTGTGGAACACTTAAGAAGCATTTGCATTAACACCACTGCATTTCCAGTAGCCCGTCACTTCAACAGTGATGATCACACCGCTGAAGACATCACAGTCTGTGTGATCAATCAGTGCTATGGAACAAATGTTGCTCGGAAACAAAAGGAACGAGAGTTTATCTTCAAACTGGGAACTTTGGAACCTCTGGGGATGAACATTCTATTCTAATAATAAAACTTTTTGTGTACTTTTTAAAAAAAACCCTTTCGTGTGTGTGTGTGTATGTATATATATATAAAGAATATGTGTGTGTACATTGTCTTATATTCCATATTGTTGTTTATACAGTATATGAAATGCATTCATGACATGCATATTCTGTGCACTCTACTTTGTTATACTTCATTGGCAGGCTGTTTTGTTTCCGTTCTGCAAAGTAGTTTACTGTATGGGCAATATAGAAACATGCCCCTCATACGACATGAAGTAATAAAATATGGGAAGTAATAAAATATAAACATGGGCGATTGCGGTTTTTTTTTCAAACAGTGTTTTAAATATTTTACAGAAATCACCTAGAGTACTGACTCAACAACTTCACAGCTTTGATAAATGTGCAAAACAAAGTTTAGTTGTGGTAGTCAGTGCAGATTTTATTTCCGTTTAGCTCGTTTTTAAAATTTTTTTTAAATGTGCCTATGGCCAGTTGCTTTTGTTTACTCACAGACGCTAAGATTGTGTTGAACCAAGGCAAGGACACATGTTTTTCACTTGACAGTTGGCTGTTTGCTTTCCAAGCCTCCCTCAGAACTCAGGCAGGGGTCAAAGTGTTTGCACACAGCACTAAGAGGTTCCAGGAGCTGTCAACCCTTGCTTTTTTTTCTCCACTTAATTTCATTAAGGTCAAAAAGCTGCACACATCTCTGAACATCTTCTATTGTGAAGGACACTGTGCCTCAGATCAGACTGTCAGCTTCTACAGAGGGGTCCCGCCGGGCCAGAGGTTAAACTACAGCTTTAAAAGCTGGAGGATGGTCACAAACTGACCCACTAGCACTCCACAAGCACAGCTAACGGCATTATACCATTAAAATGGTATTCTTTAAAAGGAACAGTTGTCAGATAAAAATGTCTTACTGATATTTTTCTATGTAATGTTACATCAACACTTGTGTTAGAACTGGCTTTTTAAACGAACTGTAAAAATCTGCACTATTTTTCTCAAATCCACCTGATGAATGAACCTATGTAGTATTCAAAGCTTGGTCCAATAAACGGTACCAATTTAAACATTGTTTCTTCTTTTTTCATTTGTGGACCAAATCATCTAACATAGCAATGGTTTTCTTTCAATTCATTTCAAACAAATATGGCATTTATTACCAGTATAGCATAACGTTGTATTTCTGTAGAAGTTTACAATGATTTTCTTGTAAAAGTTTGGACTAAGAAAATATATGTTGAAAATATAGATGTACAGAAATAAGTGTCGAAATATGTAAGATGGCCTACTGTACTTCTACTTTAAAAACTAGAAAGGGAAAAAACCTTTTGAAAGTAAATGTAATTTTTATGTAGAGTACTATTATTTTTATTGCAACTATAAAATGTTACATTGTTTAACTAGGCATGTTGTAAAACTGCACAGTATGTATGTTAGTGTAAATATGCATGTAATAAATAGGACTATGCAGGAAGTATTTATTCCAGCAACAGAAAATGATCTGTGGAGTTATGCAGCATATCCAAACGTTTCCAGACAGTTTTCACTGCAGTACACCCATTTTGATTCCTTAAAGTAATTTTAGCTAAACAAAATAAATAAGTTTAATAACTCTAAAAATAAGTAAATTGCTAATGCAACTCTGTTTATTGCAATGTTTAACACCAGGATCAAAACTTAAGACCAATTAAGAACTGTCAGTCAAAGGTAAAAACCAAAAGGCACAACATTGACTGACTTTTAACTGAGCTAGTGGGGTCTAAAACATGGGTAGATTATTTTTGTTTTTTTTTAAACTGGTGCCGGGAGCTGATTCTGACATCTGGAAGCATATAGTCAGCAGCGTTAAGAGAGCAGAGTTTTTTCCAACCATAATTGTTTAGGTTTGGATAGGAAGCTGAGCTCAGTTTTCGAAAGATATTAAATAAAAAGAAAACATGCACACTCAAGCACACCAGCATGCACTAAAAACAAAAAGAAAAGTTGTGTGTCACTCCCGCCACCCATTGCACTCCTTAAATCCCAGCTGCTTCTCTGGCTCTCCACTCCGCAGAGTAACATGGCTGACCTTTTACCCTGCCCTTGAGGGTGTGTGTTTGTTTGCAATTTAGCTGGAAGGGCCCGAGCGCTGTCAGTTCAGTGTTACTCTATAGAGAAAGGGGTGACGAAGGCAGGGAAGCTGTTTTCACAGCACAGTGCAGAACGTAGGTCCTAATGGCTTCCAGGTGTGCCCCGATGTGTACATAATCTTTGGCTGCAGATTTGTGTAGATTGGGACCGTGCCTCAATACACTTGCAAGAGGTGTCTTTGAAGTGAGATATTTTCAAAGTAAAACCTTAGAAACCTGACCTATTAATAACATTTTCCAAGAAGTGATTATTTTGAAACTGGGTTTTGTCCAGATATACAGTAAAGTTGAAAAGCACTGGCAGTTTTCTTTTCACTTTATTTCTTCATTTTTGATTTTTGTATTTTTTTTTTCGAGAGAGAGATGAGGGTGTATTTATTTTTTTAAACGTACTCTGTCGGCTAAAGTTTCCCAAATATTTTTTAAGAAACACACAATCCGCAAGTATTCCCACCCAAAACACCACAAGCCCCTCAGCCATTTCCTATATGTTTCTCTTGAAGAGCTCAGCTTTGAAAAGCTTTAAGTTGTTTTGAAGGAGAAGATTAAAAGAAGTAAAGTTAGATTTCTGAGAGACCCTGGTGGCTTTTAGTGAAAATAAATGATTTTCAAATGTTCATGCGATTCTGGTTTCATAACACATACCACCTTGTGATTTTTTTTGCAAGAAATCTTAAATTGTCGTTAAGTGGAAGTGACAGGTTTGTTTAACAGCATTTAATCCTTCACAAAACATCTGACCCTATTGTGGGTATGTTTTATATTTATGGTTGAGTATATCAGACAATATGTCTCTCTGCGTCTATATCCATACTGTATTTTGGGTCGCATATTATAAAGCAGTTTTATTTTTTTTAGTTTATTATCTGTTAGCAGCTAGCTTAACATGTTAACAAATGTAGTTCTCTGCAGAGAGATTCACCACTTACATAGGAGCTTCACCCTTGGACAATTTTTAATTAGTGAAAACAAACAGCTTTAATGAATTGAAATAGATTGCAGACTTCTGTTTTTTTGTGAAAGTGACATGTCAAAAGTGTTTTTAAAAATCCCTTGCCAGAGGCAAATTAAATTTCTCCAAAATCATTGTTTTGGCACCTTGTTGTTTCAGTTCCAAGTTCAGGGCAGTTTTACAGTGTTGTTTTTGTGCACTTTTTGTCTGCTTTGATTTTTGATCTATTGAGAGTAGAATTCAAGTTGGTTTTGATTTGTCAAAAATGTAAAGGTCTTAGCATGATTATGTGTTTATGCTTGGCATAAGTCCTACTGTTGGGTAAGTAAAGTACTATTCCAAAATGATAATCCCAAAGTTTATTATCCCGAGTGAAAATTGAGAAAGGTTCATGATGTTTTTATTCTGTCACTTCAGTCTGATACAATGTAAAACATACTGAATAGTACGGTGGTTAGGATTTATGTAGGAATGAAATTACTTCTAATTTCTTGTTTATTTTCCTGAGTGAAATTTAGGACAGATTCATGCTATATTTATTTTGTGGCTCTAAGCTGGTTGTAAATGATATGATGAATCACATGGGAGAGGCCTCTATGATTTACTTATAGCTCTGTAGGGCCCTGGTTACAGAGTAGTAGTGAGCCAGAAAATCCATCGGACTGCCCAAAACTGTATATTTTATTTTATAGTAGTGCATGGTTTTGTATTTTTAACAGTTGATAGAGAATATTTTAACCACTTGGCTGTCTTGTTTTGGTGGTGATGGATATTGTTGTGAATTTATTTGTACAATAATTGCTCTACATATATGTTTACCTTTTTTATTAGCCACTATTTTGGATACAAAAAGAAGAAAAATAAATAAATAATGTACCCTAAAATGGAGCTGTCCTATGGATGTTCATGAGCCATCTTTGGCTCATTGCGATCCAAAATATGGCTCTTTTGATTTAGATGTAGAGTATCTTATTTAAATAATGGGTTCTAAAGGAATACTTGGAAAATGGCTCACCTTTGGTAGAAAATGCAGTCAAAATACACAAAACTTAAGATGTTAAGCCAAAAAGATACTGAATCAGTATCTTAGTTTAATCTAATTTTAAGCTTTTTAAGTTTAGTAAACTTAACCTAATTGGGGTTACAGTCTAAATTGGCTTACACTGGTGGGAGTACAGACTCCTGGCAGTTAGCTGGTTAACTGCAATAGAGAAGGTTGAGCTTCACAAACCTTTCAATGTAAAGCGTTTACAAGGTGATTCTGAGGACTGCTAAGTTTACACAGTGGCAGTCATCATCTGCAATTTTCAACAGCACTGGTCTGGAGTTTTAATTCCATAATATGTACATTGTAAAGCTTCAGTGACCCTGGTCAAAACAGGTCATTAATAGTAATGTGTGAAGTTAAGAGAATATAGAGGGTAGGCAAGGGAGGGAGGTCACTCAGTGCCTCCAGGCAATGTGGCAGGAGGATTAGAACAGAAACTAATGGGGGCTGCGAACGGGGATGCAAGAAATCCAGAGGGCTTTGCATGTTATAACCCAAACATGTACCTTCCTTAATAGAGTATTTGCGTGCCCTTTTGAAGGATGTCTTTGCAGTCTCTTCTGTAATCACCACCTGAATGTTATAAGCTACATTCACTTTATAAGATATGTAAGAAGCAAGTCAAGAGAATCTTGGGGAATGGCATTAATATGTGTTTGTAAAAATGTCTGTGTTCATTATAATGCATTAGCATGGCAGGAAATGAAAAAACACTCTGGTGGTTTATGAATGTGTTTCCTTGCATTATTATACAGTACCAGTGAAGATTTAAACATACCATACTGTACTTTTAAAAAAGAAACTGCAGAAATCAGATGAGTTGTTTTAGTTTAATGCTTGTAATAATGTTCAGGTCTTTGTGTATTTGTTACACTAAAGATTTTTACATCTGCATACTAAATTATATTCTAATACGGTCTACATATGGTTTCAGTATCATTACAAAGTAGAATTGCACTCTACGTAAATGTGAGCATAGTGTATGTATCATGAAGACTTACAGACAGGCACCTCACAAGATCCACATATTCTGATCCTCCCATTAAATTGTCACATGCGAACGGATCCCTCCACTATCCCTGTCACCAGAATGATAAGTTCATTCCATACCCCAGGTCAGCTTAAATGTTAGGACTGTTTGAAATTAATGTAGTTATGTATGTTTGCCCTTTGAGACAGGTGACAAAGTAATTGAATCAATGCTTCAGATGACTTCATGAACTCAGACAGAAGGTTAAGCACTTTGGTGAGTTAATCTAAACGCAAGGATTGAATTGCTGCCTTTTAATTTGCTCAACTATCATTGAATGTAGTTATACAGTTTCTTCATTTTCTTTTATTATTCAGTGTTAAAACATATGGCTAGCTTCAGTGCTATTAGGATTTTTTTCCCCCACAACAGCAGCTCAAAGGGCTCAAGCAGACTTTTTAATATAGCTGTTGTATAAAGAAGTCTATGCTAACCACCAAGCCTTGGTTGTTAATACCTTTTCACACAATATGACCGTATGACAAGATTTTGACAAAACTTTTTAATAACGTGAATGCTTTATCTTATAAATCTAAGAAACAGCTTTTGATACAGTATGGATAGCAGGTGTGGTTATCAGAAAGTAAATACAGTTTCAAGCAAGACTTGTGAAAAATGTCACTAAAGTCTGCAGCACTTCTGCTGATAACTATGCAAAGCCAATACAGTTGTGCTGACAAGTACATTTACTACAATTATCACACACTTTTTTCTTCTCCAGTAGCCACCTGGCCTAATTGTAAAACATATTTGTAGCTCCAAACAGAACACATTTTCACGTTATTAAAACATTTGTGTATATTGTTGGCACATTTTAGTACAGTAGCATTGTATTTCAGTAAAAAAAATAAAGTAATTGCATTCAACAACACCCTAATCAGTGTCCCAGTAGTATACTTTGTGTATTGTGTTTGATACTTTAAGGAATGCTAAGTAGAAGCTTGGTTTTATACCTTACTGTGTGACATACATTTTATTTTTATATCTGCAGTACTCCTACTGTTGTAGCATTTGACTAAAATGATATGTGTAAAGCTGAGAATAAAAAGGAAACAGTACAGTTGGGTCTTAAAGCACACACTAACTACTGTAGTGGTAAATTCAAATCATATTTTGACAGAAAATGGCAATGAAAAGGAAGATACCTTTTTAAACTTTTCTTAAAACATGTTCTTTGTGGTTGTAGAGTACAGGAAAGGTGAGGCACAAACACTTGTGTCAATGTGGGTGATTCAACTTTTCCCACACTGTTTTTGTCAGTAAACCTAAATGGGAAGGGTCCACCCTTTGCAGAGGTACGAAGGGGAGTGGATGACCACAAAGTATCTCTACCGTAAAACTAGGTTGTCAGGTG
Organism: Acipenser ruthenus; assembly: GCF_902713425.1. Taxonomy (NCBI): domain Eukaryota; kingdom Metazoa; phylum Chordata; class Actinopteri; order Acipenseriformes; family Acipenseridae; genus Acipenser; species Acipenser ruthenus. The sequence goes on from NC_081207.1 coordinate 23,727,093, forward strand.
AAAAAAAGTGGCATATTCAAAGATGTTCAGTTATTTTTTGTTCCAGGAAACAAAATTGTTAGTTTTGCAATCAAGACATTTTGTACTGTTAACTACAGTAAACTGTGTTAATTGCAGTTTAATATTTTCCGAATATGAATGTAGCTGACTTTGAAAACATTTTCCAGTATTGTACTGTACACATAGATTTTTTTTGAAGATTGTCCTCATAAAGATTAAGCCTGCTTGTAAATGTTTTTTTTTTTTTTTTTTTTACTGCACGAAACACATGCTACATGCCAGTTGTTCTGTGGACTGTTTGCAGTAGATCTTTTTTTTCCGCTTGCCTGTAGACCTGGCAACCAACCTATGGGATTTTTCCCAGCGTGCCCATGCTTTATCAAGACCTCTTTGAAGCAGGGAATGCCAGTTGTGCCTGGTCTTCTGAAGTCACAAAACATGTCCAGCTGCAGCAAGTTTTAAACTAATCCTTCCAGAGATTAAAGACTTGGTTTAACCCAAAGCACCTTTCTGGGGCCCCAAGGGCGATGGCCTTATTGACACCCAACTCTGTGATTTGGGCTTGTTTGTTTCATACAATGCTCAGAGCAGTTGTGTTGTACATCACCGCTTAAACTTTTTTTTTATTTAATTTGTATTTGTATTTTTTGTTCTTGTTCTTTATTTTGGATGTGAGAGGTTATCTGTGTTGATTTATATCTGTTGTTGATTGTCATATTTGACAATGCGTGCTATGTTCTGCCAGAGTGAGGGTGACAGCACAGGAAAGTATAATATGCTAGGAAACAGAACTTTAAGATATATATATATATATACACACACACACACACACACACACACAAACACACAAAGGGGAAGAGTGGCAGTGTTAATAATGTTAGTAAAAATGTAAGGATGAAAAGAAAGAAAAGTAACTGGCAGCAAAAGGAATTCAACCAAACCCAGTTTAGGAAGACAAATAGACAAGTTTGTATTTTTAGTCTGTCAATTTATCTTCTTGAACTGGTAAAATAATTTAGTAAAAAGAGGGGTAGTAGTTTGGTCATAGGGCAATGCTATTTTTACAGTACCTGTTTTTACAAGACACCATAGTTCAAAACAAACAGTACTTTTAAAATGGACAGTTCTCTCAGAGAAGTTTTGCCTTGGACTCTAGAATGCCTGCTTAATCCAACTGCACGGAGAGCTGATGAGGAGGGAGCCAGTCCTGAACAATCAGTTTTTTTGCAGAAGTCATGCCAGCCAACCACAGTCTACGTTGCTTCTCGGAAGGAGGAAATTTAGAGACATCACCCAGAAGAAGGAGGGCTGGGTCCTGTGTTGCCTCCTGATAATAGCAGAAATGGTGTCGACTACCTGTCCCCAAAATTGCATCTGGGCAGTCCCACAGTATATGCATTAAAGTGTGTGGTATCCCTAGGTTGCAAAGTACAACGGGGATGAGGGGCTAGACCCGTATAATGCCTTTTGCGAGGGGAAACAGATTCTATCTTGATACACGGTAAAGAGAGGCAGCTTTTGTGACTATCACTTTCTTCCGACACAGAGCTTGAGCATGTAAACGGAAAAGCATTATTGATCTTCGTTTCATAGGCAGTTACACAAAAAACAAAAACAAAATAATAAGCTAATATAAAAGGCAAGCAGTGCCTATCTTGCCTACCCTAACTGCATTTTCCTGAACCTGGCCCTCCAGACCACAAGCTCTGTAATACCCAGCAGCAGATACCATATTCATTGTGGTCAGTTAGACAAAAAAGTAAAAAATATAGGGTTCTGCAAAAGCATAAAAAAACTATCAACCCATTTTATGATAAGTATATATATATATATATATATATATATATATATATATATATATAGAGAGAGAGAGAGAGAGAGAGAGAGTAATAATAATAATAATAATAATAATAAAGTGTGTTTATACTACACTTTCCTACAATGTTGTTGCTGTGAATCTAGCCTTAATCAATGCAGTATTCTTTTATTCTTTTTCTTCTAATGGGGGACATAAAAGATGAAAAAGGTCAGAGCTGTAATAGACTAATCTCAATTATCAGGGGCAGTCCACAAAACCCTTTACACCCACCTCATCATATTCAGCGCACATGCAGCGGCACCATGTGATTTCAAACACGACCAAATGAAATTATAAAGCGGTGTTAAATTTATTAATCATTTAATTAGCTAAATGTTCCTGCAACTACGCCAGAGATGAATGGCATGTCATTTTCTAATGCAATTTGCCTCTCAGTCAGGCGAGGGTCGAATGAGAAGCTAACTGCATCTTGAATTATCCTTTTTTTTTATTCCGCACCTTCTTTTGGAGGGGACAATGTGTTACTATTGATTACACTTGAATACCTTACAAAGCAATTGAGCTCCCTCTAGACACATAAGCAAGGCAGTCAATTTGAAGAGAAGACTTTTCGGACATGCCCCTTATATATTCCTCAGGCACAATTTAAATCGTCAACCAAAAAGACAGCATTTTTTAGTGGAATGTTACAGTTTCTTTTTCCCCATCTTTCCCTCTCCCTATCCCTCTCCCTCCCTCTCTTTCTCTCTGCCTACGCAACATTAATACATACAAAGAGGATGGAATTTTCAGGTCTCCTCACCCGCACCACTGTACAAAGTGCCCTTTCCAAACTTTTTTTTTTTTTAAGGAGGACAGTGTATATTTAGATTATACAGTTCCTTACTAAGGCGTGAAATGCTTTTACCAAGAATGTGACGCCACGCTCAGGGTTTAGTCCTAGTTTTCCCTCCCCGGTGTAAACCAATACCAAGTTGTGTATTGTACTATCAATTAACTGTTTGCTGCCACATTGATTATTTACCTTTTACCGGTATACTATTTCATGAAGAACATAGGGGCAAATATTCAAAGGTCTTGCGGATTTTCTCATCTTTCTCTCAACTCTGCTTGCGTTGCGAATGTTTTGCGTAAAATCGCAAGTGAGTGAAATCTAAAAGAATGAACACAGGAAATCAACCGCAACTCTCCCGAGGTATATAACCATCGCAACTTTTTGCAAAATGAATTATTTGGGCTTGTCAAGGCATAGCCCCAGCACCTCTTCAGCTATGAAAGTGAAAAATGTCATTAAATGTTTTGCTCTCAAATGTGTTTTCTTACAATTTTCAACACAGTTTTATCCATTCTGCAAGTTCTTGCGTGTGCTAAACAGAGACAGTCCACTGCCAGGGACATTGAATTACTTTACCATTTACATGCCATAAAGATGACACTGGCTGCGAAAGAAGGACTGTCACTCTATTGCCATTTTATACACAAATTAAATAAGCTTACTTGATCTGAAAAACATCTTGAACGAAGCAAATTCCTACACTACGTGGTTTGATTGAATGAGTAGTACACAAGAAGCTTCAATATGAAAGCTGAACATTAATTTCAATAAACAACAAGTTTTTAATGAAAACAAATATTGTAGCCTACTTCACTAAAGTGAAAACTGGCTTCTGTTATTTTTAGATACCACTGCTTCCGATTATACTACTGCTTAATAACAGGAACAACATTTTATGCCTGCTAACTTCCCCTATTCAAAAAAAAAAAGAAAAACAATAATAATGGTCTGCTTCTCTCTTTCTTTTTTTTTTTTCAATGAATATAATTTAATTAATAGAGAGTAAAAACAAACCAAGCTAACAACTATCTAGTCTAAACAGAAATGTATTTATTTATTTATGTATTTATTTATTTTTTGCAATCTCCACAAACTGCGGGTTCTGTTGCAGTCAGAGCACTAATAATGTTAGATATAGCTAGATATTATCAGATATTTGGCCCACAGTCTTTCTGATATTGGATTGTTGCATATGAGAAGTCTGGATTTTCCATTTGTTGGTCTTCTGTTATTGATCTATTGTATTGCTGGAAAATGTGGTTCTGTCTTCAGTGCTAGACGATGTAAACAAGTCCTTGTCGTACTGCTAGCATGCAGTATCTGAGCATTGGAAACAGGTGCATGCTGTTGTGGAAACAAAGGTAACGCTCTTGTACAGAAGCTGTTGGATAAACAAAGGCCTGGCTATCTTAGATACAAAGAAAAACTACAAGCATTATGGTTGCTTGTCAGTCTCATTTGAAAGTTTTAAACAGACCTTTGGTTGATCTGCAGTATACACGGTGATTATAAAGGTTTTGCAGAGTTGCTGACAAACAATCAAACAAACACAAATTAATGCTAGTAAGATCTAAAGCCTTGGTTATCACTTCTTTAATGCAAGAACACTTTTATAATCTGCTTACAGTATAAAGGGCCAGCTTATAAAGGGGAAGCACTAGATGAAACACAGAAACAAAGATCTATTATTAAACATAAAAAGTGGTGTTTTTTTTATAGAAGTGTATAGAAGGATAACATCTGTACATAGGATAAGATGCGCTTGCATTTTGAAAAATGTGACTGGTGACTGGATTAGATTTCTTACAGGTCATTTATCATCTACAGTATGTGAATGTTTTTTTCAACATTACCATTTTAAAGTGGCCAGCTGAACTAGTCTGGAAACCTCACACAACAAACTACAACATACCTTCAATTTAACAATATTTACAGTGTTTAGTAAGTTTATGTCCCTTTAAACCTGCAGTAAGACTTTAGTGTGTCCCTGTATAATATATTAAGCCAAAGCATACAAAGTACTACATACTGCAGCAATAAAGGGGCATATTCTGAATGAAGCATGTTCAGAGATACAAGGTTTAAAATCAATAATATGAACATGCAATGCAAGACTCTGCAGTCCCTTTGAATTTAGATCAATTACCCTCCTGCTTTTCTGACTGTACAAACAATATTGGAAAAGATCTTCCTCACACTCTGTTGTTGATCTTTTCTGTTGTTTCAGTGGAAAGAATTGTCTGTCTCTCACACACGCGATCCGGAGTGGAACATTCTCACGTCTGCTCTGTACCCGATACAGGACCTTGTTCAGACTGACTGCTGTATGAACAGAAGAAATAAATTAAAATCGGAAGTGGAAATAGCACTACTGAGTATGATGTTTAAGCAACAGGAGAGAGGCAATACAGATGTAAAACAGCCCCCGGTTTACTCTCTTCATGTCAACTTGTTACACGGAAATATAATTCTCTGGTGTCTGCTTCATAACGTCTTATAGACCTTTTAAAGATTTTAAAGAGGCGTTCTATTTTAAACATAAGATTTTGGAGACTGTGGAGGGGAGTTGGTCCAGGTGGACCTCACTGTCTATTTCTTTAATTTGTGGACATAGACAGATGCTATCAAAGTGAATGCGCTCTCCCACCTTACTTGTCTATTTCAGTCAATCACTCTGCAGGCACAAAGAATATTGGATGGAAAACATTTTCAAGCAACTTTTTGGTTTACCGCTAATAACTTTTAACAGCTCGTTTGCTAACACAGACACATATTTAGTTTTTTGTTAATAGTTAGTTATTATATACAATAGTAACTTGTTTATTAAACAATAAAATAAATAAAGAGGTTTTGCTGTATGGTAATGGATTACATTTGCACTTTGGTGCCTGGAACTGTTAAAGAGTGAATGCAGTGGTTTTGGCTGTTATACAATAAATGATCCTAATTGTGCTTTGAGTGAACTTGTGAGCTGTTCTCTTATACGTACCACCCAAATGACACGCTACAGTATCACATCCGGTTTAATTTGTATCATGTTTCATTTGTTTCAAGTCTTTACTGTTTTACTTGTGGCATCAGGTCGTTTATATATTACTTTATAAATAGATTTCTAACCATTAACAACAAAAATTGTTTTTTTGCAGCATGTGTTGAAAATGTAGTAACCTACTTGTTGACAGTTAATTGTGAACCCCCCTCCCCCCTCCCTCCACCCCTCCCAAGTGACTTGATATTTATACTATATGGAATTTGCTTTTAATACAACACAATACTTATTTATACTGCATATTGCCACATCTTGTCAGGCATTGTATATTTAATGGAGGCATAAACCCCAGTACAATATGCATATATAAAATTTATTTTTTAGGAAGGCCATATGAGCTTCAGGTAGCTCATTTACAATGGCGCCCTAGAAAGTAGTATATTAGGTTTCAAAATAAAAATAATAAAAACACATAATGACAAGACAATACACAAAGTACACATTAAGTTTACACAGCACATACACAAGGCTTATTTAAGTACTGGAACGACAGTGTTTTGAAATTTCTACAGGAGATGTCAGATCTATGTCCTGCGGGTAACAGGTTCCAGTCTGTAGCAGCAGAAAAAACAAAAGATTTTCTTCCTGCAGCACATTTTACAGATGGTATATTGAAGTATTTTGTGCCACAGACATTACGTAGGCTGTATTTACAAGTAAAATCATGAAAAACGCTGTTTAAATAAACTGGTAATGTTTTATGTGCCCCTTTAAAAAGAATCAAATTCCAATGATAATTCCTTCTCTTAGCAGGTGATAGCAAATTTAATCTAGAATACAAGCTGCAGTGATGCTCTAGCAGAGTACACTGGAGTACAAACCTACAAATCCTATTATGCATTGTATCGATCTTCTTTAGTGATTCCTTACTAGCAGTCATTATAGTCTAAAATAGGGAACAAAAGTTGTTGGGCTAATTTAGTGTTAGTTTTAGTAATGCAGTTGTGAGCGTTTCAAAAACCAGATTGATAATCAGTAACTAAATTATTTGTTGTTAGAATTTCGAAAACTCAGATGTGATAATTAAGACAAAATGTGTATTCAAGGTCTTATCAGTTAAGATCAGGTATCATTTTTCAAGTTTAAATCCGCTACAGATAGATGAAAGTTCTGTATAAAATATTGTTGTTTCAAAGGATTAGGTTGAATAGATTTTGAAGGGAGTGGGGGTGAGGGGACAGAGCTGATGTCGGCCAGCGTACATCACAGCATCTTATCAAGCCCTCCCATCAGCGCTGGTGACAGACCGGCTCTTTGGTGGAAGAATGCCCTGCTTGTGCAGAAGACCTCTGAGCTGACACTGAAGGTGACTCCCGAGGATGTAACCTTGAAAAGGAAAACTTTATTAAAATGAATTTCAAGAAGGTGGGGGCTCTGACAGCGGGATAATTAAATATCGGAGTGTCAGTGCTAATTTATTCCTCTTGCATTCCGGTGGTCAGAGCCTGCTCGCAGTGGGGTCAGTGTGCATGGTGGAGCAGCTAAGGACAAAATATAGCTTATCGCTCATGCCACTGCTTTAAAACAATGATACTGACCTGCAGGAGCTTGTGTGTTTATTTAACCCCTTCCCTTTGTCTTAGAATAGGCTAGAACGCCACATAGTACCTGTCTGTAACTCAGTCACTGCAAACAGCATTCACTAACTTCCAGGGCTGCTTTAGTCACTACTGTAGGTGTGAGATTTTGTTCAAAGTGACCAGCTTGATAAGTAGCTGTTGAAGTTGGCGTGTTTGAATTTCAATTAAAAATAATTTCAGGTGAGGATTTTTATAAGGTTCCTGGTAAAATTAACTCATTAATAAGTGGTTATTATTTAAGGAGCACCACTGTACCAACTGTTTAATTGGCATAAGGCACTCTCCCTTGACTCACTGAAGACACTCACTTTTCCCTCAAGTGTTTCCAAAGACCATATTTTCCTGCATAAACCCATGTTAAATGACACATTGCAATAATTAAACTAATTTGTGTAAACTAAATAATCTGTCATGCAATTTACTGTACAAGGCAGGTGTGACAAACTGTATAGGCCAGCACAGCTCACCTGGGGAGTAAGGAAAACTCAGACACACTGTAAATATTATGTACTGTGGGCGCTATCTGAAAAAAAGGCATTTTAATGACTTCTTGTCTGGTTTGCAAGTTTAAAATGTGCAGTAAGATTTCCTAGAACAAGGACAGGCATCATAAGTAAATGAAGTATGCTAATGATAGACACTGCTTTGTGCACTGTGTCCTCTACCTTTGATATTGCTTGTATAATAATAAAAAAAAATCCATGTTCATAGCCATACCATCATGTACAGTAAGCATAGTGACTGTCTAGGTAAATGTAATTATTAAGCTAGTTATGAACTATTAATTGTCCAGAAGTCAGTGCTGAGGATCTTCTAACCAGTTAAATGTATGCAGTAAGAAATTAATTTGGCAAGTGGAAAGCCCCACTGAGAGACAGCTTATTGTCATAGCTGTGCTGAGAGTTGGCAGACACCAGGGTTTATCATTTAAACAGCAGCAATTTGATTAATACAGTTCATCTTCTACATAATTGGTATAATTTTCTACATTATATACACGTTACATACTATTTTACCTTAGTTTGCCACATTTTTTAATGAAGTACCGTTTGTAGCCTATGCAAGGGTATTTTAAACTGATTCAATATATGTCAATTGATGGAAATTAACTTTTAATGGCTGTCACGTGGCCCTTGTTGAACCTTCCACAGAAATCTTTATGGGTGCCCTGGAAAAAAAACAGATATCTTAATATACATGTTCATAGGTAAACGGTAGCGGCTGTAGCATGAAAGGCAGAGGTGGAGTGACGTTTTCTAGTTTTGAATTGCAGTGATTGAATAGATTGAGGATATCTTGTGCCATGTACAGTAGAACAAACATCAGCAGTAGGTTTAATGTATACATCTGGAAACATATTGTATTCCTGTTGGTTGCCACTATACTGCACAAACCTCTGAATGGACTATTAAAATCTGATATACTGCACTATGCTATATAGAGGTAGAGGTTAGTTTGGATTACCATAAGATCTACTTGAAGAGCATCTGTATCTTGGCTAGAATGTACAACAATCTTCATAGAAGGCAATCCAATAAGAGTAATTATAGGTTCGAAATGGGCCTTATTCAGTGTGACAGAAGTATGATAAAATAAAGAAAAGACACTGTGGGATTATTGCCATGATCAACACTAAATATACATACTACACAGTATTGTTTGTAGAAGCTTCATGAAATCCAGTAGATACAAGGAGGTGGACATAGAATCATTTCACATACACTTACAACATGATGTGCTGTAGAACCACAAAGGACAGCTAGGGCTAATTTGCTGTGATGAGTCTGTACGGAGTTTTAAACTATTTGAAGGGGGATATGAGTCTGCTCTATCAAAGCCTTGTCTTTCATAGCAAGTGTTTCAATTTCAGATCCTAAATATATACGCTATTGTTTTGTATGAGGCTGTAATAGAATGTAGCCTATACTGTACTGTATATCACTATGCAGGGCGTTGAGAATTTTTTTAATAATGTGTGTATAGGGGAAAATTTGAGAAATAGAATCAAAATTGCCTTGAGGGGCTTTGCTGTGATCATTTATTTCAGCACCTACGCCACACATGTACTCTAAATGCAAAGCTGTGTGTGCTTCGAATGGGTTAAACCCAGTGCAGCCCCCCTGCACCCCTTTACTGCGAGCAGAGCTTTGGTCCCAGCACCCTCATTACTGGCTGGAAAAAAATCACTAAAGTAGCAAGACAAGCTCGGGTAGTCACAGAGTATTACTCTGTCATAGCGGGAGAGCACGGCTCGTACTCACCCCGAACAAATTGCAAAGCGGCGTACTCCAGCACGGCGAGGAGAGGGGTTATAACTCAGTCGATGCTCCATTCGCTCTCGTATTACCTTTGCAACCAAGGTCACGCTAATCAACTCAATTACCAATCCTCTTGGACATTTTCATAATGTTTTCTGCTAGTCGCTCTCCTGTGAAAATGACACAGTCTTGGCAAATTAATATCATTACTATCAGCGTTTAATGGTGCAGTAATACCTTTGTATTTAAAATCGTGCTTGCCGTCTGTCCTCTGTAGCCAGAGAACGAGGGAGAGAGGGTGCTGTAGTGTGATTTCACACCTGCATAGGTAGGGGACAGGGGCCCCTGGTGTGAAATCCAGATAAGTAAAGGAAAATAAAAAGCAGGGTCCTTTTTTTTATGAGGACATGCATCCGAGGATGGTGCTGTCATATTAGGGTCCAGATTTAGGATGCAAGGTGAATTCATACAAATAAAATACATCAGCTCTATAGTTTCCCTTTTGTGAACTCTTCTCTCAGAAGCCTCCTTTTCATTCTATCCCCCAGCGAACAAAACAGACCAACTGCTGCTGTCTCCAAGTTACCGTTTACAAGCATTTACTACATGCCCTTTCAACACAATTCTACGAGAAGCTAGAATGCCACGCATTACACATGTATTAAATAATGTAACAAATGTCTAAGTACAGTGTTGTTAATGCTCCTGTATTTTAAGACAATATTTTCAAGAAATGTTTCCGATATGTACCCAAACTGATGCTTCTCATTTAATATTCCCCAATTTGATATTAATTTTCAATACAGGGAGGATACTGCTTCTTTAAAAGAAGCCAGAGCCAATGTTAAAATGCAGAAAAAAAACTTTTTAAATCTCATCCCATGCAAGATATCTTTTTTTTTTTTTTTTTTTACAACCAATTTTAATGAATAGATGTCCAATAAGAGCTTTTATTGTCTTAGCATATGTTGCTTTTATTAGGTGAAAATAATTACGTTCTGCGGATCACCTCGGAAGTCCTTTTGGAAGATAAAAATGAAATAGTTTCACAGTGGCTGCACAAGTCCTTCTGAGTTGGGTCGTTTTCCCCTTGAGTGCTTCTTGTCCGTTCCCCCCCATCGTTCTCTCTCTCCTCGAAACACACACACACACACACCTCGCAGTTCAATTCACATTGAAGTGTGACAGAAGACACTTGACAACTGACACATGCTTGATCTTATCAGCAACCAGCGAAAAATCAAGCCCTTGACTGACAAATGATTGTCACTTAAACATTGTTTATTCCCCCCTGAGCTTCATCATTCACTTCTGGTTTCTTTCTTGAAACCCATTTGCTTTATTTTGAGTTATTCACTGGCCGTCCTTAACCTGGTTGATAGCTGTGCAGTTTCTAGCTTCTTCTTTTTCCAATACAGCATGTGTATGATAAATAATATATGTGAGTGGAGGTGGGATCCACCAGATCTTAGACTGGTTTTAAGGAGCTCCAAAATAAGATTTCTTTTCTTAATTGGGCATGATTCTTTTGTGTTTATAACATGTGGTATACTGAATCAAACACATATGGATAAATTATTATATTATCACAACTGGCTTCACAATAACTTATGCTAACAAAAAAGTTTCACAAATATTATCTGTCATGCGTTGACTAGGTTTCAACTATGCGGTTTCGAAATATCGCAAATGTGTATTTTAATTTTAAAACATTACATCTGGTACTACACTAAGTAAAATAAACTTGCCAGTTTTCCTAGCCTTCTCTTCCAGGAAAGACTATCAGAAAACAGAAATTTCTTTCACCTCGTGTAGTTCTTGATATTACGTTTTAAAATGAAAATACATTTGCTAAATCCATCACGTATTTCAGACTTCCAGTATATAGTGAATTGATGTGCATGGCATGGGAAATGTATGGGTTTTTTGTTAGCTGCAATCACTTTAAGGTACAAGTCTGGAGTATTATATCATTTTGAAGACTCCCCTTTAAAACAACACCAGGTGATATGTTTTAGGCTAGATTTGCTTTAATAGATCGGTTGGGGTAATAACTCAGTCCTCTCTGGTTTGCAGGCTAACACCAGAAAAATACATTATTTGATTCTTGGGCAGATAACTCTTGGAAAAAAGTCTTTAACAACATATCACGATAATTGTATCAGCAGGGTTTTGGCTTCAGTCTTCTTCTTCTGTTGTTACTGCCTTGTACAGGACAGCAAGTCTGCAGGCTGGTTTCATTCCTGTGCTTTTATTATTTGTTGTATGCTGGAAAAGCCATGGTATTCAGTTGAAACTTTCTAGATGGATATATTATGAAGGGTACCCATTGTGTTGAGTATATAATGATGTCAATTAACCCTAGCAGTGACATATCTGTTTTGTGTTTGTACTGTGCCCCTTGAGTTTAAATGGCTAATATTGTAGCAGCCCAGAGGCTATCATTTCTAAATATTTTTCTTCTTTAAAAAAAAAAAAAAGTATTCAGACACTAACACAGGGATACGAGCTGTAATAGCCTCCACATTGGGAATTAACAGGATGCTTTTTGGAAAGGGATTTTTCTGTCAGAACCATCCTATACATGTGGTTGTTCATTCATAATTACTGGAAACAGAGATAGCAGAGGCACACATCCAGTTGTGCTGAAACTTAGTATGACTGTCCCTTTACACAAGTGAACCTAATCAAGGTCGTGATGATCTACTTTTGCATGAATTGTGGTCTCTGATCGCATGGAGACTATATATTCAAAACTGCTCCCTGAATTGTATAAACAATGTTACTGACATTTGTAAGCCTCAATATCAGTGTAAGTGAAGATGATTGGCTGTTTTAATGATCTGCTAACGGCAGGCTAGTAGTAGGGAGTGTAACGAGGTCAAGCGACTAAACCGAAGGTCAATCAATGATGTGAAGCAAACAAGCTAGTACCTAGTAGACTATACCAGGGCTCCCCAACCCTGATCCCGGGGACCCCATGTGTCTTCTGGTTTTCATTCCAACTTAGCTCTCAATTACTTAACTAGACCCTTAATGGAACTAATAATTTGATTAGTTAGACCATTTTAATTGTTCTCCGCTCCTGAAATGTTGCAGAGCTCAAGTTACTTATAACGTGTTACAGCTAACTTGAAATCTGCAACTGTTTAAGAGCTGAAGACAAGTAAAAATGTCTAGTTAAGCAAATTATTAGTTCAATTAAGGGTCTAGTTCAATTGAGAGCTCAGTTGGAATGAAAACCAGAAGGCACATGGGGTCCCTAGGACCAGGGTTGGGAAGCCCTGGACTATACCATTGAGGGAGAAAATAATACCAGCTCTCCATACAATTAGTCAGCTCATATGCCTACAACCCACGTGCCTGAAACACTGAAGATAGGGGACCACACTGCCTTCTCATATGAAAACACTTGAAATGAAACGGCAGTTGTGTTCGGGTGAAAATGTTGTCATGGACTTAGTAATAAAACAGGGTTGAAGCCATGGCCACTGTAGGAGTTCAAAACACATCATTATTACTCTGCCCTGAACATAGCAATATGGAAATGGGTTTCTGGGATTGAGAAGTGTGCACTCCACCATCACCTTAACACTGCTCTTGGGAGCAAGCTGCCTTTTTGAAACCATTATAGGTAACATGCATTATAATAAAGCCAGTTTTAATAGGATTGAATGCATATGGGGGGGGGGGGGGGGGGGGCAAGGTCTTGCAGCTTTGTGCCACAGACTGTGGAATAAGAGAGTCTAATCATAAGGGTTCATTTAATACTTGTCCTGTGAAGAAAATTGATCATCTTTCATCTCCTGTGTGGTTTTCTCACTCCTCCCTTGGTGCTTGAGGATTAGGAGAGAATGGAAAACTCCCCCTCCTGCCTCAGTATCAGAGGAGATGAAGTGACATGGGCTGCCATATTTATCCCAAGGGGAGCTGCCATATATATATATATATATATCCATTGATAACAGGTAATAGAAACAGGATATAGGAGAAATGCTGAAAATGATGTAAGCGATCCAGTGAAAAACCCTTCATGCCATCATGTGTGTATCATTTTGATCACATTTAAGGTTGTGTATTGGGTTAAGAACAAAGGAAATGTAATTTATGATTACAATACGCAGTGTTCAACTACCAGTTTAAAGAGTACAGACCCCGTTTGCTGTGATGCAATTCATTTGGCTCTACATTTTGGATGCTAAATTAGAAAGATTGATGTTGAAGAGGAAAAACTGACAAGATGTATCACCTGAGTGAGGGTTCTTATGGTTCTAACAATTTAGTCAAAAAGGGAGGAAATAGACTATGTACTGTAGGCTTTTATGGGAATTGAATTTAAAATGGATACTTAAATTAATATGTAGCCAAAACAGGAAAAAAAAACAACAATATACTGTAACAAATTGCTATACATAGTTTATTTATGAAGTTCAGCTAATTGCTCACGACTATAATATTATATGTATACAGAAAGAGATCACATACATATTCATCAAAGCTTGGCCCCATCTTTTACTGCCTTATTGCTTTTATAAAATTCATTTATAAACGTTTTGTAAAAAGAAGGACAAATCTATATAGTTTCTAAATATGTATTAACATTTTGGGGTATAACCTTCCACAACAGAAAATAGTCCCTATGAACTAAAAACAATATTCAGGTAAAGAAAACTATATAAAATAAAATAATAATAAAGACTTTAAATAACTAAAAAAAAAAAAAGCTTCCTTAGTTGTATATATGTGAGGTGCCTGCCTACCTGCATATTCTAGGTAACATTGTTTCTAGGTAATTCACTCCCATTGGCTCTGGCGTATACCAAACAGAGCAAGAGTTTAAGGTGTTTTATTGGGATGAAGATTATTAATTAAGTCATTAATTTAGTCTTTTTTTTTCAGAAAGACAGTCATTTAAGCATTTAACATCCCAATCTGTTTGTTTTGTGGTATTCATTTCATTTCAAGTTTTTCTAGCACATCAATGTTACATTTTTGTACCTGTAAAGAGAGCACCTGATTTGACTGTAATCAGTGCATTCAATAGGCATAATCAAGACACATCAGACGCATTTGAATAGTCTATGTGGTCCTCCATGAGCCACACATGGGGTCCGTAGGTGATCATTAATGCATTGAATGGTGTTCACAGCGAGACAGGCTGCACCCTGTACAACTGAATTATATTTGTGTGGCTAAATAATTATAGAAGCGTGTTATACTCAATCCAGAGACAATTATTATTAACTTCTCTTACATATTTTAGAGACATGAATTATGTGTCGCTGATGTCACTGAGACAGGCAGAACGGTCAGGCCCGAGGTTTTCTTTCTTCTGTAACAGCGTCCCCTGGCTCAAATAAGAGTCCACCACTAGTCCCTTTCATTTTTATGGCACGAAAAATCATCTCTGGAAGCGTAACACCTTGACACTGTTCTAAGTGACTTGTGGTCAGTGTAGCAGCGCGAGTGTAGCATGTCCAAATTCAGGGCAATCCTTTAAAAAAAGTATTTTTGGGTGTATGTCACTTTAAAGACATGCTTTATAATGGTGTCTATAATCCCAACGTACAACTTGGTCAAAAACACCTTCGGGAAAACGCCCGCCAGGGGACGTTGTTACAGGTGAGAGAAAACCTCAAGCCTGACTGTTCTGCCCGTCTCAGTGACGTCAGCGTCACTTATGCAAATAAGCTAAACAGCATTTATTTTACAAAAACGATAATATCTTAAAAACTACAAAAGATCAAATTCTGATATTTTCAGATTTTGTTCTCCACACCTCCATGCAATTCACGGTGTTATGTTTGGAATTGCTATTTAATAAATAATAATATCTGACATCAAGCACATAAATCATGTCTCTAAAATATGTAAGAGAAGTTAATAATAATTGTCTCTGGATTGAGTATAACACGCTTCTATAATTATTTAGCCACAAAAATATAATTCAATTGTACAGGGTGCAGCCTGTCTCGCTGTGAACACCATTCAATGCGTTAATGATCACCTACGGACCCCATGTGTAGCTCATGGGGGACCACATAGACTATTCAAATGCATCTGATGTGCCTTGATTACGCCTATTGAATGCACTGATTACAGTCAAATCGGGTGCCAGTAGTAAAGGAGAAGAGAGACAGTGAAGAAAGGCGAGAGTCGGATGGTTAAGACATCGCCTCTAGTAAGTAATGTAAATACTGTCGAAAATATAAAAATATCCACATTTGAAAATTAATAGTCAGTTTCACAAAACAACGGCTGATACCAACTAAAAGGAGGAAAATAAAACTGGATATCTGACAACTGGATCCGACTGAAGTTACAGGAATGCTGTACATGACTAGTATGTACTACAAATAAAATACTAGAACAGCGTCTTGTTTAAAATAGCAAGCTGATTCATAGTGCAAATTAGTATAAACTGGAAGATATGAAAAGACACCTTGATGTCTTCAGTATCTTCCATGACAGCTGGTATTTTGACAGGTGGTTTCTATGATTTTGCATGGTGTAGTGATACGCGGTTAAGCACAGGTGCAGTGATTTGCCTTTGTTTCTAAGTAGTTCCTAATCGTGACATTGTGCTGGATATTGTAACAGCTTGGAACACTGAAGGACCAATCAGCATGCAGCATTCTAACACTCTGTTTTATAATAATCTTAAATTATATCTTAAAAATGGTCAAAGAGATCTAAAATCTTGTTCCCCACAAAATCATTGCAAATTAGTTCTAGAAACAACAAAAAATAAACATCGCACACAAATTAATTAAATTCACCTTTGGTACAATCATTTTCCAAAACACATTTATGACGTTCACAGCTAAATATAACAGATGTGGTAAATATATGACAATACAGTCCAATCAAGGATGGACTGTTCTGTAGTGTGCGTCCCACATCTATCTGTTTGATCTAGGTCCTCTACGCCTACACATCTGTTTTTGAATACTGGTTTGTGCATGTGCTAAGGTTCTCATAACCAGATCATTTCCATTCTCCAACCACCCGTCCGCAAGCCCAGGAACATGAGAGCAGCAGAATGGTGCTATCACACACAACATCACATCTCTAATGGGACAGCTTGCACCTTCAGACTCGCGTGGGCGATCTTCACTTCAGTTTTAAGGTGTACACCCATGCTGTTTCCAGTAAAGACACATTACATACCATCAGTATTTTAAATCCACCCAAAACTGATGTTTTTGAGCGGAATATCTAGTTTTACTGACAGTGTGGGCAGGGCAAGCTAACTAAAGGTTGATGAATACGATATTATCTAAATTAAACATCTGCCTATTTTCTTAATTAAATAGCCATTAAACAGTCTCTCTTACACTTTCACCCCTATATGGTATTAAACTGAGTGAGTGCTTTTGGTAGGTAAGAGATCTGTCCAGTACAGTTCTGTATTACCACACATCCCTCTCCTACACCAATATCAACCTAAACATGTCATTGTCAGATCTTTGCTGTATTCCTTGTTGCTCTCATAAGAGTTTGTTCCAGAGTTATGATGTGACAATCCACTGTGCATGCTGCAATGCTGCATCCAGACCTACAATTGGTTCAGAAGAGCTGTACAAGAGCATACATGCAGATCACTAACACCGGAAGCACTCACTTTTGTGTAACTTTTAACCATTACCTTTAAAGATACATTTGTATTTTTGAAGAAATTAATACATTTGATGTGCCTTATTCAGAAGGGAATAGAGTGGTGTATACCTTAATGGAAAAATAATTTCATTTCATATTATTAAAGTTAGATTAATTACTACTACTAATAATAATTAAATACAGTGGAAAGTGCATAATACATGATAATAGAATAATAGATGAAATAGTAGCGGCAACAAAGCAGCTAATAGCAGATATCAGGCTTAAAGAGCATGGAAAGCAAGAGAGAACAGGTGGGTCTTGAGGGTTGATTTAAAGCGAGCGACGGTGGGAGCATCACGCACCAAAGCTGGGAGAGAGTTCCAAAGAGTCGGAGCCATGAAGCTAAACAAGCGTTCTCCAAGTGTGGTGCACTTTTGCTTGGCGATAACAAGCAGGCCAGAATCGGAGGACCTCAGCTTGTGGGCAGGGACATAGCAGGTCAGCAGGTTGAGGAGGTACTCGGGACCTTTGTGATGAAGGGCATTGTAGGTGAACAGGAGAGTTTTGAAAATAATCCTGAACTTTACAGGTAGCCAGTGCAGCTGGGTAAGACGGGGGGTGATGTGATCACGTTTTTTACATCTGGTATGGATCCTGGCAGCGACATTCTGAACTAGATGCAGTCGGTTTATGGTGCTTGCCGGGACTTAGTTGTCGCCAATGGTTTTTACCCCGGTTTTTATTACCATATTGAATGTGATTTTCAGATACTTTGCACATTTCCAATATATGTTAAGGACCACAAAAAAATATGCGCAATTACTGCTCACTTTAGATGGTAGATGTCGCAAAACGTCTCGTCCCCTAGGACACCCAAGCACCGCGCGCACAATGTATGCCCATCCTCCTGAGGCATGTTCACGCTGCAGGAAGTGCAAGCATGGAACCAAAACATGCTAGCTGGATATAGGAAGCTGTGTGGTCCAGTGGTTAAAGAAAAGGGCTAGTAACCAGAAGGTCCCCGGTTCAAATCCCGGCTCAGCCACTGACTCATTGTGTGACCCTGAGCAAGTCACTTAACCTCCTTGTGCTCCGTCTTTCGGGTGAGATGTAATTGTAAGTGGCTCTGCAGTTGGTGCATAGTTCACACACCCGAGTCTCTGTAAGTCGCCTTGGATAAAGGCGTCTGCTAAATAAACAAATAAATATAGAACAATCCCATTGGAGGAACACATGGCTGACTGACTGTTGTTTATTTGTTTATTTATTTGGCCCAAGCTGCACGAACGACAGCCGGCAGAGTCATTCAACGACAGGGCGGCAAGCCAAGCTCTGGCGGAGGAATGGTTTTCTCTCTGCAGGTGTAGGCTGAAAGACACACCAATACTGCACAGGCAGCCACACTCATACAACGGACAGCCAAGAAAAGACGGCCTGCAACACAAGTGAAGCAGACCGTAAGAAGAATGGAAAAAAACACTCAAAAAATGGAGACACTGATTCCACAACAGCGGCAAAACAGCTCTCAGCATGAATGCAAGGGAATTACTGTCGACTCAGAAGCGCTCTTTTCTGGTTAGTGACACAGAAGTGTACCTTACGGTAGGTGAGAGGCAAAAGAGGAAGTGAGCTCCGCGGAGCGACTACTTATTCCCTCAGCAGGCGGGACCGAGGACATCACTCCATGGAGGAGCCTATCGGCAGTTCTGACATAAAATGCTCAGCGAATACCTACCTAAGGCAGGCATATACCAGTAGTATTGGTTGGTGGTCATGTTCGAATTGAAAGGGAAACTAAGTTCCTAACTAAAGATGATTAATAAAACAAATAATTAAATACAGTTTTTGAAGAAACTTTTTTTTTTTTTTTACAACAAATTATCCTGACAGTTTATTTGTCGTAACTGAACCTCTGTTAAAGGACACAGTGTGACAATTAAACAAATAATACACTTTTTAAGAACTAAATATGCCTTAAAAAAATAA
Source organism: Acipenser ruthenus (assembly GCF_902713425.1). Lineage (NCBI taxonomy): Eukaryota > Metazoa > Chordata > Actinopteri > Acipenseriformes > Acipenseridae > Acipenser > Acipenser ruthenus. The sequence goes on from NC_081207.1 coordinate 23,746,222, forward strand.
TAATTAAAAGTGCCAAAATATTGTTGTCGACTTTCACCCTGTGTGAAGTTTTGTCTGAAATAGTAAATAAAAATATAGTGAGAGTCAATGAGAAGTCCCCACAAATATAGGAATGCAAACGTGTGTGTGTTTTCTTTTTGTGTTTTGTTTTTACTTTGATTCCATTTCACAATTATACATTTTACTAGAATCAAACATTTACAAAATGTAATTTAAGGTATACAGGCTCAAGTTGTTCATTCTCTTTTTGTAACATTACTATATATAGATTCCAGGCCCTTATACCTTTTGAAAGTTTTAACTGTTTCCTGGTATTGTGTTACTCTCTGTGCCATTGCACAGTACTCGAAAAATCTGCATACCCTTAAAACAAGTGCTAAAATGTGATCAGTGCTAATATACGAGAACTAGTATACGAGAACAGGCATAAAGCAACAGTCTTACAGTATAGATCGTAAAGCAAAGCAGCTCAAACTGGGCAAAATGATTTCTGTTCTTGTGATTTATATTACGTTAATTGTGTCGAACCTACTCAGGAAAATCACAAAAAAATAAGCTACTCAGGAACTACCATTAAACATTAGAAAATATATATATGTATATATATGTATTTGTTCAATGATTACTGCATCTTGCCTTAAGGGAGGTAGGGGGTTGGAATCTGCAGTTTGTTCTCCAGCATGGCTCATAGTGTAATGTTGTTATCACAGTATTGTTGATCAATTTGAAATCGTTGTTGGCTAATTTTTAGATGGTTATAATATATGAGAAGTAGAAAATGGATAAGAACCCCTCAAAAGGAATACAAAAAAGACAGTGAGTATTGTTACAATGGTTATTTATTAAATTTAAAATATCTTTAGCACAGGTTAAAAATTAGACACTTCCATCTATCATGATTGTTATGGTTCTTGCATGATTGAAAATTAACATTCCTAAAAAACAGTTCCCACTCAGTCCTCAGCTGAAGCGTAATTAGCAATGCCTATTTCGTCTTTGCCTATATCACGATACATGTAATTCCTTCGTAAGGGCTGAGGCAACTGTAGTTTATTGTGGTTTTCTGAAGTGACTTGAGACCTGTAATCCTGTAATGTGTTTAAACAAGATAAACTGAAATACAGCAGCAATACACTGTACTTAAAAATCTCTTCAGTAATTTTTAGAACATGGCTTTTCATTCATATCCATATTTTCAATCACTCAGTCATAAATTCTGAGGTAAAAGTCAGGTAGACAAATATCCATTTAACACATTTAGTTTTACCTCAGAAAATGGTAACAACAGTATACACTAATCAATGTACATTTTTAAATAAACTAAAATCCCTGTTTTGAAGTGTGTGTTTTTTTTTTCGCCTCAACCCTAACAGTAATGTGGCCGATTTGATCGTCCTTTTCACTGTTTGTGAATATTCAGTCTGATTTAATCAGACTATTTTAAGTGAGAAATCTGAACTGGTCAAAAAAAAATCTATAGCAATACACTGGGTTGGCTGGCATAGTGGGACAACATAATACCATCCAGGGAATTTTCAGAATCTGATTGTGAATGCAGACATTTTATTTGTCTGTGATGCAGGCAAAGCAATCAGTAAAGTTTAAGTTTAAGCAGCTTCCTGTATTAGGTTGTAAATGTCAAACTCCGCAGTCAGCCCTAGACTTTCATCATTTAAAATAAACTGTAGAACAACTCTCTCTTTGTAGATAAGCACTATATGAAGATGAGTTTAGAATAACCACAAGGTGGTAAACATGAGCAGAGACTCAACCCCCATCACCCCCCTCCATTATTATGTACAATAGCCTTTCAAAGGTTAGCATTTTTTACATTTTTGTCTCAACCATGTACCTTTACAAAGACATTAAATTAGAAGATGAGAGGATAATACACAGTGAAAATGACAGGCAAAACAGGTACCACCTAGTAAGAAAACATGAAAGACACTTTTGAAAAGTCCAGTTTAACAAGCCATTTTCTTTTTTTTTTCTTTTTTTTCAGTACATGCCATATGAGAATTACTGTTTATAAAATTACCTGAAAGAACTGCTAAAATATCAGCATGCATAGTATTTTGTTATTTACAGTCTGTTTACAAAGACAGACAAGGACAGAAAGATCTACATTTTTCAGTTTATTTTATTGTTATTATAATTAATATTATTATTATTTATTTACAGTCAACTTAGGAGAAGAAAAAGGCAGCTTTATTATATAGTAGAGTAGTTTTTATCACATGCATATAATGAGAACATTTGCATGATTGAACGCATTTTTTTTTTTTTGTAAAGACATAACGTTTTTTTTTTCTATGCTAAGGTATACCACTAGCATAATAAAGGTAATATCAATCTGCTATACTCTATTAGCATATAGGGCTTCAAAACGTTTGTTAACAGTGCAGTGACAATTACACCTATGACTAAAGCAACAGTACGTACTATAGAGCACTACAAACTAGCGGCAAGGTGCTGGTGAATGAAATGATCTATAGTTTCAGAGCAACTGTCAGCCGACAGACAGAGATCTCTCCTCACAAAGGCAGTGTCCATGCTTCTGTCATTAATTATGGAAACAGTATAAATGAGACTCTATGTACTAATGAAATATTAACAGCCCTGAAAGTCTTGCAGACTTGGGCTTGTCCTTACAGGTGGCCTATGGTTCTACACAAAAAAACACATAGACTTGTACTCTACACACATCACAGAAGCGCCTGGCTTTACAAGGGAGGTATCTCCTAAAACACTATGCTGACAGGTGTCTTAGGCCTTATTTTTCTACCATTTCAGTTTTCTTTATTATTATTATACTTTAAATGTATTATTGTAATTATTATTATTATTTATTGCAAAAATACATTCCCTTTTGTTTTTTGTTTAATTGTGGATCATGTGGTATTCTGTTTTATTATCTGGAAGACATGAACTAAACACCAAGCTTGCTCACTGCAGCTTCATCCCCTTTTTGCCGCACCCTGTGGCTGGCTTGTTACAAAGTCTCTTCTGCCCATTTGTTGAAGTTTAGAACATTTAACAGTCTGACCCAAACAGTTTTTCCATTCAGAAGATCCCAGATGAGGTAATTTTCTTTTTTTTCCCTTGCAAAGGTTCAAAGTATTTTGAGTTCCTTCAAAAGTCCATTGTTGAGTTTATCTTGTTTGTGAAATCTTGGTTTGCTTTGGTGTGTACACTTTATATTGCTGTTGGCATTGACCAGACAATGTCTTTGAATTCCATCAGAGAGCTGCTTGGAAATATTAATATTTCTGTGAATGGAGTCTGTTGCGTCGGTGGGAAACTCTAGTAAAGTCCATACTAGAGAGACCACTGTTTTCTTTTTGTAGTCCTGTATAGTACATAGTCCTTTGTGCATAATAAACTCAGTCCTAAGATCATACCACCGAGGGATACCGTACCTCAATCAACACAAACATGAACCATCAGTACCAGTGTGAAAGAATCAGGTGGTTTAAGTTCCCCTTGTTTTCTTAAAAACCCAAGAGGATCTACATTTCCTTTGAAAGGTATCAGTAGCCACCATACCGATACTCAAATGCCAAGGTCTATCTATACTTACATTGCCAGATCTAAAAGATAGATACACCTGTATAGGCAAATCAATAGAGACATAGACAGACAGGCTGATTTAATAAATAAATAAGCAGGCCCATTCATATAGAATTACTTTACCATTATTACTGTAAACTTTTAATTGTTATAGCTAAGATATGTTGTACACAGAACACAGCAGTGTTTAGAAGCCCCTGACTTAAATTTGTGGTTTATAATCAATCTGCCTTTTTACATTTTAAGTAGCTTTTCCTCTTTTGATAAATGACAGTGGTGGGTGGCTCAGTATGTTAGTATGCTATCTTATAAAGATTACCACTAGTTGAGGTCAGAGGGCCTGGGTGACACAGGGTTAAGCTAATTAGGCGGAAGATATAATTTCTTCTAGTCTTGAGTCACGACTTAGCTCTGTCTACATTTTGCTAACAATCACAGCAAACCATTTAATATTAAAACTTCCACTTCAAAGATCTTACTGTATTTTAAAGTAGTGTGGTTGCAAATTATATTCATGAAAATGTTAAGTAAGAAGCAATAATTATTCAACTTCAATCCCAAGCAAACGTGGCATCAGCATCTGAATGCTAGCCCATGATTTATGTTAAGGTAACTTTTCTCATCTTGGCAATTTGAATTGGCTTTAACCCTTCCCAATATAAAAGACTGCACTACATTCTCCTATGTATGCCACTTTAAAGAGTCAATGATATGTTGTAGCTATTTAAAAGGTTAAGAGGGTTGTTATTGTATTTATAATTTACTATAATTAGGTACTGGAGGAACCTAATATGGATAAAAGATTCCTTAAGATGATATTTCAGAAAAAAAAATGCTGCAGCTTTATTGGTTAAATATTCCTAATATTGCCCACTGTATTTTCCAGCTGGTGTGATGAGAATGCTCTGCATTAGTCTGGCTCCCCCGATTAGGACTTTCACAGTAGAGCTAGATGACTTAGTGTTCTGTTTTGTTCTATCTTGAGAAAACTGGTAATATGCCGTAAAGGTGGCTATATGATTCAAACACAGGTCATTTAGGAATTCAAACTAACAGGCAGTAAACCCCAAAACAATTGAAAGTTACACAGTCCTTCAAATTGAATTGGACTCTATGAGGGCATTCATGCTTTTAGGTAATACACTTAATTAGGTGTAATTAATTAAAGCAGTTATCAAGTAGCCATTCTAGACTGATGAAATTCGAATTAATACTGTGTTGTATTGTGTCAACTGGACATTAGCCTGTGCAGAATGACTGTGTAGCATTGGCTATTACACAACCACACTTAGTCATTACCTCTATATCTATAAATTAACCTGCTAATGTAAGATAATTATTTATTAATTCTGTGTTAGGCCAGCTCCGTTTGCTTTTCACTATATCATAACAGACACTTAGCTATTACAAGACGTTTGTAGAAGCCTAACAGGGGCTCTTGACATTGAAGTTAGAAATACAAGATATATGCTGTGCCATTGCCAAAGAAATGCTGGGAGACTAGTGCACCCAAGTCATTTTTTTTACCTTGCCGTTTGCTTCTGGATGAGTGAAATGATCATGAGCCTGTACTGTATGCAGACAGGTTTTTGATTTTCAATGTGATAACAGAAAGCAAATCCTGTTATGTTCAGCTGAAATGTTGGTGCATGCAAAGGGTCATGGTTAACCCTGGGCCCGATTTTAACCTTTCACCTTTTAATCTCTGAGGGTTAGTGTCCGGCAAACTCAGCCACCACAATCTGTCCTGACATTGTAAGGGTTAAAGTGGAGGGGGAAATGTTCCCTTTCCATTTGACACCATCGACAGGCTAGGGGGCAGTAGCTCCATGACTTAATAATTTAGAAGATCCATTATCTCAGACTACTTTTTTCCTCCGCGGATTACATTATTAGTATTTGTTTTCCCTTTTCCTGGCATAGTATATTGCTCTAGAGGATAAATACTGTCCTGTGCATCTTAGAGTTATTGCTATAAGCTTGGAAGCTTGGGAGAAAGGAAGTGGCTTAGACAAATTCAAACCAAAGATGCAAGAACATCTTAGCATCCACATTACCTTCTTTAAAGTCTACAGTTTCTAATAGTAATCTAGCATCCTATTCTATTTGGATATTTGGTTCTATTGGTGATGTTTAAGAGTGGATGTCATAACCAATGTTCTTCTTAAATGAATGATATCCAAAGGCTTTGAAATTAATTTGATTAAAGATATACAGCACTATTGATTTAAGGTTCCTGCTGCCTAACCAATCCTGTAGTCTAGGGCATGGCCTACCTACAATTAGATCATGTGACCAACCACACTAAAAGTTATTAGGTGGTAGCAAGCAGCAGTTTCCCTTTTTTATACCTGTAGCATTGTATTTGGGGTGGGGGGGCGGCACCAAATGTGGCATTTGAAGAAGAAGTCAATGTGATAATTCCTGAAGGTTTGTAACTTTAATGTCCTTGGGCTAGTGTCGTGTATTTTATATGGCTAAATATATCTAAATACATATTTAGGCTCAACAAAGTGCCCTCACATGTTACTACAGTACTTGCCCTCAATGCTATTTGAAACAGTGTCCCTAAAGTTGAATGCCACCATCTGTGACAAACCATGCAGTACTCAGGGAGGTTTTAATATATAGGCCACTTTGCCAAGGCAAAAATCTTGTGTTTCTCTTGGGTGAGCAGTGTAATTTGAACTCCAGAGCTGGAGCATTATCACCAGCCGGTGTAAGATGGAGAGGGCGTGGAGATCACCATTTATTCCACAGTGCAAAATGCTTTCTTATTTCATCATCTCCCACACCGCTGTGCAATAAATTGCTCCTCTCTGTGTGGCATGCACACAATGCCATTCTATTAAGTCTGTTGGTTTCCTGAATCTGGGTACTGTTTGCTTTGCCTAATAGACCTGAGATGAATGGTCTTAAATTGACCTTAAAGGGCCAGTGCCTTAGATTTTCCCTTGATCAAGTCTGAAAAAAATCAATACAAAAAATAATTTCAATGTATTGATGTTTATTGAGAACAGACTGGTTTCTATCATTAGGACTAATCTAGCCTTAAGGATTATGCATCTTGAATGTCTAACTATCTTGCATTTCCCCCCTCCCAAGGCCAGCCTTTCCTTGGGAGAAATGCCTGAAGGAGAGTGGGAACACAATGGGATTCCCAAAGGGATCTTTGTTTACAAAGCATCCATTTATAAAGGAATTAGCTCGAGCATTCTATAGAAATAATATTGTTACAATAATTAATTGGGAGACTTAATAGCGCAGTGGAAACAATGGCTCGGGGCCACAGTTTTTCACTTTTGTGGCCTGGGTTCAAATCCAGCTAGAATTAAATGCTGGTGGTCTCCACCGGGTCCTGAGTGTCTATCTTTGTCAATACATTCATAACTGTGGGATGTTGCACAGCACATTCTGTAGGGCTGACCTGTTATACGGGTGCTTTGGAAAATGGCTGCTTTGGTGCACTATGTACACATACTGTGTACTGGGTATAATATATATTCAAGTATCATTTACAACAACAACAACAACAAAAAGACATCTAAATAATGAAGGAAACACATTGCACTGCACTGCACTGTATCTTGATGTACTGTGATTGCTCTTGTCACGATACGAGTTGGAAAACTGTCCCGTTCGCATGGTGGGGAGTTATTATAAGGATAAATGCCACAGAACTGTCTCGTAACATCCCTAATAAAGAAGGACACCAGCTCTCTCAATAAGGGAGCAGTAATTTATTAACAGTCTCTAACCTTTCCCTACTTGGACGGTACTGTATGGGTTGACAAATGACATGTGAAGCAGCATGATGGTCCCTTATTACCCAGACCCTCTTTGCTTAATCCAAAAACAAGACTCCACGGTAATTTCACATAGACTAAAAAGATTGATGAAGCGGTCTGCCTCGACAGCTTGCAAATGTTTGGGCAGATAGGGGATGGCGTTGAAACCTGATTAAATGGAAAAAGGGGTAGGAGAGGGGGGGTGAGCGGGGAGTGCTGTACCCAGAAACATTTTTATTCCGTATATCTATCATTTTAACTTGGTCCCTGTCTGGGACCTAAGGTTACAGATGCTTGACCTGTGATTACACAGTGATTAGCTCAGTGTGCGACTAGCATGGTTGGATTACAATCATATTATGTACCTGTTTATTTTTCTTTCTGTACATTTCTTTTTCAATTCTGAGCCACCTACCATTCATTGACACCTTGTAAATCAGTCTAGCCTCTCTGAAAGGTCAAATGCAGGGTCATTGGGTGATTGATAACATTAAATGATTTCTAATCATTATGTACCCTCAGGCCTGGGTATAGCCAAATGTCATCAAAAATGTGCAAAGTACTTGCATTCCATCAGGCAAAGGAATGCAGTCTGCTTTATTTGTCAGATTAAATGTATTTATTTAAAGATCTTACACAATTTCTTATGTTACTAGAAAGCATTAATATTTTAAACTTGAACTTGCAGATTTAAAAAAAATAATACTAGTTTATTGACAAAAAGATTATGTGACATTACATTTTATGTAATAATAATAATAATAATAATAATAATAATAATAATAATAATAATAATTGTATTATGTGTAATACAGTAATACTCATTATAGATTGAGACATCTAATGAATGTCACATGAGATTGAAAATTAGAAGAACATAATTGTTACAGCTCCATCTGAAAATAATCTGGAAATAGCTGCGGAATGATTTAATTTATACAGTTTTGTTCTTTCTGCACCATCAGTATTATTAATAAAGTACATTTTACAAAATATGTATTCGATATTACCTGTGCATTTTCCTAACCTTTTGCAACTCAATGCAGCACACACAACCCCCCATAAGGTCTGAATCTTACTTATTAAATTAATTTAAATAGCTTTGTACCGTAGCTCTAAAAGATATATTTTGCGCTCAGCTCTGTTAACGTTTGCCAGAAGCAGATACAGCCTTTTGCCTTGATGGGTTGATGATTTCCATAAATACTGGCCTGTCATTTGAAGATAAAGAACGATAAAAAAAAAAAAAAAACATATTGAATATGAAACTAAGTTTTCTGCATTTTAACTTTCAGTGAATTTATTCTAAACATTGTTTTCTAGGCATGCCCAATGCTTTCATATCAAAAACAGGCATCCTTGTTTCAAACTTGATTCAATACTTTCCTCTTGAACAAAGACATTTGATGGTGGCAGGTGTCAACCCATATTATATTTGCCAGCATAATCAAGCAATCATTTCCACTCTAAAGGAAGTCATATTCTACTTGTTTTCAATACAATTACAAAAGGAACCATGCCAAGCAACATAGATAAAGGTGCTGTGTTGAAATTTGAGGTCTTCATATTAATAAGGAGTCCTTGTTGAAACCCTAAGCCTTCTGTACATTGTAGTCAAATTTCAATAGTTCAGCCTTCTGTAAACTGTAGTTTACGTTTTTTTCCTTCCCCCTGAAACCTCTCACATTATGAGACAATTAGGCATGCTTTCCTGCTACGACTTGCAGGGACAGGAGGTTATACAGTACAAGTCTGTATTCGGGTAATGCACCTTTAATATGTGATTCCCAATTTGATTCTCAGACTCCCTGATAAAGGATGGTATGTGGGTCACAGGTCAAAGCTGTCAATTGCTCATTGAGGTACATGAAGCTACAAGAATTAGTAAAGTATGTGAATGTTGTTTGCCATGAGCAAAATATAAACTGTAGTATTGCGCATCCAGTATTTATCTATTATTATTATTATTATTATTATTATTATTATTATTTTTATTTTTTTTTTTCTGTACCTTTGAACTTGTATTTCTCATCAATTCAACCTTGTCAAGGTGTCCGTTCTTTCTCTTCAGCTGAGCAGTCCTTTACAACATTGGCAGACGCCATTGACTCACTCAGATGTGTAAATCCCTTTGACAAAAGATGAATAGACAGTTTTGGCACAGGGCCCTGCTGCACTTTATATGGTAGCGCTTAATTGGAGCAACCAAGTTAATTTTTGGCAGGGTTTTGTAAAACATCAAAGATGCCAGATTACACTTCTCATCAAATTACTTATGAAGCGTTTTACCCTGCTTCTTGCCTTTAAGTTTCAGCTAAAACTCTTATTTTAAAAGAGCAAAGTGAAGTATTAAAAGAAAATGCACTGATCTGTGTGTGTGTGTGTGTGTGTGTGTGTGTGTGTGTGTGTGTGTGTATTAGCTCTTATTTCCTTACCATGGCACTTCCTTCCCGGTACTTTGTCAAGTTGCAAAGCATCAGCAAAGCCAATGTGAAACTGAAATACAACCTTTCTTTTGCATGTGTCACTTTTTTTTAACTCAATACGTTATAACAAACCACCTAAACCACAAATTCCTCATTACAGTCTACAGTTTAGCATTTAAAATGAATATCTGTTGATGTATGTATTTATTTATTCATATATGTTCTGTCTCCTTATCTATATCTTAGTTTACAGATTAGTAATAACCCTGTCTCACATACATAAGGTTTATACAATGCCTTGGTATTTTTGTTTGCCAGGAAGTCATCCAAACTTTATCGAGTTCAGTTTTGTAGAAATTGCCATCCTGGTTCTGTTACAAAACCTTTTGTACGGTGTGTAATTCATCCACTTTCCATTCTCCGGATGGGGCAAAGAATATTGTCGAGGAAGTCTCTGTTAAATGCTTCTTGGGTCATGCAAAACAAAAAGCACCTCAGTCTTTTTCCATGGTGCTCTGGTCTTTTTGTGGCGGGTTGATGTAATAATGTACAGATTTCATTCATGCACATGATTCCTTTCAGAAGTGAGAGATCAATTCTGGAAGAGTCTCTTGACCTGCCAAATTTGATTTGCCGTTTTATTATTAAATGGCACCCCAGCTTGGATTGCAGTCCAATAGGTCTTCTAATTGCACATTGTCTTGTTCCTTTCCTTTTAGCAACAAGGGGCGGCCACTACTGTCTACTGCGCCGTTACCCCTGAACTGGAAGGCCTGGGAGGGATGTATTTCAACAACTGCTACCGCTGCATGCCCTCGCTGGAAGCCCAGAACGAAGGAACGGCCGCGTCCCTGTGGGAGCTGAGTGAGAGGCTGATCCATGAGCGAGCTGGCAGGCAGTCCCTTTAACCTGGGGGTTGAGGGGGTGAGGAAACATGCTGGAGAGCAAGAAAAATACTCCAGAAAATGAATAAAAAGAAAAAGAAAAAAAAAACCTAGCCCGAGTTTGTGCCGTGCTCTAGTTGCACAAGAAAACTGGCAACCCTGGATCTCTTCCAGCCACATCATCTAGAGGATTTCCTTATACCTCAGATACAGATTAAATAGTGTTAAGTGAAACAACTGCAGTCACAACACAGTGAAAATGTTAAGTGCTGATGGGAAATAGGGAATACAGCAGGTTAAAAGGGACAGTATCTATCTCCCTCTCCCTCTTGCTGCGTCTCCGGTGCCTGCAGACTGATAATCTGGGCCTGGAAAGCTACATGTGCTCTCATTACTATTAAACAATGTTATACTTTGGAGGGGAGCAGGGGATATGCCTTAAATATATCCTTAAACTGCAAACCTGTAATGCAACAGCAGAGTTCCTAAACGCAGTTCTGCATGCTTTGATTAATGCCAAACGACTGTTACTTGAAGCGTTTAACCCTTATAGAGCAAACCTGACAGCCCCTATCCTGTATGCTTCAAACTAGAAAAAAAACCTCTCCTGTAATATTAGGTAAATATTGAGATTATCAATATTGTCCTTCAAATTGGCACACATTAAAACATTACAAATCTCTAAATGCAAAATTTTATGTAGCATGCTATTTGTTACTGGAATATGTCTTGTATTTGAAATGTGTGTTTTTTATTTTTTTATTTCACTAAGCTTTTCCACACATACATCCATAACACATTCCAGGTAACACACACACACACACACACACACACACACATATATATATATATATATATATATATATATATATATATATATATACACACACACACACATACATACACACACTAGTATTCATTGAAGAGCTTTGATCCATAAGGGTATATAAGAACACAATGCCAACTAAAAGCTTTCTTCCACCTAAATTATTTTCTGTTTTTCCACATCAGAGATTTAAACATTATAATGAAGTTTTAACATCAGTTTCTACATGTTTACTATATCTAATAAAAATGGTAATTTGAACAAGGGGAGAAGGATTGTTTTCTTGGGTCTTGTTGCGTTCTGTTTCTTATGCAAATTAAAAACTTGAGAAGCACGGATAAGTCTCAGATTTTCACTCTTTTTCTACAAAAAAGAAAAGAAACACAGAAAGAGCTATTTTAAACACTATATGGTAATTTTGCAGGATCAGCAGTAGGGTCTGTAATAGGTATGAAAAATAAAATAAGCTGTGATATTTGGGGGGGGGGGGGCAGAGAGGTTAAAGGTTATTATCTTTTTCCGCCCACTGGGGCACTGGGGGATGCAGTTTCTTTTGCTCATTTTATATTAATAATTTTTTCTTAAGTTCGCTTATTCAAACAACATGCGTAAATATTTTTCACCTAATGAGAAAATCTTGTCTTCGTCGTCATCTTTTTAAATCTTTTTCTTTATTATTTTGCTTCTTTTGTTGTAAGATAAAAAAAAAAATCATTTGAAAAAAAGAAAAAGAATACTAATAAGGAGGAGGCTCTGAAGAATGTAGTCGTGATAATGTTGTCTTTCTTTCCTCTTCTTTAGTGATTATACTTCTAAATGTTGTGCTTTGTGGCAGTCTTCGTGCCAAAGGTCGTTCTAAGCCATCATCATTCCATTACCATGTTTTCTGAAAAGAGAAAAGAAAATTAAAGGGGATTACTCATAATAGCCTCTTGTTTACTTGTTGTACATTCGGTCCCAAAACATTACTGTCCTGACAACCAGTTACTAGATCTGCATTTACTCTTTTGTTGTTCCATTATTTGTAAATCACAAAGTCTTAACAATAGAGGTTTAATTGCTCACCCGGATAAACAAGACAACCAACTTCCAAGGATATACACTCTTTGGCATACCTAGTTACAAAGAGAATCTAGCATAAACCCACAACCACATGTAAGGGTGGAATATGAGACGCTCTTGTGACAGTCGATAAAAACTGTCTAATGATATTAATGAAGCTTAAATGAGAAGTAATTATGAATGTTTAATGTATTTCTCCTGTTTATATTTAATTTCTGGTGGAATTGCATCCCTTGAAATGTGCCGGGAAAACATATGACAGAGACACTAGTACATTTGGGATTGATGCTGTGGATCAAAACATTCACCAGAGATCAATGAAACCTAGCAAGCGGAAGCAACATGAATCTAAGAGGGCCACCATGGGTAGGCAACTCCTGCAAGTGCCTGCAAGTATTAACTAGTATAAATCACAACTTTGTCGCAAATATAGGGTTCTGTTATTGGCAGAATGCAGAAAATCTCATAATAAATTGCGTCCTTCAGTTTTTCAATAATACATAAATGCACACAGTGTTATTCAATAATGAATGAATTAACAGAAAACAGAGAAGCAATAAAACTTTAGAAGCTTTACACTGTAATGTAATGTAATTTCATACAAAAAGGATCCTTGGCAATGACAGTATCCTTGATTTTATAATAGCTTTATGACATTGTAATCAGATGTAACCCTATTTTCAAATATTCCAAGCAGGTGGTCAGAAATCAGGCTTTGATTTAACCCTACAACAAGAACCCCTACATATTTAAAACCCAAAACACTTCTGTTATACAAACTTGATGAGACCTGCATTATACCATGAGCCTGAAATAAAAATGACAGAACCAGTCTAAATAATTTGAATGCATTCATCTTACATAAATGTACAAATGGTGTCAATCGCCACTAAATGGAATAATGTATTACTGTGGCGAAGTTATATATCATTTAAATAAGCATGTTTTTTCTGATCCTGGGGGTACAATCTGCACAGCAGTTCTGATGTATTGGGTTCGCTTGTATGTGATCATTATTCCTCAATCTCCTCCCACAGTTTCCCATCTAATCTCATCTGTTAAAGCGGGATGTTTTAAAGGTGCAGGTCCCCGCTGACCTCAGCTGCCACTGTGGCACTGTAAATTGACTTCTCAGTTCCCCAACCTATATGATCTAGTTTGGCCATTGTGTCCTAATTTAATACACCTTTATGATTTAAAATGATGTTCTGACAGAGAGCTTGCATCTTTAACAGTGTGGATGACAGAGTGTGGCAGGAGCCATCCTGTCATTTAAGTGAAATGACTTTATGTTTGCAGGGAGAGTGATCTAGCGCCAGGGCTAAACAGGCAGTTTACTAGAACAAAACACACTCATCATCCCTGTTAAGGTGACGTTAAATAAGATCACATTTTTTTCAAAGGTCCCAATGAGGTTTTTCCAAGGTAATTGAGCCATATTGATGAAAGGTTGCACCTTTTTTGTTTTATTTGTCTATTTCATTTCGTTTTTTTTTTTTTTTTTGAAAGGCTTAAATTGAAGACACAGTAAACTAAAACAGGTTGTGTGTGTATAGGTAGCTAGATAGATAGCTAAACTGCATACATTAGTGGTGTAATCTTTTTGGCTTTGCAATGCAAAACATAAGATTAGGAGAAAAAGGGTAAAAGCATGCCCTTCAAAATCTTTCTGCATTTCCGGTTGATCCCCTCAACCTCCCAACCCCCCCCCCCCCCCCCAAAAAAAAAGAAAAATTAGCTCTGTCCCTCAGAAAGGAAAATGTCTCTCTCGGAGAGCACAGCAGTAGTAAAAGTGTCATGGAGTAATGGATGTTCTGGTGATAGAGAGCTCTGGTTGTTATTTGCTGGATATTGAGGGAGGATAGCTAATGATGTGCACCGTGTAAACCTGTTGTGGCTCTAATCCATCTGTGTGGAGGGGTTAGATCCAAGGAAAATGATTTGGACACGTAGGTAAAGTGAGAGTACTGATGGAGCGATTCAGGGGGAGACGTCAACAGAAGCACTACCTTGCAAATACCATGCCAATATAAAATACACATGTCTCTCTGCAGAGTGAGGCTGGAATCCCAATGCGCCATGTGCTCTTCTTTAAGGTTTATATCAGTGACCAAAAAGGCCATTAAAGTTTAAAGCTGCAGCCCTCCTCTCCCCCCCACCCCCCTCCAAAAATGTCTTTAGCTGAGATTCATTAGGTCGCACAAAAGTCGTTAGACCAGGAGGTCATCGGTTCGAGTCCTGTCTCGGGACGTGGTATGAATTCAATACCGACATTGCAGCATGATGTGTGGGGGAGCTTAGCTGCAAAAGTGCCATCTCTAGGATGAGATATAAATCTGAGACTCTGTCTTACTGGATGTTAACAAACTCCTAGTGCTTAATGAGGATAAGCAGCCCCACAAAGGAAAGGAAACCATGCCTACAGCTCAATGTTCACTGTGTACCAATGACATTTGTTTTTCACGTGAACAATTTGGTGTTTATGAGACACCTTTTACAGTACTAGCAAATGATGCTGTTGTGTCAAAACACTGAGTGCTGTCAGTATCAAAAGTTGTCTAGTGCGTATGATTGTTGGATATTGCTGTAGTTATTTGATATCCATTTAAAAAATATCAGAAAAAACGGGTGAGAATGTAATTGTTAATACAGCTTTTCATCTTTTAGACTTGAGGAAAACTTCTATGTAGGAATAAACATTTGTGTTTACCTAAAAATACCGATTGTAATGAAAAGGTTTGTTTGGTCTCTTATCTCTGTCCCTATACTATTTTGGAACATTGTTTTTGTTTATTTGGAGAGTTCTTTCATGCCTAAAATGACTTTATCCGGGGGCATCGAAGGGAATTGGGGTGTCTGTGTGCATCTATCAGCAGCTGGCAGCTGCGGCCCCTTCCAGTTGTCTCTGGGAAGTTTGCAGTGTACTTATTTACAAGGTCACTGACTCTGCTGGGAATAAAGTAAAGTAAGTAAAATCTTTTTTTTTTTTTTAAATGATTAATTCAGAATTGCAGAAAAGCATCAGCTCTGGAGGTTTAGCTTATCTTTATTTCTACATTTCTGTGATGTCAATGTATGACCTTCTAGTTGAATTATTCTGTGATTCACTTAAAAATATTTTGATTCCCCCCAAAAAACTACCTTTTTTGTAAATGAGTCTCTTTAGTTTCAGTTGCACTTCCCAGCTTTACTATTATTCATTGTATATGCAAGGTGATTAGATAAGCCAGTTAACAGATGTTTTTATTTTATATATTTTTTACAGCAGCACGACAAAGTAGTCTTCATACTAGTAATACCTATAATATAACGTTCTGTTTTTGAGAAAATTACTTTATAACTGAGAGTTTGAATTTAGGAAAAATGAAAAGAGTATGAATGCATTTCCAATAATTTTCTGTTCATACACATTTGGAGACTGACTAATTTAACAAATGCATCACAAGCTACAATTACTAGTTAAAATATTTTACACTTTTCATTCTTTATCCTTCAGACAAGGTACATTACTGTGTAGCCATTAAGTTATGGACCTAATAAATTCTACTTATGGTAAAATATTCTGGCTATACACAATCTTGTGTATCCTCAAACATGCCAATATGCCTCAATCATGGAATACCCACAATTCAAGGGTATTTATCATATAGATTCTGATTTCTCCGCAAGCCAACAAATACCATTTCTCTTAGCCCCCCTACTTTCCCAAATTGTATTCAGCTGACTTCTTGGTCTCAGTACACCTGCGCTGTATTTACATGTCCAGGCATGTTTGGTCTGCCTAGTTTCTAGATTTGAAACAGGTGTTAATAAGCAAGACACCATTGACTGCAAATTGCATTCACTAATCCCCCTGTAGGAACACTTCAAAAGACCTAGATCTTTACAACGGGGCCGACATTTTTTTATTTTTTATTTTTTTTAAATGTATAGAGCGCAACATACCACAAGTGGTTTCAGAACGCTGTACATAAAAAAAAAATAATAATAAAACAAAACACAGCACACAGTATAAAGTATCAGTGTCAAAGCATTAAAACAATACATTCTCCCAAATGAATTTGCATAACTTGTGAACATTCTACTCAGACATTGAAAAACAACAAACAAAAAATGATCGTCCTTTTATTTTTGAAGCTGGAAGATCCTTGAGTGTTATTTGTAAGGCAAGTCAAATCCCTGGAAGGCTTGCCTACAAAACCATTTTTATTGAAATGATTTGATAGTTAATCAATACATTAAGTTATTTCCGTTCAAGGTACAGCCACTCTTTTTATTTTCAAAAAGAAACCTCAATCAGCTGACCGCCCCACCATCAATTCAAATGCACTTTCCAGCTGAACTCTGCATGGGGAATTATAGCACTTTTGTGGCAAGGCACTATAGTCCCACATTTTCTTGTTGTTGCTTATGATGGTCCTGTCCATCTTAAGGTAGTTGTCTTGATGAATTACAATGATAATGTATTTTATAAGTAACATCCTCAACCGTAGACAATAAGAGTGATACAGTAAATGTTTTAGTATATGACATTGTATTATATACATAAGATGAGCAATACATTGGTGTTCTAGTTTTCTCTCTAGTAAACTGCAGGGTTATTCAGACCCCCCACAGGGTGGAGTTGGAACTAGAAAGTAACTCTATCTATCTTTAGCAAAGAAATCATGAGGTTATTTAATAGGTGCAGAAGAACATTAAGGACAGGGCTGCTCTGTCATGTGTACCTACAGAGACATCTCAAAGTGAAGAAAATTCATTGGAAATGAACAGTTAATATGCAGGGAAAGAAAAGTTTGTTTTAAAACTGTACTTCTAAGTTGAGATCCAAAATCCATGCGGAAAGGAAACCCAGTTGCCACTTACCATATACCATGACAAGCCATTTCAAAATCAAACTGAAAAACACACAATTACAGTTTAACAAGTGGCACTGTGTGTTTGTAATTACCGGTAGACGTTAAAAGTGGAATATAAATGTGCCATCAAAACCACTCTCACATTTATATTACCAAAACTCTGAATTACTAGTCATTTGGCTTTATATATCCCCATCTCTCAACTCTGTTTTGAGTCTATATCAAACCTGGCTGGAAAGAAAGCCAAGTTAAACACTTACATGGTTTTCTGATAAGGCCCCCACACCCACACTCACACACCCCATACACCTCCACTGCATTAATGATAAAGTAGAGATCATTCATAACCTAAAGGTGACTCAGAGGTTGGCAACTTCATAAGAAATTTAGGGGAGGAATCTGCATTGTATTTTTCATAAAGTTTGTCTGCTTTCTAGCAGCTAACACAGCCACCCTGTAAAATGTGAGTGAATGTATGCCCTTTCACATGACCAACGGAGCACTTACCAGCAAACAACAGAATCAAGACGGTAATCCCAACACACAGAGGTCAGCGCCATTAGGATCTGAGCGGTATTATAATGACTAGCCCCATGTTTCTTAATCCCAGACAGAGGATTGCAAGTTTTCTGCCGATGCAGACAGCGCTCAAGGGCTCTCCTCTGACAAGGCAAGGTGTTGCCAACTAAATCCAACACCTGTGTCTAGCTCTTGTTTACCATTCACTAAAGAGGCCTGCAACACTGCTGCCACACTGACATCATGTGTTGTTTTAGTCTCAGCAGAGAGTAATCCTCAGTTCTTTGTCTCCTAATGCAGCCAGTGCTGAGGGGCTTTTCTGCACACACGCATTACTTTCCAAATGACACCACTGCCACACAAACCTGTCACAGCTTTAGCACATGACGAGTGACGTTTTACAGTAGCTTGGGGGGGGGAATATAATATACAGCAGTTGCACAGAAAGAAAAAAAAAATAGGATACCTGTGGTGATATTATCAATATGCTGTAGTGCCACAAAGAGCAGTGAGGACAACATTGATTCATCATGACAATACTGCAATGTGCTTACATTATTGTGGAGTTATAAATGATTACAGCCTAAAATACCTTGAGAAAAGTACAAAAGTACAGGTGGAATTTGTGGCTAACGTTTGAGACTGCTCCTAATTAAAGTCTGTCATATGTGCTCCTCATGACCAAAACTGACTTGCAACAGGCTTTTCCTATATTACAGAACACATTTAAATAAAGATAATTAAACAACTTAACCAGTCAGCTATTTTACACAAACATAATGATCACAGGTGTTTCTGTTTCTTTGTCCAACCAGTCAGTATTCATTGAGACTGGATCAATCATTTTATATTTGGCAAAAATATAACATCCTCAGAGATTTTTTTTTTTTTTAATTTATTGAAATTAGTTCTTTGACAACTTTGTAAATCACCCCACTGGCAAGACTTGCAGGCTCCAATTGTGGTGTCTGATGCTTATTGTAATGTAGCGGCAAACATCCTTTTGTTTTCAGGAGGTCTAACATTACCCCTGGTGTTTACATTTTAACAGCTTTATTAGTTTTTAATAGATTGTTGACCTCCTTTGGATTATTGCAATACCCGATGGATCAAAACAATTAGACACAATCTGTGCTCTCTAAATGCGATTCAAAACAGAGCAGCTAGGCTAATATTGAAATGCAATTATTGAGCACTATTACTGCAATATGTTTCAAAGTTTCACACTGGCTCCTTATTGTTGATTGATAACTTACATTTTGTCTTGCTTTGTTACAGCTCTTTACAAATGTATCCAGACAATGCACTGAATATCTAAGGTGTTATACACGGTTGTTCAATTCGCTTGATCAGTTTATGTATCTCTGGTTTCACTTTCGTTTGAACTGTTTAACAGCATCAGTTGTTTAACTTAAAGGCCTATATTTTCCACTATGTACAAACTGCAGGCATATTGCCTCTCCAAAGTTAATGTGTGATGTAGGCACATTTATCCACATTATAAAAAATCAGGCCCATAGACATTTATGCTAAGATGATGTTGCTTCTGAGGTCCTCCCAGTGGCATGGCCCACTGTTTGGGAACCAGTGTCATAGAGTAATACTGTATGATGCAAGGTACCTGCCCTAGTCTAATATCACTAAGGCAGTTCTATTGCTCGAGGGCTACAAAACTAAATTAAGACTTAGTAAAAGCAACTGGCAATATAAAACTCAAAAGAAAAAGCTTAGTAACAAGTAGGAGCCTTTAAAAGTGGACTTTTGCACCAGCTTAAAAGTAGGTCCTGTAATGCTTTCATATAAAATGTAGTTTCCTGTCCCAGTTCACTTCCTGTGCTGCAATTACTAGTATCCCACGTGCAGCTCAGGAAGTGACAGGTGTGGCCAATACCTGCCAACCACAGAAAGTAAACATGACAATAGTCAAATGTAAAGTGCTGTGGTCAAAAGAAGGTCATATGGCCGTCTATAAATTAATATTGCCTGAAAAACTGGTCTATATTGCACATATCGGACAATATTGAACATGATTACATCATCAAACATGTTCTCAGCAGGCTCCCTCACACAGAAAACACCCGCTGTACTCTCCTGCTTCATCTGTGCCAATATAGTTACTTCTACCGGTTCATTTAAAAAAAAAAAAAATACAACATATCTTCATCAATTAAAAGCAAAAAAAGACACAATGTTTCCTTCCCTCCAAATCACGCCTGAGCACCTCCCACTGAAGTAAATAACATGACAACAAAACATTGAATAAACTGAAACCTTTCCAATACTTACAACCGTTTTGCTTCCTACCACCATTTTCAATATTTATTTCCCTCCCAACACGACCTGACTGCAATTTTTGCTTCCTGCCCATCTCGGCTTCCGGCAATTAACTTTTGTTTTGTTTTTTTTTCTTAGTCACGGATTGTGAAAGGTTTCATAAAGCAAATATCAACTGCCACTTTCTCCATATATATATCAGAAAATGATTACCCCTCAGGAAGGCAATACTGACTTCAAGGGACAATATTGCCCCTAGCCTTTGGTTTCAGGCAATATAATCCCCATCAGTCATATATATATATCAACTTGTATCAATGTGTCATATATATATATATATACATACAGGTTGATTCATAATTCATGTAACATTTTCACACTTGTTTGCTACTTTTATGTTGACGCTATTGAACAATCCTCTGGGCAAACAGTGCGTCACTGAGTATCTGGTATAGACATTTTTCCTTTGCGTATCATCCTGCGAATTATGAATCATCCTGTATGTGTGTGTGTGTATATATATATATATATATATATATATATATATATATATATATATATATATATATATATATAAATGTAATTTTTTTTTTTTTTTAAGCCTCTGCAATATCCCTTTTAACTGCAAAAAATGCCCTGGTTTTAATTTGAATATCTTACTGTACATATGACATACACAACTGCAGTATTGGAAAGCATAAACTTATGTGAGAAAGCAATAAGAAGAATGAAAACTTTCGCGATTAAGAATGACACATACAGTAGTCTTTAAAATTGCAAGCCCACTATAGTTTATTAAAATCTAAATTGTATCTGTTTATTTGAGAAACTGAGTAATTACAATGTCATTGATTCTTTTTGTTTCCATGTTCTTTGCTACTGTTGACTGGTGTGGTGCTATTTTGTGCAGATATGTTTAATGATCACAATCTATTTTATAGTTCTCACTGGACCGGATAAACTCAATAAATATTTGCTATAAGGAAATTTACCATCTGACTTCAGCAAGCCATAAAGCAGCCCTCTATGTGTTTTGAGATTAGCATGTAATTAAAATTGTAAATCAATATTTATTAAGTGCTACTGCAAAATCAATAAAAAATGTAGCAAAGTTTCATGAAAACCAACAGCCGATGAAATTTACACGGCTGTCTTTCTCCCTTTCTCTGATTCACATTCCGGTAATTTTTATATTGACTTTGACATTATTTTGTATTGAAGGAAATAAGACTGAAGACATTGTATTTTTCACATTACTGTAGTTTAATAACAATTACAGTCAAATATGAAACTGTGAAGTTGTGCAAAAGAATAGTTATAGTATTTGGTGAACACATTTCTTATTTTTTAGGTTGTCTGTGTAACAGTTTATTTTACTGTACATCTGTTTACAATCTAATCATGAAACGAATAAATCACATCAGTACTGGGTCACACATTACAAAATATTGTGTAATTAACAGACAGAACTACAAGCGTGACCAAAACATTGCTGCATTAAGTCATTGTTGCAGGTGGATAAATGTTGTTTTGTTTTTAACGCTGCTGTTGCTAAATCAGCCTTTCTGAAAACTTCCCACCTGACCTCCTCTGATTTCAACCATTGATAGCGGCATGTAGGCACATTACCCATTTTTAACTTCAGACAGTTTATTGATTTCAAAGGTTTTTATGGCCAGATAAAGGGTTGTACGTTTTGACACATTTTAGTCAACTCAAATTCCAAGCAAATATTACCATGTTTCCAGTAAAGTCAATCTGCTGTATAAAAATGTCATTCATCAGAAATTAGCTGCTCAATGTTAAAACATAAATAAATAAATAAATAAATAAATAAATAAATAAATAAATAAATAACACCAACAAATGTTTGCATTTTCATCCTGAAATTGCTCCATAACTACAAAAGCTGTCACTTTGATATTTTGGCCTGTTTATTGTCTACTTCAACATGTTCTTACAGGTGTATTGGCAAGTTTACACGGATGATACATTTTTAGGTGTGGACCATGTTTGCTTTGGCATGGAATCACTCTCTTTCATGTTACTTATATTGGCAAAAGATATATTCTCATGAGCCTAGGTGGACACACCAGGTAACCTGCGCAATGTTGGCACAGTGCATAGTAACAAGACACAGAAAAAATGCATAAATGTATATGCATCTTTGAAATAGTTAAGGAATGCAGTTTCCAAAATGCCAGATGTGGATTTTTATTTTGGGGTACCAGTATTTCTCTTATCAATTAAATACCACACAATGGAACTTGTCAATAGAATGCAAAATAAAATGATTTTATATAGATATTAGTTTTGATTAGTCTATGTCCGTCTAATGTAAGGTCTGAATTAATTTAGACAGGGCTTGAAACATTCACCAAAGGGACAGGATTTGTTACAGCTTAAAACAGGCTGCTTATTCAACATGGCAACATTCACTTGTATTGAAAAACTAAACAAAAGGGGTTTACTGGTTTGCAATAGGAGGTTATTGTATTTAAACACCATAAAACAAGTTGGAATGCATTACATGTAATTATATGTAAATGTAAAACAAAGTCATGTAGACAAATGTTATGTCTTGTGCCTTCAGTGTAATTAACAACTGTATTTTTGTATCAGTTAGGAAGGGGTAGTATAGATATATAGATAGATCAACTTACTGATTGTGCTAAATTCACAAAGAAGCCAACTAGTAAAACTACCATTCAGAAATTGTGGGATTAAACTACATAAGTGCTAAAACAGACCTCCCTTATTAGTAACAATAGAGAATGCACGAAATAAACAGTTCAAGTAGCAACGCAAATGAATAAAGTATTGAATGAATGTAGGGGATAATTTCGCTTGAGTGTAAGATAAACATTTAGATAATGGAGATGTTCAGTAGCTGTAAACTAAACTGCATGGATGTGTCTAAAGTGTGGCTATATTATTCTGTGGCCTGAAAGAATGGTTTATAAACTAAGCACAGAATAATCGTAATTGGTATTCATCATTTTAGGGAGTCTAAAGTAAAATGTTACCCAAGCAGAAAGTGGTTAAAATGAAACCTTGTGGTTTGGTTATTGGGCAATGCATTTTTTTAGTAGCTACATACATCATATTTACCAATAATGTTTGCAATACATTTGTCTTGCAATACATCGCTAATTTCCTGTTTAATTT
Organism: Acipenser ruthenus; assembly: GCF_902713425.1. NCBI lineage: Eukaryota > Metazoa > Chordata > Actinopteri > Acipenseriformes > Acipenseridae > Acipenser > Acipenser ruthenus. The sequence continues at coordinate 23,769,598 of NC_081207.1, forward strand.
TTATTTTCAAACAAAGTGGTCATTACATAATTTACAATACCTGCATCTATGTAATGTGATTTTTTTTTGGACTATGTATTCATGTATTCCTGAAGCGCTGGGAGAAAAGGGGATTGAATGTGGGGGGGGGGGGGATCAATACTGTTTTTCTTAAATACATCATTGCTTTGTAAGGAATCTTTTTTCAAATGCTCAGTTTCTAAATGACAATGCTTAATATATCCGTTAATATGATAATAAAAAAAGTCACACATGGAATTTTTTTTTTTTAAACTAAATAGTGGTTAGTTATGTGACTCATTGTATGAATGACTAAGCAGAACATGCTACTTTGCAAGTTTGCAATGTCAGGTTATTATTTGTAAATTTAATTTTACATTTTTTCTCTTCCAATTTCGAAATGCTGCGTCCAGCCGCACCTATGATCACATGAAGGTGAAGCCAGCTGTCCTTGAGGTGCTTTGTAAATGGAGGGCTCAGAATAACCTGGATCGCGTTACAATTCATGATGCAAAAAAAAATGCATTCAAAGCTCTTCAGATAACATTTTGAATAGCTCTGTCTGTGATGTCAACGACTACTCACATTTCTCTTTTATAACAAACCAAGACCTACAAAACTCTTCCATAGGTAACATGGAGAAGCCCCTGCAACCTTTACCTTGTCCTGTTTACATTTCTACACTATCAGCTTTATAATTTTGGACAATATGAATAGTTTTGCAAGTAAACCCCCTTCCCCATGTCCTGCAAACTGCATCAGTTTCCAATGCAGCCAATGGCCACCCTCCCCTATGGCCTCATCAAGAATAGTCTGTTTCGAAACCGCCCCAAACCACTGTAACTAATGTGTACAGCAAACAGCCACACACAAATGGTTGTGGTAGATTAGAGGCTTGTTTCAGATTGATGGAACTTTGTTGTTGTTAGGTTTACATCTTCCATGGTTTCCTAACATGTTATGCCCGGCTGTTTTTGGGTTTCATGGATAGCTCTGGTTGTAATATTGCTGGAAAGGATTTGTTTTTAGTTCTGTATAAAAAGACTCAGATAGTTCACCAGGTCTCACCATAAAAAAGCACATTTATGAGCTTCAAACAAAATTATTAATATTGACAAGAAAAAACTGCAAAACTGCCCAACCGATGTGTCAAAGCTTTTTCTTAGCTTTTTTTTTTTTTTTTTTTTGCTGATGTTTCTGCCTGTATCATTAATTTTATAAAGCTCATAAAGCCTCTTGATTTGACAGGGAAAAACTCGAAATAAGCTTTTTTTTATTTTCTTACAAAAAATCGTGAGACACATTATATCCCCAGTCAAAGCAAGAAGTTACAGTAGCTCTCCAAATGCATGTTTTCAACCAGCGCAGATAAATGTTGCCCTTAACAATACAAGCCCACTAGAATAACAATTATAATTTCCATTACACTGTATAGAAATAGTACATGCAATATTTTAAAGATTGATACAAATAAAATAAGAAATTTGTTTTATTGATTTATGTTAACACTACAAAGAAACAATACTGTACATTATATATATATAATTTCTGAAAAATATATGAATTGATTTTAAATTATATTGTATTGCTTTTTTAATATGGGGAAATCTGTTTTTCTTTTGCATATATTGCTTGCTATTCTTTCTCTGCTCACAAGCCATATATTTGGTTGTTTGTTCTTTTTAAATACTATGTTATATATGTATTGTGATTGATCAGCTATCATTACTAGCTGATGCAACGTTCACGGTTGTGCTGCTACATTTCAAACTTGACAGTCACTGTAGGGCAGGGGCCGTCCCAAACTCATGTACGGATGTGAAACTTCCACCATGCAAATGATCGTGGTTATAATCTAGCACAGAGTAGGGTCATAACTGTGACTGTCTTGAGATAATTATAGTACAAAAATAAACTTAAGTATACATTATTTCTTGTGGAAGTTTCCATAGAAAAAAAAACAAAAAACAATTAAGCAATAAATAACATCCTCAAATTTTGTTTCACAAGTTTTCACCTCTTGACTAGTTAATGCAGTGTTCAGAATAGTGAGCTCGTCCGGAACTTGAATTGCAAAATGACTTGCTTACACATATACTCTTTATTTACAACCGGTCAAACTTTCAATTCCTTCTTTGACATTCCCTGTATTTTCTATGGTTTTATATCAATTGACAGCATCTCGGTGTTTTGTTCTTTTTCCTGTAAACTGGCATATGATTGGGCTTCTGATTTTTGGTTTTAACCGATAAAAAACGATAAAACACCTCTGTTAACAAATAAAAAAATAAAATTAAATCGGTATATATCCAATAAACACTGGAAAAACACTGGAAATGGTTACTCAATTCACATTGATTTGACCCTTTCCTTGAGAAAATAAAATAACCTTTAAAAAATTTGTTGGGGAATGTCCCTCCTTCCTGACTCGCATTAATTCGTTCTGAATACTTAAACCCACCCCAACTACTGAGTGGCAGCAAATTCCTATATTTCTATTGGAGGATTGTAACACACTTGCGAGATTTACAATGAGATGTTCTTGCACACAAGATTTAAAGCTATATTACAGTACTAAAGGTAGTATTTACACGCTCATGAAATTTAAAACAGAATTGCAAATTGTGGTGAAATGTAAAAAAAATGCCTAAACACACAAAAACCCTTGAAGAATATGCCTGTGGCCATAAAGATTTTGTTGTGGAAGACAGCAAAAGAAAGAAGGTACAATGAAGTGTGTAAGTACTGTTGAGTTACTATACATATTTTGACAGAAAAAAATGAAAGTAACCAAAACCAACTTATAGACAAGCAGTCTTGCATTATAAAATAAATGCACCATCACTTATTACAATGTAACAAATATAGTTAATTGCCCATGTTGCATTTGAATAAAGTAAATATCAATTTATTAATTTCCATAGTTCAATATACAGATAAACATATTGTTCATGTATATGAAAGGAAGAAAATATAGATTTCATAAGTAAGCAGTGGCATAAAAACAAATGACTTGCACTGGCCACTGATTTCCTGTTTTGGCTAATGACTTGCTTGTGGTCTCTTCTTTAGCCATAAACAACACAGTTTACATCATAGAAAATCTCCACACCACATCTTCAGGACTACATTGAGCATGCCAGCCCTGTTTTTAATTAACTGACCCAAGCACCTTGTTATTACGGTATATTGTGCAAAATGTCTAACACTTAAGTGCAGCTTCATGTATAACAAGTATACCTCAGCTGTACATTTGCCTAGATGCTGTATACCTCGGAAAGTGAAAGCCTCCTCCATTTACCACACACATTAAATGTGGTAAGAATGTATACATGAAAAACCTTTTCCATTTTTTTCTATATCAACACAACTTATTAAAAGCCCTCGCAGCATGTGGCACTTGGATAACGTAACCGTCGAATCTCACTTTTCCAAAACCGTTGCGCTGCCTTGTTGATGATAATATTCAGTACCCGGTAGTTAAAACAGCAAAGAGAACATCAAAAACACACTGATAAGCAGCCGCACCATCCTGCACGAAGTAATTTACAGTAATCGTACTGGGGGACAAAAATAACATTGCCTCGAAAATTGCTAAGCTTCTATCACAACAACCACTAGCATGCAGAAAATATATAACCTCAGATAAACCACACTGTGATTTACAAAATGTAACTACTCTGCACTTGACGTTTTGATTTACATTTTTTCCCTACATTTAAATCAAAAGCTATAACTTTTAAGAGTCACATCCCATTTGAAAACCAATAAATAAAGAAGTACCGTAAAAGCACAGCCTCGTAGTGCAGGTGTTTTAGTTTCATATACTGTGATTTTAACTCAGCTTTTGCATGAGTGGTTGTATCACTATAAAAAGCTGTTATTGCTTCAAACAAGACATAAACAAACAAAGCCTCAGCATTGAATGGTTTACCTGCAAAGTTAAATGCTGCCAAGCAACTGCAATCAGAACATCAAAACACACTCAATTTAGAGCTGTGTGTATTATAAATCCCTTGGTTCTAGCTCATGAAGAAATTCCATAAACATTAAATGTCATTTTTGTCAATTTTGTTATAGAAATCAAGCATTTTCAATATTTCAATATAATGATATCTGGTACTATAGTAGGTTAAAGACAGCTCTGTTAGTTAATTTCACCTGAAAACTGTCCCAATACATTCTTGAAATATAACAAGTTTACTGCACTGTGTTTGCTTTTCTTTCTAAACAGCTGAAGGAGGGCTTGAAATGTTTTTTTTATTCATGTAAACCCTTTGTGTACATCCAAAAACATCTTACACTGTATTTGATTTTACCGTAATATCATTACAACAAAGGCACTAACTTCAGATGAATGGGTGTTAGGAACTTAACAGCAGCTCAGTTGTATGAGGTAACTGGTTCAAATGCTTTGCCATTGACGGTGTTCTGCTTTTAAAGAACTGGCAAAAGACTGATTCAGATAATCAGCAAGGGAACTGACCTGCAGTGCATTGGCTGTTATTCCTAGAGGCAGCTTCACTTTTACAACAAAGACAGGGGACCAGGACTGTGCTAGCAGATATGAAACTAAATTCAGAAACTATTTCTGTGCAATTATATGCACTGCAATCCTGTCTATCAGTGCAGTATTCTAATGGTTTATGAGTACAGCCCCATTTTGTAATAAATATGTTTAGTTTTGCCATTGTTATTTGCTAAAACTCTGTTAAGAAATACAAGGCCTGCAATATCACCTATCACCTAATACATTTTGGATTATTTATATTCCATTGCATATATTAAATTAATAATAATATAGACTAAAGCCCCTTCACACTGGCATGCTCTGAACCTACCCAAGTCAGGACCCGCTATCATGCGGGTTGGCTACGCGATTTCATGCTGCTTTTTGATAAAGCAGGGTCGACCTGGGTGACAGAAGCAAGTACACAATGCACGTATCAATGCCCCGGAAGCAGCTTTTTACGGACGCTTACATCCAAGCTTCTCTGGATTGAACCGTCGGCCCAGATGTTGATTAGAGCAAATGTTTCTTCATCCCTGCTGCAATCTGGCTCATGGTGTGTCTCAATCAACACAAATATGGCTAAACAGAATAAACAGAAATGTTCCTTGCAGAAGTGAAACCTTCACGCAGATGTGGCTGTTTGTTATTTTGTCGGCTTACGAACGGCCGTCAAGCATTTTGTCTCACTTAACCTTGATACGACCCAGTTACGTGTCTTCACACTACGTGGGCTTGTGACCTGGGTAGCCAGAACCTGGGTAGGAGTGCCAATGTGAAAGAGGCTTTAGTGTAAGTGCAGAAAGGACCCCTATTTAACAAACAATATCTCTTTCAATCTGTATTGCTATCAGTTGTATACACAGCACCACACCATCTGGGCATGCTGTAGAAGTGTGTGAAGATAAGTGTTTATAAATGGGGGCTATGACAGATGTTCCTTATAAATACTAAGTTGTTGTCTAAGTTAGCAATAACCCAGTGCAGGCTGATACTGGCTTGTTTTATATCGGTGGTATTGAGTCTGGAGCACTGCAGAACAAGAGTTAGCTGTTGAAATAGTCCAGGTGATCAGAATGAACCCATCACTTTTCTAAGGTTGATTCCACAGTTTTGAAGCTTTAGTAGTCCTTCTTCGTTATAAAGTTCCACATAAAATGAACCTTGGGGTAGTCCATTACAACTTCCTAATACAGGGGCGAGGGGACTGCTGAGAGGCTGTTATGCACATCTTTCTTTTTCTATAATTAAATATATATGGTTGGTCCAAGTCACACCTTTATGTGTGGGTTCATTCATGTTGATGTGCAACTCTACTGAGACTAGAATGTATCATGTTTTATAAGGGAAAGAACAGAGAGTTAGAAGGTTTGTGAACATCTTTTTTTTTTTTTTTTTTTTTTTTTAAGTACCTGTAATGTATTTATTTATTTTATGATGGGTTGGGTTTTTAAAATCAAGCTCTTTAATTTGTCTCAGTATTGTGAAAAGTTGCTGTTTATATTTTTAAACCAAAAATCTGTGGTTGTCAAATTAAGGAAACTACATTAGCCTTACCTTCCTTAATTCTGGGGTATTTCCAGTGCATTTTTGGGAAGTCTACTTCCATTTGGTGGAGTCTTATTATATTTACTGCAATACTAACAGGTTTAACACGTGTAATAATTGCTCAGTTAAATTCTATATTGAGAACAGGTCAAAAATATTGTGTGGTGGAGATTAAGTATCTACAGTGCATCTGAAGATGTACAGAAAGGCTACAAGCAGTAAACTATATGCTACAAAGTTATTACGCTTTAACATTTAGACAAGGTAAGCCTTGTCTTTTACAGTATGGTACGGTAAGACAGCTCAGGGTGTTTATTTTGTGTACTACCACAGTGTGTAAGCCGGTTTGTTCCACAATTGCATAAGTGTGTATATGTTTCTGTTCAAAACAACATTACAACTGAATTATTTAAAATAACAACATGTTTATTATGGCTATGCCCTATTTTGCTTGCAACAATAACTATGCCTCTTGCGTTTTAATATCAGTAGGTCAATTGATGAGCTGTTTTCGAGGGTGAGATATTGTTATCTAAGATGCTGATGTATATATTCAGTATTCTGTGTGTAAAACTGTGTTATATGATCTTGTATGACACCAACTACCAGTACATATTAAATATCATACATATTGCACTTCAGAAGTGGTCATCAGTTTAATGAATATACGTATTATGAATGCGTATGTCACACTTCCACAACATGCAAGGCATGTATACACCTGTGAGTATTTTGGATTGTGATTTAGCACAACATAAACATGAGATGGAGTTATTGCATTTCAGTCTCGCTGTACATTACAGACTGAGCTACACTGTTGCAATGACACCAGAACTTCTGTTTTAGTACAATACGTATGTAATATGAAGGGCTGTCTCGCATTTTCTTATATATCAGTCCCGTCATCCTGTATGTATCATTTGTGACACCCTTTAATGTATTTGCTAGCTTATTTTCTTCATTCTAAGTTCTATTAATAACATTGTATTTACACATGAACAATCACTTGCTTTCCTACTAAATTATTTTTTTCTTACCAATCTTTTCAACACATATTCATATTGTCTGTCCCTGTTAACAATGCATGTTAAATTGTAATTAATATGTAGTAACGAATGGAACTTAAGATGAGGTGCTGCACTGATTTTAAATATAGTTCGAGGGCAATATGCCTTTTAGATACAGTATGTGCATGATAATAAGTCATCAATGGCATCTTGAAATTGCATTTTAAAAAGAGAGTACTTTGGTATTTTAGAAGCCAAGTCTGGCTAGCCCATATCTCTTCAGACCACTGACCTCTCCCAACTGGAAGCCAATATGACCTTCGCCCTGAGTTATTCTATTCCTTCTACGGTCTGTTTTTTTTTTTTTTTTTTAAGAAGACGAGAGAGAAAAGGCTCTTGTCTGTCACAGCTTTCAAACACAAAGAGAAATGAGCACTTCGGCTGAAGTACAATCATTCGCCTCTGCCAGGAGATTCATCACAGAAGAGCAAAGGCAGAGAGAGAGAGAGAGAGAGAAAAGGATTTGTATAACCTGCCGGTGAGTGTCTCAGCCAGTCGTAGATGGCCCGCTCAGTAATGAAACATTCATAATCTGTCTAAGCACGCTTGGCTGCATGCGCTGACGGGTTGTTATACCATCGGGGGTGGCTCCAAGGTCAAAGATACCTTGGTATTAGTGAGAATTGAGGTGTCCGTGTACGACACAGCTGCTCAGAGGTACCGCCGTGTGAGACAGGTGCAGGTCAAGAGGGAAATGTATAACATGCTTTTTTTTGTGTGTGTTTGTAAAACTGCGGCTGCTGCAGTTGGTTGACTACAGATACGATGCTCCTTTAGGTTGAAGAGAAGGAACATATGGTATTTCACAGGACAACAAGTTTAGCATCTTAGCAGTTAGTACACTCCGGGCTAAAACATTATCCATTGATAATCTGAAAATACTGAATCTGTTATCAATATACAAGGAAGATGTGTGTTATTAAATTAAGACATCACTTTAAGCACAATGAATATTGGGTAATATTTGTTTGATATAGGTCTGCCAATACCTTAGGACTAGCAGCTATCAATATTTATTCAAAGTATTAAATGCCCAAACTTGACAATACATAAAATGACTACCTTCTATCTACTACCTTAACCACAAAGTATTCTGAAGTTGTGACCATCTAAACATAAACAGCTGAAAGAGGACCTGCATCTTCTAGGAAAGACAACCAAAGGGCTATTTCCCACAGCTGCCATACAAGATTGCATTTGTTAGTAAAAACATATATTTTTGTCAGGTTAGGAAATACAGCACTGATTAAATCCAAAATTTCATTTACGCTGTTTAAGCGTAGAAAAAAACAAAACATTTTTTGTACTCATAATTAAGCTTCACTTAGGGATTTGTATTTTTTGATGACTATTCAAGATCACAACTGTTGTAACCTTTTTTTCTAATCTGTTCTGTATTTTATTTTGTTCTTAGGTTGCATTTTTTTTTTAACTGTGCAGGTCACAATGACAGTCTTAATCTTTCTGTATCTGTTCTGTATCGCAATCAGTCTTCATGTAACATGTCATCCTATTAGTTGCGTGGTTAAAATAAGCGCATAGACGCTATGTTGGGTTTAAAAGCTCATTTTTATTGTGCTTTAAAGAGGATTTGCTGTATGAATCAATAGCCATCAGATAAATATATTTGTCATTCTCAGATAAAGGGCTACATTGAAGCCTCCTTGTTAAACATGCATTTTTTCTCTTGAAAACTGAATAGATTTGTTTTACAATTTTCTATTACTCCTCATGTGGACTTTAGTTCCACAATAAATTGGGGAAAATTATTTACATTTTATTTATATGTTTTTATATTTGTTCTGGCTATATATCCACACAATTTCAAATCTAATTTATAAAACTCCTTAAATGCCATTTTACAGTATCTGGAAAAATGCAAGACAGACACAGTTTATCTATTTGAATGCAAATACAAGTTTGTATGCAGTTCACTGACTGTATTCATACTCTATGACTAAAAAGTCCAGCAAGACTTAAACAAGCCCTAGACTTGTTCAACACATTGTATTACATTTTGGTTTGCTGTGTCAAAATTATAAAACAGACTTTAATGCATGTAAAGATAGATATGCTTTATGAATATTGTACAAAAATAACCACAGGTTTTAAGTGGGTTTGGTCAGTTACAAATTGTTACAGGTCCTTGTTATAACACTGGACCTATCAAGTTCCTATGCACTTGACAAAAGTTGGATGGCATGCTATGGTACTGTCATTCTCACAGAAAATAAGACTGACATTTAAAAAATAAACTTAAGTTATGACAGATACCATACTTTTAGATTCAATTAAAAACATGAATGACATGCCACTTTGTTCTTGTCTGTACTTCACTTTGTCTTTTTTCCCAGTTCTGAAAATTTATGAATTAGCCATACAGGAAAAAGATGCTTTCTAGGTCAGCTGGATGCTGCCAACTCTACAGTGCAAAGGTGATAGACAAGTCTCATCTTTTATATTCCTTCAAGTATCAAACTCCTCTAAATGAGTAACCACATATTCATACCTGCCAGCTTAAGAATTAGAACTAAACTATACAGCTATTGTGGCTCAATCAGAGCTCTAGAGATTCTCACGAAGGAGCCAGTTATTGGAACAGTCACCTCAATAGCTTCAATTTTTTTTATTCTTAGCATAAAGTATTAGACAAAGAATGTCACATATTTAAAATCTGAATGTCTTGCTTCCAGTGTCTGACTGGCACCATCTGGAGTAAAGAGAGTATTGGAATGGATTGTCACTCATTTCTCTTGATAGCCTTCATACAAGCTTTTTCTTGCTTTCTTGAATGACAAGTAGTAAAAACATAACTATCTACCAATCTGCCAATGAGTGTTCTTCAAAGTCATTAACATACACAGCTATAGTACAATGCTTAGCTACGCAAACTTTTTTGTGTATATACTGTATGTATATATATATATATATATATATATATATATATATATATTTTAGCTCAAAGAGCCAGCTGCCCTATATATATATATATATAACATACACACATACAGGCCTACTGTATAGTCTTCATTTAAATTACCAAGAGACAAAAACATCTCCAAGTAATATAGACAAAAGCAAACCTGGATTCTGACCAAATATTTATGGTTTGGCAAAAGCCCAGTTCAAATACCCACATCATTTGTATTTTGATATGTATATGGCTTGAAGGAGGCATCCAACCTGACTTCTTTGACACTTCATGATGTTAATGTTTTGAGGATGAGTTCAGTGCTCATAAAAGGCAATCACTGGGAAAGCACTATACCAGGCTTTGCCAATGTGTCATACCTGTGGCCTTGAGTGCCAATCCTATTTAGGAGTAAGATGGTGCTTTAGTTCATAAATGTATTGAATGCTTGGCCTACTGTGAGTATCGTGCAAAACCATGCCAAAAAATTTGAATATTTTTGTGATTTGGGAAAATAGATTTCCCAGGTGACAAAGCTAGAGACGTGCATAGAATTAGGATTTGACACATCAACACTGAAATTGTCTTTTAGGAAAATAATGTTGCACAGCGTGTTAATTCATTAGACTCTCAGGCTGCTGGAGGTCAGGGTTCAAATCCAACTCAGGTCACGGATAAACTGAGCTTTGTCTGATACAAGACACCAGTCCACAACAAGCACTTTGGCTCAATTGGCACTCTGCTTGAAAGAGGCCAGGAACTAAATGGCAGGGAGTACTCAGTTCAGGATTGAGGTTGTGTATGTAGAGCTGTGAGGGGAGGCTTAAGGAAAAAACAATGCCAACTTTTTTTTTTTAAGAAGGTTGACAGGAGCCACAATGGAAAGTGTGAAGAGACTACCAGAACGATGATTAGATCAAAAAGACTGGCATTCAAATCACTAGCAACCCACTGAGACACCAAACCCATGCTTGCATTTTCCTAAAATGTATTTACCTGCAAAATAAATACCTGTGGTTTACTGTGCCAGAGTTCCTTGGTCTGGATGCAGGGACTGAACAGCAAACAGCTGTGCATCATTTGCTCTCAGTCCCCATTCAAAGGGGCAAGAGTATTGTCTCTTACAGGTGATTGAGTAGCTGGCCGTTTCAGTCTATCTGTCACTGCCTCGACTGTTTTACTGTGCACACAATGTGCTGATGGGCAACATCACTCAAGTGCAGTAAGCCCAACCACAAAAACAGAAGCATGTAGTGACAATATGTATCCATTCATTCATTCAGCAATAACCTATCCTTCAGAAGAACAAATGTTTATTTTTGGCATGGTATCAGAGTGATCATCTTCAATGTAATATATGTAGCTGGTAGGTTCAACAACAGGTAGTATCTAGTATGCTAGGATTTTTAGTTTCAGGGAATTAGTTGAATGGCTTCGTGAATAACATATTATTGGTTACTTTGGATTGTGTGCGTGTTTTCCTAAACTCAATTAAGATAAGGTTGATGAACATAGCTAATCCAAGGAATATATACAAATCATTCTTATTAACAGGTCAGAAAGCAAGTCTTCATTGACCATTTGGTCCTAAGTTTCTAGATCGTTTGGTCCCATGCTTCTTCAGTCAACGTAAGTCTTTATTGCCAAGAGTATGAAAGGAAGTATGAGATTAGACTGGTACTTTCAAGTCTTAGTCCAAGTCAGGTCTGGGCAATACAATGAATGTCCCTCCTCAAATAATTATATTACACATACAGTATATAGTAGGCCAGTCTGTAACTGTCTTTGGACTTGAATCACCAGGACTTGTATTTAATATAATACTACATCGTTTGACCCTTCTAGAACTCTAACCACGGAGCTACACTGTAATTTGTGGAAAGACGAAAACGGGAGGAATTTGAGGAATAATTGACCATCTCAGGGATAGGGTCAACTCGGCCAGTCAGCTGCATTCATCTGCCTGTTTCATGATGACTTATTATTTCCCTTCTATCTCCAGTGCAGGTTGATTTCAGCAGCTAACAGTCAGCAGATCTCCTCTTGGCATCATACCAAAAGAAAAAAAAAAAACGAACAGGAGCCAAAGAGGAAGTTTCTAACCGGCGTTGTTAACATTCACTAGAGTTTCTAATAACAATTAGTGCCGTTTGATAGGATCTGCCAAAAGGATTTCTCTGCCTTATAGTAATTCCTTTGGCGGAAAAATGAGATACAATCACTAAACAGAAAACAGTTTCCTAGAAGTCCTAGACAATGGAGTTCCTCCAAACTCCCTGTATACCATACTATATATATATTGGTGCAAACCAGACTAAACAAAATATAGGAATAATGTCTATTATGCTGAGTTTCAATGCAGGGTACAGTACACTTGTATGTGCTTCCTCAGTTCAAATGAATTTCTAAATACCTATTGTTTACAGCCGCATCTGTACCAGAAGCTCACTGTGGGATGTTTTGCAGGGCTTTTCTAAGTGATCCTTTCTACTTGGTTTTAAGCTATCAGAAGTGGCATTGTATCTTAAGCTGATAAAGGAGAAAGGAGAAAGGAGGGTACAGTATTTAAAGTAAGCACTTTTAAATGTTAGCCGTTTACTGTGGACTAATTCACAGTAAACGGCAAACCAGATATTTTTTTATATATATATATATTTCTGGAACCTGGGCTCTCAGACTTAAAAAAATGTCCCTTCGTTAAACTGCAGGAAGGCTGCAAGCAATACAGTTGAGATGGCTAAGCACTACCCAGCCCTAGACAAGCTGTTGCTAAACGTGAAATGCAAACGAGACAATCTGTTTGTCTATTTACTGGAACCGGGAACAGAAGCTGGCGGAGAAAGCTGCCATCCTGCACTGTCAGATGGGAGCTGCTCTCCAACAAACGGATGCCTAATGACTCGATTTATTCAAAAGCTCCGGAGTTCCTCCTAATGGTGTTTTCCATATGCACTTCAACACCCTGCTTCTTCTTTTTTTTTATCTCCAGAAGCCAAATGCCTCTTATTTTCTCTCCAGAGCGAGCATGTCATTTGCGCAGCTTATGTCCCGGCTCTCTGAAGGAATGCTGCCTCTTTCCGAGGCTACTTGAAACGATGTGAGTGCATATTGCTTAAGCATCTGATGCTCAACCACTCTTCATACCTGTCACCGAACCGCATCAGCACTCACAAAAACTCTAGTCATTAACCATGATAGATATGTTTTTGATAATAATGTGTTGTGCCCTACTAGGCAGATACATTGAAATATTATAAACTCTTTAGGGCATGGTGTTTGGAGGAGAGTTTGTATTTATACAAAGGGGACAGAATCTATTCTTGGTGAAAGGCACAGCTGCTTATAATATGTGCACATTCTCCTGGGGACCCCTGGTCCCTGGGTAAACAAGACCTCAAAATACAAGATGAGTTTCCACCTGACAACAAGGTTTCCTTGCAAGCACCTCATCCCTAGGGTCATTTTAAAATCTAGTTTAGATCATGCAACATGTCTAATTTACAGTATTTATTCCTGGCTAAGTTCACTCAGGTTTCATATATGTAACCAGATGACTTTCATGGGTCCAGTCTTTTGTTCCTATATGAATGAGACATGTGTTTTTATTACTAAGTCTTGCAAGTAGAACAGGTAATACTTCCAGGTTTGTGCTTCTCAACTGTGTACAACAAAACATTAAAAGTAAAAGCACAGACAATCACAGTCCAATCCACAAGTGATTTTTTTAATGATGAAATAAAGCACAGTTTGAATTGTGATGGGTCTTCAGGGTGAGGATTTATTTGTATGAATTAGAATCTAGGGCTCCAAAACTGAGCATGGAAACAAACCTGGGTACCCCTCACTCTTCGTCTAATACTCTATAATGATTCCTCTGACAAAATTCATTCACTTTTTGAGGCACAGTGCAACTACACATCAATAAAAAAATTAATTAAATAAAAACACGGTCTCCTTGTCTGTCTGAGTATATGAGAAAAGAGAAATAAGCTGATCACCATACTTTATGAACATGACGTGACGAGTTGACGTGACTTTTTTTTTCCAAATGAGGGGCACTGGCCTCATAAATGTGTAACAAAAATAAGGTACACAGCATCAGTGAAATATGAAATTACTTTTATACCCCGTTTCCACTAGCCACACTTGCGTATCCACTGCATTTCTCAGGTACAGCCAGCCTTGGAAGTATTTGCGCTATATCATAGGTCAAATGGCATTCTGTGACGCACAGCATGCTGGGATTCTGTGGCTTTTCAGAAAAAAAAAACTGATCGTTTGTGAACATTAAGGTTGAAAGAAGTCTTGTTGCTGTTTTCGTTTTCGTTATCCACACTATTGTCAGCCTTATAAATACTGATATTACAGCAACTGGCAGCGAAAACAAAGAAAAAGATGATGTCATGTACTTATATCGTCGTAAAGCTTGCATGGTAAGTATTTGTTTCTGTGTCAGTGGTCGTTAAAAATGAACTTTCTGACCAAATATTCAAATGTGTTTTAATTTCCTCCCCATCCCAAGGTAAGCAAACATTTTCTTTTCTTGGCTTGCTAGTGACTCGCATTGCTGCAGTGAAATCCAAAAACACACTGAAGTTGCGTATCATACTACGTAATGACACTTCCGCCTGGACCACTTGGGACTCATCGGGTATGAGATACCAAACTGTACCATCTCTAACCGGTTTGGTGGAAATGCCCTGGACTCAGACGGACCTGCTGAAGTGTACCTAAGCGTGGCTAGTGGAAATGAGGCATTAGTTGCTTTTTGTATAAGTGAAGCGTGGGTGCCAATGTAATTTCATTTTCCAACCCTTTTCATTCTAAAATTGTTGTATCACAAAAGAGCCATTTCCACAATATGCCAATGAAACGCCACTTAAATTGCAACAACGGAGATAAAGTTAGCAACATTACTATGTCTCTTGATTACATTACTAAAATGTAATCCTGTCTTTGTAGGAACATTATTACATTTTGATGATTCTCTCTCAAAAGTTAATTTTCATAAAGAGGCAAAATGTACTTAACCTTGTTAGCAAGCCATAAGTTAAATAGCACAGTACTGTAGTGTAAGGGTTTAGGACTACACTACCAGCTTGACTCAATATATCGCCATTTGGTGTCAGATACTGACTTTGTCTTGATATAGATTTTAGGCATACAGGCAGGACATCCTTAGTTGTTTACAGCTGCAAATTTATTGTGTAATTATTATATTTATGTTACAACCGGCATTTATACAAGGTAGTTATAAGACAGGTCTGTGTGCTGGGGTATGGATATGTTGCACCAATATTGTATAAACCCTACTTATCTCATTTTGACAATTGCTTTACATTTTTTAACACCAAAGTGAGTGTAAAACCTACTAATGTAAAAAATGTCAGAAATGTGTGAATGGTGCTTCCCTGTCTAACTATGATTTACTTATTTCGTTGTGTGATAATACAAAAACATAATACTAAATCTTTAAGACCAACTTCAATTTCCTTTGATTAAAAAGGAAGTCTTATCACTAACAGTCCCCTTTGAGTTTGAGTAACCAGGATGTTTACTAGCTTGCAAAATCTGCAGCTGAAGCACAAACAGATTGAGCACATGCTTTCTGAGGAAGTTCTCAGTCCAAACGTGCTGACTTCCATTCCCCAAATTCCCTCATACAACCATACGCCCCCACCCCCCAGTCACACAAATGTGCATCATTTTCTTGCTGATTCTTCAAAATAAACAGCCACCTGTATCCCTTGGCCATATGTACAGTATAAGACAAGTTCTGTGTTGGGCAGCTGCACATTGATTGGACACAGGAGAGCAAAAAAAAAAGGGTTGGAAAAAAAACAACAAGGAGGGCATGGGCAGCCAGGACAGCATTGGTTTCTGTAAATGATCTGCAATTTAATATGACCGTTCCAACTAAGCACCTACAAGCTCTCTTATTGTCCTCTCTCGCTGTCTTGCCCAAAATAACTGAAATTTATTTGCAAAATGAATGCTGGATGTGAAGTTTTATTTATATAACTGCGTGAGGAGATTCCATTTACACAAAAGTGTGTGCTATATGTATCCATTATTTATTTATTTTGAGCCTCCAGTCATGTAAAAAGCAGACTTGGAATGTCAAAGAAAACCAAATAGCAATTTTAGCAAATTATTTTTACCCGCAAATATTACACGTTTGCAGGAACAGGCTTTTCACAGCAAACTGTATGACTTAAAACCAGGATGGTTTGCCATTTCATTTTTAAGGCTTCCATGCTCTATAATCGAGTTATGTTGTGGAACTTTTTGTAAATCCATGTTTATATAACAGCAAGTGGAACACAGGTAAATCAGAAGGATTTCAGTGATGGGTCATTGCTGATGATAACATGGATTTAACCTGGTTGGGACACGTCGGTAGGAATGGCTAGTAAGTACTGTATACTTCTGGAAGGTTCCCTTTTGTTTGATTCCTGTTCTGTGTGATATTTTGTTAATCAGAGGCCCACTTTCCATATCTTAAGAAGGCTCTAGCATCTGGACTATGTAAATAAGCTGTGGTGAAATCTCTCAATAGGGAACAGTTTTATTTTTGCCGCTGTTACTGATCCCTTGAGACAAAATGGCTACGTTAAAGAATTCAACTATACAATGCAACAGTACTTTACAACACAACTTCCTGCAAATATGCCACATCCCTTTTCTAAGACTGCACTAAGACTTGTTAATGCAAGCAGGCAAGCTCAGCAAAACTATGTTGGATAGAGCTATTAATTGCTGGGCAACTGCATTCGACAGACAGGAAAGTATACAGGTGATGAAGTTAATTGCTACGATTATTTTTTTTTTATCCAATTCACGTTGAACTTATTAGCAAATGTGGAGATCTGTGTACTTTTATGAAACAACTTCTCAGCACTAAGTTTTAAATTACACTTATTGTGTAGACCACAAAATGTTGATACCTTGATTTTTGTTCAGGTTTATATTTTAAAGTAATACGTACAATTAAGAAAAAAACAAAAGTAGTCTAGCACAATTTGTTTAAAGTTGGGCACTGGTCATGATACTGATATGGTACCATGGTACCACAATGGATTACCATTATGTATTAGTTCCTACAATTGAAACTGTTGGTATGAAAATATAGAAACGTGTACAGAATCATAGCCACTGGAGATAATTTGTCAAGGGTAATGTTATTTTGTCCAACTACCAGCACATCCTTGTAAATAAGCTTGATGGAACTTTATTTCTTCCTAATTCTTCCCTTAAAGTATGCAAGTAATTAAAGTGCCAAAGTGGTATCACTTGTTGACAGGGGAACAAGGTGGCATATGTTTTTATACAATAAGAACAAGTACCTTTCATCAAGCCTAAAATATATCTTTCATATAATGGTGACAAAAACCAATGGAATAGTTTTCATTCCAATGGTAGTACAACATAGTTCATCGTCAGTGTGACAGTAAGTTTCATAGAATCACAGAATCATATTATTATTATTATTATTATTATTATTAATTTGAATAAATATGTTTTATTGTATGGATAAAAATCAATATACCGGTAGCTGTGTATAGAACTTACAATAGACACTAATTGGGATTTAGATGATTTTCGGTACCTGTTATTACTGTGTGGTTTTATCCTGAAGTGATAATATGAATAAAAATTAGAAAGTCTAACTGGAAAAATCATGCATACCTAACCAAATTTGACCAGCACCTAACCAAATTGAAATTATTTGATTAATTAGCTTTTTTTTACGAAATCACAGCTCACAATATTTATTTCCTATATATTTTCTTTAGATCCATCCCCTTGAGTGTAGGATCCCCATTCAGAAAAAAATAAAATAAAACTAAACAATCTAAAAGAAGGACGAAAAAGGTACTGCTTCTTTAATAGGAGCTTCGGAAGTAGTATTTTTTCCCCTCGAGTGCTACTGCCTAGCAATCTCTGAGATAGTCTTGTAGAATTACGACCGCACTATGTTGTGACAGTATTGAGATTACAATTGAGTTTTCTTCCTCTCTGTAGAAGTGAGTGTTCAATAACAGGTGCCGGCTAAAAGAGCTGTGACTGATGTGGCTGAGTGGCTGTGTCAGCACTGCTGCCGAGGTGAGCACTACAACCTGCGAACTTGGAGAAAACATCATTCCCCAAATGATGCCCATAAGGAGTCTTTAAAGTTTTTTCCTCTGTTTTTTTTTTTTCTTCTAATTTTGCCTGTCAGCTGCAAACGTCTGATTAGGCTCCAGAGCCATATTGGGCCTTTCTGCTTGGTGGGGTATGGGCAGCTGCATTCAGCAAAAAAAGAAATAAGAATTATTATTATTATTTTAATCGCTTGCCTAACTACTCTGGTGATAAAAGCTTGTTTTAAAGGCTTGGGAGCCCTGGGGGAGACTTGTTTTAGTACGGGGATTGTGAGCATTTTGGCATACAAAAAGGGAGATTTTGATGATATACAATATCTGTACCTTGTTCTACTCTCGTGTCCCTGTAAATCCCCTCAGTATCCTAATTCATATATTTTTTAAGCTGCGGGAAATTTAAAATTCATGTCATTAATGAAGCAAATGTCTATTCAGTTTATCTAAACAGGGCGGGCCTAAATACAACCATTCTGAAGATAATTACAATGCTGGATAGCTTTATGTGTACTAAGCTTATGAAAGTCAAACGTCTAACAGTGTTTACAAATGCAAACTATGTATATTTTAATAACTGAAAAAATAAAAACCATATAAACGAACTATAAAGCCAACAGTAAAAACATAAATGTTTTGCAGTGTTTAAAGTATTCTGTAAGTTTTTGTTTGGCAATTCTTATTTCTATATAGTTACGCTGTAGTTTTCAATGCATGTTCTACATTGCAAAATTACCCATCTTTTAAATATATGTTTTTACATTATGAAACAAGTAACAATACTCTTCTTTTATAGGTGTATCTTTATTTTATGTTATCTACACAAAAGCCGTCTAAAGAGCCAAGTCTCTGAACTTGCCAGGCTATAGTTCAACTCAGTGAAACTGAAAATAAAGTATAACGCACCCAAACAAAATCGTTTATTTTTTTATTTTTAATTATTATTAATAGGTATGTGTGTGTGTCATCACAGCAATGATTACCTTATTTATGGATCCCCCTCCAATACTGACATCTCAGCAACTTTGAAGATTTGTCTTAGGCAGCAATAACTGCTATACATTACGTATGTAGCACCTGTGCTTCTGTGTTGTAATTGTACCTACAGCAATAGCACACGCTCTGTATTATTCCAAAGGAAGAATAGTGACGTAAACAGTGGCCACTCGAGTGCTGTGTAGAGAAGGTGATATATTCTGCTCATGAGCCACACAAGCATGCTGTGTTTGTATATTATACAATAGTGGATTTATGCTGTTTTGTAAATTAAGTTCTGCAAATATTGATATAGCTGGGACTTTTTTGTCCTCTCTCGGAGAGTGGAGTATTTTTTAAACCAAGCCCCCAAAAACAGGCTCAGTGAGTGTATGTTCCCTTGTCTAAGCATTTTTATACCGTACAGTAGCACTTATGCAACTGCACACTTCCTTAGACATTTAACATTTTCTATTGAGGCGTATTTTTTTTCATATATTTGCGGTATGAATGTTGTCTCCAGATGTAATGACCTAACAAGCTGTCTAACACTGACTGCTTGAGCATATGCATTGTGTGTACACTGGCAAATTAAATCTCCTGTGATGCATAATCATATTCACATTTACACTAAAATATTACCCCTTGCCTTTCCGATTGTTACATTCTTTATCTGTGTACCCTGCTTTTCAGTTTGCTCGATTACTTTCCACAAAGGTAGTTTTAGTTGTAGGGGAACAAGCTCTCCCTCCTGCATCTTAACCATCTGGAACTGTAGCTCTGTCACTTTTAGTTTGGAGGCATCTTCCTTGGCAAGCAAAATACCCTGATCCTAATCCTACTGAGCATCTGTGAGATGAACTTGAACATCACATTCATGGTAGCAATCTTCTGCCTCCCTCATTAACCTAGTTGCAGGCCCTATTCCTGGACGAACGAGCCACAACTGTGTAAGACACCTTCATGCATGTAATAGAGTCAACACAATATTAAAATGGCCAGTGAGTGTACATATGTTTTAAAATGTATAGAATAAATAATTGACATGAGCAAGGAGATACTTTGTGCTTTGTACTTTGATATTTATACTCAGAGTGTAAATGCCACTGGCTGCCATACTAGCCTCATTTCCAGAGGGATGTTTACATAACACCCTGCAGAATGTGCATCTTCCTAGCTGTTCTGACACTGTGGTGTGTGTGTGTGTACTCTATAGAAATGTTAAGTAGGTGCACAAAAAGAGGGGAAAAAGCAACTTCAGTGACAAATCACTGAGGCTGCAAGTGGAAAACCAGAAACGCCTAATTGAAATGAACTTTAAAGGGGACAGCTCCTAATTAATGTGAACTTTAGATCTGGCTTTTTCTAATTGATGCAAACTTTAACACACCTTTGCATGGGTAGCTATGCCTGTTGGTAACTGTGTGAAAAACAAACAAATAGGAAGAAAAAAAAAACACTCGCTTTTATATCTACATTTCTTTAATTAAAAAAGAAGATTTTGCTGGAAACCAGGAATGTAAATAACATTTCAGGATCATCTTAAAGGTTTATCTACCTTGGCTACGATATTTGTGCAAGGCACTTTTTATGTCCCTCAAATGTAGAAAAGTGGTACACCCTTGCTTACATTTAAGACAGAATTCACAAGTTCACATCCCCTGTAAACACCAATACTAGTTATAATGGAAAACAGTAGGTTACCACATTGAAAAGACTAGGCACAAGAGTAGTAGCTTTCACCCTTTTAGTGCACTGTATTGTTGGTAAGCACATTATTGCAAAAGAGCTAGCATTTCCTAAGAAATAAATAAATAATAATTTCTTCTGTAATTGCAGCAAAGCTGTTAATACAATATAGCTGCTTATCAATAAATGCAATACAACTTTGAAAAGGCTCAGTATATATGTGTTTTTAAATTGATTTTCAACAAGATATTTTATGTTTTGCTAATACAGTATGTATACTTCCATGACCTAAAAATGTTTCAAAACATTTCTAACCAGAACAGTTTTCTGATATTAAACAATTGGTAGAAGCTGTGTCTACACAGGGAACAGACACACTGTGAGATTTAAGGGACGTCTGTGTAATGAAAGGCAGTTGAAAAATATGAATTGCATTGCGGTTTTCTGATGTCCTCTCATCAGATTTAAATTCTAGGAGTTAATGTACTCTAATAGATGAATCTTACAACAATGTTTGCAATGGTTGAAACAATTGTAGTAACAAAACTTGATTCTGCATTTCAGAACATGCACCGTAGATATTTATTACATTTTTTCACTTTCCACAGCCTTTATTGAAACTAGTTCTAATATGTGTGTGTTTATGCATGGGGTTCATTGAGGCAAAATATATATTTTACTGTACTGTACATTGCTTTCGATTTATATATGTATACATTTTGTATTTGTTGTATGTTTTTATATGAATTATTTATCACAGGGGGCACAATTAGTTAAATCATTTTCCATAATTACTGTCTGCTTGAAGGACTTGCATAATTTATGTCACAAACAGCCTTGAATTTCTTGACCATATGACCTCTACCTCCTCTAATTACAACTTCCTATTAGAATGCTGTTTCTGTACAAGTATAAGCTAACAAGGTTAAGGGCTCATCCATATGCAGTGGCGCACAAATTACCCAATCATGCACGGCATTCACTGTGGTAATATTTACACTGGGCTCTCTGTTTATTGCCCTGTAGGTTAATACTCCATCTAAGTGGCCAAAAATAATAAGGACGTCCAGTAAATTAATGTTCACTTTAAGAGGTCTTACTGCTGTATGGCATTACTGTTCCACCATATGAAAGCACTGCTGCTATAAACTGAGACTGCTGATACATACTTTGACTATGGAACTGATATTTACCAGTCTATGGAATTTGTTTGGAAAAATAATAATACAAAAAATATATATATCAATGGAATCACACTTTCTGTAATTACGAGGGATTTTTAGTTTCCTTTTAATCTGAAATTAAAGTGCATTTATTTTCTTGCTGCATCCCTTAAAGTGGGATATTAAGTTTAAATGAAGGGCCATTTTTAACACAATCTAATGAGGGGAAATGGAAAATACATCCATGCTTCCAGGAGCCTCTACACATAAACCTAATCCTAACCTTAAATCAAGTTCTCAAAAGGCTTGAGAAATCCATGGATCCCTGTTCAAACTGGGCGTTAGGCATGTTTTGATCTAGAGCCAGATCCTTAATGATGTGGAAGGGCAGAGGGAGGCTAAAGCCACTCTGCATCTGAAGGCAAGCCATTGCATCAGTAAGCTTTTTGCAGCCTTTCTCTCAAGCCATTTAGAGAAGATTTTAAGAAATTGAGTTAGTGTGTGTGATATTGCAACTCTCACAGCTGTCAGGCTTGGGTATTGGTTACCTCCCCGAATGTAAAGAAATGGTAAGCTGAAAGTTACAGAATCTTCAGGGACTGGGGGGTGGCTCAACACATTGCTACATTACTTCTATGCCTATGATACAGCTTTGTTTTCAAAGGCAGGAAATCCATAATTAAATATGCATCAAGTCTTTTGATTTTATTGTGCACTGCAGGTGAATGCCATGACTATTCTTTTTGATGGATTCAGTGGTTACCTTTTAAGGGATATAATAAATCATTTATTATGCTTAAGTGATTGAAGGTTACTGGAATAAAGTCATAGCAGTTGACATGTACTTCACTTTTGTTTGTTATTTGTTATGAGGTAAACATATAGTCAAGTAGACAATTGATGTGGCTAATATCTTTTGTTTAATTATATTTTCCATACTTTAGTGTGTGTGTATATATATATACATAGATATTGTGAGGGAGTGTACATTTCAGATCAAACTTGGGCAGCTGTGGGGCCGTGGGTGTGAGAAGGTGTTTAAACAAACAAAAGTAATAAAGTGTGAAAAGACAACATAAACCAAATGGATGGTAAACAAAGGGTGGCAATAATGTAAAAGGTGTAAAAGTAAAATCAGAGAGTTATCAAAGGAACGTAACGTGGATATTACAGGTTGGTTAAGATAGGTTAAACCACAAACTGGGGTTTAAAAAGAATCAATGTTATGTTGGGTTGGAAAAGGTATGTCATTATATTAGATAGGGTATATGGAGGCATTAAGACCCTGAAGATAATACTGATGTGAAGATTCTCTCCAATATTGGTTAATTGTGTAATTGGCTGGGAGGTAAAAGAATGGGAAGGTTGAGAAGGTGGTGGTGGAACGTGAAGAGGAGTTGATGAGAGCATGAGTGGAGTTGGTTGTGCAGAAATAAACTAAAGTAAGGAAAACTAAATAAGTTACATGTGAGTGTAAATTGGGGGGAAACAGGAGTAGCATGTCACTGTTTAGACCCAAAAAAGGGTTTAGGCTTTTCTTTTGTTTTGTATGCACCAATGATGCATTTGTTTTGTTTTCAAATAAAGCCACGCCCTGGCGTGTTTCATTCTAAGTTCTGTTTTCCTTGGAATTATTGTTGCCTACTACACACCACAAGGACACTATCCCGAAAGACAGCTGTTTTAAAAAAGGACCTGATTGCTCCAATTAGTCATTTAAATAATGCGTCCTATTCACAAAACTAAGGATAGTTTTAAGGAATGTTTTGTTCATGACTGTTTTAAAGCCTATTTTGAATAATGTGCTAAAATATGCTTTTACAGTAATATGCCCCAAACATTGTTTTCTGACTCTCCACAGCTATGTACTTATATTATAGTACAACAAGATAAACAGGCCTATATATAACAACAAAATAGCATTGGCATTGTGGGGTTAAGATGATGATTTCCATTACACGAGAGTAGATGTTAAAACTTCATGCTGATTTGATCTCAGCTCTCGCCAAGATAAGCACCAACTAAGACGTAGCTTTACAGTAAACTAATGTGATCCATCTGTGTCTCCATCCATTTGTGCTTCCTTCCATATGATGATGTAGATATCCTTCTGTCTGGTGTTGATGGCTGAAGTGTAATGCTGGCTCCAGGGATCAGCTTATTGCCTCCCTAGCGCATCAGCACACACAACGGCTGCGATGCTGGCTCCGGGGATCAACCACAGTGCGGTCTCCCCAGGGCATCAGCATGACAACCGTCTGGATTGAGCTAAGTAGGGTACATCTGTGGGGTCTTCAAGTGGGCACCTTCCATCCTTGGTGTTTCGTTGACTAGCCCATGACACCTCAAGAGGGCTCGACGGTGATTCTGGCGTCCCAGCATTACCCCCCTCCATCCCCAACTCAATTCAGCCCAGTTTACTTACCTGTACATCAGCGTTTCTTTCTTTCTATTGTGCTTGAGATCCCCAGCCAGAATCTTTCTGTCTCAACCACAGCCAGTTGCTGCTCCTCTCTGCTGCTTCAGATAAGTTCTTCACTGTGCGACACAACTCTTGGCCACTGAATTCGACGACTCTGAGAAACCGGGTTGTAGAGTGTGCCACAAATCCTTGACAACCCACCTCCACTGGGTAAACCCAGACTCTCCATCCTCGCTGTTCCGCTTCAGTGGTTAGTTGAGCATACCGCAGTTTCTTCCTCTCATACGCCTCATCTACAGCATCCTCCCATGGCACTGTTAACTCTACCAGGTGAACAAGGCGTGCTGATCCAGACCACAGACAATATCTGGTCGAAGGTTAGTGGTGGCAATCTCAGGTGGAAAAATAAGCCGTTGACCAACATCTGCCAGCATTTTCCAGTCTCTAGCAGCTTCCAGTTGTCCTGGGCGAGGATTGGTTTTAACACCTTTTCTTGGTGGTTGCTCTCCTAGGCGGAGGAATGTTGGCTCCAAACATTTGATTTCACAACCCAAAATAAAAATGAAAAATAAATCAACATTGATATGTCATTTTGGCTGATAGGAAACATTAACATTAAGAAAGTGTATATTTTCTGTATAGCTTTCCATCTCTCTGTGTGTATATATATATATATATATATATATATATATATATATATATATATATATATATATATATATATATATATATACATATAAAACAGTAATATAGATACACAAAAATGTGAATAATTGATAAATAAAAACTCTTTAATATATAAAATCTAGCAATTATTTACACTTTTGTGTACCTACATTACCTTTTTCTTTTTGATTTTGCACCTTATGGTACACAGCAGTTTTACTTTTTAAAATTATGGGACTGTTTTATGGGACCCAGAGCCCAACATTAGAGCTGTGTAGACAAATAGCTCAACAGCTATGCTATAGGAATTTGACTTCCTCTTTATCCCATTGGTGATTTTAGATTGGGGGAACAGGAACCTGAACCCTGTTAAATCACTTATGTTACCCCACACCAGGAAATGTTATTTTATTGTGTGTACGTGTTCTAAAATGGTGTTAAAAGCAATAATATAAGCAAAAGTGCTTGAAATATGCAAAGACCCCCTTAACAGACAGTATGGTATCTCCTGGTAACATGTGGTATACCCCTGATCAAAGCTCCCAGCAAAGTTGCTGCTCTGTCTATTACGATGCAGACAGAATTGGAGTCAGATTGGCACAAAACAAGGATCCAGGCATGTCAATAGGTGATATTTACATTTTCTTAAGAACTCAAAATGACAGATTCACCCCTACACGCCTCTTAGTCATTACTAATGGTTTCTGTCAACATTCAACTGCCTGTTTTCCTGTTAAAAAAACAAAATGGTGCATATTTTTTTTTGCTGATGTTGAAATTTAGTATGTACGTCTGAACCAATATCTTCAAAATATGTTAAACAAAAGAATTTGCCTCTTTCCTGTCAGGCCAAACCCGCACTTGGAACTGGATTAAACCAAACAGCAAGTTCTCCACCTCTGGCTCTGGCTCTGTCACTGCAATGTAGACAGGATAATAGAGAGAGGCCCCTCGTGTGAGAAAAGACTCCAGTGTTTTGAGTATTTCACCCCTGAACTGCCATTAATGTGGTCAAGGCTGGCTCCTGGGCTCATCACTGTGAGCTAATGTCCTGCTATTCAACTGTCTCCAGCATTTGTCTTCATAAACCTCAAGCAGTAAAGTGGCTGTGACCTCTGTAATTAGTGACTGAACCGTGTTTATGACAGCAAATGTTTGTTTTCAGTCATTTCCAATTCCTGGCAGTGATTATGTTCTATTCAGGGGGAGCTGGGGGATAGGATAATCAAGGAAGGCAATTATATAGCTGGTTTGTGTAATCACCAATACTAGTTTTCTGTGCATAGACACAAGAGACAAGGACAGCTAGAGATCCCTCACAATCTTGTCCAGCTTCAACAAGGAGATATTAGTGTCTTCAATTGATCTAAACTGTGATGGATATAAATACGGTCTTTAGGTAAAATACGGCTATTTGTGTCCAAAGATTATGAACATCTAACAGGGCATGTGAGTCTCTTTATAGCGTATTTCTGCCTATTATACATTAACTTACAATGTATTTAACTGACAGACAAAATACAGTATACTATTGAAAAGTCCAGTAGAGAAAAAGTTTAGGTAAAGCAACTTTATCATGACTAAGAGTCTTTGATTTTATCTGGATTTTATGCTTGTGTTTTTAAGTTATGAATTAATACTAAACTGTTTTTTCATATCAGTATCTGTCTATTTATATTATAGACGTTTGGTGACCTAGCTCTTAAGGTGCTATCAATCTGTTTTGTTGCCTATTTTTCTTATACATAGGCCCCCGAAATGGAAATCTAGCACAAGGTTTGAATCTTTATTGCATTAGGTTATCAAAAAACAACTAAGGTCTTGGCTATTTTTATAGGATCAGCACTTCTACTGTAGCTGTCTCTATATGTATTGTGGCAGAGACAACGGGTGATGGCTGGGAGAGTAGAACATTTGTAGTCCAAGAGGGGGTTGCAGGACTATCTTCCCCAGACTGCCACGAGACTGAAGGAAATTGGAAGCACCAGAGGCTGATTAAGCCCTCGATAAAGGCAGGGGAAACCTTGTACACAGGGCTGATGAAGGACAAGCAATGTTCCACAAAGGAGTACTGTGGCTACAACTCAAAGAAGTAAAGGTACTGTGTGAACCTGTGTGTGTAAAGTGTTTTTGTCCCAGTCCAAAGTGGAGTTAGGTTTTTCTTTTTGTTTTGTTTTTGTAAATAATAAAAGTGTGCAACTGCACTTAAACTTACAGTTCTTTGTCTGGGTCTGTTATTTAAAGGGTGCAAACAAACATTGGCCAAAGGCTGTGTTACAGTATTCATTTTCAATAGATCATTTAGTCCAGGAGTCCCCAACCGTTTCCTGAGCTACCTTAGATTTAGCCAAAGTTTTGCGATCTACCTATAGGCTCTAATCAAAACATGATCAATGTTACTGTAGAAGAGAAACTTCCCATTAGTGAGAGGGCTGGCACTGCATGTCATCAGCCAGTTTGTTGAAGTTCAGGGTGTTCTTGGTGAAAGCAAGTCTCATGCTGTCATTCAGGTGAGTCTCTGTCATCGCAGATCTGTGTTTTGATTTAACAATTTTCATGCTTGAAAATGCAGACTCAGAGGCAAGTGGAACCAAAAAAATGCTTTTACGCCAGTGGAATCTTCTTTATCTCTGAGTATTTCGATGTACAGACCAGTGCCCAAAAATTAGCATCTGAAGCTCTGCATTTTATTTGGATGGTTATTGTTTCATTTTCAAGATCTGCCTTGTCAAGATTAAACACTTAACCCATGTTTTCTGCAATTTCACCAACTATCATGAATGGAAAGGATATAAATGTGGCGAACAGCTCCAGCTGTTTGAAATCAGTGCCAGAACTTTTTTCAAGTGAGAGGTGTATTTGTCAAAAGATGACAGATCTGTTCCTTTCTGTTTTTCCAGTTCTTCACTCACGTTTGGAAAATGTTTCACGTCTTTTTTTTTTAAGTTGTGTTATCCACAGTTTCTCTTGGAAGATTTTCTCTGAACTTACCATTTTAGTAATGTCTGTCTGTGCTCCCTGAAGTTCTGCTTCTTTCAACGATTTATTTCATTTTTGCTATCAAATTACTAAGATGAAATGAAGCAATTGTTGCTGCCTTTGATTTTATTATTATTATTATTATTTATTTCTTAGCAGACGCCTTTATCCAGGGCGACTTACAATCGTAAGCAAATACATTTCAAGTGTTACAATACAAGTAATACAATAAGAGCAAGAAATACAATAACTTTTGTTCAAGCAAAGTACAAGTGTGACAAACCACAATTCAATAATACAGCAGGTAATAGTGATAGTTACATCAGGATATGATTAAATAGTGATAGTTACATCAGGATGTGATTAAATACAAAGTACTACAGGTTAAACACTTGGCAGATTACAGTATTCTGAAGTACAGGATTAAATGCAGTAAAATAGGGGGCAGATAAGAGCAAAATAAAGCACATTTACATGAAGGGTGATAGTGTCCCAGGATACAAACAGAGGAGTTCTACAGGTGCTCTTTGAAGAGGTGAGTCTTAAGGAGGCGCCGGAATGTGGTCAGGGACTGGGCAGTCCTGACATCTGTAGGAAGGTCATTCCACCACTGCGGAGCAAGGGTGGTGAAGGAGCGGGCTCTGGAGGCAGGGGAGCGTAGCGGAGGTAGAGCTAGTCTTCTAGTGCAGGCGGAGCGGAGAGGTCGAGTGGGGGTGTAGGGAGAGATGAGGGTCTGGAGGTAGCTGGGTGCAGTCTGGTCAAGGCATCTGTAGGCTAGTACAAGAGTCTTGAACTGGATGCGAGCGGTGATCGGGAGCCAGTGGAGCGAGCGGAGTAGTGGAGTAGCGTGGGCGAAGCGAGGCAGAGAGAACACCAGGCGGGCAGCAGAGTTCTGGATGAGCTGGAGTGGACGGGTGGCGGACGCAGGGAGGCCAGCCAGGAGGGAGTTGCAGTAGTCTAGGTGGGAGAGTACCAGGGCCTGGACCAGGAGCTGGGTAGCATAGTTGGTGAGGAAGGGTCAGATTCTTCGGATGTTGCTCAGGAAGAATCGGCAAGAGCGTGCCAGAGTGGAGATGTGCTGGGAATAATAGAGGCAGGGGTCCAGGGTGACTCCAAGGTTCTTAGCTGAGGAAGAGGGAGAGAGTGTGGTAGATTCCAGAGGAACAGAGATAGAGAGATCAGAGGAGGGGGAGGAGGAGGAGGGAAAGAAAAGGAGGTCAGATTTAGAGAGGTTGAGTTTGAGGTGATGCGAGTGCATCCAGGAGGAAATAGCAGACAGACAGGTAGAGATACGGGAGGAGATGGTGGAGTCAGAGGTGGGGAAGGAGAGGAAAATCTGAGCATCATCAGCATAGAAATGGTATGAGAAACCATAGGATGCGATGAGGGGGCCCAGGGAGCGGGTGTAGAGAGAGAACAGGAGAGGACCCAAGACTGACCCTTGGGGGACTCCAGTTAAGAGAGGGTGAGGTGTGGAGGTTGCTCCACGCCAGGTTACCTGGTAAGTGCGGTTGGAGAGGTAGGAGGAGAACCAGGCCAGAGCAGTGCCAGAGATCCCCAGGTCAGCAAGAGATGATAGTAGAATAGAGTGATCAACAGTGTCAAAGGCAGCAGAGAGGTCGAGGAGAATTAGGACAGAGGAGAGAGAGGCAGCTCGGGCACACTTAAGTGAGTTGGTGACAGACAGGAGGGCGGTTTCAGTGGAGTGGGCAGAACGGAAGCCAGATTGGAGAGGGTCAAGCAGAGAGTGGTTGGACAGGAAAGCAGAGAGCTGGCGGTGTACAGTCCGCTCGAGGGTTTTGAAGAGGAAGGGTAGGAGGGAGACAGGACGGTAGCTCTGGAGGGAGGTGGGGTCGGTTTTTTGAGGAGGGGAGTGATAGAGGCTTTTTTGAAGGCAGAGGGAAAGATACCAGAAAGTAGAGAGGTGTTGAGGAGGGAGGAGATGAAGGGGAGTAGAGCAGGAGCAGCAGCTTGAAAGAGGTGAGTGGGGAGGGGGTCCAAGGCACACGTGGTGGGTTTGTGACCCTAGAGCAGGGAGGAGAGGTCAGAGTCTGAGAGGGGCAAGAAGGTGGAGAAGGAGGGCGAGTAAGTAGGGGATGTAGTGGGTGTAGGGGTTGGAGCAGGAGGGAGTGCGGGGGAGGGAGAGGTGTTAAAGAGTTTGCGGATATCTGAGATTTTAGAAGAGAAGAAGGAGGCAAAGTCATCAGGGGAGATAGAGGAGGGAGGAGGAGGGGGGGAGAGAGCGGAGGTTACGGCGAGAGGTGACAGTGGGGGTAGGAGGAGCAGGGAGAGGGGGGAGAGACAGAGAAAAAGAGATGAAATATTGATCAGAGAGGTCCAGGGGGTTTCAGAGAGGGTGGAGGGGCAGCAGGCCCTGGAAAAGGTGAGGTCCAGTTGATTTAGTGGTTTGCTTGATGAACATTGACCGTTGAGCTGTCAAGCGTGCTTTAAGTTCGCTTAACTTCTTTTTCTGGAGATCTGTTTTAATTGGAAAGTCTTTGTCATACTTTTTATGAACCGTTTTGAAATGTCTTTCAACATTGCCTTTTTTTTAGCCAGAGCCAATTAGGCACTGCAAATTAAACAAACACATTTGTCATTTACTGTTGTAAAAATACTCCTCCTCCCACTCAATATGGAAATGTTTGCAGAAAACGGCGCTTCACTCATTGTACCAGCTTTTTCTCTTCTTTCTTTTTTTTTAATGAAATGAAACGTTGGTAGCAGTAGAAATAAAATAAAAATGCTGGTTTATTCTTTGGACACACATGAGTATATTCTCAAATCCAAAATCTACTATTTGTAAAACTCAGGATGACTTGTGGCTCGGACTGAATGGATGACGCTATTAATTTACGACTTTCACCTTCGACCGCTTTACAATATGACACTACTTTACAATATAAACTTCTGGGATGTCTGTTCAGAAATAAGGCAAAAAAAGTGTTTTTCTTTTTTTTAACAAATTTTAGTAATTTTCTATTTAACTTTAGAAAGTTAACGGTAAAATAAAGCATACATTTTAAAAGATGGAAATGTTTCGCAATCTACTCTGTAAGGCTTTGAGATTGACCAGTAGCTCGCAATCGACAGTTTGGAGACCCCTGATCTAGTCAGTCCATCTTCATTTAGAAACCCTTATTAAAAATCTAGTAAAACGACTCTACTTCAATAAGGCACATACTTCACTTCTTCTCAGCTGGGTACATATCGCTGCTTTTAAAATCTCAAATTCCAAACTTAATGCAAATAAAAAGGCTTTACCGCTGGCCGGGCATGCATACCATACCCCAGCAGCTTCTGTTTACCCAGCACAGTTTCTGAGCCTGTCTCTGATCACCCCATCAGCTCTAATTTCCATCTTCCCAGAGAGAATGCTAGCTCATTACAGAAGGTATCTGTGACAGCCAACAACAGGAATTTCACACAGAAATCACAAACAGTTGATCTTCACAATGCTAAGCCAGGATAAGCTGGCTTGTTTTCACAAGGCTCTTCAGTACAGTACCTCACCTCCCTTTGTTCATCACATATACAAGGGTGCGTCCGAAGCAGTTGTATAATATACAATAAAACCTGGTATTAATAGGTTATGTAGCAGGTGTTAAAGACTACATTGCTGTAAAACTTTGGTTGACAGGACAGTGAATGTCGTAAGCAATGAGTGTGCTTACAAACTTCCCCAACACATACAAATACAAAAGCACTACAAATGGTTTTATAACATTTGTAGACACAAATACTTAAAATATGTTAAAGTCATGTGGGTATCTTGCTAAAATGTAATTCTGCTACTATGCATTAACATATTTGGACTCAGAAGTCTTTAAATTACCTTATAGAAACATACAGTTCTAAAAATTGTTTTGACACATTTCAGAAAAGTAGTACCTCCATTGTGAAAAAATGAACGATGTAGGTTAACAGCTGTGCAGATTAGTTCTTAGAGGTAAGAAATCCTCAAGAAAGGAAGCTTGTTTGCCAGTATCCTTAGGGAATCTAAGTAAAGTAAAGTAGGGCTGATTCTTGATAAAGTAGAGCGTAAACTGTGGAACAATATAGTAAATAGTCACCAATACATTATATTTTAGTGCAAAACTGAACATGGTTATTGGACACTTCCAAACTAATTGTTCTTAAAATAAAAATTAAAAACTGGTAATAAAATTATAACATTGTTTTGCAGAGAATTTCTTTCTAACTCAACCACAATATGTATTCTTTATTATACTGTTTTCTTTGTTTTGTTTTGTTTTCATATCATTGAATTTTCACCTGTATCCTGCACAAATGCATATCTCTAGTAATAACTATCATATTGAAACTTTCTCACATATGCTCACATATCCGTAACACACTACATGTTGTTCCACTTGTTCCGGAGCTGTGGTGTTTTCCCAAGAAATGTCATCCAAGTGAATCAGCTGGAGTGAGTGTGCTGCATTCTAGTGTGTGACATCTGTCACAACTGCTATGAACAAATGATTTAGTTCCAGTCATTTGGATAAAGATCTTGAGTCTTTCCTTAAGTGTTTCAAATTGAACTGTCAATCTTACACACACACACACACCAAGAGTTTCAATACAACTAATAAGCAAACATTACTACAGTAAACTGCCCAAAATCCCAAAATCCCCAAAACATGAGTACAACTGTACAACAATATTTAAGGCTACAAAATTGTATACATTTTCTGAATAAATGGACAATTTGCAATTCTATTAAGAATGGTTTCTTGAATCGTATAAGATAATTACATCCTTTGATATTATTATTATTATTATTATTATTATTATTATTATTATTATTATTATTATTATTATTATTATTATTATTATTATATACATACATGAAGAAAATGAAAAATAATTTAATTTGGATATTATTCAAAAGAAAAGATTTTTATTTTGAGATTGCATTGCTTTATAATTGTATTTCAACTGAAAAAAAAAACTAAAAAAAGACCAGTGGGATGGATCTAACAGATGGACACAAATCTAATGTACAACGACAGAATAGAAATCTAAACTCTGACTTAGAAATTTAGACTGTGATGCACTTAAATTATTACGAAGACAGACATCATCACGCTCAATGGTCAGTTTAGGTGGGCTTGTGCTGCTCTCCCACACTTTCCCAGCAAGCTGTGATGATTGCCCTTTAATTGTTCTGTCAGTTTGTGTTTCCATTAGCCAGTCCTGCGGTGGTATATATCCTGAACCGGACTGTGGTTAGGTGTCCATTTGCTGCTCTGTATAATTGACATGTTTTAATGTGGAGACATGTTCTCGGACACTGACTTACTGCAATCTCCATTTCCTGGCAGTGAAGGGCATCTCTGACCTGCCCCTAGTGGCACCTCTTAAAGGCACAGCATTTCTTTTGTTGTTAATATATATATATATATATATATATATATATATATATATATATATATATATATATATATATATATATATATATAGTATTTTTCAATTTCAGGCTGTGAGTCTTTAGTACACTGGAATAAAATACTATGTAACAAAGAATTACTTAAAACCAAATTGTCTTAATAATAAATTACCAAATGTATCTGAAAAATAGTAACGTTATTGTAATATTTGAATTTTCATGCAGAATTACTTGATTTCATTTTAAGCAGTATTTATGTTGTTCATTAATTTTCATTATACAGTGTAAAATGAAACATTACATCAGTCCCTGTTCTTAAAGATTAAAATATGAAATGTTGCTTGGTGTGATAAGGTATGGTACAGCAACATGACAATTGGTAAATCATTTTTACCAACAAAAAAATCTATATAGAGAACCCCATAACAATCAATGATAGTTTGTAATTGTCCATACTGGCCCGTGATTTGCAATCATCTAACACAATGACACCACTAAAGCTCAACACTGTGGCGTGTATACATACTGTAACTAGTGTTGTAATGAAAGTGAGTTTTAATTACATTGAATTGAAAGTAAGTTTTAAGAGTTGTGAAAGAGAGCCTTACAATCAGATCTGAGTAACCATGTTTGTTTTCAAAATCTTCCTGAATTTAAGACAAAGCACCTTAAAGGATAATCTTACCCTCCATGAAATTAAAAGGACTTGCACTCCTGTCATTAACTGAAAGGTTGCACAAAGCCAGAATGACCATAGCAACCAGTTTACAATGGAAAATCGCTTACTTTACTTACCCAAGCTCCTTGCTTACTAAATATCGTGTTAAACCTGGACAGATCATCGTCCCATTGTTAAACACACTTTAAACACAAACGTAGCAAAGCCCCAAATGTTATCTATTTACTACCAATACTGAACAATATGTTTCTCTTCATTTTAGCCCAAAAATCTGTTGCCGCAATAATGACTGGAGTGATATTCTAATTACTATAAAATCAATTTTTTATATAACGTGAAGTTATGAAGATATTATATTTTAGTGTGCTTGTTTTACCATGAGGACATAGGCATAGTCTCTCTTGCAATATTCAAGCAAATGTCATTCCGTAACAGTTCTAAAAATCTCTATTTTTAATTGTATATTATTCATTTTTACAAGCCTCCAATTTGTTTTACATTTGTTGCATGTTTTACATGTTAAGTACATGAATCTCTTGGGGGCAATCTATGCAGCAGAGATCTCTCAGCACATCTTTCTTTTCTTTCTGTAGAGTGGTTTGGCTGTGTGATAAAAGCCTTTTAAAAGGGACATTCCTAACAATTGACTTGATATGCACTGGAAATGGTTACGTGTGATGTTAGGTTTTCAGGCATTTCAGGTTCCACTAAAATAATAGCACGGCCCCACACCAAATTTGAATCCTGTTTTTTTTTTTGCATTTATAATTAATTCTTCTGTGCAGTCTTTGTGAGTTATTAACCAATTCTAAGCTGAAGCTGATTAGCCTTCCTGTTGTATTGGCAGTACAAATGCATTCCTTTAGCATGGCATGCAATGTAATACAAAAATTGGAGTAATCTTGCTTGAAGATATATTTTTAAATCTCTTGAGAGCACCACTCTCTGTTGAGGTTGAATACAGTTTTTTTTTTTTTTAATTGAAATATAAAGTATGTGGTGGTTCCTAACTACATGCCACATGCCTTCTTTTTTAAAATCTGTGAGCACAGCTTCAATGGCACTGATGTTCCGATTGTAACCGTTTTCAGGTTTCATAAGCCATGTGATTAAAAGCTTTACATGCAAAAGGAATAAACCAACTCTGAAAACTCCACTTTAGAATGCCTGGATGCATCCTAATGACTAGAAACCTGCCAAACTAAAATGTTAACCATGAAACTGCCACAACTTCTCACACAGTATTATTCAGTGGCCTAACTTGTACAATTACTGCAGCTAGTCTAAATGGGTCTAAGGACTGCTATTTATACAGTAAATGCATATATTAAATATGTCTGTGTAAAGAAAGAAAGCGGTAAGTTTTTGCTTTAAATATTTTATATTTCAACTTTATGGACAAGTGCTCATGACCAACAGATGCTGGAAAGCCTGTTATATCCACATCTTCCTCCTTTTTTTCACAAAGATTAGACAGTACAGGTAACATAGGAGTTCCATCCATCCACTTTTGACATACAGACATACCATTGCAGTAGAAAGCAACACTGTAAAGCCCAGACAACAGACACTTAGTATCCTTTACATATTACATGCAGTGAATGCACATATAATTAGTTTCCCCAGCTAATACCAATTGACAGACAAATCCCTGGGGGATACTTTTGGGTCCTTTTTAGGGGAATAGCAAAATGCATCATGTGGGTAGGTTTGCACCATACAGGAAGAAGGGTATGACACTAGGCTGTAAAATACATTTTTATTGATAGATTGCACAGATAAAAAAAAAAAATACAGTGCTACCCTGTTATAACATGACCTGATATAGTGCGGAATCGGTTATAACACAGTAAGGTGGAGGCTCCCATTTCCCCCATAATGCAATTTGACTCACAAATGTTGGGTGAACGTTCCAGATATACAGTACGAAGCATGGCAGACAGCAAAAAACGAAAAATTGTCCCTGTTAAAATTAAACTCGATGTCGTGGACAGAGTAAGAAAAGGTGAAACTCAAGCAGCAGTTTCAAAAGATATAAATGTTGCAGAATCTACATTGTCAACTATCTGCCAAACTAAGAGGTTTTCTTGATAAGATTGACTCCAAAGAGGGCTGCTCTAGGAAAAAAAAAAAAAGCTCTGCGCTAAAGACAATGCATTAGACTGCTTTACTCACTTGGTTTCTGCAGGAACATCAACAGGGAGGAGGGGACATGAAAGCATATAGGGGGGTGCCCACATTCTCGCAGGCAGAGCCGAGTGAGACAAGCTGCTGTGTGAATGTGCTGCTGTGAGAGTGCAAGACTGTTTGTTGTTTTTGGTGTGGCACAAGCTAACAGGAGCTCTGAATAATCTGCCCAATAAATCGTGGATTTGAGTACCTACAAATTGTGTGTGTCTCCTTCCTTCATTTTCTGCCGTACACTACAATATTAATTTGGCTTCTGGGCATATAACGCAGCCTAATTATGGACTCCGACAACCGCATTATAATGGGGTAGCATTGTACAAGTTTCTCATTCTTAACGTGTGCTTTCCGAAAGGACCAACTTGGTACACTTTACTGTGAAGATGATTTTGTTAATTGCTTTATGCTGCAGCTTTGCTAAACTGTTGGTGTGCAAGTCTACTGTTTCTGAATGTATATGTTAGTTTTTACAGTTTTCAACTATTTTTTTTTATTATAATCTTATGGGATTTGTTCAGAGCACCCTGTGCCTCCTGGTCACTAAAAGTTATAATTGCAGCAATAATCTTGGAGATATGAATTGTATTACTATCTTTATTAAAAAAAAAAATGGTAATGCTACTTTGTTTGGATGGCTACATTCAAAAGATCTAGCCTATTTTTTGTATCCCTTAATGCCAACACATTAATTTGCTTCTAGTCACATATCCTAGTCTAATAGCGGAAATGGGTTAGAAGTAATGCAATAATACAGTCAGGACTGCTATTTATACAGTAAATGCATATATTAAATATGTCTGTGTAAAGAAAGAAAGCGGTAAACACAGTAACCTTTGACATCATTTGCATACAACAGCGTTGCGTTAACCGTGCAATGACCTATATCCTCTAATTAGAAAGCAAAACAGAAATAAACTCTGACAGAATGCGAAAGCACTAATCCCCTTTCGAGGGCCAAACGACCTCGCGGGGAGAGAGATGTTACTGATCCCACCGCCTGCTGCATACACTGCAAATTCTTTATTGCATCCGAGGGTCTCCTCAACACGGTAATGCCCTGTTCTGTGTAAAGAGTGGTGAATAAATTCCTGACTATGGCCATTTTAGAGTAAGACTCGACAGAGTTTGCGCTCACAGGGGGATGATTTGAAAGCAGATAATGAAGAGAGGAAGAATATGAGGGTGTTTACTGTTTCCTGTATCTCTTTATTGCCTCCTTGTTCTTTTACATCTTAGAGAGCAATTTTTCTGTATTTACATTTTTATATATTTCTTCATTGTTCCTA
This sequence comes from Acipenser ruthenus, assembly GCF_902713425.1. Classification (NCBI taxonomy): domain Eukaryota; kingdom Metazoa; phylum Chordata; class Actinopteri; order Acipenseriformes; family Acipenseridae; genus Acipenser; species Acipenser ruthenus. Next base: position 23,807,210 of record NC_081207.1, read on the forward strand.
GTCAGCCCAGCTAGATGCTTGTTATTTAAAACCACAGGCACACACACATATACTACAATTTTCTTGGAGATTAGACATAATTCTGAGAGAAGAATACATTAGTTAACTGATATTTCGTACCTATGCCTAGTTGCTTTCCTAAGTAATCAATGCCATGACAGATTGGCAAGATAAAAAAAACCCCACAATAATACAGTAATGATTGGCTACATCAAGCAAACTTGCACGCCTCAGTCAACACGGTAAGACCATGCTGAAGGAAATGATAAAATATTAAGAGGTACATGATGCCTCATCTCTGTATCTTAAATAATTAAGAATGAAAACCCCCCATGCTGAGAACACCTGTTAGCAGTTGTTGTTTCATGCGGCCCTCATCAATACATATACTCTGAAACAAGGTTACCGGATCTAAACTCCTAAACTACATGCAAGCCAGTCTGTTACATGCAAAGTCAACCACAAGCTCATTATCACACAGTAAAAATGGATGGAAATTCTTCTGCAGAAGCGCAGTCTGTATTTCTCATCTCATTTAAGCCTCTAAGCTCTTACTGTAACACAGTATCATGCTTATACTAGACAAAATGTTTGTGCCTAGTGTTTTGTAAGTCATGGATTTTTCATGTAATAAATTGGCAGGATTTATTTTTTAGCAAAACAAAGTTTTCACAGATTTTCTTTCACTTTTTTTGTTCCTGCATATTTCCTTCGGTCTCTATTTTTGTTAAATGTGATACATTTCTACTGTTTTGCAAAATCTGAAACTTTGGAACTGCAAGAACTCAATTAGCAATTCAATATCAAGACACATTTTATTTAAATTAATTTAGAGTAATGTGTGACTCCCAATAACATGTAAAAATGAACCAATACAGTGATATATTTCAATATTTTGCATTTGTTACATTTTTAACAGGTTTTTTTCAGTTTTAAAATAAATAAAATTATATTTCTTGAGAAAGATACAAACTAAATACATGAAACTATCTTATAGGTATAATACAGTCAGCACTCGGTTATCCGTTACCCAGATACAGTCACGTTTTACCGCCCTTGTATTAAGAATAAAATCAAACCCCATTGTACAGTATATATGTAACAAATTAATACACTTACCTATCACACGTGATTTCCAACTCCATCACCAGTTTTCTGATACAAAGTCCATCTTTTAAATGTTACAATTTATCTGAATATCCGTCACAGCCTGCGTTTTAAAAAAAAACAAAACTCTCTTTTTGCCAAATCAGTCTGCCTTATATTGTGCAATTACATGGCGCTTCCTCCAGTTTCACCTATTGAAAATGCAGCCAAAAAACAAAGTGAACGAGACAAGCTAGGGTGATGTAACAGTTAATCATTAAACAGTTCTAGATACTGTGATGTATTTTTTTTAAATCTGTGATCTTTAGTTGTTTTTGTGCATCTTCATTTGCAAGTGAACTGTGACATTAGGGCCTTATCAAGCACACATTCTATAATTTTGAATACTGACTCTGGATACTATTTTAATTCTGGAAACTCTGGTGGTGTTTTTTTTAATATTTTGGTTTTGCTTAACTGCATTGCCTTTTATATTTTATGCAGTTCTGTGCATGGATAACATTTAGATTTCATTTTGCTGTTAGGTCATTAATGGGAAGTTTTACATACTGCTACAATACGTACCGGATTTAAAAGTATGTACTGTATTGCAGTTAACGTGTCGTCTCTTTAGTTTTGGCAAGGGATATTTTCAGAATCATATCATTCTGAATTAAAATACTTATTCTGTTGAAAATATAGTACTGTACCAATAAAACCAATACTTATTTTAAAATGCAATCCTTTCAGATATGTATTTTTGATATTTTATTTTTTATTTTTTTTTGTTCCCTGAAAAACGGACAAGGGTTGGAACGGGCCAGAATTAAATAATCAGATATGTGTCACACGCATTTAACCCACACTAAAGTCAAAATTGTATAGGTTTGGATATGTGAGTGCTGACTGTATACATGTATGCACACCCTGCATGTGCTATCCAAAATGTATATTAACCAAGCCATTGGAAAAAATAAAGTGACAATGTGTAGCAACCAGAGAAACTTTCCATCATGAAAAGAGACTTGTGGTCAGTTGGAAGCAATTATGTAGTCATAGCTAAGGGAATAAAAAAAGAAGATACAGTCTGAATGAGTGCTCAGCTTTGCCAAAGCCTAATATATCTGATATCATAAAACTTTCCAAGCTACATTGTTAACCCCCATCTCTGCCTGAACACTAGAACATAGCGCTACATTACAGCAGCTCTGTTAAGCACCTACAATACCTTTGTACCAGTAAATGCCTTTAAATTCCAGACTACTTATGTATATTAAACATTGTGATATGGAGGATTCTTCCAATTCCTTTTTAAAAACTTAATTAAAGGCTCAGGACAAGTACTGCAAACTTTAAATGTGTTTCCATGGTTTAGGCAGTGATGCATGGAAGCCAGCCAATTGGTGGAGTGGTCAGGACAGGTTCCGTTCTCAGCCACCAGAGACGAGATGCGTGCACTTGTGAAATGAGTAATCTAATTAGCTTGGTCGCCTGCCCGGAATATGGAATTTGGTACCAGAACATTTTTCTTTGTGGGTACCAGGTGTTTAAATACACACGAACAAGTGTAACACTGTATGAAAGTTTTCCTCTCTGAAGGCAAGGTTTTTTATGAGTCATTTGGGTTTTTTAAGAAGTGATACTGAGAGAACAGACCTTGTTATTCTATGAATGTTCTCTTTAAAAACGTCAAGCAGAGTTGGGTAGCCCTTACAATGTTTTTCACAGCAGTACCTGTTTCTTCCATGGGTTTTCCTCTGCTGTCCAAAAATGAGAAACTGCTGCTTGCTTGTATGACTTACTACAGATAGAGGCCCCTGTCTCTTGAAAATCTATATAGACACAAAGGTCTAATAAAAGCAAGTGGATAGTTGACATTAATAAGAAAAACAAATCTTGCCATCTAGAACATTTTTTTTGTGAATTTCAGACTTTAATTTATCAAAACATTTTGTTGCAACTACACTTATTTTTCATATTGTCTTGATAAAAGGATTTATTTTGGTATACAATTAAAATTTAGTTTGAAAACAAAAAACAAAGAATCTTTGTGAATATATATTAACTTTGACAAATTAAATTGCATTAATTAACATTATAAATGTGACATTACGCCTTTAAGGGACTGTGACAGGATAGCCGGGTGTCTAAGGCGGTCAGGAGGTATGAAGGAGACTCAGAGTTCAAGAACTGTTTTAAGCATTGGGCTTGCATTTATTTAACACAGAAAACCGCTGCTCACAGAGCAAAATAAAACTGTTTAACAAAACAAGTCACAAACACCATGAGCAAAATACACAGGAACAAATTTACCGACTCAAGGGCCAAACAAAAGACCAAACTGTTGCAGGCTGCACATTAGCCTTCACTACAACATTTTAAATATAGTCCCAACAAACATTCACAGTGTAAACTCACTCAACTCCCTTCTTCCAAACAAAGCATTCCCCCTCCTTAAATACCATGTGGCTGGAGCCTAATTAACCATTAAGCATTCAATTAAGGCTCCAGCCACATTCTCACATGTATTTGGCAGGGATAGGCAATTAACCCAATCCCTGCCAACCACCACCAACAACACACAAACCACACAATACCTTTTAAACAACAATACATTTTAATTTATAATACAATATTTACAAGCGGGGCCCTGCCCTGCCACAGGGACAAACATGAAACAAATAAGAAAAAAGAAAAAGCTGACCACAGATGCCAAAGTGCCATCTTCAGCTGTGACATAAAAAGACTCTTTTGGGTCGAGAAAAAAAAAAAAGAAAGAAAGCATGGCTCTGTCTGTTTGACACCACATGAGGGAATGTGAATTGTCAATTTGTTGACAGTGTCATGTTCCTGTTAGCAGCTTCAGCTAGTTCTTTGGAAATAACTCAAGTCAGTCTGTTTTCACGGTTTCTCTTGCTCACGTTACAGCCTCGGCCTGCAGGGAAACGGAGGGGAGAGGGTCGACTAGCAGCCATTTTCACTTTTTCCAAGTATTTATTTTGCCTGGCAATTGGCTATTACCTACTTTTTAAAGCTAATTCTGGAATACTTTTATTCATGCTATACAGCATCTTAATAAACGCTGCACTATAGCCCCAATAAATATTTTATTATATAATCAATATTTATTAGTAGTCTATATCCCTGCCCCAGATTGACTAAAATTGACCTGCAGCTCCGAGGACAACAAAACCTTTTATAATGTGAGGGACAGAAAGGCCAGCACTGGAGATTGAAGCCCCATAACTATTTACAGATTAAGCATTACATGGGCAGACTAAGGTATCTAAAGGTTTGTCCATTACAAATTTGACATGCATTACAAAATGGATCTGACCATCTGATCTGATTTTTAGTGCTGTGCATTGAAGTAACTGAACAGTGAAGTCACAGAAAATTTCAGAACTATACACAAGCAATGACCTTATAAATGTTCAACAATATATTATGAATCTATCATGTGTTATTATTGTTTTGCCTTACCTGTGCTTTACGATTCTTGCAGGTGCTTTACCAAGTTACACTCATGTTGTTATTATGGTGTTCTGCACTTTATTTTTAGTTCATGGCCACATAGTATACACTGTCACTATTGCCACACCTGTAACTGTGTGAAGTAATAGGGAGTTGAAGATAATGATCAACCACAACTTCCATGCCATTCGAATGTTGAAGTGAAAGACCAGATTTGAGTCGACTATTTTCCTCACTATGATACCACATTCCAGGTGATCCCTTTGAAGCAATACCAGGGTGTATCTGGAATTATGATTCCATATTTACAGGGACTTGAAACTTCAGCTCAAGTCTGGTAGTCTTGTCTGGTATTCCTGTAATTGTTCTTGACTCCATTGAAAGAGGGTTTGAAGATTTTTCTTTCTTCTGTTTCAGAATACTGACTTTTACAACCTTTGAAAAAAGTCTATATTAAAGTTTCATGAGTACAGCTCATGAGGTCTAAATTGTAATGAGTATCCCTGTTAAATTTTGTAATTTCAGTATGTCACATACCTAGTCAGCATTAACTGGACTTCAACGCATGTATACTAAGGTATATTAAGGTTTCATAATATAAGCGATTGCAGACTCATGTTGCTGATCTCCTCTATCCCAAACTGTACCTCACTGTCGCATCAGATCCAGAGGATAATCTTTCAGATTGCCTGCTGAAGTGTGTACGTTTATTAAAAATTATTTTTTTAGCTTAGTCGGCCCCCCCAAATACCCTTCATACTCTATGTATTGCCTTATGTAACAGAAATACAGCTTAGGAGTGTGCCTGATAGTACCTGGAATGAATGTTAGAAAAATGGTATGGTGAACTATGGAAAAATGTAGTAAACAGTCAGGAATCATATTTTACAATCACATTTAAAATGCTTGTTGGGCCATGCAGTTTCTAACCACCTGAAGCTGAACCAGATCAGTCGTTTGTATGGCGAATGTCCACACTGTGTCCACAGAATACTACTTAATTCTGAATTTCCATACATTTCAAAACCAGGAATTCTAGGAATAAGAAATGCCCTTAAATGTAATCCCAGAGCCTCTCAAAATCCGGGCTCGAGATATTGCTAACGCTCAGACCAGGCTCGTTGAAGAGCTTTGACTGAGGCGCTTTCATTTTCTCCTGAGCGCTTTGCTGATAAGAGAACAGTCAAGCTGTTTACATGATGCATTTAAAAAATTTAAATTCCCGCAGGAAACACTGATGCATATCAAAAGGATTTAAAAAAATATATATATATATATATATATATATATATATATATATATATATATATATATATATATATATATATATATATAATTTTCAAAACCGTCACCAGCTAAATCTATATTTTGTTAGAATTGAAATTACTTTTTTTTTTTTCATGTCAAGGGTTGTGGGTAAGTTTAGAGCCCTGTTTCCGGGCAGAACAATAAACTGGTAAAAATACAGAGTAAATGTAAATAAAGCCACAGAAAGGCTCTGTAAACTGGAATGCTGTCCTATTAATATTTGATCATTTCCTTGAAGCGGCCTTACGTTACTTAAACTGAGGTATATAAGTTTGTTTGCTGCAATGAACAAGGGCGTCTCAGTCTCTAACTTTTATCCTGGATCTGTATTAAATTACTGATGTTTATCGCATCTAGCTGTGCTGGCATTGAAGACTGATACATTATACCTTTTAGAAAGCTGTCAACCACTGTCAATGACTTTTCACACTTAGTGCAGGGCACGAGGGATCCTTCTGCAGCACCAAAAAATAAAGTACAGACTTTAATGCTACTCAATTTAAATCAGTGTGTGTGAACTTATGTTTCTTATTTGCAATAATACAAAAACTGTAAATAGAAACATCCACAAATCAATCTATTTGTAGTAATTTGGATTTACATCATAAGCATGTGCATTCACTGAACCTACTTATGCTTTATCAACAATGAACCTGCAGTACTGAGGTAATAGCCACCATTGAGCTACTGTTCAGCTAAACCACATCACGCTGTACCAAATACCTGTACAATAGGAAATAAAAATGAAATTATGTGCAATAAATTGTTGTTTTTACTTAGATCATCATGATTTGTTAAGTTACTTCTGAGAAGACTCCTTGAGGCTGATTTTTTTAAGTGAGGTGGGGAGGCAGGCTTCAGTGAAACCCTAATATGCTTCCCCACAGTCTGCCTTGAGTAGTCTTTTTAGAAGCAGTTAATAAGCATGGTAAATGAGAATCTAAGCAGAAACAAGCTTGGACAATCATACAGAATCAACACACATAATAAGATATAACATTGTAGGAAAAGTAGATAATATAAATACTTTTCAAATTACTATATATAAGTATATATTGTGCATTGTATGGTTATCGTTTTAGCATGTATTAAGTTGTGGATTAATACATTACATGTTGTGTTGTAATGTGCAAATCGAAACTTTTGTTTGTGTTTAGCTTTGAGATGAATTATTTTTGTTATGAAAAAGTTATGTCGAAGAACAGATGGAGAGTTAATTGATTGGTTAATTGGTAATTGTTGCGGATGTGCAAACAGGCATGCGAGTGAGGGGAAGCATTCAGAGTGTGTGTGATGAGAGGTTATTTTAACGATTGTAAACATTCCTTTATATTACTTCATTTGAATGGTGTGTAGGCAACGAGGGAAAAATACTTTAGCACTATCTAAATGCATTTGTGAATCTCAGATGGTCTAGTCTGTAAATTCTGGTTGTGGTTTATTTAAAAACTTTTTTTTTTTCTAAATGAAAGATAATTAGAAAATGGAAAATTGATTTGAGCCATAAATTGGTTCTTTTCTCAAGCTTCATTCTCCTTTAACAGTATCTTCCTTTACAAATCCCAAAGCCCTACAAATCAATCCACAATTGCTGCATCTGGTGACTACCCAAAATAACCTGCAGTGACAGCTTGTAATAGTTGTTTGCTTTAATGGGAGCTGTAAGCTATTGTACTGTCAGGGGATGTGGTGGGTTGGGGGGCTACTGTATTGCAGCAGTTTTAAAAGTGAAAGGGATATGTGATACAATGGTGAGAAAGCTGCAGACAGACTGGCAAATATTGAATATTGAAAAATCCCAAATTAGAATTCCACAGCAGATGGTTAACTGCTCACAAGCTGGAAGGATGCACGAAAGAGGTGCAATCTCTGTAACATATGTAGCTGTCTGAGCTTAGTTTGTATTACTATTCCATTCTGTTGCCAAAACATGAATTATTATAATTTTTTTTTTCAAATAAAATAGTATTAATTATTTCTTAACAGACACCCTTATCCAGGGCGACTTACAATTGTTACAAGATATCACATTATTTTTACATACAATTACATTTTTACACTTTCTTTTTTTCATACAACTACCCATTTATACAGTTGGGTTTTTACTGGAGCAATCTAGGTAAAATACCTTGCTCAAGGGTACAGCAGCAGTGTCTCCCACCTGGGATTGAACCCACAACCCTCCAGTCAAGAGTCCAGAGCCCTAACCACTACTCCACACTCTTCAATGAATAATTTGTGCCACCCTCTTCAAACTTGATTAAAAAATTAATAAAAAGCAGTATTCCCCACCCCCCTACCTTTAATATCTCACACATCTACTCAAAGACCATAACAAATTTTGGCCACCCCCTAATTACGCAATACAGTAACTACAGTGTAGATCAGTGGGGCACAACTCAGGCTGTCAAGATCCATTCCTAAATGAGTTAATTTAACCTGCTAAGGGTTAATTAACTAATTTAGGACCTGAGTGTAACAAAAACCCCAGACTGAACTGGATCTCAAGGGCCAGACTTGTGCACAACTGTAGATAGATGTGTCTGAACTCCACTAACACAAAGGTGACCCAAATCAGACCAGCTTTCAAAACAGCTGGTATACACAGAATCGATCCACGTCAATCAAGAACAGTAAAAAAGATTCCTGTAATTCTATCATCAGTAGCCTCTCATAAATCTGTGGGTAGTTTTATGCCAGTGTTCAAACATGGTGTCATAAAGTTATTGACTCATAAAGGTCAAGAAAAGTGGTTCACAGAATTCCTTTGAAAAAAAGACTTGTACTGTACATCACAATGTTGATTTAAAGTCTCTTACATAAATTCAACTGAACCTTGACTTGTTGAATAACCCTCTAACCCCAACAAACACATATGCATACAAATTACTTCACTTAGCTTTCTCACACTTTACTAAATTAGGCCTTATTATTGACAAAGTGTGACATACTGGTAAGATACATTGTGGAAACCTAGCATCAAAGCCCTCTTACCATATTTAAATAGCACAAACCACGCAATTTTCTATTAACACTAAAGCCCTTGATTGTAGTCTATTATTTCATGTTTAGAGTTTTTTTTATTATTTATTTATTTGTGCTAAATGGTGGTTTAAATGGCAAAAGGTCACGATCTTCAAACTGGTAAAGTAATGAGAAAGGGTTGCAAAAGTCAGACAGAAAAATCTATACTTGTATGATAGAAAACAAAGATAATCATTTAATTGGGACATGGGAGTGACCCGGGGTGATGCATCAACAAGGGGGAGGGGTTATTGGAGGAGAGTGAGGGAGGGACAATGGAAACACAGCTTTTGCCAATAAAACCGTTGTTAATGAGGATAAATTACTTTTTTTGTTCTTCATTAACTAACAGTCAACAATACGAAGTTTAAAGACATAGTGCTTCGACTTTGAGAAACCACAAAACACCACATTTTGTACAAGGAACACATTTCTTCCATTGAGTTAATAAGGGAAAGCTATTTACTTAACCCAGATGGGGGAAAAAAGCTTAATGTCTTACACTTTGAAAAATGAGAGCAGGAAGTCCATCAATAAACCCTGTGATTTTAACTGTGGTGCTAACCTGTTTTCAATGACATATCCAAAACTGAGCAGCTAATTGTTTCTAATTGCCTAATTACATTTGTTCAAAGAATTAAAACAAGGAGAAAGGATCTAGATTCTAGTAAACCATGGATTTTGGCATCCTAACAAAATTCTGCTTTATTCCAAAAAGTCCCCTTATAATCAGGGATATCTGAGACACATATTATTATTTATTTCTTAGTAAACACCCTTATCCAGGGCAAATTACAATTGTTACAAGATATCACATTATTTTTACATATAATTACCCATTTATACAGTTGGGTTTTTACTGGAGCAATCTAAGTAAAGTATCTTGCTCAAGGGTACAACAGCAGTGTCCCCCAGCTGGGATTGAACCCACTACCCTCCAGTCAAGAGTCTAGAGCCCTAACCACTAATCCACACTGCTGCCATTAGGAAGCAGCATTCATATTTTGGTAACTTCAGCTGTACAGGGCTTTGAAACAGTTAACAACCTTTATTACATTATCGGAGAGTCTTTTATCAGTGCCGGGAAAAAGTACTAATCGCAATCTATATTCTTATTTCTTAACATAATGAAACATGACTAACACTATACAGTACACTGTGTTGATGTTAAGATGTATGAAGGAAAGGTTGCTCTGTTGTTTATTCATGGCTATGTTAGTCAGAAGCAACTTCTTACAGCCTAGCTGAAGCTGGTAGCAAGCTTCCTCTCACATGTGAAACAAATTAAAAGCCAATATAACCCTCCAGACACTCCCTGCTATTTACGCTCTTGTTTCTACTACAGTCTCTTGAGCATTTAAAATTTCAGAGGGGTTTGTTGCCATTGCGAGGACCCAGGTTGATAAGAGTCGACTGTTCCCGTCACTGAAGGGTATAAGAGCAGCTACACTTGTATTATTAATCAACATAATGTATCACACTTTGTCTTTTCTGCCTGTACGAAGTACTGGCTTTCACACTAATAATACTTAATATTAGTCTTGGCTAAAATTTAATTTCAGACACTTTACAGTAAGCTTTTATTCTGCTGCAAACATACAAGCATGATTATAAAAAGTGCAAGCTTTCTTTAATTTATAAAGACCCCCTTACATTTTCATTCATAAACTGGATTTAAAATATCACTGGCAATCTGCAAATTAACAACCCACAGTGAATAACAGTTCCTGCAATATAGTCGAAATCTACTCAGATCTACATAAGCATCAAAAAAGTCCATTAGTAAAAAGCAAAAGTTAATGTTAGTAAATGAATATGCTGACCCAAGGTTACCCAAGTTTCTCCTACATGTAACAAAATAATAATAATAATAATAATAATAATAATAATAATAATAATAATAATAATAATAATAATAATAATAATAATAATAATAATAATAATTTGATCATTGGTCATCCTATGTATATTGTTATCATTCCTTACTTTCCCACACCTATGAATTAGACCTGCATATTGTAGCAAAAATAACTTGTATGGTGTTATTGTGAATTATAATTGTATTGTTAAATGTTTTGATAGTGTTGCGTGTTCTGCTAAAGAGACGGTCAAATCAAAATCTGCCAGCACGAGTCCTGGCTGGACTGGAATGCCCCTATGATTGCTCCTATTTTAGAACAGTACCACTTTGTCATTTCAATTTGAGTTGCAATGATCGTACTTGAGTTGGTGCAGTGATGAAACTTCAATCAATATCCATGTTTTAATTATTTTCTTTTAATGGATATATAATATAATTCCTTCTGTGATGTACCTTGAGACTTCCCTTTTAAATCAGATATTTCGTACAGTAAATACTCTTCAATAGGTATGTGTTATTTAAGAATAAATAAACGGAATCTGAAGTTAAATATAATCAGTTTACCAGCACCCTTTGTAAAAGTCCATTGCTGGTTAATGAGAATACACTGTGCTGGTTTAAGCTTTAGGGATACCACACCCCCTTTTTCAGTAATACAGGATAGGGTCTTCTCACAGATATCTAAAAAAAATACTGATCAATACTTATTTTGCCTCGTTTAAGTAAAAACAATCAAGAAATATATTTCATTAAAACAGTGTAATAATAATGAATAACTTTATTTTGTGTGTCAGGAAAGAGGTTGTCACACAATCTTGCTTGCTAGGAAATCTCGTGGTTTCACTGCTTGTGTATGGGGCTGTGGGGGAAGTCACTACTACCAGTAACTCATTGCTCATATAGAAGGCCATAGTATTGAATAATTATTGGGGCATGGGTTGCTATTACGTTTTACAGTCCAAAGTATGTGCTTATTGGGGCGTAGGACCATAAAGGAAGAGAGTCTTCATTTTTATTTGTAAACTTAAAGAGAGAAATCTCCTGATTACTTGACTAAAGATAAGTAATAATTACATACATTTATAATTACTATTAACAACTTTAACTTACAGACATGTGGGTTTGGTTAACATAATCATTAATTACATAATATTTAATCTTCATGATATGATAACATCTCCTTAAACATATATTGTGTATACAATTACAATAAAAAAAACCAGCACTTCCAGACAGTTACAGACAAGTTATTTTGGAAAGTCTACTCTAAGCCGACACTAAAACACCATTTTTAGAGTCCTCGTTCAAAAAACGTAGACCTCTTTGATCACGTCTGTCCATCTGTCTGTCTGCCACACTACATAGTGAACATGATAACTGACTTGATCATAATCAGATTTTATATAAATAACTGTATACTGCGTTATACTTTTTGTATACAGCCCATTAAATTACCATTGTCTTTAGTTAAAAAACTTGAGCCATTGAGAAAACAAAATCGCTTCATTTATAGTGGGAGAGACTTGATTCATTTCTGAAGCAGAAGGAGGTCAGTTGACTAGCACCCTGTGATTCAGGGCCTTTTCCCGGGTGACCCCAGATGACCCCTTGAACTTTGTTTTGCCTGTGGTATGTGGCTTTGTTTGCCTCAGTAAAGAAGATGCTTTTGTGACAGGGCATTTCTTTCAACAAAGTTTAAGTACTGAGGGTCTTTCAATTCCAAATAAATTAATACACAGATTCAAAACTTCATTCATTTTCCTTTTGTCTCAGTTGAAAGCAATTTCATCCATCCTGTGAGAAAAGACAAGTGTTTTTCAGGGGGAAAATAAATATATATATATATAGATCGGAGGATAGTACATTTGTTGTCCTTTTTACCCCACTCAGACCTCTTGCTTACTAAATATATTGATACCCCTCGAAAATGCAATGTGCAACATATTTTAATAAGCAGGAATAGAACATGTGTTCTTCATTTTACCCTTCATAGTGCAATGCTGACTGCCAAGAGTGGTATAATGTAACAGGGCAGAGGCTGGGCGAGAACTGTCGACCTTGTACATTGTGAGCACCTTGTACATTGTGAGAAAGTCTCAACTGCATTCACGGTTATAGAGCTTTTAACCTCATCTCCTCTCACTGATAAGGTTCCGATCTGTAATGACAGCGCATCACACAACACCGCCTGTATAGCATTCAATGTGGTAGAAGTTTTGTCATTCACCAATGCATTAATCAAAATGTATTGTAGTTCATAACATGCTTTTAAACTTAAATTCAGATTTTTTACTACAAATAAGGCAAACACAGTATTTTTGTTATTGATTAATGGCACCATATTATTTAACAACAACAACAAAAGTGTACCAGTTTGTTTGAATATACTGCTTATATAGAAGTTAAAATAGATAGAAAACATCAGTTTGCAATACCACATCAAACCACATTGTCAACATCTGTTGCTATTATGTATGGTAACTGACAGTGGGAGGAAGGCTGCTGTATGAAAACTCTGTACCACATAGGACAGCGTGCTTTATGACTAAAACAAGCTTAAAAAAAAACAAAACACAGATTATCAAAGGGGTTTCAGTTTTGTTCTAAAAGGTCACACTTTGAGTTTATTTAAAACCTGAGAAAACACTGATATTTAATTTGCACTTTGAAAAGCAGTAGGTGGAAGACACAACTGTCTGTGACTAGAAAGGAGTCATTTTTAGAATTGTTACTCGTCAGGCCTTGACACCTTAGGGAGTGATTGAGATGGTTTTTGCACACCTACAGGTTACTAGAATACAGGCCTTTTAATTGGCAAGAAATAGATCCAACATAAGCCAGAAATTGTGGCAATGGGGCTGTGGTCGATGACAAATGATGTGTTGAATCATTTGTAGCCTAAATAGGAAAGTATGCAATTGTCTTGGATTGGTTAAAAACAAGTATAACAATGGCACCCTCTGTGCACCACACACTTACACCCACTGGTTTTCAAAAAGCAGATTTATCAATAGCATGGTATTGTAGTGTTGATTCACCAAGCAGAAAAAGGGTTTTGGCCTTACAAAACAGAAAATGGTTAAAAGGTCCTATTTGCAAACAACTTTTATAACTTATAGTATCACTTCCAGCCAGTCATCGGGCTTGCTTAACAAACATTTTGGTAACTTTGTATTAAGTGTTGTCTTGTGCACAGAAAACAAAAATACATTGCTAGAATTGCCACAAACTATTTCCAAAATAATGTATTTTCTGTCCTGTTAACGTTACGCCTTTTAATGTCTTAACATAATTTCTATGTTTGACTTTTTTTGGATTTTTGGATTATAAATGTGACCTGGCATGCGTGTTTTATAATCTGGTTGTTAAAAGTTTCTTGACATTGCAGTGGTTAAATGGCTTCTTCTTGCCTTTCCTGGAACTCATATTGTTAAAACCCAGTTTGTAATCCATTGCTACAGCAACTGCTGTCTTTAACAGATGTACACCAGCTCTCACCGTGTCCCAGTTGTGTCTTTACCTATTTTCATAACAGCCGTAGATTGTATGTAAGATCAACCAAGCCCCCTAGTTCCACAAATATCAAGTAATGCCATACACTACACAAACTTGCATTGGAATACATTGAAACACACCAGCTGGTAAAACTAGTTTACCTTCAGATTCAACCCTTTCTTATTTCAGGCCTGTACATAGTGTAGTTTAGAACAGTTCAATCACCTTGCAAAGTTGTCCTATACCATATTAACAGTGTTATGACAGGTGTATCTTATTTTTGTACATAACCTGCACTGGTTATTACTATAATGTGTTGACATCTGGATAACCTATATGCCATTGCCAGCAGACATCAGTTGAGAACTACAGTATAGCTTTGTCAAGGGCTTGCCATAGAACCAACTGTGTGTGTGTGTGTGTTTGTGTACATATGTGACATATTCACATCAGTAGGGTTTCTGCTTCTTTCCAGTTACACAGAGCTACCTGCCATGGGATTGAATGGGGCTAGGGGGGTGGGTTTCCTCTTCCTGCTGGAGAGTAATAGCTATCCTGTGGTTATCTGTGCTGTCCACACAGTGCTGTATTCGGGCCCGACTCCTGATAAAACAGGACCTTCAGCCCAACAAGCTTCCTGCCCCGGGATTCAGCAGCTCGTTTGGTAGGCCAGCTGCTGTCAGCGTGCTTTGTTTATGGCCCTAAAGTAATAACAAAAGGACAGGATGCAGGAGTCTCTCTCGAAGAAGCCTTCTCTTATTATCTCAGATAGTGTGTGCCAAAACCGATTCGAAAAAGACAATTAAAGTCAAGGTGTTAGGTCTTTGATGCAGTTTTTTTTTCTGTAAAATGCTGTTTTCTGAGATAACTAAGGTGTCATTTTCTTTCTGTTTGGAGATATTACATCTGATTTGCACCTTCTTTGACATTAACTACTTTCTCATGTTTTTGTGGGTGGCTCCCTTCAGGGCAGGGTAGTTAAGGTGCGTACAAGCTCACATTGATGCTGTTGCTATGTGTAGCTGCCCTTAGTCCATACCACTTGGTGGTTGTTTTACTATAGTTCCCTCTTCACCTCCGAATGGGAAAGCAGTGTACATCGGCATGGCTACAGAAGAAACCTAATCTTCTATTCTGGGACATTGACATCCAGATACTCTTCGGACCTCCAAGTCAGTTTGCATTACAGCCTGCCGAGGAGAAGGATACAGAGTCCACTGATACACTAGCTAAGCCGAATCCCTGGCATTTAAATAGAGTCACATCTAAAGTATTGTGTTTATCAGGTCATGGCAACCATGGTGGTGTGCAAAACACTGGCAATTTGAAACATTTTCTATATCTTGCAAACTGATATAAAACTACTATAGTATAATATAGTTATGTTACTCAATACTGAATCATAACAATACTTGGTAATACAGTATTGTATAGTATTTACTGACCAGCATGCTATAGTATTGTTCTGTACTGAAATGCCAGCTTCCTTTCACTTGTTAAAAAGAGATATACCTTCTCATTTAAGTATGCAGTGTATAAAACCAATGACAAGTAAATGTAACTGTAAGCATATAACATATGCTGCTTGTACTATTTACTGTAAATACACACATCTGCTGTGATGTAGGTTTTACTGCATGCTTTAAATTATTTGCATAAAATCTTAGTGAAGTAAAACTGAAGTTTAGGGACACTGAAAATCTGGACTTCCCTTTGTTATTACAGACAATCAGATATCTGTGATGCATAAACACTTCCTTAAATAAGGCCCAGCTACATATTTTATTTATCATTCAATATCATGGGCAAGTCTTGTGATTCAGTATGTATTGCATATCCACTTTTGAAATGTATAGACTGGAAGGGATGCTGTTATAGTGTATATTTGGTAAAAAAATATATATATATTTGAAAAGTAGAACAAACATAGCTAAAAGCTAAAATGTATAACCAACAAAGCTGAAACTTAGTTTACATTTTATTGTAATTTATGCTGTGTTTTCCTGTAAGCAAAAACAAAATCTTATCCCACAAGGCCCTGGAATTGGTTATGGTTTGGCTTATCCACTGTATCAGTACTAAATTGAGTAACACAGCTTCTTTTCTCTGCATCATATGTAATTGTACATACTGTACAGGGCATTGAAAATTAGGCATAGAAAATTAATTTGACGTTTTGTCTGGGAAAATTGGCTTCTGCAAGGGGTATATCATGGCCTTCAAGTTTAGTTTTTAAGTTGTACATCGTCTTGCAAAAGTGCTACTATGTATGTTATACACTGTGTTTCACTTTGGAATTAACAGTATAAATGCTGAACACTTTGTATTCGATACAGTTGTAATTTACACAAAGTCAATTATATAGCCCAGTAAATTATCTTAGCAATTCTGCTTCCAGTCTTCCAAAGTTTTTTCATGAACAAATCACAGCCCAAATTTAGAACTTGCAAGAATGAATGGGTTTATTCCCAGGCAATATATTTCTTAATCTTTTACTTAATTAAACACAATCTATGCTGAGGGTTCAGCCTTATATGTCCACACTTGAATGAGGAAAGCTGCAGCTTTGTAAAGCTTCGAGAGCCTTGCTTGGTCTCTACTATAACAGCTAATCTTTAACCCAGGTACCTCAAAGCCCTTCTTTTGCATTGTGATTAAGCAAGAGCATACAGACACACGTACTGCGCTGTTTTTTTAGGTTACCGAGGAACAAATATATGCACGTGTGTGTGTGTATATATATATATATATATATATATATATACACAAATATACAGTATGTGTGTATATAAAATATGGTAGCTAAAGTAAGTAATCATACTTTAAAAATAGGCTTTTCTGTATAGTCAGTAACATTTTTTTTTAGCTGTTTTTTTTTTTCACCAATATAAACACACACAAAACTGGAGGTACAATATATACTACAGCCAGTAAAAAGAAATCAGTGTGTTTTGAGATACATCTTGGCAGGGAGATAGGTCAATATAAATAGCACCAAATGGTTTGCTATAAAAATGTTGAGAATTTTAAATGATCCCCAAGGACAAGACACAGGAAAAGCAGCAGCTCTCACACACTGGGAGGTGTCCTGCAGTTTCTTTGCTCGAACTTCACCGGAGGCAATTTGCGTAATTTCTAATTCATATGGTTTTATGCTGTCTCGTGAGCTGCTGCCATATGTAAGGACACAAGGTTTTATTACTTTTTTGTCAGTATGATTTATGGAGATGATATACGATCAGCAATATTTCATCATCCATATATCTTACTGAACGGAAAACGCGTGGCAAGGGCGGAATATATGTAATACAAGGTTATAAGGCCTGGTGGAGGAGGATTGATTCGTGAGCCACATGGCTATCCTGTATTCTGATTTCTTTTTGCAGGGTTTTGTTACTTTGCTTTCAAAATTTTTTAAGAAAGCAAAACTTCAGTCTTGCAGAGGACAGCTTGAGCAACACATGCACTAATGTGACTAGATAGAGCACACAAAATAGATGTTGCTGTAAATACACTTGAAATCATTCCCCTAAACTAAAATGTATAATACATGTGGGCTTACTATGAACAAGTTTTCTTTCAAAAGAAAAGTTCTGGAGGATGATAACATAATGCCTTCAGAATAGAATGTTCATTCCAAGAGGTTCCAAAGTGCCTCATTTAAAAATGAATTTGCGTTCTTTTTGCTTCCTGGCTGCGTTGGTCCCAATATTCCTTCATTGAGTAGACTATTGGGAAAATATCATGTTTTACTGACACTCCAAATAACATTCTATCTGGTGGCTAAATGTAATTTCAAATATCAGAGAGAAAGAGTTTAATTACAGTGGACAGAGAGTATGGTCTCCCCTCAAAGGCTGGATTGACTGGTATATAGAGCTCTGCAGATTTATGCTATGTGTCTATTGTCCAGCACAGCTGTACTCAGACGTGTTGCTACTGAGCCCAGACTTTAATATAAGCATTTGAATCTGCAGTGAGGCATAGACCTGCATTTATTTATTTGTTGCATTAATGAGCCAAAAGTTTAAGACCTTTGACCCCCAATCACAGCAATATTGCTTTTTTGCTGTTTTGAGCTGTTGTGTTAGCACACTTTACCTACACTGTGAATGTTTTATTACCCATTCGCTTTACTGAGGTCGAAGTGAACTAGCTAGCAGAATAATGGTCTTTCTTTTTTGTTCTCTTTTTCCTTAAGACAGACAACTTTTTAATGTTTTGTTTTTTTTTCCAGCATTCTCACTTTACATTGGTATTAAACAATTGAACAGAACAGGCACAGATTTACTGCCAAAGTACAGACTGACAATACAACTCTCTGAATGGCTATTATCATTTAACTATATGAACCACAAATAATGTGGCAGTTGAGTGCATTGAGAAGTTTAACTAGAGTCTACATAAACACAACAGGAGTCATATTATTTTAAGTAAAAGGCCCCAACTCTACCCAGTATTTGGATTACCACTGCTTTACAAGTGAACTGCATTTCCAAGACTGCTTTAAATAGTACTGTGTCAGTTTTTCTTTTTTAGTATCATATCACTATTGTCATTGCTTTCATAAGCTGCATCTTTTTACGAAACTGTTCTACAAGGTTTGATGAGAATAAAAAAAGACTATCATGTTATTTACATTCTTACAAATTGCAGTGAACCAGTTTCTTAAATTGTTCACAGTTTGCCCTTTACAGTCTTGAGTTTAAAAATGTTTATTTATTTATTTATTTATTTATTTATTTATTTATTTATTGTTGTTGTTGTAATTGATATTAATGCATACAGTGTTATCTTCCAAACGTAAGAAGAGGACGATCTCACTTTGGGGTCTCTTCAGTTTTCACTATAATGGTACAGCTCAGAGGTATAATACTGTGGAAATAGTTCTGTGATAATCACAAAGAATGGATCATTCCTGTAACCTCAAAACTCACTGTATGGAATGTCATTGGTTTTGAACCAACACTATCATTTCTGAACCAGCATATTGTATATACCACAATTAACAGGACTCTAACTTACTTTGGCTAAAATATGAAACACAGAATGTCTCTCTTCTTTATCAAGGGGAAATGTAATTAAAAATAAATCTTAAGCAACAAATAATTTTTACTATCAACAACAGACAAGACATTTTTATTGTGCCTGTCTACGTAGACAGGTTAAAAATGGACTAAGCAGTCGGGTAAAGTTGTACTACAACCTTTCTGTTAGGTTATCACGCTGAATGAGGAAGCTGACACTTTGATAGAAGTGGTTGCTGTTTCATTATGAGACCTCGGATTAAGGAGCCCACAGCTACATTTAAAAGCTCCTTTTGATGAAACAGCCTCTTGCATTGAGCATTCCACTTCTTTGATTCCGCTCAATGTCTCTTGGCTAATAATTGTTTTACTAAGTCTGACTGAAACATGCTTGCTCTCTCTGATACATAAACAATGGCACACATGTGGATTCTATCTGCTGTCTACTGTCAGTGATCCAGTCACAGATATAAATATCAATATATTTCCAACTGTATTTTAACTGCATTTGCCACGGCACTATTACTTCACAGTTTAATCCTCAGCCAAGACCCAGGCAGCAAGGTATGGTAAAGAATGGCAACAACGATGCTTTTTATTTTTTGCTTTATCATTCTTTCACTATGCTTTGCTGTTCCTTATACTTTTAATATGAAAGCCATTATTGATTTTTAAAGTTGAAAAAGGTGTAAGTAGATTTTGTTTATGGTATCTAGGCTGTTTTGCTTTTTGTATTTTCCTGCCTACAGGATGCTTTTGTTTCAGCATTTTTAATGGCTTTGTTTAAAATAGTTTATTTTGCTGTTCTGTAGGCTACAAACAGCGAATACCCACACTGCATTAATTAATTACAAGAAAATCCATCTCAATTTAAATGACGTTCAAATAAAAAAAAACGTTTTCATGTCTTGTGTGTTTGTTGAGCAGTGCAAAATCACCTTGACAGCTCTACTTCTTTACTTACACTTATCTCTCAGATTCAGAAACAGTCAAGAGCGAGCAAGGGCAGAACCTAAACATATGAAATGTCATCCCTGCAGATCATAGAGAAGTCTTCTTTAATTACAGCAAGAGAAGCACCCCTGCGAATCACAGTTATCATCATTTTACCTCAAACCTTTAACTTACAGTAATGCTAAATCACGATTAGATTACAAAACTGCTATTCTGCAGTCCCCCAGCAGGACAACTGAAAAAATATTTGTTATACAACAAAGTCCACTCAAGGTGTGCATGTTCCCTGAGTATTTAGTACCAGACAAATTGACAGCTTGTGTTTGTGTACGGTCAGTGTATGCAGTCTACAAAATGAGTGAAGCATTGCAATGTTTAAATAAGCTATTGTTTTAAAATGGTTATGGTTAAGCCTGTACAATATAAATTGTTATATAAACAGTTTTATAACAACTCACATTTCTTGTGTCTTGTAAAACTTGAATAGCTGTTTTCAAGTTCAAGTTCTTGAGTAGTTTTAGTTTGAACTTATTTAGATTATTTACTGCATGTTGCTACTTCAGTGTATCTCAGAGCAATTATGTCTTATGATCTGCAGAGCTTGGGAGACAGCCATGTTCATTTATGGTCCCTGACTAGTGAAATAGGTATGCATGGAAACATGTTTTATGTGTTGTGAATTTTAAAAGTCTGTCCAGGGTGAATTGAATTGAAGAGAACCATCAATCAATTGTACTTTATAAAGAGAAGCCCAGTGTGCTTCTTAGTTTTACAGCACTTGAGTAAAATAAACACTGCACACCAGGAAAGTTCATAGAGTATTATTTTTTATATACAATGTATGAAAAAGAGAGTATGTTTAATCCTAAATAAAACAGTTCAATTCAGATAAATACTACTTAGCAACTTACTTTAGAACAGTGGGGTTCACTGAATGAATGCAAGATTCTAAACTGAAGTTAGAATCTGAAGTTAGTCAATGCTAGATCTTTCAACACTTGTTGTATAATATGTATCATACTATAACCCGAGTATACTGCGTACACAACCTGTAAATAACATGCAGACATTCTCCTAAAATCTGTAAAAGGATACATATTCTTAAAAATAATGGTACTTAACAGCATATGTTTCAATCATTAATTTCTGCTTCAACTGCATTCAATATCATGGGGAGACACTTGCCTTGCACATAACATAAATCACATTTTATAATGATTGTATATCTTGTGAATTTTGACTGTAGGTATAATAAACAATATAAAATCTCTATAGTGCTCCTGCTATAAAAAGAAAGACAGACGTGCATATTGGGATGTTGTTTATTGGTAACCCTGGTGATGGGCAATCCTCTTTGGAAATAACTAATGCATAAGAAGAAACACAGATCTGTAGGGCTGAGATATGACTTCCCCAAAGCTAATACCCTTATGTAAACCTGTGACAATCACTTGAAACAAACTATGCTGCATTGTGACCACAGACAAAATATATATATTCTAAGAATCTTCAAAGATGCCTTAAACGTGATTGGCTATTTCCAAAGTGTACAGCTACAGTATGCATTATTAATTTCTGTAACGGGGGCAGCATTGAACCTTTGGGCTGATCCTGATAAACTCTCACTAGTTAGTATACACAGCTTCTTTCCAGCCACACAGTATCACCATTGCATTGCTTCAAAACTGCTGGATCAGTAAACAAACACACAGAGCTTAAAACCAAAGGAACATGTATATCTTTAACCAGGGCTTTATTTATATAAAAAATGTAATTAAAAGTAAAAATAATAGAACAGAATTCCTTAAGGATATTTCATTTTCCAATAAAACATGGAAATTCCTAATAGGGATCTTCTAGATTTCCATTATTCTGTTAGCGATTATTAGAAAAAAACAAAAAACAAAACAAAACAAAAAAATCCTTACCCTATCCGTAACCTGAATTTTGATGCTACAAAACTCTAAAATTGAATTAGAAAAAAAACAAAAAACACAAATCTGCACCATCAATGCTTTGTCACACTGGGTATTATCCAAGGACATACATACAACCATACATAAAACAGAAACATATTATGTTATGCTTTATTAAAATGTTACTGGTATTTATTGATCATTGTCTTTAAGCTTACAATAAACATGCTTCCCAAACTGTAGTTCCTATAAAATCTTCCTTAACTATAACAAAGCTTGAAGATGATAGCTATGACCTACTGTTGCAAGCAGTAGCAAGAACATGTCTAGTTGGATCAATCAGTGTGTGATGGAGAAAGCGTATGTCCCTACAGACAAAAACACCTTCTGTACTATATGTAGAGACACCAAGAATTATGTTAGTGTAAAATGTAGGACACAGTAGATTGGAACAAACAAAAACGTCTTTGAATAAAGTGTGAGCGACAAAACAAAACTGAAAGTGGAAGGCGGCGTAGATGAAAGAGGTTTTAAAAATGGATTTGCAACATTTCATTTGTTGTTGTTGTTGTTGTTGTTGTTGTTGTTGTTGTTGTTGTTGTTGTTGTTGTTGTTTCTATGTTCTAGCTAGATAACCATGTCAAACCAGGTTGGAGGTTAAAGTGTTAAGAAAATATCCTATACTGTTATAGATTTGTCTTTGTTTGTTTAGGGTTCTATCTGCTTTTATATCCTGCCATCTGACTGCTGTGTGCCTATGCATGAATGCAGTCCCAGTATCTGTTTACACATAGTTTATAGGCCAACAGTACAATAAGAATAACCCCCACCACTGCTGTAACTTCAAAACTAGTGTTTCAGTATCATTAAAAAGTAGATCACCGTGATTTCAAATCTTAAATTTCATCCTAAAAGGATTAAGCAGTTCTCTTTGTAAAAAATGTTAGTGTGATGTACTGTAGAGGTGTTTCCACAAGATCCACATTGCCTTCCCAGAACTACTGGTGGCAAGAAAATGTGTTGTATGAATATAGTATAGCTCCAAAGCTATAACTATGGACTGCACTCAAGAAAGTTTTCAGTAGAGGAATGAAGAAAAGGGACACTGCATCCTTAATGAACCAATTTTGGTTCATTATTATATGACAGTATGAATGTCAGTTCCCTTAATCCCTGGTAAAAAGGAGGTCTTATTATATTGCCTTGTGTCTGTGTTCGCCCTCCTCTCACTTAATGACTCAGCCAAGGGGAACTGGTGGCGCTAGGCTTGGAGAATTGCTTTTACAAGGCTCTCCTGCTCCTAAAAGACAGACATTACAAACATTAATCCCCTCTGTACCTCCTCTCCTTGTATCCCCTTTAATTGTTGAAACATCAGGATAAAAAGAAAAGAAGAAAAAAGAGAAAGAAGACCACCGAGGTAAATACATTGCTGCCCTGGCAACAGAGGAGACTTTTTACACCATGAATTTTTAATGCTCGGGGACTGCGGAGGGCACTCGGGGACTAGAAGTGTGCCGGCTATCTGATGGAGAAGGTCAATGTTTGAACGGAAAGAGCGACGGGGACATGGGAGCCAAGTTGACAGGGGCTTTTCAAGTGAGAATTCAAAGCTGTCATACTACTGAGGCTCTGCTATAGCACAGCCACACGCTCTCACACAAGTATTACTGTAGGTTCCTGAATGTTTCTCGATTTGCAAAGTGACACTTCATTTGATTCACACAGCAAAGGGCAGTTCAGGAGAACCCATCAACAGTTCCCATGACCCTTTATCCTGTACCTGTTGCATGAAATGTTTGTTCAAATGAAACAAGTGACAGTTTGTGTCTTCAGTTTATCACAAGACAAAAGCTGGCAATAAATGGTTGAAAGTGATCATTTTTTTTTCTTTCTGTCTTTTGCTAGACTATTATCAAATACGCCAACAACAGTTTAGGAACAGTTAATGAATATTAAACTGCATTTTATGCATCAAAACAAATTTAAAAAATACTGTTTAAATACCTCATGAGTTGAAACTAATGTCTCAGTATTACATCACAGGAAACTGAAATTACCAATTATCTGATAACCTACAAGGGAGCCAGCAACTGAGGTAATATTTAAAGAAGAATGATGGTTTCTTGGTTCTTAGTGTACAATGATAACACTTATTTTCACCACGACACAGCAAGATCACACTTTTAAACCTGTTTTACCTCACCAAGTACAGTATGTATCAGTAGAAACAGTAAGACACATTGTTCCTTACAATTGTTACAAGATATCACATTATTCCCACCTGGGATTGAACCCATGACCCTCCGGTCAAGAGTCCAGAGCCCTAACCACTACTCCACGCTGCTGCCCTCTATTCAATTAACTGCTGCAGAATGCTGTATGCCATCAAGCCTTGCTACGTCCAAGCTGAAAAGTAACATTTACCAGATAGTGTATATAAGTTCAAATAGTGCTGGGCACATTTATCAGTGCAGACAGTATCATCTGTATACAAAGATGCTGCACCCATTGTTCCTTCTTCAGCTAGGAAAAATCACATTGAGTGCTGCAGTTGTTCTGCCAGGTGTGTTTTATTTCAGGGACAAAATATTTTTCAGAATCTAGGTGACAACTAAGCTACCAGCTTTTAAGACTGAGATACTCACAATAGTGTCAAAAGGGAGGCTATTTTAAGGAGAATAACGGAAGCACATGCCTGTATGCAATAGGAATAAAACACAGACCGAGATGTCTGTTATGCAATAACACCAGGCAGTCTTACCTCAGTTCCTTGTATTCTTGTATTTGTTTCACAGCATTTACATTTTGAATTGATTAATTACATTTGTATATCCCATTTATTTTATGAAACCGTACTAAAACACATATTTGAATACCTCAACAAAGACTTAAATTACTGAAGCATTTTCAAAATAGTCACAGGCACACTGTAACAATTGTTTTTCATATTAAATTGTTGTTGTTTTAATATTATTCTTTCAAATGAGATGCTGTGTTCTTAAAGCCGAATAATCATTTTCAATTTTACACTTAAATAATTTCTAGTTGCCCGTTTACTACCCCATAGTTTAGCCTTCTGCTCACTCTGCCTTATCAGAAAGCAGGTCTTGTTCACAACACACTTTAACTTGTATTCATTCTCAAATTGCAAATATCACCATAATATAAAGTACAGTACAGGTAGTGGACAAAAAAATGGAAACACCAATGTAAAGTCACTTAATAGGGCGTTGGGCCAGTATGGTATCCCGCTCTGTGGAGTTCTCGGCAGACTGTTTTTGATGAAACTGGCTGCTCGTGCCCCAGGTTGAAATTTGCAGTCAATTGATCTGCAGTTGCTCGCCTGTTTTGCCTTGCACTTCGAATTAATGCACGGATATCACGATCCTGGAGTATGCGCTTCCGCCCACTGTTGCCCTTTGCTGATGATGTCTTTCCCTCGGAGTTCCATGCCAACATCACCTTAGACACCATTGCTCGTGAGACATCAGCAAGTTGAGCTGTCTTGGTCACTGAAGCTCCTGCCAAACGCGCCCCAACAATCACCCCTCTTTCAATATACTTGGTGTCCCTCATTTACCCAGGTGTTTCCATTTTTATGTTCACTGCCTGTACATTTGTGCATTAATACTTAGTATTATAGTAAGGTCTGATGTCCTGCAAAACTGTAAACACTTCAAATGAACTGCCCTTCATATATTACTGTGTCCTGTTATGCAGTGTATACTGCTTTTCCATTAATTATGTGTCCTATTTAGTCAGTCCATAACTTAGCAGCATGTATGGTAAACTGAAAACAACTGCAAGCTAGATATAGGTTTGTTTTGAATGCAATGTATTAATAGTCTCAGTGTAATGTACTGTAAACAGAGCCGTACAGATCATTGATATATTCGGTGCAATACTGGATTTTCAAAAATGTTAATGCCAGATGTACCCACATGAAACCATTTGGAAAACTATCTGACTATTCACTCCCTTATGGAACAAATATATATTTTTAATATATGGTAGAAATGTATGATCCTTATATTTTTCAGATATAGAAATTGGCCCCCTGTTTATATATTTAAAATATTTGGGATATATTTAAAATATATTTTAGTCTGTAATCCATATATTTATTTTATATGGATTACAGGCTAATGAAAATATATGGTACACCATATATTTTCAACACATACAATAAATATATGGATTACAGACTAAAATTTTAATTATATCCCTGTGGCGGAGTCCCCCACCTTTTTGTTTATTTATTATTTATTTATTTTATGATTTATTTGTGTATATAATTTATGTAAATGACAGTGTTATTTGTATTGTATTATTATTGGTGGTGGTATATATGTGTTGTGTTTTGTGCAGATGGAAAAAAGCTTGTGGGAATGTGGCTGAAGCCTTAATAGGGTCATTGTTTAATGGGTAATTAAGGCTCCAGACACAAATATAAAAGACCCACTCCAAGCTCATTATTGGAGGGGTGTTCGAGAGTGGAGAACGAGTGAGGAGTTCGAGGTAAAAGAGAATTAAAAAAAAAAATCGCTATACGTGCTGGCTCAAAACCAGCACGATACTTGTTTAGTTCCGTCTGTTTGTTTGTTTGGCCAACGTGCCCTTTTCTTTTGTATTTGTTTAAATCTTTGTTTTATTATTTAATAAAAGTGCTGAACGCCGTAGCGTTTCAGTTTTTGCCCCTGTTTGACTCTGTGTTCCGGGTCCGTGACGTCACTACACCTGCACACTGCAACCACCCTGTCACAATCCCATATATTTTAAATATATAAAAAAGGGGCCAGGATCATACTTTTCTACCATATATTAAAAATCCATGTTTTTTCCATAAGGGCTGGTCCCAATTTTTTTACGTACACTAAATGTCTGGTTTAAAAATGTTTAGGATTAGACAATGATTATTTAAATCTGGAGGTATCCACACTGCAGGACATCTCTCAAAATGACACACTGTCCTTTGACACAGCACAGTCAGTCACAATACAATATAGCAAAGGAACTCTTTCAGTTCTTTCAAATAAGAGAAGTCCTCAAAATGGAAAACAAAACAAGGTCAGCTATTGTACTCATTTTTACTTAGTTTATTTTAGAAATGTCATAACTGAATCAACATATGTTATGTGATAACATTCTTTAAAAAAATTAAAATGCAATCGCCCGTTAAAAACCAGTTGCCACGTCAAATTCAATTCCTGATGCCGCTTGTCAATTTCAGTAGGCTACTGTTTAGAAAGAGAGCACACGCAGACACAGTACAGGAAAACATGCGTCAGGAGCATTAAACATTAAAAGTATTGGTGAGAAATAAAATAGGCTACTATCAAAATAAATAACAATGAAGATGGAGTTTGAGAAATGGCGTTTCACCCCTGAGTCTAACATCTCTCTCTCTCTCTCTCTCTCTCTCTCTCTCTCTCTCTCTCTCTCTCTCTCTCTCTCTCTCTCTCTCTCTCTCTCTCTCTCTGCCTGATGACAAGCCAACAGGTGATGATGCATTGACGGCATGGGGGCAGCCACACAATGGCGAGGTCACTGGCATGGCCATCTAGAACACCAGTCATTCCACGCAAATTCCTCCACTCGCTGGATGAGCACATGTCAACCAGCTATTGATAGGATGTAATAGAGGGCAATAAAAACTATTATAAAAACGGGTCATATCCTGCAATATGACAGACTCTCTTGAGCTCATTTCATCTAAGGCATCTCATGATAAGGGTTTAAATCCACCGATTTGCATTGTCTTACAATCAATACATTTTAATAAATGTGGGGGCCCATGGTTCTAGAACGCTATCCCTGCATTACAAAAAAACAAAAACAAATTATCGGGACTCAAGCTCATACAGGTGTCTGAGATGGATATAATTTCAGGTTAGTTTTTATTTATTTATTTATTTATTTATTTATTTTTTGTTAGTGCAGCTTCATTGGTACTCTGCGGTGTATAAACTATGTTGACATGAGTGCTAAAAGGCCTGGGACAATAACTGTCATCAGACTGGGAAAGGGTCTTGCTCCCAGAGACCATTCTCCCCTTATGATTTACACATACTTCATCACAAACACAGCAGCACATTTCCGTGTTCACAACAGCAGCATAATGACCAAAGCTAACATATGACACAAAGAGCGGGCCTGCTTGATGCTCCATGATTTATGAAGAACAATCTAATTATTTGAACTCACTGTAGCTCGCTCCGCCTTTATTGCTCCTATTTAAAGCCACCATGGAAAAGGGCATTCATCTCAGGGGACAGTCCTTGTCACAGTGCAGCCTTTCAAACTTCCAAGCACACCTTATTTTGAGCTCCACGAGGGCTGTAACTAGCAACCCCAGAGGCAGTGGTTTGTAAGCTGGCCTACAAGGCTTGTGAATGAGAGAGGCCTGGGGAGTCGGCCTTGAATTCAACTAGCGAGGGCCCTGTGTCAGACCTGTCTGACAAATAAAATGTTGAAGAAACAGTTCAGATAACCCAAGTAAATGAGGTAACTGAAAGAGACTAGGCCCAGAATATACAAATGTAAGGCCCCTACCAAGTGTTCAGTAGAGGGTACTGGGCAACACACAAGAGTAACTGACAGAAGCAGTCACATTAATTATAATCTCATGAAATTAAATATATATGATCATTCATTGTGACATTGAGCCCCTTTTAGAACCTTTTTAAGCCGTTAGAACCGTTTAAAACAAAACAGACAAGCGGCGTGTATTTGTTGGTCATGTATCAAAATAGTGCTTTATTTGAATTTTTTAAAGTATCGTTTTAGATAATTACACTCTATTTTTTTATGCTCAGTTGAATCTGAGTTACTGGCAGTTTTCCTCAAATTGATCACATGTATGCCTCTTAGAGTTGTAAACAGTAGAACAATGTAAGCAACAATTAAGGACATACTGTATATACATAGTTGTGTTATCTTTCATTTTATTGTAGTGTACAGATATGTTGTGTATTATAAGGATGATCATTTATATTAACAAATATAGTTTTGTTTTTTTGTTTTTTTATATATTAATAAAGCAATGATATCCTGGTGTACAACAGCAGAAATACATTTACAATCCAATGTAGGCATTGAAAGCCACTTTGGTGCATGCAATTTATTTACCCAAGGATGCCTCAGGTAAAATTGTCCAAATATTGACAATATTTGTGATGTTTCCAGCATTAGCTGAAGAGCATACTTGCCAACATTTGGAAACTGTTCGGGGAGGGGGGCGTCAAATGCAAAAAAACTCTCATTATCATATAATAGATGTATTCCCCCAACTCAACACCACACGACCATCATGACAGTAAAAATAGACATAATGAAGCGTTCTTACCTTTGTATAAGTTAGTGATCAGCAGATGTGTCAGTTGCACAAAGAGCACCTTTATGGGTAAATATCAGGACTTTCTTCCTATGCATCGGGACGCGGGAAATTTGCCAGGAAATCAGGACTCTCCAGACCATATAGGGACTGTTGGCATGTATGGAAGAGCTAAAATAATCCTCAAAATGATAATAATGAACTAGACTCCCTATATAATTTATGACTGTATAAAAGAAGATAATATAGGATGAGTTATAATCTTATAAATATAAATTGAATAGAAGTGTATGTAAACTATTTCACATAAATTATTAAAACTATAAGACATAGGTACTATAAAGTACAATATTTATAAGAATAAAACATTAAACAAACTTTTTTTTTTTTTAAATAGTCTAGTGATGAAAACCTTCAATCGTGTTTAAACTAAATATCTGTAGTGAGACACAAAATCATCGATGGGTACTGAATGTGCTAAATATTTCACACAGGCCATTTGCAGGTGAAAACCCATAATGACACATCTGAAGATAAGTAATATGCATTCAAAGTTGTTGATGAAAGCATTTTTTTTCTTTCAATCTGCCCTGTAGTTTAACAGAACCCTGTTTCAGATTTCCATGTAGAACGCAGGTGCAAAGCCTGGCTGCTAGTTGCAGAATAATGTGTGTATCTTTCCTGATCCCTGTTTTGTAGCTGTGTTTTGTTGACAGAAAAAAGAAAAAAAAATCATAATTGCCATTTCAGAGTTTGAGCAAGAGCAATGATTATTTTTATTTTATTTTTCATTTTCAAAACAGTTATTTGAATATATTACCTATACTACAACTTTACAGCATGAATGTTCATCATATTTTCGCATTATAAACAAATATTAGAGTTACACAAATGTTGTTAAGATTAGGTTTTAGTTCATCTCTCGTCACTTGTAGTAATTATAGAAATTGCTCATTTTTAGATAAAAAAATAAGAATGTATTTGTACATCCGTTGGAAAAGTGGGACCATGTTCATTGTCCAATATATCAATCAAAAGGTAATCTGGTTGTGCCAGCAGAACATCCCTTCCATTCAATGGAGCCTTTAATTACAGTGTCCCTTGTGAGAGTGGAGATTACGGTATTTTTTGTTAATTTGTGACCTAGCTAAAGTTGGTTGCATATATATAAAGATATACAGAATGGGGATAACGTAATTATTCCATTCCAAAGCTGCCTTGTAATACATGAAGTATTCACTAAGTATACAATATCCCAAACAGTATACTATAATTATACTGTTACTATAATGGTTGTATATGGAAGCAATAATACTTGACACAAATAATTTCTGGAGAATACTGACGACTGTTTGGCAGTAATGAGCCTGAGGTGAAGGTATGGAATGTACATTTTATTTCTCGTTTATTTTTATTTTTGGTACATTTTAGATATTCTTCCTTTGAGGGAAGTGCTTCTTTTTTTCTTTGTTGTTGTGGAGAGGTATTACACTTCCGATGATCAGTGTGTTCTGGCCATTGACATATGATTATAGATTTTATACCCTGCAGTTTAAAATGGGAAGTCAATGAGCAGTGTGCATGTTATATGCACTGTTGTTCTTTGTGTGTGTTAAATTATGATCTGATTATTCATTTGGACTATCATAGGTAGGAGGCAACAGCCAGTTGAAACTAAATGAAAAAAGTCAAAAAGACATTTGGCTGCCGAGACAAAATAACAGATGGTAATAAGTGGTTCCAGTGTATATATGGAATGCAGTTAAAAATAACTGGCCTGTTTTTGTTTTTTTTTGTTGTTTTTTTTTTAAGTAGCGGAATGTTAAATGTATTTATACAGTGTGACATCTATCACCATGTTTACACTTTAGTGAGAATACTATAAAGTCCTACATAATCTACAGTCCTATATTCATAGCTGGTATATAGGTTTACATTTCTTAGTCATCTTATTATTATTGGATGACGATGATGATGTTAAATTACATTTTAAAAGCTGAAATAGGATGAGTGAAGATGAGGCCTGTTTTTGGTTCGTAAAACAACTGATGTTCTGGTAAAAAATATTTTCTATCTATTGGCAGCTGACTATGGCTTTCAACTAATATAAATATTTAGACCATAGGCCAAAAACAGTCATCCTGAAGCTGTACTAGGCCTTACATTGTCAAGGTTTCTTATTTCAAGCCACAAAATGACAGCTACACTGAAATAAATAAGTATAATATAGCTATAGTACACACAGTACAGTACGTGTGAACATGATTGCTGCCTCAAGAATACTTCAGTCCTGAGCTCAAGGGCTCACTCACACACTACTTTCACCCAAAGCCGTTTCCTTCCTAGTTTCCTTCCTCTCTGTTTCTCACCCAGCTCTGATATTATATGTGATTTACTGAGGGGTCATGACAGGAATCCAGTCATTAAAGAGACTAGATAAACACACAGGGCAAATGTGACCCTAATGCAAACTGGAAAATGAAGAAATAAATGTGTTTGCAGCTTGCCAATGGCTTAGTGCTCAAGATCAGGAAGTTGGGCCTACTGTAGCTTCTAGAAAAGCAGGTATGTTACAAAAAGCACAGATGGTTTTCATAAAACATGCAAACATGTTTTGCATTTTTAGTGTCAAAAGTTCCTTTTTTTAGCAATCAAAATAATAATAATAAAATATAGCAACAATTAGTAATTAAATGTAAAGTAATAAACAATACCACTACATTTAAAGTAAGATTTACTCAATTAATTTGTTTAAACAAAATGGGTTAAAATAATGGCAGCAAATCCACATGAATTGGAATTTCACAGCATTGCATTGGAATAACATCTGAATAATAAATGTTTTGTAATGTTGTGTTGTAATGATTTTTTCTAGTCATGAAGATAATTAAAAAACCACAGGGGCACCACTAGAATATGAGCTAATACATTGGAATTATATGAATTTGTGGCCATTGTTTTAAAGCAGAAAGTTAAATAAAGTATAAAATAAGAAACCATATTGTGAAAATAAATATGATAGTTACAAAGAGGAGACAAAACAGCAAGTAGGTACTTTACACCTTCAAAAAATAAATCTATTTTTATTAAGTCAGGGTATTTCAAACCCAAGGCGTTGCTCAATACAGGAACAGCTGACGCGTACTTCTTGTCTGCATTAACAGTAGATCCAATTAGCTTTTTTACTTTCAGTAAAAGGGCTATCAGGGGGCCACTTCTGACAGCTGGCAAGATGGCCTGTGGCCCCGAGGCAGGTCTGGGACGCATCCTCCGCTGCAAAAAAGCTTTATTTTTTAAGAATAAAAAGTGTGTGTGGGCCCCTCAATTCTATCAGAACATAAAAACAAAACTAGCTATATAACCTATTGATCATTCTTGTGATTCAGACTGTATCCATTTTTATTTTACTTTTTTTTTTTTTACTTTTCTGTGTAGCACGTACAAACCCTAAGGAGAACCTAACCATATATATTTTTCTTTATATTGTAAAGTTCAAACAAAGCCTGATAAGGGTTTGCAAGGAAGCTAGGACTTTTGAAAGATTTTGTATAAATAGCACAGGGGTGTGCAATACAATGCGTTTGCAATGTGCCTTATCCCTGTCTTTGAGGGACCATATACTGTAGTAAACAGAAAAGGCCTTTCTCTATCAAAACTATGCTCTTTAGTGTTAAGTCCAAACCTACACAGAAAGAAAAAGACACACGCTAATTGCTTTCTTTACAGTCTGGCTTCTTTTTACATAAAAGCCTAACCAATAAATGCTGGCAAATATGCTATGGTTGCTTGGTGATAACACGACTATCAGTACCACAGCTACCAAGCTAAGACCTTTACTTACAGCTGTTAGACCTGCTGTATTTTGTGGCCACAATAGTTTTCCCTTAAAAATTTGTATATTCTAATATATCTAGTGTTCCTCCCAAAACATTTTGTTTAGATTCCATATTAATCTCGTAACACCGCAACTCAATCAATGACATAAGGTTGTTAACTGAATTAGTGACTTCCAGAGGCTAGGTACATCTACTGTATAATAATTATCCCCCACTCTTGTCCCTGCATTACAAAAAATAGGACAAATGTCCTGGTGTCGCTTCTGTCTCATGTCACTTCAAGTCAGTTAAAGACTGGGCAGCGTTACATACAAAAAAAAAAAAGAGTTGGAAATTAAAACTACCCAATTTAGGTACCATGATGAAATATTATCTATTGCAGAAGGCATAAACAAAGTCGCTACAAACTTTGCTAAAGCTGCATGTTCTGCTATTTGCAAGCCTTAAAAATGTATTTGTACCTTCAAAACACTCAATCAACATACAGTATAAAGTCAACAGGCCAAATGTTTGACTAGTGCCTTCATCTGTGAACTAAAAGTAATGAAAATGCACATTTATCTTGAAAATGTGACTCATTCAAATGTGAAAACATGCTGCTTGTCATCAATTTTAGGAAGCCGCTAGCATTTAACTGAACAAACTAAATAATATGGCATTTCAGCCTGTGTTACTACTTCACACTCTATAGATACTGTTTGAATGTTTAAATGTTTTCCAGCCTTGGGAACTGGGATCTTATCAGGATTTGAGTGTGTGTTTAAACAAACCTTAAGATTTGAAGGAACGTTAAGTTTACACAGCTCAGACTTCTCTGTCTGCCTAGTCACCTGATTGTTCGCTTCAAGCAAATAAAAACAGGCTTGCAGGCCCCACTGCGGTTCAACGCTATCAATTTTAAATACTTTAGTGATGGGTTGCTGTATATGTATGTACGACCAATCTCTGTGAAATGGATTACAATGGATAAGGTTTGACTCAGTGGAACAATAGCAGCATGGCACACTGCACAGAGCACCAGCTGAACAATGTCCCTTTAGAAAGGGCATGGGGTGAGGGTGGCTTTTATGACACTATTGATTTATCTAGAGCTTGCAGTAAAAACTATACCCAGACAGACAATAAAAATAACTGTAACTATATAACGGCTTCCTGCTTCTGAAATGGATTTTCAGCTTAAGCTGTGGGATTGCTTTTCCTTTAAGAGGCCTCCTCAGTGCTGAAAGGTCACGTCAGGGGGAAAAAGCGACCACGTGGTGGTGCACTGGGGTCATTATCAACCCCTTAACTCAGGTTTGGTCGCTAGAAGAGTTCGGAGCACTTCACTTTATCCAATGCAATTCTTAAATAAAGTCTGATAAAAAGGCTAGGCTTTGTCTCAACATGATTATTTAAGGAAAACATTTTTCTTTTTTTATGTGTTTATAATTATATGTGCTTGAATGATTTTGTTTTCAGACAGTTAGAACAATTTCCTTCATGATGGGAAGCAATGGGAATTACAGTTAAAAGCACTCGTTATATTTTAAAAAGCCCACAGCGAATAGTACACAGGGATACTGGGATCCCCCCCAAAAAACACAGACAATCCGGAGAGCTAACAGCTGGGGTTACTCTGACCTTGGAGACAATGTGACTCAACAGGACAGTTCGAGAAACACTGATATTGTAATCAATTACCAGTAAAAAAATTAATTAGCCTAATACAGAAAAGTAAGGTACTGAATATTGATGGTCACTTATTGTACTCATTGAGTAGATTGAAGCTGAATCATATATACACCTGCTTCTTTTTTCGCATTTAAGATATTTACCAGGACCAAGAAAGATTTCACTTACAGATGCCTGTAAAGGTTCTTCTTGGCAGGTTTGAAGGAAAGGTGAGCAGTGTGGTCAGGATAATTAATTATGCTGTCATATAAAAACACACACCAAATTAGATGTTAGGAAGTGGTACGCTTTAGCTCATAGTAACCTCTCCTAAAGTAAGTCTACATTGAAAAAGTACTAGTAATGGTTTCAAATCTTTGTTTGCTTTCCCTCCCAAATGACCCTACTTTGTAAAATTGTTTTCGGATCCCTTAATGATAAAGACTTTATCGATATTAAGATCATATGGAAACAACTCATTTACTGTTATTAAAGGAGCTTGACCAATGCTTGGCATGTTAGGTTGAAAGTTATTTAGAGAGTTGGAAGGTTTATTTGTTGAGGGAAAATAACCCAATACCACATGGCAAACAGACAGCTCTAGGATTGACGGACATGTACGAAAAGAGGGTTTATTTTTCCAGTTCCACAATATCACAAGATCCTTTGCAGAGCAGTGACTGACTGGGAAGCCTTGTGGATGATTCTGGCGCTGGGGCACTTTATTCCTTTTTAACATAAAATTAAAAGCAATGTGAAGACTTTTTAATCCCAGCAGGGTACAGTCAGTATATATTTTTTTTAGCCACAGAAATCACTACAGTAGTTACATATTTATATATATATATATATATATATATATATATATATATATATATATATATATATATATATACACACATATTTTTTATTTATTTAGTTTTTTTCAATTTTGAGAACCTTGAGAATAATTACCGGTATATATTATTTTTAAAACAGATTCTACTGCTACTGACTGCAATGAAGGAATGTTGGCTGCATGCATGCATACAAATCTATTTGTGAAAGCAAAATGGAATGGATAGCATTATAAAGGTGGGCCATTAGGGTGCAATCATTTTGTCTAATTAATTGCAGAGAACAATTTAAAAGATTTTGATCCTAGACAATCCTTTTTTTTTTAAACTATAAGATTATGCTGGGATATCCGTATGTATACTGTGCTACAGCAGTGTGGCCACCACGGTGATTTGGCTATAGCAGACCCCCAGAACCCTCCTGTAGACCCCTGATACCAGTAACAGCCCAACGTTCATTCAGCCAATTTCATTGCTGTCGTCCTGGTTTGGGCTTGCTTTCTGATTTCACCTACTGCTTCTCATCATGTTACCTTTTATTGGTGAGTTATAATATGGTACAGAGAGTGGCCAGTCAGTGCAATGTACATTAACGCATTTCCCCTGTGACTCTTTAATTTATGGGTTAACCCATCACTTGTTGTATAGACCACCCTTCAGTACAAAGGAAATATTGCACAAAATACAAAAATTTGCAGTAGCATGACTTTTAATAGAGCTATCCCTAAACTGAAACACATGGCACAGCAGGTGTGATTACTCATCCCTTGAAGATGGGCGATCTAGTTTTGCAATGTAAAAAGCTGTTGCTCTTTTTAGAAATATGTTATTGTGCAACTTTTGTCTTTACATAAAATATCTAAATACTGCCAACCCTAAATACTATATTAATCCCAACTGGTTGACATATTTTACAGTGGGGGTATTTAGATTAGATTTGGAAAAAAAAATTCTATTTTGTTACCAGTTTGAATGCTAAAACCAGCACACTGCGTAGACAGTGTGTTACGAATGTATATGTGAATGTACATTAAGTTATAAAAGGAATTATCTGCAGCTTCTCCAATTTGTGACCACTAGCTACACTTCATCAGTTTTAATTTAAATGTAAATATGTCTAGGTGTTTAATGCAACCTGTCCATGTGACACGCATACTATAGCATGCATTGCACACCATTAAGAATATGCAGTACCAACCTGTACTATAATATATAACATTTGTTATTACATTCCATTCTTCGT
The DNA here is from genome assembly GCF_902713425.1 of Acipenser ruthenus. Taxonomy (NCBI): domain Eukaryota; kingdom Metazoa; phylum Chordata; class Actinopteri; order Acipenseriformes; family Acipenseridae; genus Acipenser; species Acipenser ruthenus. Next base: position 23,844,256 of record NC_081207.1, read on the forward strand.
TGGGTACCTTTTTAATTATGGAATTTATATAATGCTGAAGTATTTCATTAGGCTGACTGGTGATTTATTATTTGCTAGTGTTCTATTAGTCATACAATTAATATTTATCATCAGGTTTCAGCTTTTAAGTTTTAATTGGATAAGCACTTTCCAGCAAAACATGTTTTCACTTAAACCCTGGAGTTAGTCACTACTTACTTTGTGCTCACTTTTGAAGCTTTGTAAAGACACATGACACACATGAGTTCACCCTGTTTTATTATTCGATATACTCAGTTATAAGGTGGACCCATAATATAGCACAATTCCAGAGGGTTACTTTGGGCAATACCAGAACGAACCTGCAAATCCCTTGCTGAAGTGGCTTTGAAAAAGCCACAACAAACACAATAATCACAGAGAAACAAAAGAGATGTACCGTAATATCTTTCAATCTGTTTATCTACATACAATATCAGTCTACATATCAACCTTCACAGACACACACACACAGCATAATAAAATAAACTGAAAATATACTGCAGCTTTAGAAAGAAGGTCTGTCTGGCTGGGATGCAGTCAGTGACCTGGTGTCTGAAGGGGACTAGTTCTGTGAATCTGCCTGCACTGATACAGATCAGTTGATTAAACACACAGACTGCCAGCTTCCTGGCTGATAACCCTGCAGTATAATCTAATTGCCGCTCCTCCACATGAAGTCTATTATATAGCAGTGCCCTGCTAGGATCTTTAAATTTATTCAATACAAAGTAAAGTGCATGTACACACATCCTATTAAACCTAGGATTGGGTGAGCAGGAGATTATATTCACTATATTACAGTGATCTTTTTATTATTGTTTGTGGTTGCAAAAGTTTCCAGGTGACTGAAGGTACAAAATACAGCTCAGCAATACAGACCTGCCCCAATGCTATCTTACTTTTCTGGTTCATTTTTTTCTGTTTAAACTAGACACTAGAACAAAAACAAAGCATACCCGGGGGAATACTTTCAGGTGAAGGGGACATCTGGGTTGTAAAATGGATATTTGGAGAAAAAAAGTGGTGGAGAAAGCATACATGAATGATGTAGTATAGAGTACAAAAACAAATGTGACCACAGAACGTTTTATTTGTATATGTTTTTATACTAATAACCAATGATCAAAGGTGATATGAAGTGAGTAACTCAAATGGTCTCTGGGTAGTGTGATGGTGGCTTTGTAAGATAACCGTCATAAAAGAGTTTCATGGTAGCCAGAATCAAACTTTACCTATAGACATGTTTCGAATATGCTACCAATAATGTTATGTCTTTTTTATTTTAAAAAATAAACAAAATGTGACATGACCACGATATGGGGTAGGACACAATTCAATTAACTATGGATATGTTTCTGGAAAAGAATAATGTATATAATAAAAGGACCAAATACGGATTCAGTATTGATTTTGATTAAGATGCCATTGATGATGTACTAAAAAAAAAGAAAAGAAAGACATCAGGAACCACCTTAATTGCTCTCCTACAAATGGGGGGGGGCTGTATGTACCATAGACCTTGTGGCAACCTCATTTAATATAGAGTTTCTTTTTCATATAGATTGATTTAGAAGCATTACTAATAAGGTTGAAACCTTACATCACCATAGTGTTGTGGAAGGTGTCTGAATCTCCGATATACAGTACATGGTTGGAACACATTCTGGCCAGTGTGAAGAAAAAGAAAAGCCTAGTAGCTGTCTGACTATATGGATACCAATAAATTGAGTAATCCATAGTAACCCATAGTAATCCATGTCAAATGTTTATACTCCTACTAATAAGTGGGTTGAGGAGTTTGTGAAGTTCACAAGTAATGGTTATATATTTACTAACTAGTACCAGAAGGGTACTAAAACAGTATTAAAAACAGAATCAAAGCCTTTCATGCAAACATTTTAGATTTCTTTGCAATTCAGGGCTAATGACACACATCCTCTGTCTTCCTACATCTAAGAGAGCAATTGAGTAGCAGACTGTTCAGATGCTTACCTCTGTGGCATTTCTATGAGGATTGGTTATTTTCTTAATACTGTTTGTCTTCTTTCAACAAGCAGAGTGGCAAGTGAGCTGTGTATCAAATCACAGCGCCCAGTTCTCCAGCAGCTCATCTACCTTTCCCTCTGCCCGACCTCCCTTTTACTTCACTCAACAACGACAGCCGAGGTCTGGCTGGTTTGGCTCTGGTTCAATTCTACCTCGTTCTGTAACGTTTCTTTCTTTCTTTCTTTCCTTATTTATGCATTATGTTTTTATTTATTCATTACTGTGGAATGTACAAGATATTACTTTGATGTATGTGGTTTGCAGTCTCCACTTCAACCACATAGTCCAGCTTTGGTATTTGAGGCAAATGCACAGTAGCTGCTGCAGCATTCTTATTTTGAGATACCGTTCAATAGTTATTATAACTTTGAATTGGTAATGGGTGTGAAGATTGATATTAGACTTTTGAAATTTACCTTAATTTCTTAATTTTTGTTTCCATTAGTTGGATTAAAATATTAAATTGCAAATAATAATAATAATAATAATAATAATAATAATAATAATAATAATAATAATAATAATGGTTGTCCAAATTGACAAAAGACTTTTATCTAAGAATTATGTATGTCGCAACATAAGGTAACACACTTCTAGTGTGCTGTAAATATGCATATTTTAAAATAACTAAGTAAACCAAAGTGTAATGTACAAAAATAAACAGTATATTATGTGTGCTTGTTGTGGATGTTTGGCTCTGGGGTTACCAATATCTCAATGGCTATATATATATAAAGTGTAGTTACCGCTATCTCTCTATGGATCTGCCTGGAAAATAAATATATATTCTGATACTTTGCATGTTTCTTTGAAATCTACATGGGGGTAGTCCCCAGCTCTCAGTGTCATGCTACAGTTGATACCACCCCCTTCACACACTCACACAGAACTGTAATATGGCACGTGGCACCAAGCAGAGCTTCAACACGCCTGCAACCCTGCTCCCAATGAATCATGTATCAACCTTGCGAATTGTAAGGGAAACAAAGTGATGCAATCGAATATTAATCTGCTAACGTGATCTGCTAAACCTCTTTAATAGGGGTGTTAAGTATTTGTCAGAGCTGTGTTGTGTTCAGCAGTGTGAGAGAGATCGGGAAAGCATGGGAGGCAGGAAGGGAGGGAACAGTGGGTAAAACAGCAGAACCCTGTGTTGGTGCTGCGCTGTGTACTCAGCTGTCTGGCACAAAGCATAACACTGGGAGCTGGCTCACTCCTTTTGGTAGCGAGTGGAGGGAGGCAGAGAGCTGTTACAGGGCAGAGGGGCTGTTGCTGGGAGTATCATAGGAGTCAGGAACATGACAGATTCATGCCTCTTCTTGTGAATGATGCCTCTGGTCACTGAGGGTTCCATTCTGCAGATCCCCTGGAGGAATGTCACTCAGAATGTCAGTGTGTGCATTCCTACACTCAATAAGCAGTAAAATAATGTCAGAGGCCAACTATTTATACAAAGGGGGTCTGAAGGTGGTTTAACACATTCAAAAAGAACATTGAAATAAATCACTGTGATATATAGTAAACGGTTACAGTGTTTATGTATGTTTTTGTGAGTGTATGTATTGTTGATGACACCAAGTTAACCAAGGTTTTCCTATTTCTGAAATATAATATGTTTATAATATCAGGTAGTTGTCTGGTTTTTACAACTGGGAAATACTGTCATACTTTATATAGCACTGCCAAACAAATGTTATTGAGAAACGTTATTTCAAGGTTTTCTGACAGATTTATAGTATATCACGGTATGCTTTTCAAATAGGATGCCTTTTGTGAATGGCAATTTGTTCAAACAGACAATGTATAACAATCATGAATTACCTACCCACTGTAACTGTAATATGTATAGTAGTTTTGTATTGTACTAGCATACAATCAGCAAACAGTGATGCATTGTACACAAGACAGGTATTATTCAGTAGTCAGGTGAAATCCACAGGTTGGCAACAATTAAATTTCCTCAATCAGATTTTTAACTGCTATGGTTAGATGTAACCTTACTGGTAATGACTTCTGAACCCAAGAAAAGCGTGTTAACATGTAAATAGAGACCGCACTGGAACTGGTAGTCACGTCAAAGGTCAATTGTTTTCAGGACAGTACATTTTGATGATAACTGTGCACTAAATGGAAAGATAAAAATGGTGTCTTTACTTTGCAATACTAAACAGAAAACAAACCTATTTTTAGACCTGGCATTTCGTTCTCAGGCTTTTGCTCTACTGCCAATAATAGGGCAAATGTGACGTGTTGCATTTAAAAGTGTTCATCTTGATGTTGTCAGCATATGTACTGTGATTCTGTGAAGTAGGGTGTTTTGCAGTGTTTTGGGTTGGCATCAATGCTTGAAATGTGATTCCTCCTTACTTTTCAAATAAAAAAGGTTTTGTAAAAAGGGTGATAATGATATTCTACCACAGCATACTTGTTTGAGTTGAGAAACTGCAGGTATGGTAAATCGACAGTGAGGACATGAAAAATGTTGAAATGCAAAAATCCTTATCCTCAATTGAATCACATCATTTTAGTCTGCTAATATACTTTTCAACATGTGGATCCAGACAAAATAAATGTGTTGGAAAGTAGAGAATCTTCTGTAAAGATGTTAAAATTACATATCTAGACATAAAAAATGGTTTAAAACTGAACAGATTAGATAATTATGTATTATCTTGGTGTTGCGAGTACTGGTATGACACTAACTCAAAAAATATATATATATTACATTTACTCCATAACCAAGTACTTCAAGACTCAGAAATGTTTAAAATTGACTGAAATACTTGAAAAATGTTTAATCCATTCTGGCTGGGAAATAAATAAAAAAATCTTTCCTGACTGTACCTTTTTTAAAGGGTATGTAAATACACACATAACAGGTTTATAATGGACCACACAATGTAATCGATTAGCAAACTTCTGCATCTGAAATATAAACCTCATATATGCAATATTTTTTTTCTGCAGATGTACACAAGTAGTTACTGTTCAGCAGAATGTGAAAAGGATTTTACTGCCTTTTGTGGCCTTCATGCTGTTTGACAGTAGGGATACAGTTATTATAAGACACTATTGGGGACCCCTAGGTTCTTCTACAAAATGCGAGTGAGAAGTGTGCATTTATACCATCAAAAGGAAACTCTATTAGAGACACTGAATTTTGCACAGTCTGCAAATATGCATCTTATTTCTGGAGGCACAGCACTTTGCTGGAGGTTATAATGGTGGAAAGTTTGTGCAAAACCTGGAACTCTGTGGTTCAGATTGCAGTTCTTTGCTTGGAGCAAATTCCAAAGTGTATTTAAATAAGCAATATGTGGGTGTGCGGTTTTCAGTGAAAACAGAAAAAATGTGCAACTGCAGAAGCTAAAATGAAAAATCTAAAGAATGTTAAAGATGTATTGTCCCATAAGGTGTTCCCATCTTTACTTGAACATTGTTACTAATTAAGAAAATGTACAATGTACATGGGTAATATGATAAGAATGGCTCACCCCTTCTTGGCACACCTTTTGCAAGAAGAATCTAATTGAATAGGACAGATTCTTATGTTTTTTAAGGTTCCAAGTGTTTTAGATGGTACTACTTCATCTGGTAAGGCTACTCCATGGATTTATAACAGTGTAAAAACAGCCTCCAACCTTCTGTTCTAAACTAACTTTTACTTAGCTTCCATTCATGGCCTCTTGTCCTACTCTCTGCTAAATATGAAATAGTGACTTGGGTTAACGATATTCTGTTTTGTTTCCTGAGCTGTAACAGAGCTTGATGATGTCAATTTCAAACATCCTGCTGCTGCAACTTGTAACGTGCCAGACAAGCAGGCTTCAAACGGAAAGAAAGCCACTGTTAAAACTCTTTGCAGAAACAAACTAAGCTACCAAAAAAGATGCATTTCCATCCAGATGACCAGTACTGAATTATGCAAAATTTAAATATCAGAGTTTCTTTTCGTCTGCTTTCACCTGATGCAGTCTTATAAAAAGTTTTTATATAAGTTTTTTTTTTTTTTTTTTTTTTTGCAGTGGAGGGGGTGTTTGTTTTGTTTGCTTCAAAATTTTTGCTGATTTTATAATATTCTTTTAGGGGAACAAAATTACAGTACATGTAATGACATGTTTTTTGGGAGATGTGCAAATGTGGATTTGATTACAACCGTCTGGGAAGCCAACTGTAAAATCAGGCTATATTCAGGGGCACGGTAAATTATTCCATTGCCAAGAAAAATTACACTTGATGGCATAAAACCTTGTGCCAACCACATTCAAGACTCAACATGGGAGCCTTGGTCTGCTGCAGTTTCCTGATTAAAGCAAATACCAGTCCTGAAAAAGAAACAAATCCAAGCATGGAGACAAAGACTTTATTGAATTATACCTTCTGTTACTCCAAATGGGTTTCGTAAAGGGCAGTAAGCAAACCTTTATTATAATACTTCAAACAGAACTTCAAATTAATTTAGTTAACCTTAGAGAGTAAGTAGGGGGGGTTCAAAAAATATAGCATTACACATCCCCACATGTTGCTCCAACTGTTTAAATAATGTACCTGTAATGTTTCTTTGCATGGTTAACACCTTGACAACTTTTTACACTTATAACTTTAAAGTCTGTTTCAAAGCTCTTTTGAAAATGTCCGCTCTAGTGCACTGATAGTGTAAGGATTATTGCCCACATTGTCAAACAGCTAATACAGCAATAACGATCCATGGAACAGAAAAGCCAGAGCACTTGTTATGTATTTTTTATATATATCACTCTTCCTTGTAGTGATTTAGAGAACAGATCTCAAACCCCAGTTCGCTAGAACAGACATTTTGAAAAAAGCTTTGAAACAAGCTTTAAAAGTTAAGTGTAAAAAGTTGTCAGGATGTTAACCATGCAAAGAAAAATTATTTAAACGCTATTTAAACAGTTGTAGCAACAAGTGGGGATGTATAGATTCCTAAAACCCAGGCCTCCATTAATAAAAAGCTATATTCACAAAGCATTACCTCAGTGCTAAGTTCACAGGATTGTTTTTTATTGATAAAGGAAACAAAACAACAACAACAAAAAAAGATTTATCTTAGACTACTCATTTTGTGGTCCAGTGGTTAAAGAAAGGGGCTTGTAACCAGGAGGTCCCCGGTTCAAATCCCACCTCAGCCACTGACTCATTGTGTGACCCTGAGCAAGTCACTTAACCTCCTTGTGCTCCGTCTTTCGGGTGAGACGTAGTTGTAAGTGACTCTGCAGCTGATGCATAGTTCACACACCCTAGTCTCTGTAAGTGGCCTTGGATAAAGGCATCTGCTAAATAAACAAATTTGGCAAATGCTTTGCAAATATGCCCCCATAAACCAATCATAAGAGAAACAGAGGTTTCAAGGTGAGATTTACTGAAAGTGATTTATTAGAAGTAAGTCCTCTTAACAAAACCTCTTACTTGATCACATACACAAATAATAAATAAAAGACCTGAATAATGTAGTCAGCTGAACACAAAGAAGGTTCCAATCGAGTATTAAAATCATAAACATTGGATCTGTCAGCTCCAGGTGTTGTTAGACACACCCAAACCTGCACTGCCTGATTATTATGGAAGCTATCAAAAGTTGTGCCTTATCTGTCATGGATTTAGAGTACTGTGCTTCTTTATGTTGTACCACACTTTTCAAATCTGAGGTTACACATGAACCCCTACTGCTCATTGGAATTTGAAGCTTCGGAACGTATTGGATGCCTATTGTGTCTAATCACAATACCAGGCTTGATATACCTAAAAAAATATATTCAGAAAAATTAAAACCTAACCCCCAAAAAGCACAGAAAGTTGAAAGAAATGAACATGTCTCCATGTAAACAACGCCTCAAGTGAACACAGTTTGCCATTAATACAAAACAATAACATTTTCTCTTTAAAATGCAGCTGTCAAATCCAGATGGTGAGGTGCTAATAACATTCAGAGTTTTAATGGCAATGTTTATTCTATAATAATAAAACGGTTAACATCTACTTTCTATTAATAGCCAGTCAAACAATTGCCGACCAAATGCTTCTTTTTACTGAACGGTAGTACTTATGCATTTGCTTTTTATGTACTGTACGATATCACGTGTGTTATAAATATATGTGACAGAAGAATTTGTTACTGAATTGACTTTGTTACATTCAGCCCAGTTTTTTTTTTTTTCAAGGGCAACACATTAAAAGGACATAATAGTTATTGAAAAGTTATTTACTTAGCAAATTTTTCTTATGTTTAACTCTGTTACATATTGAATATTTCTGAAATTATAGATAAGAAGCAGCTACACTGTAGCTATATACTATATTCTTTATAAATTGACTGTAGACTCCTTTATTAGACAGTACACCTTATTTTTGTGTGTGTTGTTGGTGTTGAAGTTGTGGGGTTTATTTAGGGACAAGCACTTTACAAAAAGCCACAGATGAAACCAAAAGGTAATACACTTCTGGAAAAATGATATTACTTTGTGACAGAGAATCTTGGCTATAAATCCCCCTCCCGACCTGTGAGGGCGCTGTGTAAAGGGAACAGTGTGCCCCAGACTGGATGGTTTGACAGTTCATTCCAGGGTCAGTCGGAAGTCAGACATCAAGGAAAGGGGTGGAGCCACAGTACACCAAGTCATTGCCCCAGACAGGAAGTGATGTGGCAATCGTGGATTGGAGGAAAAACGATTGTACTCGCTAACCAAGGGGGCGTGCCGAGCGAACTGCTCCTTTGTTATGGGAGAACCGCTGAAAGACTGTGATATACCATGAGTGTTTGGTGTTTGTTTTGTCGTACTAATTGTAAACGTTTGTTCTTGTTAGACGGCTGTACTACTGTTCACAAATAAATGTATTTCACCACTCGCACTTAAAAAGCACTCACTTTGGACTTGTGACAGTGTTTGTGTTTATTGTGATTACTTTTTCGGGACTGAACCCCGTGGGTTTTACTGAGCAGTACACATAGCTGTGTATTGCCAGTTATTATTGTTTACAGCTGTCAAGTGACTTTAGGTTATAAATAAATCATCATTGCACCATGATCGTTGTTGTTTGTCATTACTAGAGCACCGCATCACCTCTACACCTGCGCACGGCAAACCACTTTGCCACAGACATCAATATCTTTTCTCTGTTAAATACCTTTACATTTACACTTGTTCTCTGTGTAGATAAACTGGCTGTTTCCCACAGCGTGTCATTGTTTACGGAATGTATGGAAAGGAGATAAACGCAGTGTACAATGCAGAGAGAACACTTTTTTATTAAATTTTGTAAACATTGCTGTTACTTTTCTTTTGTTCTACAGAGATATTGTATGAGATGTTACAGCCGTTTACTCATTTGTCAACCTCAAATGCTTAGAAGGCAGTAGCTACATATATTCACACCAAATATTTAGATGGAAGAATCAAAACCCATTCGCTTTTTAATCTGAATGACCAGAGGAAGATGCTCTTATAATTATCAATACCAACATTCATTTTGCACAGCCTTCCAACATAATCACAGGGACCAGATACATTTAATAAATTAATTAGAGTAAAACAACCTTGATACTAGAAAATTATGGTGATAACCCTAAAACTGTTTTTTAATAAAGTTAATTCCATGAAGTCCCTGTTGATTTCCTGCTTGAAGACTGTTTGCTTGAAGCCTGAACTGTTTGAAATGATTATTGTGCTCACTTTGCTGCATCATTGCTTCTTTGTATTATGATACTAGGGAATGGTGATTTGTGCTTTTGGAACTTTGGGTGTAAAGATACAACCCTATAAAGACAATCTTTTTTTTTTTTTTTTTGTTCTTTACGCCCATATGAACTACTGACAAATACTGTAGTCTTCCTCATTTCTAATATATACTGTTTTTCATATTGTTTTAGGATATGGACACTTTTGCTGAATTCAGTTCTGAACATGTGAATGAAAGCACCGCAGACTGAAGCATTTTGTCTATTTAAAGACCATGCACAGTACATACAAACAGTGTCAGGCTTGCCTGCATCTCTTTATTCTTGTGCGTCAACCTTGACCTGCGGAAACAGCCCTGTAAAGGAGGGGGAGGGTGGTTGAGCTTATGTAATGTCTCAGTTACTAGGTCATTTACCTCTGTAATGCCTGAATAAGGTTTGAGTTTACACTGGCCACTTATACAAGGACTAAGCACAGTACAATTTGTGGTTCCATTGTTACTACCTGCTAAAGGAAAATGTCCAATTATAACCCAGTTCTGGCACATGCAAAGCCACAAGTATCAGATAAGCCAGCAACACAGTCTAAACTTGCAGCTGGGAGCTTGAAACACTGGAAAAAAGCTGACTTATGAAAATAACACAATACAAAAAAATCTAACGGTTATTTGTCTTTTCCGCATTCTTTGCGTGTGTTAGAAATGATATATGAATTGCCGTATTTACAAGGTCCCATAAATATATAGCAATGGAGTGGCACTCACTCTCGTTTGCTTTGCCCCTTTAAAACACAAACCCGACACAAAACTGGAGGTTCAGCGCTTGTGTGCACTTTTAATGAAAAATACACAAAAACGAAATAAACACCTAGCTCTTTTCGAACACTAACTAAACCTTCAGGATCACCCTGACTATACAGCGGACAGCTACGCTGTTTACCGGTAGACATAAACACACAGTTTGATACTTTATACACAGAACTTACACAGTACTTACATTCGTGACTGCTCGGAAACAGAGCACACCCTTCTGCTTCCTTCTACTCAGCAGCCCCAAACAGACTGGCTGTCTCCCTTTTAAACTCTGCACCTGGCTTTAATTTACAATGACTGCCAGGTGCAGGTGATAATTAACAATAATTAAACACATTTACATGTGTTTTTGGCAGAGAGGATTTTAACCCCCTCCCTGCTCTGCTACTATATATATATATATATATATATATATATATATATATATATATATATATATATATATAATTTGCAGGCAGTGTAACATGGGAAATCAAGCTATAAGAAAAATATTATTGTAATTAGAGTTATTATTAAATCATAATCGAGTGAAATCCAGATTGTTATCACTAGTTTGCAGTATGTGCCCAGTAAGGAATGATTTGGAAATGTGCCCCTTTTCAAATATGCATCAACCAGAATTTTAGGATTGAGGTTTAAAAAACACACACACATATATATATATTTAAATCTTATATTTAACATCATGAAATCAGAGAACCTACAAAATGATGTTGAAAAGTATATGGAAAACTCCAAAACAGTATGTAATTCAGTATGTTAGCATAACATTATTCAGCAGGTTGCATTAGCCTTTGTGAAGCAAAATGTGTTAATTGTATAGGGCAGGGGTGGCCAATCACAGTCCTGGAGGACCTTGGTTAATAATTATTCCCAGTCTGATTAAAAAGCTGTCTTACCTGGTGCCAAAACTAAAATGCCACCCAGGTTTATTATGGTGGTTTTACGATAATTATCAAAACACTAATGGAAAAAAAAGTGAGTTCCGATTTTAAATAAATGAACTAGGAATAGCCTCGCCTCTCGAGCAGAAACCAAGAGGATTAATTGGCGAGCAGGTATTCATCCATTTGTTTCTTTGCCTAGATTCTCTCCTGTATAATAACACTGAAATCATTATAATAGAAAGTGGTGGTAGAAGAGAACACTTGAGCACAAGACCTGAGGGATTCTCTCAAGCAAATCATTAAAAAACCTTCCTTACCCCTTTAATTTTTCTCTACTAAACGTGGTAAATGTGGTGTGTATTAAAGGATGCCAGAGGTTTCCTATTGGGGAATCTCAGTAGGTTGCATGAGGCTGGTAGTCCCCATTTAGAAGTAGGCATTAGATATCCATGTCTATAGACTGATACAGTATAGAAGGGGAGAATTCTATATCCAGTGAGCATAAAAGCCAGTCATGCCACAACAAATACCTTGCAGTTTATATATATATATATATATATATATATATATATATATATATATATATATATAGTATGTTTTATGAATGTACTTCAAACTTTAGATGGTCAAGCAGGTATAGAAGCAAGGAAGCAGAGTTTGTATCTTTTAACTGAAGCAATCTTTGGACAATATGAATAAACAGGACAGTCTGCTTTCAAACAAAACACAGTTCAAAAGGGAATCCTATTTTTTTATGACATTCAAACAAAAAGTTACAGTGTGCATCACTGAAGCTGCTCAAACCCACCTGCTCTGGTCAGTTATTTTCTAATGTGTGGTCTTCACGTTTCCTGGTGAGAGATAGACAGCCTTTAAATATAACCCTGTCAGCTGAATAAAAAAATAGACAGTGTGGCTTTGGTCAGCTCACACAAAATGAAAAATGAATTGTCCAGTTCTTTCTGCTATTGCCCAAAATTACAGTACTGTTGTTCAAGGAGTTTGGATTTGTTGCAGCATCCTGGGAACTAATCAGAAGTAGCAGCGCAGATGCGAATCACAATATGTGCTGTAAAAAATACAATAAACTGCACCACGGACAGGGGTAAGTGAACACAGCAGAAGTTAATTTTAAACTTAAAATCACAAACGCTTGTTGTGTTCCTCTGTTTTCAAAGTAGGGTCCTTTAAATTGTGTATGCCCTCCAATACTGTATTATTATTATTATTATTATTATTATTATTATTATTAATAAACTGTAACCTAGCCTTTTCTGGCCAACTTTTATGTAGGAGTACTGAGGTTTCTTTATTCAGCAATGCAACCACACTTGAAATTTAATTGAAGCAAAGCCTTTGCAGTTCCAGATAAGCATGAACTGGCATTTTCATTTTAATTAGAAATTATTCTAATTGTGGCCGAGGCCGTGACTGTGCCAGCAGCATTAATGGCGGCTGTGCCCCAGTATTAATTTCTTAAGAAGAGTACTATGAATGCAGCTTGCCGACTAAAAGTGTATGGCCATAAGCTACTGGAAAAGGGCTTTGTCTGCTACACTCGCATGCCTCCCAACATTCTGAATGCGGAACGTTGGCTAGAACAGGGTCTGTGGAGAGATGAGTTAGAAAGCTCAGAATATTGTTGGTGGGTGTCCAGGACACACTTAGGAAGGTTTAGGATTTGTAGAGATTAATCAGAAGAAAAAAAAATCTGCTTTTTAGGCAGTGTTTTAAGTTACTGTAGGTTGGTCACAAAAAACATAATTTAGTTGCTGTGCTGATCAATTTCTTTTGCAAAGCTGAAATGGTTGCATAATGTGGGATATGGGAGTCCGTTAGGGAATGTGTCTCATAGGATGGGTATTATTGTCATTTGCTACAGGATCTAATCAACAATAAAGTGTAAAGTTGGGCCCAGCTTTCCACTGTGGGAATGCATTACTTACCGTATTTCATTTAGTAAGCCCAGAAATTATGCTATTAACACACTTTATGTAACACATGTTTCTTTTTTCACTTTTAAATGACTTTCATTTTTATTTTACATGCCCCGTACACTGGGATATGTAACTTGAAAATTAATAGTCATTTTCAACACAAAAAAGTGGGACAAAAACACCAGACTGAATGGTTCCCTGCCTGACTGATCTGTTAGGAAATGAGTATAAAACTAAAGGTATATTACCTGGATAGAGCAGTCTGCATCTGTTTTTAGTGGAGATGTCTATTGGTTAAATATTAGGCAAGCTAAGAGGCCATTTCAAACACTTACTGGACTAACAGGTTGCAGCCTGCAGGCTACAATACATGCTTTAACAGTCCCTTAGAGTACAAGCCTAAGTAAATCCATATGCATTCTTACAAATAAGGAGCTTTTTGTAAACACATGCACCTGCAGTAGCTATGTAGTCAACATTACAAGGACTATGTGGCCAAAAAGAAGCTGCTTGATGAGATTCTGGTATTAATAAGCTACTAACAATCAGACGAGCAAGATGGGCCGAATGGCCTCCTCTCGTTTGTAAACTTTCTTATGTTCTTATGTTCTTAAATGCAGTTCACTTATAGGAAATATTTAACACCTGCATTGTGCACTTGTATTGCCCGTAAAAGAGAATCAGTGTGACTTTCTGTGTGCATAGTCCTACTGTGCTGCTCGCTAAGGAATAAACCTGATCTGAATATCTGATTTACAAGATTTCTAGTGGGGATTCTTCTTGGGTTACAACAGAGCTTGAAGATGTAATTTCTAACCTTTTCTGCTGCAAGTAGTACTGCCTTGATTTGTGTAACAAAACCGACAGCATGGCAAGCAGGTTTTAGAGCTAAAACTACCTCAGGTTTAATGTATTCAATAATATTGTAGTTTAAAAATGTTAAGAAAATAACTTAAATGTGAGTACTGTATGTATGAACATGTTATACAACTGAATATTTATTAGGTAAATATAAAGGATTTCAGGATACAGTCCAATTAATACGAATTCCAAACAGTAATTCACTTATTTAAAGGTGTAACCGGGAGTACCGTCTATAAGGAAGGAGATTAGCTTTACAATATGAATATGGGAATGTCAAGCACTTTGAACATGTGATGTGCCTATCCCATTGAAAGATGGAAAGTGTGCAGCACTGTCAACCCGGAATGAGAATAAGATGTAACCAGTTCCAGAGCATAAATATTTTAGACATAGAAAGAGTCTTGATATCTATGCGGAGATCTGTAATGAAAGCACTCAGTGGAACCTTCTAATTCTAATGTTACAGCAAGGTGGAGGGATTGCTGCATCCTGTAGTTCTTGACCGAAGTCCCCTGCCAGTTCCGACAAGCACAGAGTGTTTTATGCACATAGATAGAAATTTAACCTAATGATTTTGTCTTCCTGGACTTCAAAAAGGATGCTTGCTGAACAGTGTTGGCTGCCGCTTTCAATCATTAAAACCCAAAGGAGTTACTGAACAGCAGGAAACACTTCAAACAAACACAATATTTTCTCTCAGCCTAACAACTACACCATTTTATATTCAGTTTCAAACTGACCGTTTCCCTTCATAATGTATCTCAGAAACTGGTGCCACAAAACCAATGGGTCGTAAGCAGCTGTGCTCAAATACAAGTAGTGGATCCCTTTTATATAGAAGTCTGTTGGTTAAAGCAGAAAACCAGGAGCCAAAAGTTTTGCGAAACTGGATTTTAGATTAATACACTTTTAATTTGTTCCAGGCAGCTTTGAGAAAGCAGCTAGGCTCCTGTTACCAATCAAGTCCAAGAAGATTGCATGTGGGCAAACAACTGCCTCCAAATTCCCATATGGAATTAAAATACATTTATATAGTTTTTAATATATGTTGCATGAGTATTATTATTATTATTATTATGATTATTATGATTATTATTATTAGTATTAGTAGTATTAGTTGTCGTAGTGGTAGTAGTAGTAGTATTAAAACATATATTTTAAATGTTTAATAAAACATAGCTGTTCAAAATTATGTTTTTAGAAAAAAAATTGAAAATACATAATATGAATGTCATAATATTTTACATTTAAGGCTTGCATTAAGTCAGGTATCCTAGGCAATATCATATTATGCCGATTAGGATGGCTCTGTTAAATCAGGCAGCCACATCCCGTTGTCTATGTGCATCACACACCAAAATGATCATGGGCCAAAGAGCTCACTCTTGCAGCAATGTACAAAACAGTATTAAAAGGATGGCCTGCACTAATTCACATTTAGAAAGCATAATGATCTTAATGTGTTCCTCTTTGCTGAAAGACCCAGTATATTGAAAATCCTGATTTCTCTTTCTTCTCATAAAAGTAGGCACAATGCTACAGAAAAAAATGTGTCGACAAGCTTTCTGAGTCAACTGTCAATGTATGTAAATATTAAGACTACTCCAGAACAAATCATGGGCCAAAACAGAAACCTTGTCATTTGTGAGTTTTGTGCAGTATGAAAGAATTGTCATATTGAAATCAAATTTTACTGTACTAAGCTGCCTGGGAACATTTTAAAAAGGAAAACTCCTGTTTTTACATTCAGAACAGTTTTAATACCAGCACATTAAACAGAAATGGCTTCCAATGCCATCTGTCTACACCTGTCACAACTCAGTTACTTTACAGCTAAGTCCAACATAAATAAATTAAGTGGAGAATTACCACTTATTACAATTATTCACAAGACAGCATGCTTAAACATCTCTCCAGCCTTGACAACAAATACATTGAATTACATTCTATTTAAAAAATAAAACCAAACAGTAACAATCGGCTTGACAGAGGGGGGAGAGGGAAAGTAGTACAGTTTGACTCCCTTATAAAAGTTTTTACTGTGGTAGGTATGCATGTTGGCAGTTTCACATGCTTTACCCAATACAATGTTTTATCATGTTTCACCATGCATAACCATACTTATCTGTCATTTACCTGCCTTTTGTGTGGTTTTACATGTTCGTTACCACACTTTTACATTGCTTTACCACACTTTGCTATGTTTTTACCATGGTATACCGCAGTAAACATTTAGTTAACATCTTACTTTTCAACACTATTCAGTACTGGGAACTGTTTAGTACTGGAAATAAACTGTGGTAATGTAGCACACACAATTGTGTGAATAGTCTCTCAAAGGGATGATTTAATTTCTAATGCAAATACAGTATCTTCCTGGCCCATATTTCTGACCAGTCATGATAGACAGCAGATTAGACACTGATAAAAGTTCATAGCTGGTGCTCTGCATCCAATAGTCTCTGCCTCATGCACACTAGTAACAGTACCAATGACTGATGTTTCTCGAGGAACAGTCTTATTACGGATGGCTCTGTGAACCATACCAGAAAACTTGCCTGCAGATTTTCACCCCTCCAGAGTTGCACGATGGTGGCCCTACACCCTATTTACAGTGTTACGAAGGTGTTTTTTGATCTGATTAAAAAATACGTTCGCTTTTGAATTATTTTGCTTTCTTCAGGCAGTTTGTAGCAGAGGAATTAAAATACATCAGTGAAGATCCTTGAGTCGTTCAGTTACAGTACCTTGTAAACAAGTCTCTTCACATTTGTCTTCAATGCCCTGGTGTACTATGTGCAAAAGGCAGAAGCTGAAACTTGGTGTGAACTTATATGTTAAGAAGTAATTTTTTACAACTTTCTTTAACAACACACCGCACCAGTTAAGTCATACAATTGTTAGTGCCTCAGAAGCTACACAGGGCTTATGACAGCACATAATGCTTTTAAAATGAACACAGCTCAGGATATGATCTCTCTTGCATTCTAGCCTTTTTTTCTTTCCTGTCATCATCAAATATTAATCAGCCATTTAAAATAAATAGGCGCTGCTGAGTGTGTTTGCCTTTCCCAATGCTGGGGATGAATGCTGGGGGAAAATGCCCTGGCGTGAAGCGACAGAAAGTTAGGGCTGTTTCTGTTTCCAGTCACTGCTTACAACACGTGAAAAGGGAATCTGGTTGTGTTTAAAATGTGAACATGCCAAGCCAACCCTCTTCAGCCTTCCCTATTGCAAGCCCTGTGCAAATTCAATGACATCACAAGCATGTCTCAAATATTTGATAGGCTCACTAAATATATGGCCTTAAACAAAAAATGACCTACGTCAGAGTTTTTAAAAAAGCGTGCTTATGCTCTCCATTAAGATCTAGGTATATTTGTAGAGTTAGCTGCAACACATATTTAGAATTAATAAATTGAATATAAAAAACATCAGAAACAATCGATGTATAGTATGATATGGATACAAGTATCAGAAATGTCTTTGTATCAGTTAGTTTGTCACATTAAGATTATCTATAATTATTGTTATTTGACTATATAAATTAGGTAAAAAAAAAAAAATATATATATATATATGCGTACACTTTACATTTTTTAAAATTATCTTGAGGACTTAAAATCATTACAAAATAATATCTTTTTATATATATATAACATAATTGAAGGCTATATTTGCATCCTGAGCCATTAAAAAAAGGCATAATAGCACAGTAGTGATGTCATAAAATGTCATAATTCCTCCAGAGGAAAATATTCTTGAACTTTGACCCATTCAACTCCTCGAGACCAATTTCAATTCAAACAAAATGTCTCATTTTCAATCACTCAACAACACCCACAGCAGAGAAATGTTCATTAATGATCAACAAAATGAGAATATGTTAAAAAAAAAAATTGATGTAAAGCTGGTACATTCGTATCTCAGAGAAACTGGAGAGGAACGCGAAATTAAAGACATTCCTGTCAATGACTTTCAAAATTTCAGTCACTCGACAACACCCACATTTCATGTTTTTTAGGCACTTTTAACAAATCTGTCTGTGAAGATTTACAATCATCCTTCACCAACAGAAGCACCAACCAAGCGAGCGACACAAATCTTCAACTCTGACAGTGACTAATAAAAAAAGAAAAAAGCAGCATACCCCATTGAAACAAATTTTCCTTAAACATATGTTTTTTTTTGCAGTTCATTATCTACCCAGTTTAATTCACTGTTCCTGAATTATCAAAAAGAAAATTATAGTTAAGATTCTTTAATATTGACTTAATGTACTTTATTATTATTCATTAAATTCACTTGCAATTTGAACCTTAACACCAGTTTATTGTCTTTTTTTTATTACAGATACTAATATCCATGTATTATAAACAATTATAGATAGGCTTCAGTGAGTTAAAGGAAAATAATGTCATCTCAGGTTTCTGTGACAGTTTATAAACTACTCGACCTAACGGTCTCATAGTTTATGATGTCACATAAACCCGAGATGGAATTATTTTCCTGTAACTTACTGAAGCCCATCTGTTATTCTCTCTCTCTCTATATATATACACACACATTTATTGTTACTCATACAATCATATGAAACTATTCATATGAATTTGCAGTCATTATTTTCAAGTATTACCAGAAATATAATATAGGTTTGTTTTTAAATATGCCTGGCAAGAATACCATTGTGAGGCGATAAACAAAGCATGCTGGCTCCAGTCTCAATCTGCATAGAATATGTATTAAGGAACAGCATTATTTTTTTATAAGACCATACATGGTATGGTCAATTCTTACTTTGCCTACTTATAGCAGTAAGCTTGTCCAAATTATTAAAGCAATCCTCTCCTATCCAAAGTCAAATATTCTTGTGCCAAAGCAATATTTGCATATTCAACAGCAAAACCATTTTAAATTGAAACTGAGCATGAAGTCTGCTTGGAACCAAAGCGAATGAGCCACAATAACATCTCTAAATAATTATTTGTGTGTTAAAATGATATGTGGAGTGAGTTTGTCTTTTTTGCATTCACAGCAAACAGGACAAACCTGCCAAAAGGATATCGCATCTCAGTGGACTTGTCCTCCAGTAAACAAACAAACAAGGTAGGTCAGGAGCATACAAAAACCTCACCGTGGAGATAAAACAACACATGACCAGTGAAACATATATTCACAGTACAGTGGGGTCATTTTATGCAATACATGTCCATGCAAAGTTTGATCAATTTCAGATACGCTGTTCTGAAGAGCTAGCATTCTTTAGCTCAGCCAATCAGGTGTTAGCGTTGTAAACAACTAGCTCAAAATGATTATACATATGTGTATGTGGAAAAACATTGTGTAATTGACGCCCATGCAACACGTTTCATATTAGTCACCAAAATCTAGATTCTGCCCATATCAATGCCATGACAATGCCATGACATTTCAAATGATCTGAACTACAAATTCATACTATTGTTACTTCAGGGCACACATCCGTTTGTTAGTGATATATTTTTGTAAAATCTGGATAGTTTTTGAATGCATGATCTCCAACTTATTTAAGAATACAAAAATCCAAAACATATACATGAAAAGAAAGATCTGGATTCACGTGACATCTAGATATTGAATATATAGAGACCAAAAAAATAGTTTATTTAATAATTCTGCCTTGAATACAGTAAATAAATAATTAATAAGTATTTGCTTTTTAGTAATACATGTGTGGCATATTTTAACAGGCTGCAGTAATACAGTCATCATATTTCTATACCAACTTATTGCTACAAAACAGAGCTGAAATGACTATTTATTTTGATTTAGGCTGATGAAGGTTTGAAGTTACAGGTTCCAGAACTCAGCTTTCTATCTACATTTTCTTTTTGTATATACTCTACAAGCTTACAAAAATAAACATTGCCTTAGAGGTGTATGACTTGAACATCCTATATATTTGAACATGGCTCTGTGTTCTTAGAAGATAACATATGCTTTCAGTTAGATGTTTAAAGTAAACAGTAATTACAGGCTTTGATCTTTATTTTAGATATGTATGGTACATGGCAGGTTCCATGGCAAGAGCAAATACATATTTACTGTACGTTGTGCTTTGATATATCATCATTAAAAATGTATATTGCTTCAATTTAAGAGTATTTTCTGCTAGTTTTAATATGCCCTCTCAAAATAGTGCTTGTATTTGAATGAACTTCCTATGCACTTGAGTCGAACTATTCAAACATAGTGGTTATCTTTTTAAGTACTGTTTGTCAAATAATTTTTTTTTTTCTGCAGGATTACATTTTCACAATGCAACCTTAAGAAACATTAATTTGAGCCCTTCACTACACTTTAGTATCTAAACTAGAACAGTTGTTTATAGTTAGCAGCCAGGGTGTGTGTAAAAACAATATGTAAAGTTTCTATTTGACATGTGCTTTCATTTTTTGTGAATAACTAACAAGGGTAGACTAATACTGACGGTAGACCCTTGGTTCTGCTCGTAAACATATTTTTATCAAACATATTTTCAGGATTATATATTAAACTGTTATGAAAGTAGACATACACATGGCTTTGTTTCTTATACATTCTGCCTCAGAATGTATGAATATTTTGAAATTATACTTCTATATAATACATTGCATATACAGTATGTCAGTTGACCACTTTGTGCTGCTGTATGGAAAAAAGAGATCAATGAAACTTGATGGGCGGAATGTCAAATGACAAACAATAGTGTACATGCAACAGTACACAATACATACGTCATCCAGATATATGTTGTACACAGCAGCAATATAAAATGACCAACTGACTTTCATCTTGTGTATTGTGTGTATATTTACTAAATATGCAGTGCATACTCACTTTAGTAAATCTAAGCAGAGTGAACAATAATAAGACAGACTTGTAGGGGTGAGCAATTAATTTTAACCTGTCTTCTCCTCAAAGATTTGAAAGATCCCACACAATCCCTGGCTGGGAGAAGGCTTATTAATGCAAAACTCCTGGTGTTTGCGAGTAAAAGTCACGTCATGAACTTCAGAATATAATGAAGAATTCCAGTTCAATCCCTGAGATCTGGAGACTGTTCTCCTCATGGTTTATTAAGATAGATACAGTGCAAAACTGGGAGGCGGTTAATTGCCTAACATGAACTGCTGGGATTTGATTTTCTTAAGCAACAAGCTCCTGAATTATTAATAAGATTCAATACTGTACTGTATGTACCCTTCCCCCTTTTTTTAAATAAATTCTATCATTTTTGAAAATTATTACTTTGCAATGACTGATAACTTGACTAGAATTTACTTTACTCTCATATTAAATCTCTTTTTGGCGATAAATCATATTTTGGGTGCCTACAATGTGAGTATACATTCTGCCCCCCGTTTTTGCCCTTTATCTTGCTATCCATGCATAGAACAGACCAGGTTATTTAATTTTTTTATACATTTGTGTTAAATGTCCAGTACTAGTATCATAAAATGAACTAGGCACAGATAAACATTTCAAGACATTCTCTGGGTTACATTTGTAGAATATGTATCCCTTCCCTGAATGTGGCTAATAGGCCTTAAAATTTCAGTACTGTTCCTGACTCAATGCAAATACTGTGTGCATTATTATTGGTTTTGAGCTGCAACAGATAGTGAAATTTACATTACCAGTATAGCAAATATAATGTATGTGTTGGTTCAACTGTTTCAAATGATTAGCTATTGCTGAAGGTTTGTCTTCCCAAAACAAGATTGAGCTTCATGTAGACTGTGCAGGCAGGATTTTCAAAAGGTTGTACATGATAACTCCAGTGTTAATCAAGAAAAAAGTATGTCGCATTGATTTGGGCATTTTCAAGCGGTCGTTATGCCTATTTCGTTATTAAATAATCGTCATAATATGATTTACGAAATAATGTTAATATCTTAACGAGCAGTGCTTCTTGAGACTATTTATTTTGTTTGCTTGGGAATTTAAAAGCAAATCTGTGTTAATTGTCATAATTTATCAGGAGTTAATGTGCACTTGGAAAAGGAGGGTTTTATTAAACGAAACAGTATATAACTCACCTTAAAACAGAAATTTAACAGACCGTGGCTGATGATACAGAGAGAGAGTGTACAGGACCAGAGTTAATTTCTTACAGACAACCTAGATAATTCAGTATTTGTAGTTAAAAAAAAATATTCAGCCTTTTCTATACTTGTGGTTATGAAGGAGATTTATTCACTTGTTTAACCATTTGTAACCTTACGGAAGGCTTGTCGTATCGCTAAAATGATATACTGTTATTTGCACAAAGTGTAATATTACTACCAAAAAATTATCAATGCAACTGTAGCCTATTTGAATTCTGCATACATACATTATATGACAGCTGACCTCTATTGTACATTTTATTTAAATTATACAACTGAAATCTTGGTATAAGAAAAGGGCATATTAGATATTACTTAGGTGACTGCGGATTTGCAATGTGTCCTTGGCTTTTAACACCTGTGTCTTATCCACACAAGTACAAAGAACAGGCATACAAAGACACACAGATCCACTAGGAATGTGATCAAGATCATTGACATGGAATTTGCCTAAATGTATTTAATGTTGTCAGACTCCCCCGACACTTTATGTACAATGTACACTTTCACCTTCACATCTCTGTATGCATATTTAATGTTCTTATAATACTGTAAGTGTTCAGTGGCTACTTCTAACCGTGTTGAGTTTATTTATCGCGGAGGCGAGCAAGGAGTACCAGAGAAAATGTATGATTAGAGGAATGCACCGAATAATTAATTATAACAAATTGTGTATTGGGTAGGGAGGTATATTGTAATTTTAAAAGCTTAATAAATATATAATAAAGTGTTACATACATGATATACATGTATAATATAGCTAACAACTACAAACACATGGCTTACAGTGTCTCTTTTTTCTTTTTAACCAAAAAAAGATTGCCAATTTCACATTAAAAGAGTTGTATATAGTAAGCTGTGGCAAAATACCCCCCCCCCCCCACACACACACACACACACAAAAAAAGAGGGTAAATGACTAGTGGGGTTTAATTTGTATTTATTTATTTAGTCTGTGCCGTCCGATTTTTACCCACACGCCAGATAATCGCAAATTAGCATTTCATATGTGAAGTGCTCTAAATAAATGTACATCCCGCATGACAAAATGCACAATTTTAAATTAAGTTTACAAATTATACACAACATAGATATTCCCATTATGTTTTATTTCCATGTGGCTACTGCTCGCTGGTGGGAGAGCCTCCTCCCTGTATGCTAGTAGTTTCTTGATCTCGTTAACATGCATTTTGATTAACAAGTTCCCCTTATCCAGTCGTTGAGACAGGAAGTGATGTAGGAGACCTGCGACAAGCTTTTTAATGAGAAATACGTTCATTAACGATCTCGTCGACTCAATTTCAGAGCATTAATGCATTGATTTAATTAACACATTTTGTTTGAAAATCACTTGCTACGAAAATTATACCACGAGTGTGATACAATAATACTGTTTTTTGAAAATCTTTTTTAAAATTATTATTATATTATTTTTAATAAAACTTACTGGCAGTGACCCATTTGGGGTAAAGCTTTTAGAAGATCTGTAATTAAGTGTACCAAGCACATTCCCTTTGTTGGTTAACCATAACCAAAAAAGCATTTTCTTCCCTATAATGTATGTTTAACCACAGGCAGGATCGGGCCTTGTAAACACAAATGTTTAGTCTAGACTACTAAAGCATGTAGTAGACATGCAAACACACACTGCTTTCTTCTAATATATTTATTTAAAGAATTCATCCAAAAAGAAGAAGCTTAATTCCTTCCACCAAGTTCTACACTAGCATTCACTTCAATTTATGACAGTTACATTTAAAGAGACACTGCCCATAGTCCATGTAGAAAATCCATCGTGCATCAAAGCAGAGATGATCACATCTGTTGAGCTCACAAAGAAGAAGATAAAGATCTGTGTCTAGTCCCAATGTATCATTATTAATACAATGAGTGCCGCCACAGATTCTATATACATGATACACATTTCAACCAGGACTGGATCGGTTATATTCCTGCCCCTAGGTGAAGAAATGTTGTGATTAAGCCTTTTTAATGAATTTAATTATTGCTGGGTTAACATCCCATCACTGTAGTGTGGTGCTGCAGCTAAGTAAAACAAGAGGAAGCTCTGAGCATGTGGGGAAAAAATAAATACATTTAAGATGAACACTCAAATGCTGCACAGTGAGAGAGAATACATTTTAAATCAGCAAGCATCTGGTACAGTGACAGCCCTCACTGGCAGACATACAGAAGCTGCAGTATATAGCCGCAATATTATAGTGTAATTAAGGTCAGTCTATTTTAATTTTTATGGCTCTGTAATGCAGATGTAAATCAAAACTGCTGTGGAGAAGAGTGGAGTGGAAATACAAAGTTTTGCAAGTTACTGTATAATGCTGAAGCACAGTGCATCAAACCAGGGCTTCTGTCTTGCGGTTGCACACTCTAATTAGTCAGAAAGTCAGTATTTTGTCATGTCAAAGCTATGCATCTGTATAAAAACATTCTGTGGAGCACTCACATTTCAGACCATGCCATATCGTAGGGTGCCATATCATATTTAGTTGGTTTTAGTGGTGGACACTTTGATGTGTGCTATACCTTTCATATGAATTCAGATTAGTTTGGTGATGTCATTGCTTTTAAAACCAGTTTAGATCACAAGTGAAATTAGTTTTGTGATTTGAACTAAACACTTAGTGGACTGGACAAATATTTTGTAGCCCCATCTCTTTAAATCCCACGATCATTTGGCAGGTTTAGGCTGCATTGTTGAAGCTTTATGGGAAAACATGAATAAAGTCCATGTGGCTGGATGTAGTTTGTGCTATTTGTCACTGATGTGCTTGAAATCTTTCCATTTTCTAATAATATTTACTTTAAATCTATATTGAATTACCTACTGTACAACATAGCTTAAAAAATAGTCTTGACCAATTATGGTTTTATGGCATGCAAAGCTGGGATATTTTGTGTACAATTCTTTAAAACAACAGAGCATTCTCAAGCCAGACCTCAAGTGGACTAAACAATAATTTGACTGTAGAATGAATCTTTTCTACAATGAAGAAAGGTACCTCCTAGTATTATGGGCCATTATGCATTTCAATTATTCAATATATATTGAAATAATTGAAACACTGTATGTGGCTTTCTGCGATTGCACGCAGAACATTAGCTTTAGCCTATAAGTAACATGCACTTAGCCAGAAAACTATGTATGGTGTGGAAATAATCCCTTTAATGTACAACAATTACTGTAGATAGTACCTTCTTTAGCCCCCTAGAGTGTTTATAAAGTACTATAAACACACTGGGGTACCTGTAAGGTCAGCACATGGCCATAGTTCATATGTAATATGAAAGACAAAGATCTCTCTGAGTCACAGAGAACACAATGGACTGAGGAGATATTAACTCCAAAATGTCTGCATTTCATTGCACAATATGCCCCCCTTGTTACATTTCTTCAATGACTAACGGTTGCAGTCTGCACCGCAACTAAATAAGCTGGAGCAAGGATGTACAATTACATTTAATTTAAACTGATAAAAAGACAACATTTCTAGAAACAAACAAGAATATCTAATTGTATGAGCAAGGCAGCAGCATAGTGGTGGTGAAATACCATGTGATTGTTTTTTAGTTCCCAGAGAGAGAGATGAAATTTATTGTCAGCAAACAGAAAATAGACAGCAAACCTAAAATTCAGCAGATTCCTGCTAGTGAAGTTATTTATCAAGCTAACAAGCAGGGGGATCTTCTAGATACTATTCGCAGCTGAGGAAATATGTAACATTAAATTCTAGCTTTGGGTTACCAAGCTGGTAAATAAAACAGCAACTGTCAGGTTTCTCGTGTAAACATTTGTGCCGCAGTTAGACAAATGCAGTGTCCTTTTCTGAGTCATTTTTCAAGGTGGTTGATTACAGCTGCCTGGTTGAGCCCAGCATGTTGCTGGCAGGCCATATATGTTGGGGCTTGACCCAAGCAGACCACAGAATTGCCTTTTACTTGAGCAGTTTCAGGGGTTGTAGTTGTAGTGTAGAGTAATCTCCCTCTATTTAAAAACAGGCTATAATATGTGTATAATATTGCAAAAAATAAATAAATACATGTGAGGGCTGCCAAAGCCATATTCGTTTTTGAATGACACAATTTTATCTGGAGAATAGATCCAGCATTACTGCAGACATGTAGAAATGAATACACTTCAAGTAGTAAAACAACCTGATCATGTAGCGGCAAGGCCAATTAAGAGATTTTTTTTTTTTGTTCTGTGGGACAGTGGTACTGGTTAACATTAGGTGTCCTCTCATAACTCTGTGAGTGTGCCTCAGTCGTGACATAAGCACTGCAATTCTGTCTTGGGTCTCTCTCAAGCACATTGTGTGTATTTTTTGTGATGTCCACTGAGGCTAAGGTTCAGACCACTAAAGCCAAAGTGTTAACTATATATATATACTGTGTGTGTATATATATATATATATATATATATATATATATATATATATATATATATATATATATATATATATATATATAATTGTAATGAGCAGCCACTGGCCAAGTATTTTGAAAGATGATTGGTCTGCTGTAAGTCTCTAAGCTATAGGTAGTGACATGTGCGTTCAGTTTGGAAGTAAGTTAGTGGCATTTATGCCCATGGTTGTGTCTATTGAATTATTGCCTGGATTGCCTGGCACAAAAACCTTGGAGGAAGATGTAGAGAACTGTGCTGCCACAGTGCTTCACTGAGGGTAAGGAAATGAAATATAATTAGACACACAGTATAATCCTAATAAGCAAATAAGGAGGAAGGGTGGTAGTGTAGAGAAAGACAGCCAGACAACATGAGAACCCCAAAGTGCAAGATAAGGTATTTAAAAAGAAATGTTTAAAATTGCTATTTATCATCAATTTGCAGTACTTATAATGGCTAACATCAGGGTTTTTTCTATGTGTTACATGCACAGCGCTGGGGTCTCCCATTATGGAGAGTATCAACCTAACTCCAGCTCTTGGGAGATCTGATACATGTACCTTTCCTTAACCAACACATATGTCACCGTAAGCCTGGATCCCAAGCTTTCAAGACAAACAAAGTACAATCCTTCATTTCTGTAACATCAGAATAATGAGTAAAGTAGAATGACTTGTTCTCTAAACTCATACGCCAAAGGCTGAATTAGAGGATCCTCAAGGACTGAATTCAAACCTAATTTCAAAAGCTCATTATTTTTAATACCTAAGAGAAGTGGTGGAGAAAAGACCCCCCACCCCCGCCACTGTATTTAAATAATTACATACACTTTGATAACATTATAACCATTTCTTGAGCATTCCCAATGAGAGATATAATGAAGAGGGAAAATAATTTTGAAAAAAGGTATTCACCTGCAAAGCCTAATTTAAAATGTGAATAACCTACGGGCAGCTTCGCTCTGGGACAAGTCTGTACAATTCCATTCTCACCACAAGCTGCTGTTTCTGCCTGTCTGAAACTGAACTCACTTATATCTAGGCAGAAAATCACACTACACACACATGATCAAGGTTATCAGTTCTTGAAAAGGGAAAAAGGAAGACCAGCAATCTCCACCCCCCTGTGCTTCCTCTCTCCACTCCATTATATCTTGCCCTTACTGCTTTGTTCAATCCATGTTCTTGCCATGCCAACGCTGATTAAGTTATACCTGCTCTTAAAGTATTCAATCCTTTTGATTGCTCAATTGATAGTCCGATGACAGGCAGATTAAAATGTATGGGTTTTGATTTTTCTTTTGCAGTTATGCAGGCATGCTGCAATACACAAAACTACTCAAACTATGTACTAAGGGGAAGCAATAAACTAAGCAAAGCAAGTGGAGGTAGTGAGCAGGAGTAATTGGCAGCTCATAATTTGTGCTGATTGACGCCATCCACCTCAAAGAAATACCCACCACTTAAATGTTTCCTGGTTGTTTTCAGCGCATTTGTAGATTGCAGATTAATTGAATCAAGCACTTTTAAGTAATATATAAAAGATTGTTTGTCCATATTATTTAATATCCATATCCCCACAAAAGATATAAATAACACAAACCTTGTTTTTGTCCTGTGGTATGATCTACATGGACATTACGTTCAATAACTGGCATTGTAAAGTTTAACTACATTTAGATGATGTTATTTTCTTTTTTTTTTTTTTTTTATAAGTAAAGCCTTCAATTATCATCGCCAACCATAAGCCGGAAATCATGTATAAGTAGGCCACCTAGATTGTGATACTCTCAAGAGTATGTGCTCATGAACTTTCATACCAGGTTTCGTCACTAGCCCTTCCTAAACCCTGCAGCTGATTTATACTAAGATATAAAAAACTGCAGACAGTGGTGTCAACAAGGTTGCATGTCAGGGGCCCTTTTAAGAAACTGAAATAGAATACAATCTGAAACTGTTTTGATAAGATAGCCTTTATAGCATACTTGCTCTGACCTAAAATGTAGCAGTCTTCATATTCAGTGCTCATCGACCGAAATTACTTTTTCAACCTCTTATTCAAAAGTACAGAAGCGTTTACCGATATGATACATAAGCAAGTAAACGAAAACCACACTTCATGCCAAATTTCCTAGCAGTCAAGAAGTGACTTGTTTTCAGTTACACTGGCATCAAATTAACAAAACTAGCTGCACACGTTTTGTTACAACTCCAGTGAACAGTGTGTGATCTATTCAAATGTTCTAAACAGTGGCTGATCTAATTACTACTGGGACGGGGTACACCCCACCCCTGTGTGTAGTATATTATTTGTTGTATTATTATTTAAAATGTATTGTTTATGTGTGTACAAACACATTATTCTATTAACTGTTGTGCAACATGGATGGGGTTGCTAAACTATCCATGCTAAACTAGTGCAGAATGTGACTGTCTCCAGACTGATTGATTTATTACTAATTTGGAGACAGTCACATGTATATAAACCCGCAGCCTTGGTTGACTGAGGTTAGTGTGTTCAGAGGCAGAACGAGAGACGTGAGTCATGAGATAAAGAAACTTAATATAAAAAACAATTACTACCCATGCTGGTTTTACACCAGCACGATACTTGTTTGGTTTTGTCTCTGTTTGTTTTGGCCACCGTGCCGTTTTGTGAAAGTGTCTGTGTTTTGTCCAAACCTTTTGTTTTGTTTATTAATTATTAAATCTGTGCACCAGCGCATTTCACTCACCATTCTGTGTCCTGCATTTCCTGGCCTGACATCACCACATGAGCCATCGTGGCACAACTACCCTTTTAATATTAACCCACTTTTAAATGCGTCGTTAGCTTTGTCCCTTTAATGCAATCAATTAAATGACAGAAGTATTTAGATTGCCACTGTTTTAGTTTAAAAGAATAGACCCTTTGAAGGCTGGTAAGATTTAATTTATTTCACACTGGTGTGGACAGGCAACATATTCTGCTTTTTAAATTGTAATTAAATTACTTTGACCTAACTTAAATTATAAAATTGTATCTCCCCTAGAAAAAAAAACTTCTTTACTGTTTACCACTTATTGCGTAACTAATATAATGTATTTACTACTTGTGTTTTTAGGAAATTGAGTTAAGTAATGCTTATAGTTAATATCTAATAGTTTTTGATCCAGTTATTGAATCCATGGTTTTGTGGTGGTGGAGGGGGTTGTGTGGTTATGGTTAACCTCTGGGTCCTGGATTGAATTCCTGCAAGGTTTGAAAAACTCTCCTTGATTCAATCCACTGTACAATAAATTGAAGTGATGGGCTTAGCTCTGTGACCTTGGCATACATTCGACCTGTCTCCATTAAAAGCACTGGTGGAGCTAGAGCATGCCCACTAACTCATTCAACATGAAGGCTGCCCCTTACATTAGCTGCGTTATTGGAGAATAAATTGGATTTCAGTTTTTTTGTGTTTTTTTTAAAAACACCTTAATAAAGGCATGAATTACAGTGCTGTGCAGGCAACGGGTCACTGGAAAAAGTTATTTTCTTAGTTGGACAGGAATAAGAGAAAGTGGCAAAACTTTACTGTCGCATTATTAATATATGTTGTTAAACAGTACTTAGAAACTACAATTACTGGGTAACAACAATGACGGTTGTTAAGATTATTAGTTATACTAGGGGATTATAGAGCAAGTTATAAAATACAAATGCTTTATAGAGTACATTTTTAATAAGTAACCCCAGAATCCCATATTTCCCAAAACTCCCTGGAGTAGTGTGCCAGTAATAATGCTTAATTTAAAGAGTTACTGACAAAAGCTAAACATAATGCTGTAATATAAAGCCCAGAATCTAAACTATAACTTAATTTTATTTTTGCGCTTATATATCATTTTCTTATTACCCCTTGTAATCCATATCTGTGCAAACACAGGCATAAAGAAGCTTGACGTGCTGTTTGTGGCCCCTCATGGTGTCAGGTGGAAGACAGTTGTGAATGCTCCATTCCAGAGCCAGACACCACCAAACTGAAATGGTGGTGTCCCAAACAAACCCAAAAAAGCACTAAAAGTTGACAAAACAAAATCTCTGTGTTTTGATAATACTGGATCTAATTCATACACCCACTGCATCTGAGAAACACAGAAATATATGCTTTGAAGTAATATGATTTTTTTTTTTTTTTTGTGGAGGCAACATAGTGCCTACATCGTTTTTAGGTTCTTCCCGAAAATCAACTGTTATCTCATTGTCATCTTCACAAATATCAATACAGTTATTTTCCAAACTGTTTAAAAATAGTTCTGTCAAGTCTTACCTTTGTCTCAAGGTGTACCTAATTGTATAAGAAAATGCATTATCAAAATGTGACATGTTACTGGACAGTTAATTTAATCTATGGCAATGATATATATATACTGCAAATATGAATTTGTATTTGTAATCTTTCCCCTACAGTGTTGTATATTTTTAATCCAACATTCCTTCAGGCCAAATACAACTAGCCCTGATGTGCTAAGTTTAATAAAGCTTTGATTTGCATCTTCCAAATGGGTTAAAGATCAGTTTACAAAAAGAACAGGGATCCCATGCTCAGAGAAGGAAAACCATGTGAGGACACAGTTCTAAGTTGTTTAAGTACTGTATTCATTGACTATCTAGAAGCAAAGCAAATGGTCTCTTGTTAGAGTTAAGTTAGCAGAAACCGAGATCGTAATAAAACTCTGACTGCTTTCTGTTGCTGTTGCTGTTTTATCACACAGGTTAAAGTTTAAAAAATAAGTGTGTGTGTGTGTGTTTTTTTTTTACAGAACATACTGCTTGTTGTGGTGTAGGGTTAAACTGTCCTAACACTCAACTATTTAAAAAAAGAAAGCAACACGCCCTAAGGTCTCTTGTATTGAACACAACATGGCCACTTGTTCAAACCAAAACCCAATTTTGTAGAAACCGGTTTGCTGTTAATTATGTTTTGCAGCATGGTTATAAATGGTGACAAGACTAAGTCTACAATTTATTATTATTATTATTATTATTATTATTATTATTATTATTATTATTATTATTATTATTATTATTATTATTTATTTCTTAGCAGACGCCCTTATCCAGGGCGACTTACAATTGTTACAAGATATCACATTATACATTATTTCACATTATACAGATATCACATTATTTTTACATTTTACATACAATTACCCATTATACAGTTGGATTTTTACTGGAGCAATCTAGGTAAAGTACCTTGCTCAAGGGTACAACAGCAGTGTCCCCCACTGGGGATTGAACCCAAAACCCTCCCGGGCAGTGGTGCCTTAGAGGCAGATAACTAAGAAAGCCATCACTGCTGGAATCAGCCACAAGACAAACAATAGCTGAATGTTAAGCACTGTTCACTGTAAACATACACCTGTTATGTGATAACCACTAAACAAGCTTTTTTAAATGATTTTTTGGCCTGTCATTCGCATTTTATCTCTAAATAAATCCAACTAATGGTGAGAAAAATAAGTAATTTTGTGCCTGAAACAAATTAAAAGAACAAGTAAGCTAAACACTGCCTCAAACCCCTACCTCCTTCCTTCAACAAAGAGTCCTGTATCTGCATATTATCTTGGACAAGACAGTTCTCCAGGCTCAGGTATAAAAGCTTTTGAATCCTGCTCTGTTCTTTAATGTGCACATAATGCTGCACTGTACTTTATAAACTGGAAAAGGAAGTGCATAATTAAAGTAGGTATAACACTTGGGCCAAATAATGCTTTACCTTTAACTCATGATGAAGACCCACTGTCCTATGCAAAAGTCACACCAATGGAGAATGTCCTGTGAGCAGAAGAGTAGCTTTTGGTTGGTTAACCCACTTTGTGTTTTACGGTTCACTTTGCAGTTTTGTAAAGGAAAAACATTTGACGAAATACGAGTACCAATTTGTAAACTTTGGAATAGTTCCAAAGACTGTTGGGAGAGTTCCTGGCCTTCTCTTACTTGCTGTGCCTGCTTTGATTCACGTGATTACAGTGAGTGAGTCTACCTTGATAACAGCACCCAGGGAAGCATTAGGGACAAGCTAGAAACAGTTCCTAATAGTATATTGTACTGTTCAACATTATGGATTTACTGTTACTGTATGATATAACTTTAAGAAAATTACGTTATTTTAAATCCAAGCATCTCAGGCAAGCACAGCAAAAAGATTTGAGTTTCAGTTAAGATTCCCCACCCCCTAGCCTGTCAGTCATGTCTAGAAGTGAAATTTGATGTCCTTCCCAGTAGAAACCCGAGATGAAATACTAAAACCCACCCTAAACCAACGTGGCTGTCGCAGGCTACGTTCAGGACACAGTTTTCTGCAAGGACAGAAAGACAGAATGGTGCACTTACTGCTTACTTTTCCATTATTTCTCAGGGTGTAACTACTAGTATTCAGAGGGATTAGTCATCACTGTCATATGACAAATCGACATGTAGTTGCAGGAAAAAAAAAAAGTTTTCAGATTTTGAAGAAGCAAACTATTAAATGCCTGTCATTCTAAAGGTATGTTTGCTAAGACCAGATCTGCGCTTATTCAGTAAGGGTGCTGCATAATAAGATGACTTTTGAATGACGTACAAGACCAGTATTTATTCATTTTCTGCTTGCTTCTTAAATTTCTGTCTCTGGTTGCTAAATTTAACCCTACTTGTCTACAATCTTGCCTATTGACTGTTTGAGCTCACAAGTATATACTGTGCTGCAGTCCCGTTCAGGAGACAGGGCTTGATATGTGAACACTAGTTCCCTGCAATCTGTGACAAATTAATGTCTAACAAACACATTTTGGGCACTGAATTCGGGCCACCTATTTCAATCTACACAGTGGCATGACATACTCCCCGTCTTTTAACTCTAACTAGTCCTACTGCTGGTGCTTCTCCCCAGGTGTGACTTATTAACATTATAATGAATGACTGAATACAATAGAAATACAGGGATGATGTCATTCAGACAGACCCCAATGTTGGCGAGTAGGCAGTTAAATTTGACTCTTTCCTTTGTTAACCATTATGTTTAGTGTCAATGCATGTCAATGCCGATCTGGTGCATCAGATTACACTTGCAACAGCTTCTATTGATAGAAAAAGAAAATACTTTGAAATGACCTAAAATAATAGATACAGTTATTTCCTTTTTTACTAAATGCGGATGTGAAGCAGCTGTGTATTCATAGTACAAGTAGCTTGGTGGTAAAGTTCAGGGCTACACGGTGAAAATTCAAGGGTTAATGTACCTGTAAAGTGCAAGCAGAGAAATACAAGACAAAGGTTTGAGTGTGAAAGGCCTGAGCCTGACCCCTTTGTGGACGAGGCCATTGAACCACACATTTGCCACAGCTTTAGAAAATCCTTAGTCTGTGCATACCTGCTGTACTGGATCGAATGCAAGAGAATAAACACTGCGTCCGCTTTTTAAAATGTATGTTGTGAAGGAATGAAAAGCTAGAAAGTTCTCTCTTGGTTTGGTGCTAGATAGAAATTATTCCCTGACCTTTTCTAAGGCCTGGTTTTAATGTATCCAACATAAATGATGTAAAATGACCCTCCCACAAGGGAAATGCAATACCTACTTTTTTTTATAAGTGTGCAAATACGTTCTTTTTTTGTTGCTGTTTTTAACAAAATCTATCTCACTTCACCATGAAAATATATCAATGTAAATATGTTACACTTGGCAGCTTTACATCATTGTTTTGGTCAGTTTTATTCATAAAACATTGAAGCCTAGCATTTATAGAAACAAAGAAAGTAAAATCCTTTACTACCGTAGTATTGGGATGGCAGAACTTGGCACACTACTAATGCCTGTATTGTACCATTGTGAACCTGTATAAGCCTATACTTCACAAACCTGTGTTGCTCAAAATCCAAGCAAAACCAGTTAAGACCTGTGGGAGATCAGGTAGTTTCAATTTCTTTGACAGCTTTTGTGTATTATGAAATGCCTGCTTCTTCTGAAAGATGGGATATCTCATATGTAAAACTTTAATTAAGGCTCTTTAAAATGACCCTAACAGTGCACCCTCTGGCTTAAATAAAATGACCTGCTCATTTTGAAAAGCTACCTTGAGAAATTCATGTTTCACTTTTAATCCAAAATAGATTTAAAAAACAAACAAAAAACATATTAAACGTGGAATAGCTGTGATACAAGAATGAATGAGCAGATATGTATTTTAAAATACACCAACACCAATAAATAATAATATTTTTAATAATCATATATAGCGAGTCAAAGGACCTTATTTTGAATCAAGTGTATAGGACAGGCACATTCTCATGAGAGGAAAAGGAACATTAATTGTATAAAACTAGAACTAATCTTTTTCTTCAATTGGACCTCCTGCAACATATTAATGGACCCTGTTCACAAAAGAGTGAACAAATTCCATTAAAAGTGTATACAAATTATTGAAACAGCTTTAATCTGATTAAAAAGATTAGGATGTATTTTTTTAAAAAAATATGTAATGAATATATAACCACTTTAATATAGAACAAGGTTTATATGTTTATGTATGAAAACCCAGGTAAACAACAGTAACATTTTAAGACCATGAAACCTAACAATAGTAAATCACATTGCTATGTATTGTTATGTGCAAGCTGTCTTTTCGTATAGCTTTAAATATAGAAACATTTGCATTGCTGCACTGCGTGGATGATGGAAAATAGCCTTCCTATTAAAAGATGCTTTCGAAATAGGTAGCATTCCTTTGCCAGAACAATATGAGTAAACATATAAATGGAAATATCTCCAAGACAACTTTATTTCCCATTGCACATTTGTGCCATTTCTCAAAAGTGCATTGCATTTATCAGAAATAACTGAACAACACTGAAGCAAAATTACCTACCGCTCAGGTAGCAAGAATCAGTACTCCATTAGAATCAGAAATGATATACTATATCAAAACTGCTCTCGTAAAATTCCAAAATATTTAGGTTTTCAATTTTAAAAAGTCATATAAAGGTCACTGTCATAATTAATAACTTACATATGCGACAACACTAACCATACATTCAGCATTAAAAATGTAACAAGCTGTTTAAAATGATATTTGTTCTTAGTGTGATCACTGAATATCAATCAGATCACTAAAAGGGCAAGATAAAGTATAACGTCTATTTGTATTGCTTAATTATTCCAGTGGTATCCTAAAACTATGATTTTTGCAATTACAATTAAAATAAATCCATGCATGTTATTCAAATTATTCATACAAGTCTAAGCAAATACAAAAATAATTATCTGATCTTGACCAGTAGCATTTAACAAACTTACACAATGCGAATCAAAATATGAGTTGAATTTCAATTTCATAATAGCTTTTGTCTATTTAAAGTAATCTCTTTCTCCATTCATTCATCCCATGTGTCTATCTTTTTAATGTCATTCAGATAAGATAATACAGGGAGGGACCTGTCTACTCTATACACTAAACAACTTACAGCACAAGGCTTGATTTAATTATAAAACACCAAACAATCTCTGTTATGCAATCAATGGGTTATTAATGTACTGAAAAAAAATGTATAGATTTACCTCATACTTCAAGGCCAAGGGCACTCAGTCATTTCTCTATCACAGATGTAGAAATTTTCTCGATGACCTAACATGGTGAGACAAAAGGCAAAATCAAAACAACCAAGTCTGTAGACATATATATTTTTTAGAATCAATATTAGAAGATAATAAAGATGGTCTGGCATCAATAACAATAACAACATGATTAAAACAGTGTGTAAAGTTATTGGTAAAGTTAAATATTATAGCAAATTGCTCGATAAATATAAAAAATACACCAGTTTAAATTTTGATATAGATTTAAAAAGTGAGTGGTTCTGTTTTTAGACAAATTACCAACCACATGCGCTTTAATTTAATTTAATAATGGAAATGTTGACATGTCTATTCTGCAAAACAAATATAACAACATAGACAACATACTGAAGCATGAATATAATATTGAGGTTTACTAAGAAAGAGAGTGTGCAGGTTTCTATTAGTATGATTTCTTATTGTAGTATTACTGTATCTGCCGTGCTGCTGTCCTTGGAAGGGATTATCACACACAGTACATGTACAGAGTCAAACTCTACTTTGATCACATTGTTGGGACAAAACATTGATCTGATTTACTGTCTCCCCATATTCAGTGACATTCCACGACCACAAAAAAACACAACTAATGTGAGTGGGGGGGAATCATATTGTTCTGCTATTGAAAACATTATTGCATTTACATCTTCCATGTTACACATCTTTCATCTTGCTCGTCTTAAAGCCTTTTAGTCAATCACACCTCAGTCTTTAAAAATAAAAAGACTTTGGTGTCCTGTCTTCCAGCACTAATGCAAAATAAATAAATAAATGCATTTTTAAATTCCACCATTAGCACCATATCACATTGAGGTCTCAAGCAAGCCTCAAAAAAGCTGCAAATGTTCCATTTTATTTATCATCTTGTAATAGAAAAAAACAACTACAAAATGATATCACAAAAACCGGAAGCCATAATAGTAGTACAGTATTCCATGTTAGATTTCAAAATGTCACATTTTTCAATTTGCTTCAGTTTTTATATCAGTGTCAGTATATGGAAAACTACAAAGCAGAATGTAATTCAATCTCTTAACGTAACATTATTCATTCGACTTTTTGAAACAAAATGTGTTAATTCTATAGGGTGATGCAAAACTTTTGGCCATAGCTGTGCTGTAGGGGTTTAAGATTATGAAGATCTGCAGCTGTTTTGATCTAAAATAGACCACAAGGTGAAAGCTTCTTTGTTTAAAACTGGATAAGGTAGTTCATAATAGTTAAGCCCTTGAAGATACTGTTTTAACCGGTTTTCAAGGTGCTGCATACTGAGTGCTGGTTTCCACTCTTATTTTTACACATCAGTCAGTGCAGCAACATCTTAAGTGGGTTATAACTCTTTCATCCACAGTCAAACAAAAGGAAACAAGCAACCACTGTATTTCTACAGCTGCTTTCCTTCGATGATACAAAGCGACTCGCTGCTGGAGGTTTGTCCGATCTGTACCATGGCTCCTAAATATGAATACTTTGAGAGGTACCGTACATGCCCCTTGAATAAGATCTAAACTGCATTATACATGCAATACTGCAGTAAGGGCAAAGCTGTAATCAGACCGGCCAGGGAAGGACAGACACAAGGTGATAAAAAAAAACACACAAGGACGCGTTGGAAAGATGCTTTGCAAACAAATGTAATCGTATTCATTGTTTTACTAATTTGTTTAGTGGAATTAATAATAATAATAATAATAATAATAATAATAATAATAATAATATTTTCCGCAGTGAACTTCTACATGTTTACGGGTATGTAGGTAACTGCACCCTTTATATACAGAATACACATTTTTACACACTACTGGCCTCTTTTTACCAATCATACACCATACTGTTTAGGAGGATAATGGTAATTACTGCTATATAGTATTATGTATCATGTTCATGCTATATATTAAATTATATTGAATACATTGCTAGATTGCTGTGGGTGCAATATATTTTTTATGTAATGCTGTTTTAGATTTACAATAAAATAGGAATGGTATACTCAAAAGTATTTTATAATAGACTATTTTGATACTGTTAAATGTTACTGATAAATGATCCTAATATAAACAGTACCATTTAATACCCAGCTTTGACTAGAGAATTATCAGTGCTTAACTTACTGACATTTTATTTTCGAATGATTAATTAAGACTGAAGTTTTAGAATGTGACGTCTTTCTTTATTTCAAATGTAATGTAGTATGATTTCCTCTATCAGAGTAGTGCGGTTTCTAACAGGAAACTGCATGATCAGTGTACCATAACCAAGAGCTTTGAAAACAATATCTGAGAATGAGTCGCTCTTTCCGAATGATCTTCTGAACAACGCGGGGTCCCTAAAACAGAACAAACATCAAATAATGAAAAAGATTGTTTATAACAATTATCTTTATTGTGAAATTCATTTTTTGTATCAGCAGTAGCACAATAGCATATTGATACTGATTATTTTTGTTAAACTGCACACACAGGTCCAAGTACTGTCATTTATCCTTTTTATCGAAACCATTTTCATTGTGTAAAATTTGAGACTATAAATCTAAGAGTAACAAATAAAAGTGAAGCTTTTTATTTTGTTACAGTTCAAGGTCATCTCTGTACTTGTGGGTACTGCTATGCAGCTGTTTCTCTGTTGGTGTCTTTCGCTTTTCATTTTAATCACAAGGTTTTGGCTGAAAATAGCTGCATTGAAAAAAAATGCATATATATTTATATATTTATATTTACCCAGGAAGGGCCTGTACCAGTCAATCTTTTCTTTGAGTTTTGGTATTATAGTTTTATTATAGTTTTATTTCTTTATTTTTAACATGTTTTAATCTAATTTAGAAAACTGCATACATTTCCCTGAATGTATGTATCTCTTATTAACGTCATTGATATTTGGAAAAAAAAAAAAAATCCAATTTAAATAAAAGCTGCAAATTCAATCACACTGAATTTGGTTGTGTTTCACGACTGTAAACCAAGGCTTTCTTTGCAATCATAAAGCTGTCGGTCCTGTTATTTATCTTCCAAAAAGGCATTATTTGTGAGCTGTATCTTATTATCTCAATACTTTTTCAGCACCTGTGTTAAATCTACCACAGATCTAGAAGCAACTATTAAGCTGTTGGATGTTGTGTTTCACTGGATACAAGAAATAGAGAAACAAACTGAAATCCCAAGATCTATTAAAAAAATGGGCCCAATTTATTTGTTCCATAATCTGATTTCAGAAGAACAAAAAAACACCATGGCCTCTGACCTGTTCAGCATAGATTATCTGCAACGAAACTTTATAAATATATGACTCATTCAAATGAAAAAATGAAATCAAGCATTGAACTATGTTAATGATGCGTCACTGACGAATTTGTGAAACTGATCAATATATTTGTCAGAATGCAAAAGCAAAAAAAAAAAAAAAAAAAAAAAAACTTTTCTTACTGGTTTATCTAACATATAAATATGTTAGGTAAACCCTCAGAACTCAGGGGCTGTGCTGCTTGGTACCAATTAACTATGTCAAACTACACCTTAAGAGGCCCCTAGACCTCTGCAAAATCTGGTTTTGAACAAGAGCATTAATAGGTGCAGTATCAGATCTCTTTTATTTTGAAAGGATGAAGAATAAGTTAAGTTATGAATACAATTATTTGTTTTGAAATAATTTATCAGACACTAAAGGTGTGTTTAAAAATGTGTTATTTATAAAGTGAATAATGCATAACAGGGGCTTGGAGAGAAAGATCAGTTTATTAAGACAGGAAACAAGGGGAGCGGGTTGTGTACTCTAGGTGGAAAGTGTAGCTTTTTGTTCTTTAATTAATTTATTGCCTTTCATGAAGTGCAGTTTTATTACATTTGAAATCCTGTTTATCCACAGAACTGAGGCAACAGTAGTGTGGGCACACAAACGCCTCTCAGTAACCCTCTTTAGGGCAACTGTATATTCTTATCGGTGACAAGGCAGTTTCAATGCAAGTCCTGTCTTCGTCACTAATTGTGAAATGGTGTTTTTGCAGTATTTGCATGATCTGACTAATTAGAAGATTCACAGCTAGTCCTGCTTTAAATCCTTAAATTGAATTACACTTTGCCTGCAGCCATACAAATTTGGAGTCTGAACTTGTCAGCTCTCAGAAGCTCTGCAAGGCTGGGCCTGGCCACATCCTGGATTGGTGACCTCCAAATAAAAAAAAGGTACTGCAGTGTTTTGAAGAGGTATTCTGGCATTAAACCAAGGTCCTGTTTACCCATTAAAGGGATATTATACCACCTGCATTACCTGTTTAATATCATATTACGTTTATTCTCTATAATTCTATATGGATGTTTCCGCTGAGATCATTATTAACCGTGTATACTCACTATTCTGCAAAGACTCGTAAAAGCTGCTGTTCTAGTGGTTTGAAAAATACCAGGTGTGCAGCTGTCATTTCTATCCCCTCAGTAGATTTGATTTTGTATAGCGATTAACTAGCTAACAGTTGCCAGTTACAGGGGGCATAAATTATAGTTTCTAAAACCTTACTAGATTTTCTTTTTTTTTTAAGACGCACCCCCACTAAAAAAAGGACATTAGTTAATAAGGTAAATAACGATTAAAGCTAAAACAATCATTGTACAAATCACACGTAAAAGCACATTAAACAGAAAGTAATTAAATATTCTTAAAATGTAGATGGAGGAAAGTATACTCTTAATATAACTCTGGCCTGACTAAATTAATCTGTGTGCATTACTCTTCAAGTCTGCTACCCCTTTAAATTATTATTATTAATAATAATAATAATAATAATAATAATAATAATAATAATAATAATAATAATAATAATAATAATAATATTTTTCTTCATTTTTATTTTTTGACTACTCAAGTTTGTGTTTTTATCTTTTTTTTTCTTCATTCATCTTCTTGAGTATTTGATCCATTGCATGTTTGATTTTTTGTATAATTCTGTGAAGCTACTTGTGATGGCTCTGGGCCATGAAAGACTCTGTATAAGGTTTGTTGTTGTTCTATTAGCCCAGAATCCTCACATTGCATGCAAGTGGTGGGAGTGGCAACACACGGGAAGGCTCATGATTAGTCACAACACAGAAGTACAGAGAAAACCTTTTGAATCGCTTTGTAGCATCAAATGATGTATGTACATATTGATTGGTCAGAGGGAAACAGCACCCCCACAAGGAAGAAGTATGCGAGTTTCATAGAAGAATAATGTATATTCCAAATGTGTACCTCATGAAAATGTACTTTTAAATGACACTACTGAACACTAGAGGGATTAACTGGAAATTGATTTGTGATTAGTGCAAAGGGTTACATTGAATATGTACACCGGTAATTGGAGTTAGTAATCAAAAATTAAAGATTCTACTTTTTTTTTTTTTTGTCTGGTTTGTACTATGGGTACTAATCAAGAGAATAGTATTGCAACCCACGGATCAGCCAAATCATCAGTTCATGGACCAATTGCCCTTAGAAAATTTGTTTTCCTTTATATTTAAATTGAAATGCAAGCTGTCAAAACATATTTTACTAAATAATTATTTTTTAAATAAAATTGGCATGCAACCCTCCAAAAAAAATGTCAATATTCAATAAGAGTTAGATGTGATATGAAATGTGGAAATCATATGTATTTTAGAGGTATGTGAACAGCTAAGTGCCAGGTGTTTTTTGTAGTCTTATTCAAATAGGCCCTCTTAATTATTTTTAAAAAATGTAATTAAAGCAAAAAATAGGCATCTCTTTGGTGTACACACAGTGATTTACTATACCTTGTTCCAACCTGAATGTCGTAAGACATGACAAAAAAAAGAATCATGAACTAAAAATGCTAACTGGTTCATTGAGTGATGTGGAAATCAACACCTCACTGCAGGAAATATTACATCTTCACAGCCAAGCAGAAAAAAAGTAAAATTATTAGGTTTTCAAATAAATGCCACATAACTCAGTTTTACTGAGCTACGCCAAGCTCATGGGAAACAGTGCCGGTGCTGTGAAATGACAGAAGAAATGAGACATAAACTTATTTGATTTACATCACTTTCAATGTAAATGTTTATCAAAAAGATGCAGATACGGTACTATGAAAACTATGTGTAATTATTTCAATCTTAAATTTGCATTTTTCCAAGCTGAGGCATTTTAATTCAGGTTGCTTTTTTAAAGCCTGTTTTTATATAAATGTTTTAAAAAAAGCATGTTCTATTTGGATTAAATATAAGCATTTTTGTTCCTTGGAAACAAAATTATAGTAGTTTTAGTTTCATCATTTTTGTATTGTGTGGTGATATAAAGATCTCACTCAGCAATGGAATAACAATGCAATCAGTCTATCCCTTTGGTACACAGGCAGTGCTATATAGAGAGCGATTAGAAAGTAAGTTTACCACATCAGTGAGATGGTCTGTTTAAACTTTAGATCTACACAAAAGTAGTTGAAATAAGGAAAATAATATTTGATCCCAAACCTGCAATATCTTCCACACCTCACTGTATTCTTGTTTTAAGAATTAAGCTTGAACGCATAGGTGGTGCCACTGAACACAAACTAATGCTCTCTGTATATACATTTACAATACTGCATCTTGGCACCCAAGTATAACCCTATCAAATTCACCTTCAATACAACATGCAACTCATTATCTGTACAACATGTGGCAAGGTAGCCTCTCAAGGACAATTCTATAATGAAGGTAAAGTGTACTTTTCGTAACTATCTATCTATATGAAGCAATGTTCGACTTTCTACCGTAAAAAAAAAAAAAAAAAAAAATGAGATTTCCTCAGAAACTGACTGGCTCTTAATTGATCTAGAGCTCTAATTTCCCCCACAACATATTTAGTCCAAGTGTTTTCTTTGTGTAACAAAACAAATTTAAACAGGCTGAGATTTGAAGGAGAAAAGGAGAGCTTAACCTTCTAGTTGTGGGTATCCTCCAGCAGTTTTAGTTTAGGGGAAGCTGACAAGCAAGTATAGTAAGAAAACTCCTTGCTTGCATTTTAACATTTTGAACATTGTAACATCTTTTAACATTTTAAACTGAATGTGACATTTAACAAAAAACAAACACGTCATAAGATCGCATTGTTGGAGGCTTCCAAAATGATGATCTTTCGCCAAAAAGCTATTCTATCAGAGCAAAATTATTTTATTAGACCATAACCTTAATTCACTGTGGACCTGGCACTCACTGTATTTCAAAATGTTAGCAGTTTAGACTGTAGAAAGCAACTCAATATACATTTGCACTCCTAAATATAAGTTATATATTAATTATGGTGATCATTATTATTCTTTCATACATTTTATAGCTCTGTTCTCATAAAAAAGAGACCACTTTGTTGGCAATACTGTGAGCCATCAATGTTTACAAAGGTTTGATAATTATGTATTAGAATGTGCGCTGTAGGTGTGAAATGCAAAAGTCTGTGGGTTTTTTAAATTTCTATTTATGGCGAGTAGTTTGCATCAGTGTCTTTCAGCCCTGATTGTTTTACACAGCAAATTAATGTGAACAAGCTGTCTAGCTCGCTGGGCTATCCTGTGAGGGATTACTTTTAATGAATTTGTGACGGATGAAACCTTTTATTGACTTGTGTTTTATATGATCAGAAGTCTAGAGATGCTTCTTTTATAAAGGGTCTGCACGTACCCTGCCAGCCAAGATCACACTAAATTGTTTTGCCCACTCCCTGTAATTTAAACAGTGCAATAGGGTTTAGTTGAATGACCG
Source organism: Acipenser ruthenus (assembly GCF_902713425.1). Classification (NCBI taxonomy): domain Eukaryota; kingdom Metazoa; phylum Chordata; class Actinopteri; order Acipenseriformes; family Acipenseridae; genus Acipenser; species Acipenser ruthenus. The sequence goes on from NC_081207.1 coordinate 23,888,414, forward strand.
GTATTGCTATACCCCTTAAGCATGCTGTATTTTATCTGGGATCTATGTACCACTACCTTTCTAAGCCTCTGACACATGCTTTACTTTGCAGGGACCTTCGTCAAAGCAACCATGGCCTATCATGTACAACTACAATAAAACATAACCACACAAAAGCCTACAAAAATGTTACCGGATATATTTTTCGTATAGCCTAGGGAGGCTTGTGAGCTTTGCTCCCTCCAATATCTATAACCAGAGAGAAGAACGTTAATCAATTCTCCATGCATCACCAATGGAAATCTTTCCACTGAATGATCCGCTCTGAATTCATAATTAAGTTACTGGTTCACGTGTATGCCTATGGTATGTAAACTGTAAGCCGTCTTACCCCGTACCATCCTGCTAAATCAATAGTCTGTACTGCAACTGCTGACACCTGTTTTGTATTTTTCTAATTTACTAATTATAACAATGTTTAATTTTAATAGCTCACCCATGCATTTGATCAAAATAGAACATATGAATCGATAAACTGACTTTAATCACGGTCTGTAAAGGAGTGACATATTGTACTACAGTGTCAGTGCATGCAATCTACGTATGAAAAACATTCTGCATGATTGGAAGCAATGCTCCTATAAAATGAGATGTTGAAATTGTAATATTTCACTTCAAGGTTATCTAGGGATTACTGTTGATTTTAAAGTGCTTTTTTTGCATTTAGGTCAATTTAAATGTAAAACAGACAAAGCCCTGTAATTTTTCAAAAGTGGTAAACGACTCCCACTAGCTGGTTTCAAATACAGTACATTAATCAGTGAGTCTAATTGGACTTCTCTTTATCAAGATATACTACAAATAGGTCTGCAGAATGGACCAAATCTTATTTAAAAAGCCAACAGAACTCACCCAGCATGTTTATAAGATACACCCTGCTGTGTGCTTATGAGTGAGGAAATCTTCACATTGTGTTCAAATCCAAAATACATCAATAGAAGCCTATGATATGCATTTTAATTTCATAATGATAACCGACTCTCATAGTTATTATTCTTAATCCCTGAAACTGCTTAAACTACCATTAAAAAAAAAAAAAAAAAAAAACATATTACTGGTATTTATAATTTACTGTTGGTTCTGAAGCACCCATTAAATTTGTGTACAGATGCTAAATAAACAAGCTACATTTTTTATTTATATAGCAGGAAAACTATGATTTCATGTTTGTCTACTATTTATGTAAAGCGGTCAATATGCCGTTGTTAACAAGGGAACAACGATTATGAGATATCTTGAATGTAAATGAAAATGTTTTAATCTATACAATCTTAGCTTGGTCAACATGTCAATTCATTTGGTCTGCAGTGCACCTTGAGTGCACAAAAGGTATTTTGGTACCTAAGCCTGGCATGCAGAGGACAGTGCTGCATACATCTTCAGGATCGTCACAGTGTAATATTGGAAATATGTAGTATTAAAAACTAATAGTAAGAAACTGTGGATATAATCCCTTTAAATGCATTAAATAACATATCAATATCAATATACAGACCGCATCCATCTAAAGACATTGCAAGTACATGCACACACACAATTGATGTTTTACCTCTTGCACGCAATGCTATCTGTTAGTTGTGCACACTGAAAGGTTTTAAATAAAAATGATCCAATTGAACGAAAGTTAAAATGTATTTTATATGGGATCTCTTATCGGTCTTACTTTCTGGAGGGTCTGCATCACTTTTTATAAGAAATATATTATGAGGAAAATATTATTTAACCCCAAAACATTTTTGAATTTGACATGCTGAACAGCTTTAGAGCAGCTAAAGTTATTACTGCATTGCCTGTTTACCATAAGCACAACCCATTACATCCTATAAAATGCCATGGTGGAAACCAGGTTTGTCTAAACGCACTGGACTGCTCCTGATATTAATGTTGTGTGTTATATTGCTACTGCATCATGAAAAACCCTGTCTTCAAATTGAAAGTAATTGTGTGCAAACTTGTTCTTGTGGTTTTTTTTTTTTTTAAAGAAAGCTATATGTTCTGCTACTAAATAATACTGTACATTAAAGAGTATTTATGAAATAAATATTTCAACAAGGAGAGGCTCATTTCAATAGCCTACTAGGACTTTGACCTCACCTTCAATGTATTGTATAATGTGTATCTTGTGTCAATACTTATATATAAATTATCATCTTAATAAAAAATTTGGAGACTAAGAGCGTAGGTCTACATTTTTAAGGCATATTACTGCAAATGAAAGCCAAGATATGTGTATAGGTATTATATAAACTGTCCCTTAATATCTACACTATTTGTATACACTAGCTACCCAAACTACACAGGACCATATCTAACTATTTAAATAACTGTAACTGTGGTATTCCACCTTTTAACACAAAATAATAGCCCCTGCCTATTTGCACTAGTCACAGGTAATCCCAACTTCATCTGTCTGATTTTATATTGGAGCAATACCCACCAATCTTTGAAACCATGCTGTTGATTAGGCAGACTGACATGTTTATGGACACTAAATGTACCTGTCACAGACATGCAGATAAGTTATTCCATACACATAATATAAACACTTAACACTGGCTGCGGTGCATAGTCCTGTGGTCATGCTAAAAAAGTATCTCTGCATGCTTTCATTAGGCATTTGTGTGTATTCATTTGTCAAATGTGTGTATTTATTTGTAGATGCTGCAGGCACAGTTTCAGCAAGTTTCTGCTGAAAGTTTAATCATTTAAATAGTCTTACAATTGTATGTGCATGTGGCTTAAAGTAAATTACATGTAATGTTAAATTGTCATTTAAAAGGCTTAAAGTTAAATATAACTCAAATTACTCAGCAACACAAATTATTATCTACTGGGTTTATCATACCCCAACCACAACATCCTATTTAAAAAAACACATTCACAGTACACTTAATTACTGATAGTGACATAATTAAATGTCTATTTTTACTTTCTCATTAGACCCTACTTTAAGTGTTCACTTGCAAGCACAATTATTCTATTAACTGTTTGAAAATTGTAATGCACACTATATTCTACCTTGGGACTGTTAAAGACACAACAAAAATGCAGATGTGGGATTTGCCATCTATATAGAATTTACTGAGATTGGTGGCTTTGTCCAAATACAAACCGATGCATCTGAGTCATTATTTGTGATTAAATGGCACGCAAATCAACAATGAAATGGAGGCAATACAAAGTCTTTGCTGTTTTCAAACTACTCTTTCAAGACCCAAACAAATACGCACATATATCAGCTAGACTTTCTGGCTCCCACTAATAAATCAAAATAATGATTGAATTAGTAGCTATAACACCTGATGTATAATTAATACATAATTAGTCATTATTAACTAAAATATAACCTACATTATTTTAAATCCAATAATGTTATATTTGGACGCTTGGGTTTGCCACGCATTATTAGACATTTCTCCAAAGAATCCCGTTATTTAAAAGTTAATCAATTACATTTATTCTAACGGTTTAAGGTTCAAGGAATAGTCCATATAGAAAAGTATTTGAACAGCGCAAACGTTTGCCTTGGGTTTAATTATTAACTATGATATGAAGCCTAAACCATTACTATTAAACGTGTTGTGCAATGCACTAGGTCAAATGTCAACCAATTATGGTCGCAAAAACAGCCAGTATATGAAACGTACAATAATGTAAATGCCCAAAAAAGGGTATTCTTCCTTACAGAACGGGTTTCTATCTCTGAAACATATAGCAGAGGCTGTCAATAGTTTTTTGTTTGGTTTTTTTTAACAGGAATGGTTCCAGGAATTAGTTAACATCGCTCAACCCCTTTTCCAGCAGTTTGGGAAATTATTGTCTAACCTGCACAATAAAGTACTTATTGAAAAAATGGGTAATAATAACTAATCATAATAAAAAAAAGTGTCCAGCTTAATTACTGAAATAACACGTTGATTTTTTTCGAAAGGGTTAACTTAATTTTTGCTAATTAAGACTGAGAAACTGGATGGAAGCAAAATTGCATTTAGTATTGCAGATATATATATAATCTCCAAAAAAAGTTGAAAATTAAAATAAGCACATATATAAACATCACATATGGTTAGTAAGTCAAAAGAATAAAACAATTTTGCACAGCAATATATATATATATATATATATATATATATATATATATATATATATATATATATATATATATATATATATATATATAAGACTTTCAATTGACAGATTTGTTTTAAATGTGTTGTTGAATGGTAATTTCCCATGTTGCACAGGCAAGGTATCAATCCCTGACGATTTATAGATGCAGACATTACTGATTTATTATTATTATTGCCTTTGAAACTGCGGATTCGGTTTAACAACATCTAGTTCTGCACGATAGCACAACTGTTAAAACTGCATCACCTAGATTGTGCAGTAATGCCATTTAGAACTGCATACACTTTTAAATTATCATTCTAAACAGTTTTGCATTTTTACATATATGCTTGCAGGTTATATTTTAGTGCAATTCAATCCAAAATACTTTTTTTTTGAGAAGCATACATCTCCAAATGTATAGTGATCCCCCCCCCCCCCCCCCCTTCTCCTCCTCCCCCCTGTAATACTTTGGTTTAAAAATACAGTCAGTGGTATACCAAGGGCTACATTTGTCCAACTTATGTTTTAATTGCAAGCACATGCTGCAAAAAGCTCTGTGTTTTATATTAAAACAAACCCATTTATTTTACAAATTTTAAGATCCCCTCCCCTCCCCCTTACATCACAACGGTAAACCAGTTTAGTGCATCAGACCTTATAAAAGCTACATGTAAGTACACCTAATCTATAACATTCCTTTTTTTTTAATTTCAACCTGTAGCAATACCATTTTAACTTCAGGGTTTACAGATTAAAAAAACGATATACTTAAATTATATACTAGGAACCCATAGCATTCCACAGTTACCAAATACATTAGGAGGGGGCATTTATTAAATACAACAACTGCTTTAAGCAATAAACAGTTTTAGTGCCGAAGAGGGATTGATTCCTTTTAGAATTTTCCAAGTCCTTTTTTTCCCCACAACATTGAATCCAGTTTGACAACTTTCAACAGGAATGCTTCAGTGCATAAAATGTATAAAAAAAGGGAGTCTGACGTTTTCGCACAACTCAAAGTCAAGCAGTCTATACACTAGTAGATGCAATTCATGGGAAGGTGTATCTCACACTTTTTTTTGTAGCAACCTCAAAAAAGTGACGAGGCAATAAAAACAAAGTTATGAATGCCATGCCGTTAAAGTCATCCAAGAAAGTTCATTTTTCAAGCACACACACAAAAAAAAAAAAAAACCGTACATGTCCAGCATGCAGGGTTGCTTATTAATATATCGTCTCTTTTTAATAATGTATATTTTCTAAACAGCTACAGTTCTTGGCTACAAAAAACAAAATAGCAAGCATAATAATGATGATATGAGAATGGGGTAAAAAAAAAAAAAAAAAGGCAGGCTCAAAAGTCTTTCATGTTTGGCTGTTAAAAAGAAAAAGCCAACACTCACATGAAAACTGAATAGCTGCAGTTGTTTTTGGCAGGCAGATCTTTTTAAGTTTTTAAGCATGGCATAGTTGGTGAACTTAATGACAAACTTGAGTGTCATTTTTTTTTCACATTGCAAGTTCATAACTGCTATGAAAAACTTAAGATGATTGTTTTTTTTTTTTTTAAACACAGCAAGCCCAAAAAACTCACATGAACAAAACACAAAAAAATTAAATTAAAAATAAATTGATGGCAGGTTTCAATGAGCAAGCTCCAAAATGAAGAACATACTTATTTGATGGCAAGTTCAATCTTTATATTGCAAGCCCCCCAAAAAAACTAATGAAGAACTTAAGGTGACGAGCTTGAGCAAGCCCCAATTCTCATTTAAAAAAAACAAAAAAAAAAAAAACGTTTAAAATGTTGGCAAACTTGTTTCTTGGTCTAGCAAGCCCCAGACAAAAAGTAATTCACAAGCAGAACTTTTAAAATTATTATTACGGGGTTGACAAGCTTGTTTTTCTGTTTGTTTTGTTTTGTTTATTATTCTGAGACTCACATGAAAAATTCTGGAGACGAAGGGGTGTCACTGCCGGAGCTGTTTTCTCTGAAGCCATTGCTGATTAACTTCTCATATTTTTCCTTGTAGGCATCCCGCTCCCGGACCAGCCTGGAGATTTCTTGTTTGAGGTGTTCAACTTGCTGTACGAGCTGGGTCTTTTCGCCTTCCAGGACGTGCTTTTGCTGGACCCTCTTGTAGCGACAGGACTGGGCATAGCCTCTGTTTTTGAGGGTCCTCCTCTTTTGCTTGAGCCTGATCACCTCTTCTTTGCTGACTCCCCTTAGTTGCCGATTGAGCTCTCTCACTGACATGTTCACCAGCTGGTCGTCAGAAAATCGGTCTTCCAAATGCATGCCGTGGTGTTGGTGGTTCCCACCTGAGTTACTGTTGGAGGGGACCCCGGGTGCTTGGTGGTGTCCCCCGGCGTGGTGGTGGTGGTGGTGGTGATGTGGACCCCCGTTCTGGGCTGCAGCCGCCGCGATAACTGCAGACACCACAGCGGCAGCCGATCCCATCTCTTCCCCAGCCATGGTGCCTCCGGATCCGGCTGCACCGGCAAACTGCTGCCCTCTAGCATAGCCATCGAAGCTTTGAAGCTGGTGACTGCTGTTGATCAGAGCCTCTACTGCGTCTTCAGGGCTGAAGCCCAAAGCCTCCGGGTTCAACTGCTGTTGGTAGCCGGTCATCCAGTAGAAATCCTCCAAGTGTGCCTTCTGGTCGCTCCCAGAGCCCGGGCTGGGCGCCGAGAAGCTTGGAGAAGGGGGTACCGAGCTGCAAGGCGTGCTCATCGGGGTGGAAGACAAGGATCCCCCGGCGATCAGGCGGCTGCACTGGCTGATGCTGCGATCGGGCTCCACCGGCTCCTTTTTCACTTCAAACTTCATCAGATCGAAGTCATTAACATATTCCATGGCCAAGGGACTGGTGGGCAGGTCGGAGTTGCTCATTGCCAGTTCTGATGCCATCCTTTTGCTGTTGACAGTCCTCCAAAGAGGGTGAAGAGCAGCTGTCAAATTGTTCTGGTTTGAAAGAGTATGAGCCAGCTTGATTTATTTATTAAATTTTTACCAAGAAGAGAGCTTTCAATTTGCAGCAACGTTTTTTTTTTCTTTTTTTAAATGATCACAATTTTCCTTTGCAGTCTAATGCACAGACGCATCAGAGCAGTGTGTGTGTGTTTGCTTCCTCCGTTCTTTGCATGAGATTGTTGGATAGCTGCAGGTTTTTATTTTTAACATTTAATACTTCGTGGCTTCTGGTTTTTCAGAATGTTTTGAAAAGTGAAAGAGGTAAAACGGTGCAAACAACAGTCAAATTTTATAGTCTTGTAGAAAAAATAACACCAAGGCTTGTTGGAAATGTTTTAAAGGATCACTCAGCGGATGAGTTTAAAAGCATTGCTGAGTTTTATAGCTACCCTGACGTCAGATTCAAATGGGAAATTGACTCGGACTCAGAACCAATGGGCTCTCTCAATATGAAAGCTAATTAGCATAATAATATAGAAACAAGGAAAACTTTTCTAAACTGTCAATCAGGGACTATCAGCTGACTGTCAGCTGGGAATCAAAATTTTAACCCTTTTGATCCTTATATTCAGAGCGGTTGATAGTTTTACCAGTATTGGTGGTGTTATGTTGTACTTTTCAGTTAACAGCCTTGCTAAGAATGTAGTTAGAGGGACGGGTTTTGTCTCTAAATGCAACACCGGTAACTAGATCAAATCATACATTTCGGTTAAAAAGAGTCAAACATACATTTAAAATATGCAACAGTAAAATGGTATTTTAATAAGAAGCTATTTACTGGTTGCCTATTTTTTTTACGATGTGCCGTTCTGCAAAACTAAAAGTAAATCAACAAGCCTATGTATTCTACAATGATTGTTGTAGGGAACTGTATTTTAAACACTGCACAAAAGTGACTAAAACTACAGTGTTTTATTTATTTATTTATTTGCTTTTAACGAAATTTGTGTTGTTTATTACAGCTCGGTTAATGTATGGGAATTAGTTGAACGTTATTAACACTAGTTCCTCATAAGGTTATCATATTTTTAAAAGCACAATTTTTTGTATTTGTTTATTTTATTTGCTGTATTTATTAAGGCACAACAGACCAGTGAGATCCTACACAAACTTGCACAAAACATTCTACACAAGTATTAGGAAAAGGCAAGTGAACATGCAAGAGAGAAAATCTCTGAATCAATAAATGCAAGACCATTTCGGAAACTCAACAGTGCCACCTTTTGGTAAAAAAATAAAATAAAACGCTTTTAATAATTCCTGTTTAAAGGGAGAGTACCCTTTTTGTGTGAACTTTTTTTTTTTATGATACTCATTTAAATTTAACTCGCTTAGAAAATATTTACACACTGTCAGTATGGTGAAGATCCTTTGTTAGGATGGTCCAGCTTTTCACATGAACACTAACATTAATAAAATGACTGGAACTGTGAATAATGAAACTGAAAAATAATAAATACTCTAAGAACCACAATATCAAATATAACACATACCCATCTCTCTCTCTCTCTCTCTCTCTCTCTCTCTCTCTCTCTCTCTCTCTCTCTCTCTCTCTCTCTCTCTCTCTATAATTAATGTATTAAAACGGGGAAAAACGTCCTTTTAAAAATGTCTTCTTCCATTTTTTACCAGTCTATGGCTACATCAATAGAATGAAGGTTAGCTGTAATTCAGTGATGAAAGAGCTGTTCCTGCCCACATTACGTTCACTGCTATAAAGTTGTTTATCTGAAAAGTACGTCTGAGAGACTTCTGACATTTAGTCATATATTAAACCAGTTTCTTGTACATTGCACCTGGGGTTCAGAGAGCAGTTATCTCTGCTTTTCAGTCCTTATATATATATATATATATGTTATAGATATACAGGCATTGGTGTGTATGATTGTAGTCCACAGTTACCTATGATAACTAAGTTGAACTTTTCTTTGAAGAGAACATGCAGTAAGTACATGGTAGGAGCAGGCAGTACTTGCTTTTCCCAACAGTAGATAATAATGTGCTTTTAGTGATTGTGCATTGACAAATGACCATTTCATTCATTGCAAGAAAGCCTATAATCATGTGCTGTATGCCTCTTATGTGAAACCTGTGATCTCATCCAAAGTATGTGTGATATATTTAGAAACCCATAATGACAATTGTGTAATAGCAGAAGACACTGACAAATTTCTGTTTCATCCTAGTGTTGACAACTTCCACAATATCCAAGCCTAGTCCCAGTTTATTGTCAGTTTTTCCTAGCTCACTTTTTTCTGTCAGCATGTGTCTCCATGTAACTAATGAATTTTTATTAAGGAAGGATCACAGAGTAAACATTGTTTAAACTATTAACCAGCACGGTACTATATTAATGGTCTATCTTAGTTCACCAAGGTTACTTGGTGTGTCTTTGTACCATAGTCCATTTGCCAGGCCCATCCATAGGAGGGGAAGGTATAAACACATTATAAAAAACTTATTCAATTTTTGAATATAATGTTCATGGCATTTTAAAGGCAGAGTAATGACTAGAACTACTTTGACAATGACCAAAACTCTCTATATAGTTATCAGTAAGTACATGAATAAAGCAGTTTTTCAGTTTCTTTATTATTGTTTATGAATATTTCCTCTGCTGTACGAATTTTACAGGAATTGATACTGATACCAGAAATGTGAGCTGATATCTGATCTAAATAGCTGGCTCTTTGAGCTTATATATATATATATATATATATATATATATATATATATATATATATATATATATATATATATATATATACACAGTAGATAGATAGATAGATAGATAGATAGATAGATAGATAGATAGATAGATAGATAGATAGATAGAGCATATGTTTCAAGTTAGCTTAGCTGACACAGTATGTAGGTAGTGGACAAAGGAAGTGGGTGAAATTATAATTAGGTCATCTATATTGAAATCAAGCTAAAGAAAATCTATTTCAGTTTCCTTGGTTTATTACAGAACGGGAATCTATAAACTCTACATAAATACACTAGGTTTTTCCCTGTACATTTCATGAACTGACATTATGATTTTTGTATGACACCTGAAATTAATATAAATATTAGTTAGAACAAAAAAAAAAAAAAGAAAAAAAAAGAAGTTTGCAATGTGGGACTGCCAAGACAGATAAACCACTGAATGTGGCGTCAGTATTGTCAGTCGCCATTGCAGAAACTATTCTTTGGGGGTATATTGAAGAACAAATGTTACCTGGTTGTTCTGCATTGGTAATAAAATACAGTATATAATATTCGGGGTACCACTGGACTTGTGAGATGATTTCTCAATAAAATCACCTGCATTCAGGGATCCCAAAGTAAGTAAGCAAGATGAATGGGATAAAATAGGCAACATGTGAACCACCCCAGTCATTCTGCATTTATTCATATTTCACAATACGTTTGCATTTGTTTTTTGGTACTTAAAGTCTGCATTTATATTTTAAAGAATTTAAAACTATTCCAGCCATCATGCATTAAAACTGACCGGGTAAGAGAACATGGCAAAATCACAATATTAACTGCAATTGCTTTATCTAAGACCCACGCGACAGAGAAATGTCCAACCTCACGTACCAAGAAATGACAAGGAGAGTGCAGTGTATAAATCCTTTTAATAGTTGTCAGATCACTTAATTGGATAAGTAAAAGCATGAATCACTGTCCTGGATTCATGAAAGACATTTATTGAGAGAATCAAAAACGATAATCAGATAATGATGAAAAATGAAGAGGAAATAGAAATGGTAATATAAATGGAATTACCTTCTTGTTACTACAAAACAATGGTACAGTGGTTACAAATGCTTGAGAGGCTTTTGAAATTGGGTTGACTTGCTGAAGACTAACAGTTTATTAGCTAATGCAGTATAAGAGTAAATTGAAATGTGAGAAAACGTAATGTTGATTGATATTTAGGTTTTAATGATCTAATGGAGGTCCTTTAACAACAGTTAGGTTTCATTCCATTAGGTTTATAATTAGCTGACAACATATGATGTTAATGCAGCCCTTGTAATTCCTTGGTTGCTTGGTGTATTTTTCCATCTTATATACTCAGTTGATCATTTTCTGTTAATATCCACCACACTGGGCAGCAGTGTGGAGTACTGGTTAGGGCTCTGGACTCTTGACTGCAGGGTCGTGGGTTCAATTCCAGGTGGGGGACGCTGCTGTACCCTTGAGCAAGGTACTTTACCTAGATAATCATACTGGTGGTGAGTGTAGAGATTTCTGATAATCATGTTTTCTCACATCCTTTGAGAGACATAATAACGCTAAATAGCAAAGTGTATAATCTTGTCTCACTATTAATGGTAATTTCGGTGTAAGTGACCATCCTGGCCTTGAAAAAAGATTACTTTCAAGGTTATTGTTTTATTATCATTTGAGTGAAAGAAACCTTTGATCCCAGACAGGAAATAAACATTTTTAAGTGTATCTAGTTTAAAAATCATTTATTTTGTAGTATGGGAGCTTTTATATTTAATTTATTGGTTAAGAACTGCTGAAGGTCAGCCTTAAATGTACAAATATTGTGGATCATACAGTGTGTTACAGAAACAATATACAAGCATATACATATACATATATATATATATATATATATATATATATATATATATATATATATATATATATAACAATAAACAAGCAATATAGATCTTCTGGTGCAACAGCAGTTCTATTCATATTATTATTATTATTATTATTATTATTATTATTATTATTATTATTATTAATAATAATAATAATAATAATAATAATAATAATTTATCTTTTATAAATACATAACAATTTAGGTAGAAATTTTCTGATGTTGCATAAAGTGTCATACTTCACCTATTCTCAAGCCATTATATTGTTACATCCCTGATTTTGGCTCATTTTTAATAAAATGGACAAGCCTTTCAATTACTTTAATTTAAGTTTTACGTAGGTGAAAAAATCTCCATATGTATATGTTAAGATAATTTATGCAACAGCTTATTGGCAACAGGGACTTTTGACAACACACAGGGTTTAGCATTCTCCCTTTTCAACAAGAGGGAAAGGCTAACATTCAAGACTTTTTTCCTCAATCAAATCTGCTGTTTATTGGCCAACACTAACCTACTCAACTCATATTTACCCCCTGGGTCCACAAGTGTTAGTTTAACAGGATTTTAAATGTCCTTTTATACATGTAGTGAAGACTTAACATAACACAAGGACACTTGGTTCCTGCTGAATGCAGACAATAATACATGTGTAGATTTCTACAAATACTCAATATCATGAAGTAGACTTGTAGTCCGTTATTCCTTCATTTTCTAAACTTGAGGACCATTGTTGCTAAAAAATAATTTGCTGTCATTTATTGTAATTAACATCGCTGACCCTAAAGAGCGTCTGTTGTTAGTTGTGTTTGTGTGTTTAAAATAACCTTTAAGGAATATATTTTAGTAAAACCCTGAAATTGTCTGAAAAGAAAGCATCATAAATATTATACAAGCAAGAAACAATGACTGTAAGTTGCAGGTACTGTAGAAGCAGTTAAATTATCTTTTTGGGTAATTTTATACGACTAGAATTGTTTTATTGAAGTTTTTTTCCCCCAAATACCAGGACTCTAAGATCCCTCGTTGAAAACAGAATATAATAATATATAATACATATTATGTTTGTTTTTTGAGGTATAAGTGTTAGAAAATTAGGAAGATCAAATGATCTGATTCTTCAACGCAGGAATAGTCACCTCCTAACCTAGCAGAAAGAAAAAAAACACACATTGTTATTTACTGCTTAAGATGTGGGAACTTCTGCAGACAAGCATTCGTTTCTCAAGAGTCTAAGTGAAGGATTCAAGGCACAAGTAGACTTCTCAGGAGATTTCTAAAGGTTAAGACGTAGAGTAATGTTATAAGGTAAACCTTATATGGTCGTCATGATACAACCAATTACCATCCAATAAATGCAGTTTATTCAGTTTCTGGTGTAGTTGTGGCTACCATACCTTTCTGTGCCTTTGGAATGAAGCCCCTGTGTCTGTCTGCACTGGCATATGTTTCTAATGCATTTAGATGCAGACAGTTTCTGCGGTAGCATATTGTGAAACTGTTTTTAAGCTACCTTGCTAGCATGCTACTGCTCTGAAAACAATATGCTTACCTACTGTAGAAGTTTAATTCGGAAGACAGAAAGTGTCCAATTAGTTCATAGAAACCCAGCACATCTGAGCAAATCAGCTTTAAACAGAAAACGAATGATTCGGGCTACAGGAGAAAAAAAAAAATAATAAATTTCAGTCTCAGCAGATACATACGTGAGAAAAAGAACATTGAACATCTTTTGTGGTTGACCTGTCCTCAGATAGTGTGAAAAGGATGCTGGTGTGTTCATTTAGAGACGAGTGTGACTAAGATATGCCGCCTCCATATGACCTCCTTCATTAAAAAAAATAGCCATCCAGAAATGTACACATTTTATCAGCTTTTTCTAAAATTGAAACACGATTGTATTATGATGAATGAATTGATATTTATTTTCATTTTTTGGGGTATGGATTCCCTACTAATTTTGAGTCTTTAAATTATACAGCCCACATACAGAAACAATTTGCTAAAAATCTACTTAATACCCTGAGCCATGGGTTCCTAAAATTCGTTTACTCAAGGGCTCACATGACATAAGGCATGTGAAATGTTCTTCTTTCAGTCACCCCCTTTTGGTGTATAATGGCACATAGCACAAGCATTAGAAATGAACATCTAAAATCTATGAGAGAACTGGCATCAAGGTAGCAGGTTAAACTATGTTGTGCCCGCCAAACCCCCAAAAAGTTCCTCACCACTGCCCTTTAAAAAAATCACCAGAATTACAAAAACATTTCTGAATCATAATACTTTTTTTCATTGATTCCTTTGATTGTGTTCCCGGTTTAAATTTAGTCTAAACAATTATACAACTATTTTAAGCTTTATAATGATCACTTAAATAGATATTAGAATTCCCCCCAAAAAATCAATGTATAGTGTAATCAGTATAATTAATATATACTGTTGACTTAATGGCTGTTTTTTCCTCTAGCGCTAAAGAGAAAAGAAAACTCTTTCAATGCAACAAAAATAATTAGTTACCCTTAACACAAAAAGAAATTTAAATTGAATATTAAAAAAATGAACAGCTTTAAGTTATATATCTCTATTAATCCGACTAGTATTTTGCTATAGTCACTTTCTTGGGATTCGAAAGGGAGGAGTGATATTAAGTTAATGAGGTAACTACTCTACTGTGACATTTACCAAATACAATTAATATGTAGATCAGAGGTGCAAAGGTATGCACTGTTATTAATTTGCAGAGGCATCAGGAAGCCGTGGCCATGACTTTTCCGCAGAGATGAAAAACAACTGGTTATTCTGATCAGGTCAGATTTTTGTGAAGCTGTTTAGTAGATTGTTCATTTTGTTAATTGTGGGATTTTGCCATGGTTGTAAGACAGTGGAGTTGCATTGAAGATTGAGATGCAACCTCTTTGTAAAAGAAGGTGTGGCACAGACAAACAGAAAGACTTTGACAAAACACTGTGTTTGTCGACTATTTTATGCCTTACTAGGCAATGTGTAATGGCTAAATATCATTGTCCATGGTGGCCTTCTAAGAATAGATACATCCACATTTGTTTTAACATTTACTAACCATATTCATGGGAGAATCCTGAAGTTTCAGAACTCCAAACATAAAACTTGCTGCGTGTATGGGTGTCTGTTATTCAATAGGATGGTGTCTGGTGCAGTTTGGGCGAGAGAACTGCAACACAAAGCTGAACTGTTTAAAATAATGTCTCTTATACAGTGCAATAAGAGATACCCTGCATGCCAAGAATTCACTTACACTTGCCCAGTAACTGCTATTTAAAATATAGTTCCACCTGATCACCATTTTCATAAGTGTAAAACATTAAGAGCATTAAATAAGGTTCCTGGTATTGACAGAAAAAAGATTTAGACACGATCAGCAAAATCTTATGACATATGAGTACACTGTGAACTCTTCAAGGCTTCTTCTACAGTTTCATGACAGTATCAATAATTTCAATCAAATGAGTAAGCTTTTTTCTCCATTAAGACATGTTTTAATGAAAAAAAGGCACTCTAGGAATACATTCTCTGCAGTGTGGTGGTTAATAAGTACAATAAATAAAGAGGGGGTGTTCTCTCAGGAGATATTGAAATATGGATGTTCTCTCAGGAATGCGAGAGAGAAACCACAGTAGGAAAAAGAGCTGCCAGCAGAAAAAATATAATTCCCACCACATAGTGATAAGGGGAAGGTATTTTTTCAAACCTACGTTTTTTCTTTTCAACTTAGAAATTGAGTCAGTTATTATATTTACAAATGAATTAAGTCATTAAAATGAATGCCCACTTTAGCCATTTCATTTAAAATGAAAAGAAAATCACGCTCAGGATTTTTTTGTAATATAAATATGTACAGTTATGCAACTAGTGTTTATTAGTAATATTCAATTTGTATTATGGGGTAGTGAACTCACGCTAACAGAACCAGGGCTCCATTTTCAAAGCACACATATGTATCTTTATGAAACTCAATAAACTAGCTCAGAGAGTTCATTACGATATGGTTAACAGGGAACTGTGAACACGGGACCAGGATGGGGGAAAGGCAGAAAGCTTTCTTGTGTCTTAATTACATTTATTGCAGAGGTGAAGTGAAATGCATCTCAGCCACCACTCAGCCATGACCCAGTGGTCAACAACCCTGCTCTTGTTTGACACTTACTAAAGGTTTGTTGTTGCCTGCAGAGCAAAGACCTCTCACTTGTTATCCGTAAGATGACACTTCTTATAGTATCTCACCCTCTTGCACTTTGCTTGGAAGATTGGTAGAAGATTGAAGGTTGGTAGATTCATTTAAATTCCACCTAAAGACTACATTATAATCACTTTCCAACCCAAGAAAGAATTTCATACCTACTGAGCTGCAGTCACATCTTCTGAGAACAGACTAGCATCTATCGGATTGCATAAGCTATGCTTTTGCTGTGTTATGTGGTTTGCAGTTTGTTTGTTACAAGACCACCAAAAACATTTCTCTGGTTGTATTGAATTAGATTCTAACACAGGTTTATTTGGGTTGAACATCTAGTGCAATATAACAAAATATCCAGAAGTCTGTATGTTTGACCACCTTTTTTTGTAATACAATATTAAACATATTGGGATATATATATATATTTTTTACTCTTTTAAACAGCATCTGGTTCTTTTTACCAAAGTGCTCTAGTCTAAACCTGTGAGAGAATTATTCCCATTTAAAAAGAAAATGGTATGTTATACAATTTTTTCAAGAAAACATTATTCAGTATCTATTTTAAAATTAACCAGTAAAACTGTACATCACTTGTTTTAACAGGGGCCACCTGATATCTCCAACTTCTTTTCCTGCGTGGCTGGCTTGGTTTAAGAGGGTAAGAACGAGAGCCTAGTTCTAATTCTAGCCCTGCTAAAATATCAACATAGACAAGTATCTGCAAAAACAAACAAGCCGATAATTGGGTTGGCCTTCGAAACCTCTGGATTATCTCTTAACTTTAAAATAAGCATAAAGTTGGGTTTGTTTGTGGTTTGGGTTGATATCTACTTTCTGAATACAAATTTGAAACTTGCATGCATGCATAGAAAAATACATTTTACAGTTTTATACAATGCAAACAAATGATAAAACCTAATTTTATTTGAAATGATCTGTTAGGGGCCTAAATTAAATTGAAATAGCAGCACTAAAATGTAGGGCCAGCAGTTAAAAAAAAAAAACTTACAAAAATGAATCCAGCAATAAAAGCACTCTGTCACACTCTATGGACATAGCATGTTTTCTTTGGAAAATTCAGTAATATGAAACGCTGGAATATGATGTTTAAATACTGTGCATATTTCAGTGTAGTGTACGTTAAACTGAAGGAGAAATCAGTTTTAAATGTGTCATGAAAACATCTTTAACTGTATATGTTGCAAGGTAATTACGATAAGCCTACATAACTTTTAGTCAATTAGCGATATCAAATAGGATTAAAGTAACATTTATTTATTTTTACATCAGACAATTGAGGATGAACAAAATAAATATTAAACTATTTGTAATGTTATTTATATGTGTGATATAATTGTATGAATTATAAACTACTTTTGCTTTTCAACATTGTATAACAAATACCATACAGAATCAGCCCTCCCAACTTCATCGGTTGAAAAAGAATGATTAGGGGCACTTTGGTATTGAAACATTACATATTTTTTTTCATTACTGTGTGTACAGTATTTAAAAACATAAATTACTTTCATAACCATAAACAAGATGCCATTGCAACAAATTAACCAAAGCAAAAATAAAAAGAAAGAAAGCTTAATCAACAGTTTGGTGAGAACCCAGTAGAAGAATTACGTAATTTGCACACTGGCACCAGAATGCAGGGAATGTAATATATTAATTATAGCAATTCAGTTGCCATCCTTCCACTGTGAGCTAATTCAAGACAGTGAGGATATGCACAAGTGCCTTTTGCTAAGCTGGATTCTGTAACCAAATGTGTCCAGTGCTGTCAAAATGTTATATTATTGATGGCTGAAAGATTTCAGTGTCTGTTGTGTTTGTTTTTTTAGCCCAAACATTGCTTAATTTACTTTTATGCTCTCTGGTGTAGCCACTTCAGAAGTAGGCTTGGAAACAAATGAGGCATCCCTAGTATTGTATAAAAATCTGGTCAAAACCCTATTTTAGTTGAGAATCTAGACAGTTATCTTCATCCTGAGCCAATGTACATACACATACACTGTCTGGAGTACATAACGTTGTGGATTCTTTTAAAAATGACATTATTTTGAAAGGCTATAAGGGTCAATAACCTTCAAAACTGACTTTGTCCTTTGTCCACAATGGCAGGCCATGGGGCTTAACGATGCCATCTAGTGGGAGCCGAGGGAAAGACATTTCACACTTAGGGTTAACAAATTTCCAAACTATTTATCAATATTTATGTTTTTTTTAAACAGGGTTGCATTTAAATGTAATTATCATTATTATTTTTACGGTTGCATATTTATTTTGTGAATTGAAAAATACCAAGCCTTGAAACATTATTATTTCAAAATGAATGCAACATAAACCATGTACCAAATGCACCTAATAAGTGTGGAACTTTCAATAGAACAAAACAAAAAGGAATTGGATAAATATGCACATCATGACGAGCATGTAAAATCATAAAGTAAACACCAAGTGTCAATGGCCTACAGTGAAAAACAAAACAAAAGGCTGAACATCTTGTTAGTTAAAATAACAACCATTGGGAGAGCCCCCCTAATCAGAGAGTCCAGTCAATTAACTTGTTCCCTAACCACATTTTTTTGAGGTTAGAGAGAGAAGTGTTTTCCTCTTTGGTTAAGTTTCATGTTTCCTGTAGGGTTTGACCTCATTGCTTTAATGTAATTTGGCAAGGATTCTTTTGGTTGTTTTAGACATATACAGCTGGTCTGGCGCTTCAAAACCAGTGTCTTGTTTATATTGTTGGTGTATCAAAGCTGATCTTCACGTTTGGTGAAGGTAAAACAGTGATGGACAAGCTGTTATTACAGAACAACCACACTTTGGCGTCACTTCCCAATTCCCTTTTCAAAACAAAAGGAACATGTTTTGGAAAAACACACAGTCAGCAAAAAACAAATCGTCGTTGAGAACAGACAACGTAAGAACAACAAAAACGGCAACTGATAGCACAACTAAAAGTGATATACATAGAGCCTAAAAACCAAAAAAAGGAGATATAATAGTGGATTTTGATCTCCCATACCCAATCTCTTTTCTTCCCACAAGCTTTGATTCATTATGTCTATTTCAGGTTATTTAGTAATGCGCTGCCTAGCTTGTTCTCAGTGGGCTAATAGTTTGCAGAGTTAATAAACAGATTCAGACAAGTGCATACAAAGTTCATTTGGACCTATTTTTTTCACATGGCTGTCTGTCAGTCTCTATCTTCCAACTGGAATTAATTTGATTTCTTCTGGAATAATCATCACCTTACGTTAGTAAACCACAAACAAAACTATAAACAAATGAAGAAAACAGCAGCGCATTACATGAGACTCACTCTTAAAGCATATAGAAATTAACTTTGGTTTCCTCAGTACAGTTGAAAACAGCCCACATCCATGTTCTACACTGTTTTCCTTAGCCCAAGACACTGGACTAACTTACAGAAAAAAGAGACTAATTGCAACACAATGGATCTGGAACACATAAGGCACATTGTACCACTGGTGGTACCATTATACTGCTTAAATGACCTCTATGTTTGGTTTATGTACTTACCACAGTTATCATTCTACCAATGACGTGTACCTGTCCTTGTGCTTCAGAACAATAGTATCATCCTTAAAGCCATTGCCGTTTGAGAGAATTGGCAGAAAATATCTGAAAGCTTGCATTAGAACTATCTGTAATATATCAGTGAAGTGCGTTATCAGTCCATACCATTTCATAGTCTAATATCGGACACCAGAACAGTAGGAAAGCAATTAGACACCCCGTTTGAAACTTGATGCAAACACACCAGTACAAAACTAATAAGCTGCTTACTTAAGTTATGCATTCTGACCTTTAGTAGTTCATGTCACTTGTCAGTATGGGTGCCAGTTACTGATGATTAAGGGTGACAGATGGCGAATTATGCCACTGAGAAATGTGCATAACTGTGTACAAACAACATAACACGAGTAACGTGACTTCATTGTTTATTGACCAAATAAAAATATGTTGAGATAAAGCACAATCCAAAACATAATGTAAAAAAAAATAAATAATGAAAATGTGTGTCATTTATAAATTACATCATGCAAAGACATATAAACAAAATAGCTTAAATATATTTAAATTGAATGTATCTAAGGAATAACAACTAACATCTGTTTTTTTCCAGTATTTTGCCAGTTTATTTATTTGTTATTGATGGATGTCACAACTTGATATCATAAGGAGGCTGTGTTGTCCAGTGGTTAAAGAAAAGGGCTTGTAACCAGGAGGTCCCCGGTTCAAATTCCACCTCAGCCACTGACTCATTGTGTGACCCTAAGCAAGTCACTTAACCTCCTTGTGCTCCGTCTTTCAGGTGAGCTGTAATTGTAAGTGACTGTGCAGCTGATGCATAGTTCACACACCCTAGTCTCTGTAAGTCGCCTTGGATAAAGGCGTCTGCTAAATAAAATAAGAAGACAAGCAAAAAGTACCTTAAACTAGTAATAAAAGTGATGATGGAATATAGAATATCCCAATTTTTCTACCTGATGAGCAAAGAAACTAACAAAGAAAATATAACACTTTGGAAACTGCTTTTATCTATACTGTACCATAGTTGATATTGTAACGTTTTGAAAAAACACATTTCAGTTTAAGTCGCTGTCACAAAGACGGCCGGAGTGGGTGGCGTCAGACCAGAGAGGAATATACAGACAGAAACGGTGGTGATGATGAGCTGAGTGCA
Source organism: Acipenser ruthenus (assembly GCF_902713425.1). Lineage (NCBI taxonomy): Eukaryota > Metazoa > Chordata > Actinopteri > Acipenseriformes > Acipenseridae > Acipenser > Acipenser ruthenus. The sequence goes on from NC_081207.1 coordinate 23,909,089, forward strand.
ATGGCTGCACTCAGCGTTTATTAACAAATAAAAAGGTTTAACAGTACAAAACAGGACACGGCACTACACGCCAAAATAAAAAGACAAACAAAACGGACTAACATTAAACAAACGGTGCACGGAGAGACAAACAAACACGGTGAGTACAAACACTTCTAGATATTATTTTTACTACTTTTACGTTCTCCTTCTCTCTCACCCGTTCTCCACTCTCGAACACCCAACCCTGAGTGCAAGAAACGTGCATCTATATATACTGTTGTGCTGGGATTCAATTACTAATTAATTACTCACTTGAATCCCAGCACGTGAATTCATTACGTGAAACCCCGTGTTCACATATTATATTTTAAATGCACGTGCGTGATGTGCAATCCCGTGCCTAAATACAAATATACACTTTTTAAATACACGTGAAACACAGACCCGTTTATATCCCGTGTACCAATGACTATACACCAACATTAACAAACGCAACATACACACAAAACACACAAATGCACACAGGGGCGGGGCGCATTGCCACAGTCGCATTGGGGTTTTATGTAATACAATAATAAAAAATGTCAAATAATTAAAACTAAACCCACAATAAACTATATTTCATGTTTATCATTTCTGTAAGCAATTTTATATTATTTTTCAGTAAGTTCCAATGTGTATTGAAGATGGGATAAAACTAGAAGTACAAGTAATAAGCTTTATATTCCTGCATAACTCGATGCAGATTGTCGTTTATGCTTATTACTCGGCTAACTGTGAATACATGTTAACCAAAGAAAATCTCTGCGTGCCATTTCAAAACATTGAAGGCTTAATTTCACATTAGGCTTCCGAGGCCCAACACTGTGTTTGAAAAAGTATTTCAAACAGCAAGATTCCAAACTGCAATTATTAGATTCCAAGCTAAATATTTCTTTATTTTATTGCTAATGGGGAAAGAGTGAGGGGGGTTACTTTTGACCAGATGTGTAGGTTCCATAATTACTAAATGCTGTGCCTTTTGAACTGTAAGCCAACATCTAATGATCAGAGAGTGAGTTAGGCGTATGGGGACATCATGTCATGGATAGAGACAGGCTCTAAAGCCATCAGAGCTTTGTATGTCAGAAGAAAGATTTTAAAATCAATTCCCTACTCAGTGTCTGCTAAAAAAAATTCCAGCAGTCACTATGAGCTATGAGATCAACCATTACACTCACCAACCAGAACCAAATGTGAGTTTTCGACCTGACTGTATTTTGGTAATGCCAATGGAAGGCTTCAATATTCTCCAAGGGTGGGGTGAAATCACATACTAGAGATATAAAATAAATTAATCACCATAACTACAAATGCAATCATGCAGCAAATGATTGTTCTAAGCTGTTGTACTGCCAATAAATGTTCCGTTTTGTTCTGTCTAAAATTATATAACAAGTGTAAGCAGTTGATTCTCATGCTGCAGTATGTACTTGGCTTTGTCTTCCACCCTGGTTTCACAAAACTAGGCCAATCCGGCATTTTCTCACAGACAACACTGGATGTACATGTTTTGTGAATATTGTTGTTCCTCCTGAAGAAATGAATGGCTGCTGAAGTATTGCAACAGCTGCTCGCTATGCAGTGAAAGTAAACTGGAAAAGCATGAAAATATAAATATCTGCACTGTAGCCTGATGCCATATTTCCATCAGCACCATCAAACTTAATCTTATCTTGTTTTATAGTATCAAACTAGTTTTACAGTCTTTCCATCTGCAGTATAAAACCCAATCTACTGGACAACCAGATGTGAAACAAAGGTGAATGATTGCCTGTAGGTACAGCATCACATTTTTGTTTTTATCATTTATATATTTATTATTCACCTGACTCTAATATTTCCCTGATATTATAGATTGACAGTCCTTAGTTCTGTCAACATCCCGAAACCCCCCCACAGTCAATGGTTTAACACCCATACTCGGACACTTTTAGGTTATACGCTCATTAGGAGAACCCCTGCATCAGAGTAAGACAGAGAGACTAGTATCTGCAAGCCTGAAATTCTAATTGGGACAAATGGAGTCCAAGTCCAAAGCATTTGACTTTGTGCTGCAGGTGGAAATAAACAGGACTGATTTTAAATCACTCCCAGTGGCAGATGAATACGTGGCATAAATATTCCTGTCTAGCTATGAAAACTATACTGTATTGTAACATATATTATGTATATAAGGAGCTGTATAGACTATATCAGACAATTGTACTAGAAATCTTAAAGTTAAGTTTTCTTTGTGCAATTATTCTAAGTACTTTGGTTCCAATTTGTAACAGAGCTTTGTTGTTATCATGTAGTTGCTTTGCTTTTAGCAGTAAACTAGTTATGCATTTTTAGAACAGATTCCTGCTATTTCCCCTCATTAATTAGTAAAATAGGCAACTTGCGCCAGATTTAAATTAGTTTGAAATGTTTAAATGCTTCAGTTGTTTGTTTTATTAGTGTGATTTTCCTACATAAAAGAATAGCTTCCTTCCTCCTCTTTAATTGGTTTGTTCTATGAGTCACAGAGGCCCCGCTGGAAATATACAATGTGTATGTTGTGTTTTGCCTATTTACCTTTGCATTATCTTATAAAATAGCAGTGGTCTAAAAACTACACTGTTTGTTTAGTACGTACTGTACTTCACTCACAAAATGAACAGTTACAACATCAGAGATTGGCATTAACAAGTTGCACGAGGATTGTTGTTGTTGTTAATTGGGCCTATAAAGTTATAAAACAGTGTACTAATCAAGTCTAGAAATAACTTTGTATCACAAACAAACAGATATAATCTGCATACAAATGTAGCTCAGAAAGGAAGCAGTGTCTTCTCAATTACAGTTTATTACCTAAAGCAGACCACAACATTACCAGCAATGGATTTGAAACAAACATTGCACCATGGTGCTGCTTTGGTAGTGCACTGGTACTGATATCGACCAATACATTTGAACACAGTAACATAGCTTTATAACTCACTGAAATGAACACAATATAGACTATACAACATAGTAGAATGCAAACTCCCTCACTTCTATTAAATACTTGTCTGAAGAAAGACAATATATCCTATAGCCATTGTACTGTACAGTACTTTTTGTTATTTTTAACTTTTTATTTGAATAGATTTGCACATTTGTTTTCTATATTTGAACTTATTTCCTTAATTTGTTTTGAGGATTCTGGCTTTATCATTATTGAATTTATAACATTGTGGGCAGACATTACGTTGAACAGTGGGAGTTCCAATGCTCAGTCGCACCAACAATAAGAAATGCTTGGCACCTTCTGTTAAGAAAAAAAAAAAGGAATAAATATTCTTCCTCAATCTACAAACTTGTAATGGAGATAATGAAACCAACATCTTGTTGAGAACGGAGATCTGATTCAGTGCAACCCACATAACTTTTCAGCCTATTTAACCAGATACAAGCTGCTGCAAGTTGGATAGAATGTTTTTACAGGAGCATTTAATGATGCATTTGTTATATATATATATATATATATATATATATATATATATATATATATATATATATATATATATATATATATATATAGTGAGAGGTGCTGCTACACTTTTTCTGGAACCTGACTATTAAACCGTGCAGCTGTTATGCTTACCAGTTTTCCAAAACACATTTGACAACACACAAACACTCTACCTTTTTTTTCTCTCTACGGTTGCACACACTCACAACTGGGCTCTTCACTCAGCAGCCTTGAGCAGACCGACTGCTGTTCTTATATACTGCAGCTGGCTTTCATTAACAATTATCGCCAGCTGGCAAACAATTAACAATCAAATACAATTTAGGCTTTTCTGGGAACTTTAGTCATGTGCTCCACAGAACTACACTTTCTCTGCTCCCTGTCTCACAATATATATATATACAGACGTGCTCAAATTTGTTGGTACCCCTTCACAAAAAACGAAGAATGCACAATTTTCTTCAACTTTGCTTTTGATTTTTTATTCAACATAATATTGTAAATAAGAAAACAAATGAAAACGGCATGGACAAAAATGATGGGACCGCTAACCTAATATTTTGTTGCACAACCTTTAGAGGCAATCACTGCAATCAAACATTTTCTGTAGCTCTCAATGAGACTTCTGCACCTGTTAACAGGTAGTTTGGCCCACTCTTCCTGAGCAAACTGCTCCAGCTGTCTCAGGTTTGATGGGTGCCTTCTCCAGACTGCAAGTTTCAGCTCTTTCCATAGATGTTCGATAGGATTCAGATCAGGACTCATAGAAGGCCACTTCAGAATAGTCAAATGTTTTGTTCTTATCCATTCTTGGGTGCTTTTAGCTGTGTGTTTTGGGTCATTATCCTGTTGGAGGACCCATGACCTGCGACTGAGACAGAGCTTTCTGACACTGGGCAGTACGTTTCGCTCCAGAATGCCTTGATAGTCTTGAGATTTCATTGTGCCCTGCACAGATTCAAGGCACCCTGTGCCAGGCGCAGCAAAGCAGCCCCAAAACATAACCGAGCCTCCTCCATGTTTCACTGTAGATATGGTGTTCTTTTCTTTGAAAGCTTCATTTTTTGAACATAGAGCTGATGTGACTTGCCAAAAAGCTCCAGTTGTGACTCATCTGTCCAAAGGACATTCTCCCAGAAGTATTGTGGCTTGTCAATATGCATTTTAGCAAATTCCAGTCTGGCTTTTTTATGTTTTTCTGTCAAAAGTGGAGTCCTCCTGGGTCTTCTTCCATGGAGCCCACTTTCGCTCAAAAAGCGACGGATGGTGCGATCAGAAACTGACGTACCTTCACCTTGGAGTTCAGCTTGTATCTCTTTGGCAGTTATCCTTGGTTCTTTTTCTACCATTCGCACTATCCTTCTGTTCAATCTGGGGTCGATTTTCCTCTTGCGGCCGCACCCAGGGAGGTTGGCTACAGTTCCATGGACCTTAAACTTCTTAATAATATTTGCAACTGTTGTCACAGGAACATCAAGCTGCTTGGAGATGGTCTTGTAGCCTTTACCTTTACCATGCTTGTCTATTATTTTCTTTCTGATCTCCTCAGACAACTCTCTCCTTTGCTTTCTCTGGTCCATGTTCAGTGTGGTGCACACAATGATACCAAACAGCACAGTGACTACTTTTCTCCATTTAAATAGGCTGAATGACTGATTACAAGATTGGAGACATGTGTGATACTAATTAAAGAAACTAATTAATTTGAAATATCACTATAATCCAATTATTTATTATCTTTTCTAAGGGGTACCAACAAATGTGTCCAGGCCATTTTAGAATATCTTTGTAGAATAAGCAATAATTCATCTCTTTTCACAGCTTCTTTGCTTTATTCTATGACATACCAAAGGCATGCAAGTATACATGATAAAATAGCTTTTAATTTCATCACTTTTCAGGAGGAATGAAGCATTATTTCAATGAGCTGTAAGGGTACCAACAAATTTGAGCATGTCTGTATATATATATATATATATATATATATATATATATATATATATATATATACATTCCAGAGGTTTTCAATGGGGTTCAGGTCTGGAGATTGGGCTGGCCATGACAGGGTCTTGATCTGGTGGTCCTCCATCCACACCTTGATTGACCTGGCTGTGTGGCATGGAGCATTGTCCTGCTGGAAAAACCAATCCTCAGAGTTGGGGAACATTGTCAGAGCAGAAGGAAGCAAGTTTTCTTCCAGGACAACCTTGTACTTGGCTTGATTCATGCGTCCTTCACAAAGACAAATCTGCCCGATTCCAGCCTTGCTGAAGCACCCCCAGATGAGTCCAATTTTCAGCTTTGCCCAACACCTGGTCGTCTAATGGTTAGACAGAGACCTGGAGAGACCTACAAGCCACAGTGTCTCGCACCCAATGTGAAATGTGGTGGAGGATCGGTGATGATCTGGGGGTGCTTCAGCAAGGCTGGAATTGGGCAGCTTTGGCATGAATCAAGCCAAGTACAAGGTTGCCCTGGAAGAAAACTTGCTTCCTTCTGCTCTGACAATGTTCCCCAACTCTGAGGATTGGTTTTTCCAGCAGGACAATGCTCCATGCCACACAGCCAAGTCAATCAAGGTGTGGATGGAGGACACAAGGTCAAGACCCTGTCATGGCCAGCCCAATCTCCAGACCTGAACCCCATTGAAAACCTCTGGAATGTGATCAAGAGGAAGATGGATGGTCACAAGCCATCAAACAAAGCCGAGCTGCTTGAATTTTTGCGCCAGGAGTGGCATAAAGTCACCCAATATCAATGTGAAAGACTGGTGGAGAGCATGCCAAGACGCATGAAAGCTGTGCTTGAAAATCAGGGTTATTCCACCAAATATTGATTTCTGAACTCTTCCTAAGTTAAAACATTAGTATTGTGTTGTTTAAAAATGCATATGAACTTATTTTCTTTGCATTATTCGAGGTCTGACAACACTGCATCTTTTTTGTTATTTTGACCAGTTGTCATTTTCTGCAAATAAATGCTCTAAATGACAATATTTTTATTTGGAATTTGAGAGAAATGTTGTCAGTAGTTTATAGAATAAAACAAAAATGTTTATTTTACCCAAACACATACCTATAAATAGTAAAACCAGAGAAACTGATAATTTTGCAGTGGTCTCTTAATTTTTTCCAGAGCTGTATATATATATATATATATAGTCCAGATTCACTAAACTTTAAAATGTTGCAATCTGGAATTTTCCAATTATAAAAAAATTGCACAAAAATACACTCGTGATTTTCCCTTTGAAAATAGACCTCCTCTTAACAAACCTGTACATCTAACAGAATGTGTCATTTTCCATTGCTGAGGCCCTCACCTCCTCATCTTCTGCCTAAATTTACAGTCAACGTGAAACCTGAGAATCTGTTAGCCGTTTGGCTGTCAGGGTTTCATCTCCTTAGCACGCAGATGATGTCCAAAAATGACCCTTCAAATCATTGTCAGCAAGCCTCAAAATATCACATTTACGTTGCTGTCATAGTATAGAATTAAATGCTTATAGAAAAGTGCAAAGTATTACCAGCAATGACAACATGATAAAACAAGTAAGTGAAGTGAAGTATATACTGTATACTGTAGGTTTGCTGTATATTTGAACAGGAAAATATATTACCATCCTAATATAAAGTCTATATAAGACGTCCACATTTTTACTCAATACCAGACAGTTGTTCTCATTACAAAGAATTTCTTTTTCACCCATTATTTCTAAAAAGTGTGGGGTGGAGGAGGCCAAACTGTGTCAATATTGATCATTCTCTATCCCAAATATCATGAATCACAAAAAATAGGAAGCAATTTACAATTAGATAGTGTGCTGCGCCTTGTCAAGATTGTTCTTATTATTAACATATATTATACAAAATGTGCAATGCGAGTATTTTTAAAGCACGGCACTGGTTTTATAGTGTGGAACGTTGCGGTCGTAGTTTTCACTGAAACGTCTGTTTTAAAAGTAGGTAAATGCTTTAACGCTAACCTGATTGTTCTGCTGCCAGCTTCTGATATCCCTTATGTTACATACGGTTAACTATGGCTACATTAAACAAATAGCAGTACATCGTTTTAGAGTAGCAGCTAGGGACATTAAGCTACTCTTATTTCAGATCATTGAAAAAAATATCAAAAGAGTATTGCATGGGCTTTACAAAAAGAGCCAGGGTTAAGAATGCAGTTTAGCTCTTTATTTTAGAGTGTCCATCTGAATGCATCTCACCCAATTTGATACATACTTACAACCTCAAGTTAAGTTTGATACATTTCACCTGCATTCCACAAAGAATGACACTTGATCAACCAATTAACATTATACTGCTAAATAAGCACCACATTCCCGTGGATGTTGAAAGTAGAAATACGTAGCAAAGTTTTAAATAACATGTTTACACAGATAATCGAATAAACTAAAATAATCGGGTTGGCTCGCAATTACCAAAGATCGCTCAACCTCTCATTCCCTGTGGCTGTATCCAGGTATGTTTTGACTCTTTTCATGCACGAAAATAACCTTTTGTTTGGGCAAACTAATAGCAACATTTATATACGGTGAAAACTGGAATTAAAAAAAAATTACAATAATCTAAAATCGAAATAGGGTCAAATTGAAAACCGAAAACACACAGCACAGCTCTACACATGAGCCTAAATCTCATTTTTAAATCTATGTTACCTTTTCTTTAGAGCATACATTTATAAATAATGTTACCTGGGCATAAACAGTATTTATAATTTCTTCCGGAAGTCAATCCCTCCTTACTGTTTCGCTGTTGTTTAATTTCTTCCGTTTTTCATCTGCTGTGGCAAACAAGACATTTCCCTTTGACTCATCATGGAATCAATACAATTCTACTATTATAGAAATAATAGAATGCAATGCAATTCTGTGCTGTCGATATCATCACTGGACAAAGATGAACTATCAAGTGAGAAATAACCCATGTGCCTTGGGTGCGTTGTGAAGCACGAGGCCGCAGGCCGCAGAAAAGAATAATGTTTGAAAGACTTTTTTTATTTGTTTGTGAAGAAAACTTTGACCATCTGATATGTGATTATAATATGTCTTAGGGGGGCATAGAAAATGGTGCCCCTTTTTGCAATAGTGGGATTTGACACCACTGTTTTTGTATCAAAAGCAATGAAAAACTTGGCAGCTACTGTTTCTTAAATCACTAGGGCCCTATTCATAAAAGTACTTGTTACTGCTGTAATAAAACACATTTTGTTTATAACTAATGAAAGTCGTCCACATTGCTATTCATAAAATGATCTGAGCAAACAGGTGACTGTCGCAAAGCACTTTACGAATGGGTATACAGTCGTTCAAGAACGAAAATCCGCCTCTTTTTGATGACATCATCAGCATTATTAATGTTCCCTGGGTGGCGTCGGTAGCTGTTGCAAAAAGAAAAATGCAATCCGGGTTTCGGTAGCCTACTACCGAAACCCGAGTCTGCAGCTGCCAGTCATGGGCAGTTTGCAAAACCTGATTCTGATGCCCCTATCACAGCTGTAACTGCTGTTAAATTGAAGGCTATGGACGAAATCCGATCAAGTTCTCCTGTTTTCTCATTTCAACAGGTGTTTAGCCTTTATGAATAGACCCCTAAATCTGCACTTTAAATAATATCAATAATATAATAAATCATGCGTGGTTTAGCTTAGCAGCAAACAAATTAAACAAGACAAATGTTAATAGTGTAACTGTGTTTCTAGGTGTGGATGGGAATTGGTTTCATTGCTGACTATAAGCCACTCACGGAAATGAGATCATCTTTGATGGCAAGCATACAGACATTAATAAATGCAACACATGTCTAGTTATATCATTAGACATCTTTCATGGCTTATCTGTTTATCAGCTGTGGTTTACTTGCAATTAGTTTAATTAGGTTATGACAATATTTCTCATAATGGTTGATAGCTGTAATCTGTATATCTCTTGTTAAACAAACATGATTTCCTAAACAGTAAGTTAGATGAGGGCACTTCCTTCAGTGGCAGTACTTTATCTGCCTTTGATGATGGTTTCTAAACATTACTTCAAACAAGACTTGTTTTAAACAAACAGCCGCAGGACGCGTGATGAATTATTATTATTTTCATTTTTGATTTCCTTTTCAAAACATAATACATTTTAATTATGACACATCAATTTAATGTAGGTCTAATGTAGGGCTAAGGGGTGTGCTGAGGTACTGCTATTCAGATTTCAATTCAGACCATGAGTACAATATTTGTTTTGGATTGAGTTTGTTTTAAATCAATTTCTTTAGTTTATTTAAGCTCTTCTTCATGAACAGTGGTGCTTATTTTGAAAACATTTCTGAAAGGAAAAACCCTTGTTCGTTTGACAAAACTAGAACCAAACCACAACGTAATGCAATTCAAGGTCTCTTAGGTTATTTTCTGTCATTTTGTTACATTTTTTGCAGTAAATGCTATTATAACATTCCTTTCAGTATCTACACCTTGTATTGTATGAGTCTTAAGCTAAAGGAAGTTTTCAGTAATTATTAATCTAATCATTTAATATTCCCAGTGGGTGTCTGGCTTATTATTAATTTGGATGAATTATATAATACAATATATTTGTATTTAAATGCAGATTTAAATGAACCAATTAAAGAAACTAATTACTGGTATGTGACTTCTTTTTTTTCTGAAATGGCTTAGTTCTATTGAAAAGAAGGATTTGAAGGGCTATTATGGTTGAAGAATATAAAGGCTTTTGTGGGGATGTGTTTTTTTAATGAATTGAAATAAAGACTACAATATTAGACTTCCACCCCACAATGAAGCAACATTAACCGGTGACCACAGCATTACCGTAACCCTCTGTTTTATAATAACGCTGTTACAGATTCTTCTCAGACTCTGGCAATAGTTTAATTTGAAACATAGCTTGTTTTGTTCATTTCCATTCTGGGCTGTATAAACTCAATTAATTAATGTAATTACTTAGAAATGTCTTACCAAATCTCAGGCTAAATAAAGTTACACATAAAAAACAATTGCAGGGTGTGTACAACTACAAAAAGACAGTGAACTCCTTTTTATGTAGAGATTTCTCTTATTATGTACAAATGGACCAAATCTCTTTGTACATTGTATATTGTTCTTAAGCCACCTAGAGTTTTGCTCAACCTATACTCTGCAGGGTTAAGCCACAACTGGATTGTTTGAGAGCATTTTACACCCAGGATTGTGTCAACCACTAATTTATAACATCAACTTGCTTTACATATGCTCTGAAAGATGATTTCTGTACAGCATAGAAACACTGTTCTAATCCTTCCTTCTGAGAAGTTCCTTCTCACTGCTTAATTTATTCTTTCTTTTCCAAGAAGGCATTCCTAATTGGATTGAAGAGGGTGAATTTTGGTGGCCAATCATTCTGTGTAAACCCATTGTGTCTTGTTGTTTCCCTATGGCAAGGTTACCCATCACCCATATAGATTAAATTGCCATCTGGTCCATTTCTGACCATGACATTGTGTCCTTCAAACCATACATTGCTAATAATAAAATGACTGACATGCTATTATTTATTGTTGGTACACAGTTGTACATACTGTGGGTTGTGACTTGTGCAGAGGAAGTCATCAGGTTGATCTATTTTATTTTCAAAGTCAGTGTCTTGTGTTCTTTGATTCAAGCCTTGTTTCTCTAACAAGATAAACACGTCATATGCTTCAGTGTTCTACAAGTCAATGCATAATTGGTGCCACTGAAAATGATATGCATTTTATTATACGTTAACTTTAAAGTGGGGTTCGGGGGCGGAAGTTAGAGGTCTGCCTCTCCAATTTTCTCCTATTTAATCCACGTCACAATCTATGTTCTTTCTCTTCCGTTTGCTTTGTTTTTTTGGTTTTTTTTTGCATGCACTGCGACCCGTTCTCTCTCCCTGCCGGATCACCTCAAAATATCACATTAATTTCTCTATCTCATCATTTCTCAGATGGAAGCTCAGTACCGTTATTCTCCAGTGCCTGGCCTTGGAGGACTCGCCTCACCTTTTTGAGGGCGGCTCCCGGAGACAGAGATTCTCTTTCCTTCCTACTTTCCAGGTTATGAACCTTTCTGTCCCCTGGGGGCATGGTCCGGTCCACAAGGCAGCGCCTCCAGGATTCTTCGCAGTGTCTGAGGATTTATCTGTTTTCAGGCTGTCCCGGGGGCCCATGGGGCCGACGTCCGCAGTACGAGGTTCTTGCGGTATAAAGTCCAGACCCTGTCCTTTGCCCTAGCCCGCAGGCCACTAACAGCTCAAACCTTCCCTGGCCAACAGTTCAAAACAAGCACTCCTGGACCACAGGCCATCATCATTCCTTCAAGACTAAGCCTCTAAATACTAACCTATATTCTTCACGCAGCCCTATTTCCCGCCCGTGAACTAAGGACAGAGAGCCAGCATAAAAATAGACTTAGTGGCTCTAAATGCTATTATTCTCAATGTTGTAATCTGTCCCGATGTGTTATATACATGCTGTATCAGCGGCTACATAACTGTGTTGTTTTGATTTGAAGGTTAAGTCTAGCAAAGACAGGCAGCTTTTCCGCCAAATCTATGCACTTCCTTTGAAAAAATGAAGCATCTCCCATTGGGGATGGATGAAACATAAACTGATGCAATCTCTGGCAAAGAGACAAATGAATGCACTGATGGCCTTTTTACAGCTAACTTACATTGTGTGTGTATATACATTGCTGTGCAAAAGTCTTAGACACATTCAGGAGTTACAATATACAAATTAGGGCAGCAGTGTGGAGTAGTGGTTAGGGCTCTGGACTCTTGACCGGAGGGTTGTTATTAATACAGCTTAGTTTGGGTGGGAAGAAACCAAGCTTGTCATTTAGCAATCTTTAATTCACATTGCTCAGAATCTTCAAAGGTTTTATTTTTATTTTTATTTTATTTTAAATGTATATGTGACATGACATTCTGTAGATGGCGTTGGTTGATTCTATGGTAGTACTGAAGCAGGTTGATTCTATGGTAGAATCCCCAAAAAATAAGTAATACCAAACATTGTATTATTGCTGCCTCTGCAGATAATAAGATAAGACAGAAATGTGTCTCCCGAAAAGCATTTTATGTACAATTTAAAGAATAGCGGAAATGTTTTTTTTTTTTTCTGAATAATTGTTGCTACATAGTTTGAGACCCACTTTGTGGTAAACTTATTAAAATATCCTGATTCATGCAATATACGGTTTGTTAATGGGTTAAACAAGGATTTTCACTCAATCTATCAATCTAATGTCTTCTCTTAAATTATGACCTGGGAATATTAGATCATTTGACTACTGTATATGCATAAAGATGTCAAACATTTCAGGAGAAAAAGCTCCAAAGAAAATTCATTGAAGAAACTTGCCATGTTTGCAGCTCAGTAGTGGATTTGGACTAAATCAAGACTTGACTTCATCCAAAGGGTTAACATGAATAAATACATTTGGTCAGTTAACTTGTGCAGGAGGTACAAACATGGAAACTCAGAGACATCATGGGTAAAGTCTCTGCAAGAATGGAGAAAGTGGTTTGGGGAAATAATGACAGTTCCTTTAGTCAGACATTAATCATACTGAGAGAAATTCAATGAACTTCAAACGATCCATGATTTTTAAAAACATATTATTTATTGTACTCAAATACTGTGTTTAATTCAATTTTTGTTATACACTAAGGTACTTTGTGTAGAGGTACTTTGACCTGAATTCGGGAGCAGCTCTCCACCATAGACATATACTGTATAACAAAGGCTAGATCAGCAACATATGTGTATAGTTGTAAGTGCTAGTGCCATCTAGAAACAAGTATTGCGTAAAGGTGTTGCTTATTGACAGCACAATCGTATCAACAGAGAAATGGCAGATGTGTATAAATTTAAAGGTAAAATCACTGTTCCTGTGTTTGTAAATTTCCTATTGCTTTGACAATAGAATTATATGTCTTGTGCTCTTTTCAGCAAAATCTATACAATACCAGTGTTTTATGTGAAAACGGTTTAAGAATGTACTTTTTAAATATGGTGATGGACCAGGAACAGAGGCAGCTTGGTACTGAAGAACCCACTTCCCTGTATTATTGCCAGTCTAAGTTAATTTGCCAATGCTTACTCACCAGTCACCACTGAGTACCTCTAAACCCCACTTGTCTGCAGACAATGAATTAGGAAGGCATAGGTCCAGGAGGGTCTGGGTGGTTCAAGCCTCTTTAAATTTGCTTTCAGTTCTCTCTTTTGTAAAGAAAACGAATCATTTCATTAAATATAGGTTTGAAAGGGAGACTTACATACGCCACACACATATTCAAGTCTGGTGCTGTTTCTGATTGTCTCTTGTAAAAGCTGCCTGCATTGTTTTGAAGAAGTTTTACATAGACACATACAAATACACAAACAACCATAGATACATAGGTGCACTAACATAAAAAACAAGCACTTTCACAGTAGAACACATTTACATTTAATAAAAGACCAGTGTAATAGCCTGAAGAATCAATCCGTTGTTGTTCCACTACTTCATTTAAAGTTTGGTAACTTGATTACAAACAGATTGTCATGGGATGGGAAAGGACCTTTTTACATTATATTTTGTATTGTATTTAATGGTGTTAATTAGAATTAAATTATCTCAGGAAAACACCAGCAAGATTATAAAGTTACAATATAGGGCATCAGTATTTAAATCTGGTAGGGTTAGATCAATTAAATTATACTCCGTGATTTTCAAGGTGCCTCTATTGTGTGATCATGGTATATCGTCTTATTTTATAACACCTTATTGTGTATGAAAGAAGCCTCCCTACTGTATGATCTCCAATGACAATTCAGTGGCAGCAACAATGCAGGTACTAAGGGGCAGCAGTCCATGTAGCACAAGGATAAAAGGTTTTTAGTCTGTTTTTCTGTATGCATAAAGTGAAAAGGACCTTAGTGTGTGGCTAATTTGTAATTATTACCGTCCATAGACCCCTCATATTTAAAGACTGTACATAACAGTGAACTAGTATAGACAACATGGAAAGCCAGCTACATCATAAAGAAGAAATGCAAAGCAACCAATCAGTAGAGAAAATGTTATGTTTTCGACTATTGTTTTATACCTCAAGCCTTTTGCTTAAGTCAAAAAGAACAGGCCCACTCATAAAGGGTGTTACAAGTGTAACTATATTCTTGAAAAACGATTGTGACAAAGCATTTTCAGAACTGCAATAATAACTACACCTAAATATTTTGCTTGCCAGTGTTTTGTCGGATTCTCGCTTTACAATGAACCTAAAAAACCTGAACCTATGACTAAGCATTTCCAAGTATTTAGGCCTACGGTTGGAACTGCTTCAGTAGTATGGCTTGGCTCTCTGAGAAACCTCTGCTACTTCTTACAGCATAGTCCTAGAAAACATCCCCTTTTTAAAAGTTCACACATTAATTGCCTGTAATTAGGGCAGGTTGGGGCAGGACAAAGGTATCTTTCAGAAGCAGAAATTCAGAGAAGAAAATGAGGCCAGCGTAAATAAGAATTAAATAAAAAAGAAGGGAATCCTAACTGTAAACACCAGATCTAATAAACAAAACTATACAACCTGTTTCTGGACCAGTTAGTGGGACTTTACAATAGGCATTTTAGCCACAGCATGCATTTCATAATCAGTGGCACCTAACAATATCCCCTGCTCCTACTACAAGGCCTAGTCTAGTGCTCTTCTCATTCAAAATGACCAAAAGAGAGAAACCATTGTTTTCCTTTCTCTATGGCATGGTGGCCTGCCAGTAAATCCTCTCCAACACACACCACTGGATAGAGACAATAATATACAGCAGTATAGAGCAAAATACATACGTGCTACTGACATGTTCTTTGCACCATGTATGAATTTTAAAAAATGTAATGTGCACATGTATACAAGAATACCAGCCCCAAACCATGCATTAATGGACCCTTGTTGGATTCAAGTAGACACATGTATTAGCTAATGTCTTAATTAGTCTTGACATTGATATTGCAATTGCTTGTCTGTTAATGAGGCTTGCAAGACTATAGGCAATTCATCTGAGGTGAAAGTATAAAAAACAGACAAGTCAAGTAGATCAAGCCATATTGTGTTCAGTACCTCTTGAAGGGTGGTGTAGCTATCATTTCAGTCGCTAATTACTCTTGTTATAAATTGATAGAAACTCTATTCTGTTAATGCTCAATTTAAAAAGTTTCTGACAGTAAGCATGCTCGAGTGTCTTGCAGTGCTAGAGCTGAGGCAGTGTGATTTACAGCCTGTGTGCATTGTCCCAGCTTGGGCTTTGACATGTGTTAGCAATAGGGGTCTGATATACACCGCTTCAGATTGGCTCCATTGCATGCCTTCACCGGGGATATCAGCGACCAGGTTCTGCTGCCTCTTTGATAAAGCTACAAAAAACAAGGGGGGCTGTTGACACCGTAGCCAACCACACGCAGTACCTAAGCAATGGTAGATCTTAGAGGTGTTTACTCAGTTGCTAAAGCCCCCCACCCAGGCTATTATGGCTTCAGTGTGTCTTGGCTATATCTCCCAAGGAAAGATGTATGCTTTACAATTACAAACAGTGCCGTTTACTTTTAAAGCTTCAATCTGCATGCGTCCTTCTTTTACCCTGACAACTATGAGTGGTTTAAAGGTATGCTTCATTACAGTTCTCCCTTGCCATTACTTTTACAGTACCAGGGACCCTTCACTAATTCAATGTTTTCAGTATTTCACAGTTTTTTTATGAGCAAGTAGATACAAAAAAAGGGAGCACAGTTTTAGGATACACATATTAAGCAGTTTAAACTAAAGTGTTTTCTGTCACCACATTGGAACTTTGTATCCCTAAACAGTTCTTCTGTTTTATTTCCTGATGAACCCAACCATGATATCTACAATCTACAATAAAATTCATGTCTTGGAGCCTGATTAGCATAAACAGGATTTCTAGGTTCTCATTTCAGTTAATGAAATCTGGGACAGAATGAAAAATAAATACCCTAAGAGTCAGAATGGGAGCTCACAATAGTCATTTATAATTGCCACGGGAGGGGATCAAATAAATAAATAAATAAATAAATAAATAAATAAATAAAAAGATCTTCAGTTATTAAATTACTGTCCTTAGCTGGATAAAGTGTCCTTTTGTGATTACCGGTTAAACCCAACTCACTCCAGAACACCTACTCCAGAAAACAAAGAGCTTGGTTGTTGGTTTTTATTATATATTTTTTTATGTTCAATTTTTACTTTTTTGATTCACACGTTTGTTTTTATTATAGACTTCAAATAGTGCTTACTACATACTAAGTGCTACTAAATCAATCATTGATGTTCAGGGTGACATGGATACAAAACTTGCCTAAACTTGTGAACCTCTCTGAAATTTTAGAAGCCTCTGGGTCATCAGCACTGCTTGGCTGCAACAAAACTTATGGGAAACGAGGAAGCCTGAACCTGCAGTTTCTGTTATAGGACAAGCTACTCACCAGCAATAGTGACTAAAATGCCCGTAAACTAGGCTGCTGCCTTTATTTATTTATTTTAAACTCCAGAATATTCCCTTGAGGGAGTACATGTACTTTTTTTTTTTTTTTTGCAAGAGTAAGTAAAGTCGGCCTGTTTTAATCAAAACAGAAGAGAGAATAAAAGAGAGAAAGTGAGATTAAGAAGCCTCGAAAACTGGACAAGTCACCTTGTAACGTCAATTCAGACATTGTCGCTTTCCTTCTGTTTCACACGGAGTTTAGTAAATATGGTCATGCTTTACCCATAGGCACAGACACAATACTTCTTACCTTGTGTACTCGAGCATAGAACAATGGGTTCAATTTTAAAATAATAATAATAAAAAAACAATAACAACACTATAGTATGTTTAATAGAAGCTTCCTAAGTGCAATCTTCATTTTTTGTGTGAGTGTGTGTTATTATAAGATACATCCTTTTGCACAACTCGAGCCGTCAGAACCATTCAGCTCAGCCAGACTACATAAAATGTCAAGTCATACAATAAGAAACACACTGTACTGAACATATTAACTTACTGTATATTACTGAAGTTAATTATAAATTAAACACGCTCAGCTTTGCAGCCTAAAATGTCTGTACATGTATTTCTTGTGCCTTGTCCTCTGTTCACACATTCCAAGATCTGTCTTTTTAAAAAATGTTTTTATATAAAACTAAAGTAAGATTCAGTTAAAAGAGAAATGATTATCTAAAGGGCACATGAGAATCTAACATACTATCCTGTTTGGTTTCCTTATTCAACTAGCCACTGATTGAGTTGATCAGTGTGCCGTTAATAAGCAAAATAAAGGAAGCTGGTCATAACATGCTGTAGATGTGGTCCCATTTCAATATACTCAAGGCACACTTCTAAAAGATTTCGCTAAAGATACATCTGTGTATTTGATTTTATTGTTTCTCCTGAGAAAATAAACAAGGCTTCCCTCACAGAAAAAAATGACAAAAAGAAAAATTAAATTAAATACAAAAAACAAACAAACAAACACAAATTACAATACCAATGTGTTTATTTTTCTTTAAACAGGGGTCTTGTAATTGTCAAACAGTTCACTCTAGTTTAAAGTGAATCACAGATCAAATGGTAATGCATTGCACAATGAAGGCTCAACATATACAAAAGGCCTAGACTGAGTTCTGCCTTTAGGAAGTAATCTGTGCATCAAGCTTTCCAAAGCATAACTTGATGATACATTCGCACGGTAATAAGAGGATAGTTTATGGTACTGTTTATTAAATAAAACCATTAGGTGACATAGACAATATTTTAGCACATATGGAGAAATGCCACAGCACATTGGTTTGATCATTAAGCTTGCTCACATTTCAGTGGCACGTTAGGTTGTAAATTAGCTGATCCAGCTGTGCAAACGTCCTGGTGTACTGTAGAGTTTAAGAACTACGAAAAAGTCTTGTCCACCAAGTTTTTTTTTCTTTCTTTTTTTTAATTTAAGTTTTGTGTAACAGAAATGTCTTCAAGTATGCTTTATTCATTTACAGTGGATAAAATTGGATAGTTTACCACTAGTTGACTAGTTGTTTGGACAGCCTACTTTAGTATAGAATGTGAATAATATTGATGAATGTTATTTGAAGATATTCATATAAAGGTGTCCTTTATTGTTGGATTAAAAAAAAAAAAGTTTAGTTATGGGTGAGTTTACTTTGAAAAGCTTTTCAGTATCTGTGTTGAACACACAGGCTAGCAAACAGGGCCTTGGTTTGAAATCTCATACAGAGGGTGGTATTGCCAGACACACAATATCCAACATTCACTAACTGGCAACACATTTGGCTTACCTTGGATATTGAAAAATATCTGAGTGCGAGTTTGTGAAGATGGTGCAGAAAAGGGTGGCGGATGGTTAGAGTTAAATAGAAAAACTCCTCTATTGTCACTGGAACTGACCTTGCAAAACTCCCACTTAGTCGCCAGCACTATCTGTATCCACCTTAATCAGAACGTTTAACCTATGCACCACATTTGAAAGAAACAACAACCATTCCTGTAGGATAACTCCTGTGTATGCATCTGCCTTTTCTCAAGGTTCTACTGGCAAGTACATTGAAGTCTAATCAATGTGCATTTGCTTTATATGGATATGACCACCCTTACAAAAAGGCACTGCAGTAGCACTAAAGCAACAAGTCTCTGCTCAGGGCAGCTACAGTTGTTTGATCCACAGTTAGAAGTATACCACAGGTATACTGTAGGAAAAGGACAGTAGTACAAAGCCAATTATAAGCGGTTTTGAGATACAGGCTTACCAAATAAGTATATCCTGAATGCAGTTGTAGAATTTCACGACTCACAGTAGTTCTGTGATATCATGTCATATCCTGTTCTAGGCATGTTCCGATATGCTGATACCAAGATCCTTTTCCTGTGACGCTTTTGTGGTAGCTTTTTTCTTCTGACAAAATTATTGTATTTCTGTATTTGCATTCATTTTGGAAGTTATATTTTCTGACAAATTGGTGCAAAAATAGCTGGTTCAATGCAGCAACTAGCACAGCTTAAACAAAGCATTGGTGGACTTGTGGCTATTTTCTCCTATTCACTGTACCAGAAGGGTGCACAAATGGTTTGAGGAGCATGTCGGGGACTTGAGGCATCCCCCATGGCTAGCACAATCCCCAGATTTCAATCCAGTTGAGAATGTTTGGGATGAACTTGAACACCTTATATGTCATCAACACATTCCTCTGCCTGCCTCTCGTGTGAAATATTAACGGACAATAAATAGATCAGGGAAAATGTTGGCCCAACCTGTTATTCGGTGCAGGTTCTAATAAAGTGGCCAGGCAGAGTATGATGTATGTAATAATTACAACAAAAGTGTAGTCTCACAAACAAGATCAGAAACAGAAGAGCAGAATATATATTTTTTAAGCTTCCTGATTTTCAGAACTGTTTGGCCACATTAAAGTCACATATGCAACTTTTCTTCATTTCAATGTGTGTGGGCAAGCTTCTGCTTGAGTGAGCACACACAAAGCAGCGGTGGTGTGTTATTACTTTAACTGTGGACTTGTGGAAGAGAGCATTGTGGTCAATGTAAAGGAACATGAAAATAGATTATGTAAAAATAGAGTACGACTGGAGATTTTCTTAACAAAAACTCACAAAAAATGTACCAAAAATACATAGAAATGTAAAAATACTGAGCTGCATAAACTGGTTCTTTTAAACTTCAGTGTTATAACTGAAGAAAGGAAATGGGTTGTTCATTTTTTGGAAACCTTTCACTCTTGGGTTTTGAAACTTGGACCCGAAGCATGGCTTGTTGAAATGAATTGCACTTAGGAGTCATGATATGAAATTACAACATAAATTAATTGACATCTTTTCAGAAGAGGCTGTTATTCGTCAGAGCTTAAGGTATCCTGTTATCCTGTTTTCCCAGTTTGAGAGGAGCTGGCTGTTAAAAACATAAGTCATGCTGAAGACGTTGTGCGTCTGCCAGGCAATGATATTTATTAGAAG
The DNA here is from genome assembly GCF_902713425.1 of Acipenser ruthenus. Lineage (NCBI taxonomy): Eukaryota > Metazoa > Chordata > Actinopteri > Acipenseriformes > Acipenseridae > Acipenser > Acipenser ruthenus. Next base: position 23,929,615 of record NC_081207.1, read on the forward strand.
GCATGCTTGCTGTGGCAGTTGTAATGGGATTAAAAATATCAATTTAGGAAAAAAAGTGAGAAACAAAATGTTTAAACAAAAGAAAATACACTGGAAGGCTGCCAAGCTGTAGCTTGCAGTATAACATTAGGAAAGACACAAATCTTCATGAAAGTTCACTAAGTTGATGAAGTTATTAAAAAAAAAAAAAACACTCTTGTCCAGGGTGTTTAAGTGTAGAGACTTAAGAACATGTTTGACAGCTTAACAGCCTGCTTCTATTTCCTCAGGGATAGGTATAGGGAGGGAGCACAAAGAGGGAGAGAGAGAGTATATGGTATAAGTTTCTTACTTTATAGCTGTTTTTTTCTTGGCATGAACAGGTCTGGTTTTGCTTGCACAAATCCAGTGCTTTTTTGTTTTGTTTTATTATTATCAAGTGGGAGAGGGAGGCTTCAGTACAGTCTGGGGCTTTTTTAGGATCAGGCCAGGGGCAGGGGTGGGGATTCATAGGTGGAGAAATGGGATTGGTCAAACAGCCTAGCAACAGAATTGAAAGGGCCAATGGTAGCACTTTTACATTTGGGCCAGAATCCAAGGAAATCCTGAGCCAAAATGCTAAAGCTCTACTGCCAAAAAAGCAAACAAGGGCAGCTTTTATAAGAAACATCCAAATGTAAAGAGTTAATTATCTTTTTTTTTTCTTCGTTTTTAGCAATCTGTTGGTCTAAAAAATAGGATAGAGTTAAAAAAAATGCAAAAATTGCACCTCAGGTTAAAATGCGTACATATTAATAAACATCTGAGAACACCCAACCTGGCTTCTAACATTTGCCTTGGATTTATTGGCATGGTATTGAGCCTTTTTGGAAATCTTGTCTACACCGTCCAGACCAGTATCTAATCCTTCCATGTCACAGTGACACCTTTCCACCAGCATATTAGCTTCATTAGTCAGCTGCTCACCTTGCCACCCTCACTTAGAAAATATTGACAAGCAAAAGCAATCACAGTGCAATTTTTTTTTAATTGAGAAACTGCAGCAGCATTTCTCACTTCAAAAGCATTCAGCATCTCCAAATTCATAGCGATAAAAACATTTTATTAGTAAGATAAGATGATCTATTTCAAAAAGTCGGTGTTGGAAGTGCATGTTTTTTACTCCCCGACTGACCCTCTCTCGGGTACTGAAATGCTGTGTGTTCTGAATCCAAGAAGGTTGTGAATACGATTCAAAGTAGGATACTGAAACGGTTCCCCTGCAATTACCCCAAGCTTGACTGCTTACCATGGATGAGCTCCTGTGCAATTAATTGTCTGGGATTAAAAGACAGACAGGCACACAGAATACACTAAGTCTATATGTGGGCACTAGTTAAAGTGATTGTAGCTAATAAAATAATTCCATAAATCTTAACTGTTGTGCACTTTCAATGGTGTTGGTGGTACACTTGACTGGTCTTTGGGCGAGGGTGCGACCGCTCAAAGACAGGAACGGGCACTGTCCAGTTTCATTTTCAGGCAGCACACACAAAAGGAAACAAAAAATGCTTGGCACTATCAGTGATGGCAGGCTATGGGTGAATATACACAAAAAGACAAAACTTAAAACGGCAGTGTGCTGCTCCTACTAATAAGAAGGTCCCACAATATTTTCACTGGGATTAAAATCCCTAAACTAATTCCTGTCCCTTTTCGTATACAGATCCAAACAACACTCTGACCCTGACTTAACACACACCTTCAAGTTTTTCTTTCCTATCATTAACCAACCTGCTGCTATCCTGGTTGACTGACATGTTTTCAGCCAGTAACATACTTCAGAACTTCAGACACTGCTGAGATGAAATAACCCAGGAAGTTTAAGTGTATGAGATATCCTGTGAATAAGGTATAGAAACTGAACACCTTCTCTAACTTAGTGTAATACCAGATATCATGTTTTAAAATTGAAATATATTTTTGTTAATATGTGTTTCTTTCAAAATTGCGCATTTGAGACCTATGTATCAAATTTATTTTGTATAGCGCCTTTCATGCCAAGGCATTCCAATGCGTTCACATTACAAATAAACACACTATACAATAATACAATATAATATACAATAAAATATCAAAAACATCCAAAAACAAAAATGAGAAAAAAATAAAAACTACATATAACCAAAACTCTAAAATAGGCCATCCCAATCTATAAAAAGGCCTCTTCATACAGATGTGTTCTATGCTTTTATTTAAATGCATTTATTGAGTCAGCATTACGGATTCAATTGAAAGATTGTTCCATAGTACAGGTGCATAATGACTAAAGTCTCTTCCACCACAAGAGCTACGTTTTATCATTGTAGTCACCAGAAGATCTACCAAGGTGAGAAATGCAAGATATACATAATTTCCCATATAGTGCAGTGGTTACATTATCAAAAATAGAAGACAAGCATTGAGAGTAGCATTTAGTTGCACTGTATTCAATGTAAGCTTTTAAAATAATTTAACTCTAAAATGATTCCTTTATTCTCATCCAAGGACTTGCCTCATGCTGCACAGTATAAAAAAAAAGTGTCTAGAAGTAAGAGCAAGCAAGCACCATGCAGAGAACAGATATCAAGGATCATGTTAATTGTTTGCATTACTGCCACTTCACAGCTGTGCAATAGATGCACATGGCTCTTACTTAGCGACTAAAGACTATTTGGCTGATCTAGCCTGCATTACATATGTCAATGGCAAGCAACTAGAACTAAAGAGTGACTCCTGAACTCGGTTTAAAGCACCATAAACAGAAAATATATTTAAAAAATGACCAGTAGCCTCCTACATGCCTATTCTGTACTGTAAACCATAAACACAATATGGAAGTGTGTTAAATCAAAATGTTACAGGAATGAATATGACAAACATACTGTAGATTATTTGCACCAAATTGTTTCCTCTCTGTAGCTTAGAATCCCCCAACCCCTTTCACCTCTACACACTTGTCTGATGCCCTGTATCATACAGGTAGAAATCTTTGAGCATAATTAATTGAACTACAGTAGCTATGTGCACTCCAGGCATAGCTCATCAATGGATGCTGGCATCTTGGCTATCCCATTCCTTAACAACAAACCTGGCTTAGCACAACCTTGCATAGTGGGGCATGCTGTTTCCACAGTAACACTTAGATTTATTTATTTTTCAGGAAATTCCAAAAGAACAGTTGTATGAAACTTCACATAAGAGTTTAATTTTACAGCCAAAAAAATTGGTGCAAATCTTTCCCTGGAGAAAATGCTTAGCAGATCTAGCCCATTTTGTCTAGATTATGACAAAATTTTAGAAACACTGAGATTGATCAAAACATTAGGTTACTTACAGTAACCCTGGTTCCCTGAAAGAGATGATGACCACCATAACATTACGTATGGGATATGCCTGCCTATTGGCAGGTATTCACTGAGCTCTCTATACCAGAGCTGCCGATAGGCCCCTTCCTCGATGACATCCTCGATCCCGCCTACCGAAGGGTTAAAACCGTCATTCCACGGAAGCCATTTCTCTTTTTGCATCGAAACCATGAGGGCAACCGATGCGACCTCGCAGTTGGTGGTCGTCTTCTCTTTCAGGGAACCAGGGTTACGGTAAGTAACCTAACGTTCCCTTTCAATTCGAAGACGACCACCAAAACATTACGTATGGGAAATGTACACCAGAGCTGTTGCGAGGGAGAAGGAACGGCAGCATACGAGGGACGTGTCAGAACGTGCAAGCGTGCAACCTCAAGGACCCTCGTGCCTAATTAAGGCAAGGAAGGATATATCACATTATGGCGATAGAATCTGGAAAATGTATGCGGCGTAGCCCAGCTAGTATGACACTGAGCTCCTGTACTATCCACGTAGCATCTCACTGCCCACACTGGGCAGAGGAAATTCAATCTCCTATCTTCCTCCGAAGAAAATGGGGGTGGATGGAATGACTCCAGTTCCACAGACTGATTCATGTGGGAGGCTGTGATAACCTTGGGGAAGGAGGGTTTGTACGCAGTGACACCCTAGTGCCATCATCCCAAATACGCATACAGGAGCTGTGCACCGACAGTGCCTGTAGCTCACTGACCCGCTTAGCGGAGGTGATAGCCAAGAAGAAGGCTGTCTTCATAGACAGATACTTCAACTTTATTGAGTGTATGGGCTCAAACAGGACCTTCATTAGAGCCTCCAGTACCATATCAAGGCTCTATTCGGGGAGAATGGCCAGGACGTAACTGCCGAGCGCACTTCAGAAAATGGGTCGCTAGTATATGGGACACTGAGTCAGTAGGGACATGGCATGCAGATATGGCTGCTAGGTATACTTTCAACACAGAGGTGGATCGACCCGCCTCTGACAGATCTTAGAGGGCAATAATTGGGGTCATGACCTCTGGTCATGCACCAATTTTGAAAATACTTCCACTTATAGGCGTACAATGCTCCTGTGGAGGAGGCCATAGTGTTCTGCAGTGTACTGACAACTGTGTCTGAAAGCCCTAAGGTGGACAGACGGTCCCGTTCAGGGGCCAGACGCACAGTTGGAGTCTACCCGGTTCTGGGTGCCAGAGGGTGCCTTGCGCCTTACTGAGGAGATCCATGCGCAGGGCTTCCCAGCATAGGTGAAACACGGTGAGCCACACTTGGATCGGGCGCATATGGATTAACCCTAGTTGGGTGGCTGATTAAGCCGCGGCCATCAGATCCAATAGTTTTTAACACAACACTAATTGTATTGTGAACCCTTGTTGAACAGGGCCAGACAATTGCGAATGGCAGCTACTCTGTCATCCGACAGGTAGGCTCACATCCTAAGGGAATCCAGCTGGAGACCCAAGTAAACCATACTTTGCACCGGTATTAATTGGCTCTGGCATCGTTGAGGGTGAGACCCAGCCTCAACAGATGCTCGTCACAATCGCTGTATGAGCCACTGCTCCTTCCTGCGACTGGGACAGATCGACCAGTCATCCAGGTAGTTCATCACCTTGATCCCTTGCAGCCGCACGGAAAACTCAAAGGTGCTCCCCTAAAAGGCGAAGCGGAGATACTTCCTGTGCGCTGGATGAATAGGGACGTGGAATACGCATCCTTTAGGTCCACTGTGAGGCTACCTGCCGAGATGCTTTGCAGTAATTCGTCAACCGCTGGTCAAAAGGAATGGTCAGAGGAGGTAGAGGCTGCTTCTGAAGGAAGGAGCCACCTTCCCATTAGGCCGCGATCGAAATCGCATCATGGTCCTCCTCAGCAATGCTGACATCTAGTTCTATAACATCCGGGGTGACCACCGGCCTGACAAAAAGAGAAATGGCTTCCGTGGAATGACGGTTTTAACCCCTCGGTAGGCAGCTCTGCTATAGAGAGCTCAGTGAATACATACCAATAGGCAGGCATATCCCACATGTAATGTTTTGGTGGTCGTCTTCGAATTGAAAGGGAACTGGGCTTTACTTCTTAGTGCATGTTACAAATTATGAATGTGATATCATGCCTTGATAAAAATGCTACTTTCCAAAAGAAAGGACTGGAAATGTCAGCTCATTTGACTTCTAAAGGAAGACAAAACAGCAGTTCATGTGAACAAAGCTTCAGGGTGCATTTTGAACAGAGTTTAACTTGAAGAAGAATCTGTGGAGAGGACACAATTAGTGTTACAGCAAATGTTATGAATCGGATGGCTTAATTAAATTGTCTAGCCAGGGTTTTCTTGTCTGAGTTGTGGATAAAACCAGTGTGACTGAATTTTAATCTTGAACCTGACAGCACCTTAATAATTTATCACACAGCAAGGTAGGCTTTTTATCCAGAGATTAAATGAAAATCGGCCCGTAAGGGAGACCGAAAGTAATCAGTAACAGGATTTACAAACTACTGAGTATATCAAAGAGGTTCACACTTAAAGCACTCAGCACTTCCCAGAATTAAAAAAGGAACTAACAGGTGGGCTTTTTGTTTTTCATCAGATCAAGTAGATAGTATGATCACATGTGAGCCCAGTAATGGGTTCATGATGTTACAGCTTCAAACAGAGGCAGAAGCACACTTTGGAAGGTCGGTAGAACTAGCTTATTTGTGATTATATGGTACAGTGGAGTCAAGCTCAATTAAGACTGATCAGTTGTAAGTGGCCCTTTAACACATTCATAACTGTCTGAGTCACTTTGGAAAATAATTTTTAATCATGTAATTATTGTGATTATTTAATACTCTAAACACAGTGGCAGGTTTTAATTCCCTCAGCCTAAAACTACTAACCTTTTTATTTCTTGACATTGATAAGGGGGTTAATTTAAAAAAAAAAAGTGGATAATATTATTTAGATCCACCACTGTCTAGATCAGTGGTTCCCAACCTTTCTAGTCCTGCGGACCAGCAAACTGACTTAAAGAACTTCAGCGGACCAGTTACATATATAACTATATATAGTTTAAAAAACAAATGGATATCAATAAAAATTGGTTTTAATGAGATGCCGAGTATTTCACCTTATTGAACAGTTCAAAATTCAAAGGATCTACAGGAGTGTGCTGCCATACCGGTTTCTGTTATTGGGGACAAGTGGATACTAAAATCAGCTGTATCAGAGACAATCATATATATATATATATATATATATATATATATATATATATATATATATATATAATTACTGGTGCCACTGCTTTTACTCTAGTCATGAGGACGGAGAGTCTTCCAGTCATGTCGGTAGCTCCGTCAGTACATACTACCACACAAAACTTCCAGTCGAGCTTGCTTGAAACATACTCGCCCAGAAATCTGAAGACCTCTGCTCCCGTAATGTTCTTAGGCAGTGAAAGAACGCACACTAAATCTTAATGCAATGTCCTCCTCATATCCATAACGTACTTTGACCAAAAGCATTGCCATGTTGACGACATCAGTTGCTTCATCCACCTGAATAGCAAACCATGGAGAGCCTTTTATTCTCTCCAAAAGCTGCTCTTTGATGTCTTCAGCAATATAATCAATCCTCCTGGCAACCGTGTTATCAGAGAGGGGAACTTGGCCTACCTTGCTATTGGCTGATTCTCCTAACATTTCCCTTTGTGGCAGGCAGTATAAGCTCTTCACCAATTGTAAAAGGTTTTATAGCCTTTGAAATTCAATAAGACACTAAGGGGTTGATGTACTAAAGTGTTGCGTCTGTCACAATCATTGCAAAATACATGCAAACCAGAAGGAAGTGTAGCGTGAAATGTGTTAAACAAACGCAACGGTGTTAGCATCATTTAACGAATGCTTTGCAGTGGCAGTTCTTATTTACGCTTTAGCCTTAAATTAGTATGTAATTCTGGGCGTTCCTGCAGAAATTCGTAAAAACAGGGTGGAGAGAGTGCAAAGGGTTAAAAAATATTGTAATGAGATGTACTAAAGCTGCGGGGAATGTGGTCCCTGACCACATTCCGGCGCCTCCTTAAGACTCACCTCTTCAAACAGCACCTGTAGAACTCCTCTGTTGTATCCTGGGACACTATCACCCTTCATTTAAATATGCTTTATTTTGCTCTTATCTGCCCCCTATTTTACTGCATTTAATCCTGTACCTCAGAATATTGTAATCTGCCAAGTGTTTAATCTGTAGTATTTTGTACTTAATCATATCCTGATGTAACTATCACTATTTAATCATATCCTGATGTAACTTTCACTATTATCTGCTGTATTATTGAATTGTGGTTTGTCACACTTGAGAATTATTGTATTTCTTGTTCTTATTGTATGACTTATATTGTAACACTTGAATGTATTTGTATTTGCTTGCGATTGTAAGTCGCCCTGGATAAGGGTGTCTGCTAAGAAATAAATAATAATAATAATAATAAACAGTCACAATTGTTGCTGGTATTTCCCAGTCCGCTTTTTCTCGTGTGTTGCCAGTTGTGCTTAATGTATTTGAGACGAACATCCAAGTACCTAATTTTCACTAAATTCAGGGTGTACTTACAAACCTTGAAAACAAATTTCTGTGTCATTTCTGGTTTTCCCAGCATGTTGGGAATAGACTGCACACATGTGCCATCTCTATAGGACCGTGATCTATTGTGTGTTTATTGTCTAGGCTATTAAGTAGACTAAGTTAAAAATATAATAATAATTTAAAAAAAAAAAAAAAAAAAAAACCTAAAATCATTTAGTTTCAGTTTTAAATAATCTTTTATTTGCATTATACACCAATGCATACAATGCAGCAGCATGATTTATTTAGTGTTACCAGTAGTCTAAAGTACAAAAAAAGTGCTCTAGATATTCATTTGATTTTACTACTGTACTGTATACTGTATAGGCCTACTGGACAGATTTATATTTTTACTTAATGTAATGTGTATCATGCCCAAATTACATTAGTGTTATTTCAGTGCAATGATTTATATTTAAAATACATCGAGAACTTCAAATGTGTGTGCGCGAATGTATTGTATTGTTTTTAAACCCGACACCTCCTTATGTTGGACAAACATGTTCAGTTTAGCGAGGGGCTACTGTATGATTATGAAAAGCTTTTTGGGGGGTGAAGGTTGGAGCCCCACTATAGAATCTAATGGGATTGAACTGCCTTTCGCTTTTTACATAACAGTATTAAAATAGGTAAAATGAAGACAGGACAGAATGCACTGTAAAGATGACGTTTACATTTAACAAAAACAATGTTATTTTGATTCTTGCACCCTTGCATGTATAGACGTTATCCTTCGGGCACCCTCTGCTGCAGCAAACCACAACTCAACTGCTGCTATTTTATTTGAAAAGATTTCGCACAACTCTCGCTAGAGATCTCGCTAAGATGACGCAAATAATATTTAAATTAGTATATTGTGGATCTCTTCATTTTGTACATACGACAAAATGTGCACTTTGCAAATTGTTGTAATGAAAATGCAAATTGTGGTATGTTTGTGCTGCGACTGGGCCATCTTAGTACTTCTACCCCTAAGTATGATACCTTCAATGCAGACACGTTTGTAGATGTGCTGGCGTGAAGTAAATGTCTTTGGCCTTCAAACTCGTCCTTTTTTCGTTCACAAAAATCAGCAGGTTTAGAGCTGGGTGTTTTTTTTCTAGGTGCCTAATATGTTTTTAAGGTTTCATCACTTCATTGCTCAGGGTTTCTGCACATATAATGCATAGACGTTTTGGTGCCTCCGAATGGCCAGACGGGATGAATCTGTATTTTATATATGAGTCGTACTTCTGAGTGAAACTTGATTTTCTTTATTTCTTTGTACTTTGAATTTCTGCAGTTTCACAATCATCTCAGTTGTCCTCTTTTTTGTCATCTGGAATTTCATGGCCAAGCTTTTTGGGAGCATTCTTGAAAAAAAGAAAGATCCATAAAACCTTGTTTCGACATTATGTTGCTGCTGCGTTTAAACAGGATCGGACCATTTGTTGGGAACCACTGGTCTAGATTACTAAAATAGCTAAGATTCGGCCTTTGTAATTGCCTCGTCTTGCTTGTAATATTATTTTTTATTTTATTATTATTATTATTATTATTATTTATTTCTTAGCAGACGCCTGTTGAGGCATGTGGCAGTTTTAGCTCACTAAAGCAATGCAAGGGATACAATAACATTCCTTTAACATTCACGGTTAGACCACACCAATACCAACACAATTTATATGGAGCAAGCATTGCAGTGTTTATTGGTTTATACCACTGTGATGCCAGTGGCATGTCAAAATGTGACATTTTTGCCACTGTGGTGCCACTCGGCTCGTAACATTGAATTCCATTGCCCCTTATGAGACAATTGCATGCCATTGTAGTGGCACTTCATTTCCAGTCAAGATCATTAGGTAATGCACATGGGGGTGCATCTTATTGGCTGCTTTCTTCCACATTTGCTGGAAGGGAACTGAGGGAATGTCATTTTATTTGTGGCTGCTTAATTTTATATACTGAATTACTCCCACAGAACAGAACTCCAGGCATTCAACCTCATAACAGGGGCACCTAGGATTTCAAATTACGGTTGCCAATCAGGAGATCAATCGGGTGAACTAAAGTAGAAGCTTCTGTATCTGTACTAATCAGAAGTAAATATGTTAACCAGGCAATATAATTCTGAATCGGCATGACAGGAAAACAAAACATGTGCTGTACATGAAGCCGCAAAAGAGAGGAAACTACATATATAAAAGCAGACAAGTGGCACTGCAGTGGTAAGAGTGTGATCTAATCAGGCTTTGTTTCTGAGTAATAATTAGAATGTTGGGGTTCCCCATTGCTTAACCACTGACACTGCTAGGCTGTTACGAACACTGCTGAATCAAACATATAATTTATTGTGAAATGGAAGTGTTAGTGTTGCAAAACTAGGATGAAGCAAGGACAAGGTCAATTTAAGTACTCAAATGAAGAGGTCTCTAAACCTTCTATTTTAATTTGGTCAAATAATGTTGCCAGGGCTACTTTTAGCAGATCTCCGTTGATAATAAAGAATGGCTTGGTATGACCTTTAGTTATAGTATAAAGTTGCACTAGGTTACGTCACACACAGGATCCTTGCTACTGAAGTCTCTTGAACATAAGGTATGGATTTTAGTCGGCTGCGCACTTCCAATAGCATAAGGAATGTACGTAATAAGTGCACTAGGTCACCTGCTCATGACAATGGAGAGAAAATCTGGAGCTTCAGAACTGCATGTAAACCACGTCAACGTCGTTGCTGTGATTGAAATTAATTTATATTGTGGGAATAGAAACTGTATATGATCTGGATGATCATAAGATAAATTAGTTTTCTCCTGTCATGATCCTGAGTCAAAGTTATGAAATGTATTCCCAGCTGATTTATGACTCACTACAACATGGACAACATGTTATAGCAAAGAACACCATCCAAAAAATGTTTAGCATATACAATGATCAATCTGGCCTAATTTCATTGAAGACTGAAATGTGTGTGTTGGGAATTGGTTTGGCTCTGCAGATTTTCCTTTTTTTTTCAAATTTTTTAAAAAAATTTTAATAGTCCACATACAGCACACAGGGATCCATTGCGGACATTGATAGTGAGAGACATTTTTCTCTGATACTGTAGCTATATATGGTGATCTCAGGTGGTCTCAACACATCTGATAGTTGGCAGCTGCTCACATGCAAAACCACATCTTTTGGCATTGAGTGGCATCTTATTCAGCAATCATTATCCAGAGTCAAGAGGATTGTAAGTGTGGGGACTGGAAATTGAATGGCTGTCTCACATTTTTTGGCCAAGACAACATTCCATATTCCCATCTGGGGATTTCAACAATTGCAAGCTCCTATTGAATTCTCTAGTCAATGAATATGATCCTGTCTGGTTAATGTGATGCAGGCTCCATTCTTAGTCAAGGATTATTTGACATATGCTGTAAAGTTTCTAATAGCAGCGACTACAAAAACATGAATACAAATCACATTTTTCAAGATGAGAAATCCTAACGTAATGTATTGCCATTATGAATCACATAGAGCAAGGTTTGGCAATGTACCAAGTTTGTTTTTAAGACCTTAAGCCATTATACCAGTATGTACCATGTTCATGTTTCCTGGAGATCTTCAGGAATTTATTGTTGTCTTAATCTTGTATGGATGAAAGAGCAACACAACATGCTTCTTAAACTATGGGAAAGAGTTTATCTCTTTATTGTAAATCAGCTGAGTGGGACACAATAGGGACTGAGGTATTAATACTACTGTTCATTTAAACTTGCTACACTATTCAGGTATTCATAGGTTCTTGTTATTGTTGTTGTGTTTTTTCTTTTCAGATGTCACACATGAAAATATAATTCATGGATTAGAGCCAGTAACGTTCAATCAGACACAGAAAACAAGTCTTTAAATCCATTAAAACATCACTTTATTATCATACCCTACAGTTTGCATGTTGTCAATGTTTATAGGTTCTGGGTATTCACAAGTACAGTAACTTGTATGGTGCAAGTGTGAGGAAGAAACACAACTGTGTACATGGGTAGGCTCAAAGGCCTGGTTCAGTGTTGGAGAGCCTCAGGCTTTGGCTTACCCTTTGCCACAGCTTCTTTGTAACCAGTGCTGCAGCCTTTCACCCCCTTTCCTTCTCTAAACAACTTGATCCACCCACAGACTGAACTCTTGACAAGGGGACACCAGACACAAGCAGGAAGGTCTGATGTTTTATCAATCGGTACTGGATATGTTAATAGTGCTTCTTGTTTATGGAGTTGCAGACAAAGTACTTTTGGATGCACTTCAAAATACAGTTACACTGCATTTACCATTCACTTCATGTAGAGTACTTTGTACACAATAATTAGATTTGTAGAATAATACAGGGATACTTTGTACCATGTACATTGTCCTAAGTTAAATATGTTTTTGATGTCCTATTATGTGTGCTCTGTAGGGAATATCAAAATTAACATCTAAGTTATTCAAGCACTTTACAATAGCTTGTGAAACGGTGTTGTAATTAACAGCCTGTAGGTAAAGTGTATCTGAAAGGACAGCTTTCAGTTCTAGTACGTCAGGTGCATGTTCACCATTTAGGTCTTGCAAAACAAATACAACGTGTAACCCATACTGATCTTGTGCATCAGTGATACTCAGCAACTTTAGGTAAGTATTCACGTCTCAGCTGGGCTGATGAAGGAATCACTCCACCATTTGCTACACTGTCTGAAGAATTTCCATAACTTTTGGTTGTCCAATCTTTCAAAAGGGATATTTGCGCAAACAAATGTCTCTATTTCATTATTTAGACTCAGGCAGTTGGATTAATAGAACACCCAGCTTTGCCTGTATTTCTTCTGTGCCTATTGACTCTGCAAGATATTTTGCAGAAAAAGAAAAGGAAGTCAGTGTAAGTTTGTTGTCCACAGAATATTAATTAATACTGGGTGATTATCTTATTCGTATTGTTCCTCATTGAAATCAAAACACTTGTTTGTTTGCATATGCTGCCCAGGTTATGGGATACTTTAACTGGTGATGTTAAATCTAATCCTCTGGTACCGTAGTTGTCACTCTTATTGATAATTGCTGCCATTACTATTTTACAATGTATTCTTTCCCTTCTCTGATTATACAACTAGTTCAAGGATGATTGTTGTAACCCAGTGTTTGTCCCTGGGGATCTCTTGAAACAATGAGTTGCTATAATAACGCCTATGTTTATCCTTGTAAGCTTTTAATCTTATAGAAAAAATAAATACAATGATTTTACAAAATGTATCTTACTTTTTCTGGTGCATATAAATGATTTTTAGCCCTGACCATTTACAAAATGCACTGCATATTTATAAAAAAGCTGTTGTGCAAACCTGGAGATTCACAACTCATTTAGATTATATGACATGGGTTTTAGAATTAGCTCACTGGGTCTCTGTCTGCCAAATGACACCGCAGCTCATCCCCAGTTTTCTGTGCTGCTGATGTAGAACATCTGTTTTTTTGAAGTGTTGCAATTTTTAAACATGTTTATAATGCTTGGGGGATTGGGATATCAACAAGCGTCTTCTGCAGCCAACCACACGTCTGGAGAACATCCATCCGCACTGAATTCTTAAATAAACAAAAAGCCCCTGTAATGCATGGTGCAATACATCATTTGCCCCCTAAAAAAAAAATCTTTTGACCAGATGAAATGCAATAAATATTGAGCTTAACCATTCAATTTTAGTCAAGGAACTATATCATTGTGGCTTTGATCCAAATGTAGTCACTTAATTATTTATGGTATCTTTGTTACACACGCTTCATAGTTGTACAGTATGTTTCCATTTTCTTGTAGCAGTGCAGTCAAACCCAAGACAAAGTGATCATTTATGAAGGCTTTTAAGTTAAGAAGCTGTTCTCATGTCCTGTTTTAGGAAAACTAATACTTTCAAAAACGTTTAGAACAAATCAGTACTTAATTTGGCCTTACTGTACAGTCAAGCTGTGTTAGGGTGCTTACACAGTCTTGATTGCTTGCACTGTGTGTAGTTTTTTGTCAGCTTGTATTGCTGTCCTGTATAAAACATTACTGTTGTACTGTATATCATAGTAAAAACATTGTGAAAGCATGGTAAAGCACACGAAAAACGCATGGCAAACTGTAACATTTACAATGGTAAACCAAGTTAAAAAATTAAATTGAAGTCACAGCTCCCAGTCCAAAGCAGGACTACACTCAACCACTGAGTAATTTAATGTTGAATTTCAACTCTGATAGGTGATTGCCTTGGTAAATGTGCATTCCTTATATTGTATGTATTGTCATTCATTTACAATGCTTTAGCAGGCATGTGACGTGCGTAACCACCATTCTTTACTATTCTTTAATCATGGCAGCTTTAACCAATAATTATCACAGGTTTGGCTATATAGTTGGTTACACAGTATACAAATGGTTACACGGTATTTGTTGTAAGTACCAAGTGCCTCTTCACAGCTGACTTTCGGGGAGGGGGAGGGGGGCGTTTGATACTAAACCATTCACCCACCCACACTTATTTCTCATTGTGTTTGATGAAGTCACGCTTCACTCATGTGCTTGGCACAGAACTAAAACACAATAGGTCTTTGTGATTATCCTCTGGTCTTAAAAGCTGGGAACCAACTGGTAACCAGTTGAAATGAAAAAAAAAGTAATTTGGCTGCCAGACTGATCGGACCAACAAAACTCCAGTTAAAAGCAAGCTTCATTATAACTGTACAAATGACGTTTCTCAGCACAGTAGCAGCTTATGAAATATTCTGATTAATCATTGTTTATCTTATTAATCCTACTCACATAGAAGTAAAACACCAGTGAAACAGTGCATGTGTTGCCCAGTGCTCAGTGCGCACGGTACTTCCGTGCCTCATTCGCACAGCGCCTTAGTGCACGCCATGCTTGGTACACGCGTTGCTCATGGCGCTCGACGCACGTGCATAAGGTGCTGCATGGTACTCAGTGCACGTGGTACTCAGCGCACACAGTGCGCACGGTGCTCGGTGCACCTGGTGTGCACGACGCCCAACACACACAGTGCTAGTGCCTCGGTGCATATAGCGCCCTCGGCGCTCGGTACACCCGGTGCATGTAGTGCTAGGTGCACTCATTGCACATGGTACACAGTGCAAACAGTGCCTGGTCCGTACGGTGCTCAGTGCACTCAGTGCGCACAGGGTTATTACCTCGGTGTGTGTAGCACCCTCAATGCTCGGTACAAGCAGCGCTCGGTTCACATGGCACTCGCTGCACCCACGGTGCGCAGTGCGCATGGTGTTAGCGCCTCGGTGCGGGTTACGCCCGCGGTACACTTGACGGTGCTCGGTGTAAGGGAGCATGGTACACCAAGCACGCACAGTGTTCAGTGCGAGAGACATCCACCACCTCTACTTGCTTCGCGGTCGAGGCTCTTGGTACATCCTCAGTACTTAGTACCGCGGTACTCGGTGCACGCAACACTTCAGCGTATATTCCAGCCGCAGCCCCGGCTCCGCCATCGCCTGAAGTACCGTACCCTGCTGCTGTGGCCTGGAACTTATGCATAATGAGAAAATCAAGGGAATCAATTTTGGGGTTAGTGCAAAAAGTTTGAGGAGTTGTGATTAGCAACTACTCAGTCGTCCATTCATTTTCTACCTGCAGGGGTGACTAGAGATGACCTCACAAATATGAATGGATAAAGATCAGACCCCTATCAACTAGTATATGCGACAAAGCCAAGTTATTTTTAAATTGTATTCCTGTTCTGTGTATATTAGGAGGTCACAAGCTATCAAAACCCTTTTATTGATCAGAGTTGTTCTCCATGCCTGTTTGTTTGAACTGATCTGCTCTCTTTATTTGTTCATCACTCAAAAGTCAAACAAAGAAAAGGGAACATTTTTTTAAAAATAAAACACTTCATGACATTGCCATTATGTGGTACCTTCACTCACTATACAGATGTTTTTAATCTGTACAGTTTGTCTTTTATATTCATTTGAGCAGAAGCATGCTTGCTGTGTACTGGGACTGCTGCCAAGATGGAAAGTGTATTTTTTAACCACTTATTTGCTGGAAATCTGTGTGAAAAAAAATGTAAAGGGTTATATACCGTACATCCAAATATGTAAAGCTGTAACTGTATTTTTAGTTCAAATTATAAATGTGTAAATTCATGAAAAGGAATGAAATCAAGAAAATATAATTACAGATTATTAATTCACCAAACAAGAAATAATCAACCCAGACATTTCATTTAGAAGCTTGTACTGTAAGTAGTCAATTTTTTTGTGTTACTTTAAGAATTGGAATTGGTGTTATTTTCCTATAGAGAACAATATCTACAATTGTAGTAAAATGCTTAAATGGTTTCTCCATTAAGGTTAGAACTAGCTACTATAGAGGCAGGCATTTTCAATGGCTCGGCTAGTTTTGTAGCACCTCCAAGATCCACACTTTTCTTGGATTGCTGCAGCCCCTCTTGGCTGTAAGAACACACTGACTCTTAAGAAGCCACAAATGATTAATTAACACAGGCCCCACATGCAGCATATTCTTACTTTTGGAGCCTTGCTGATTGGACCGTGCTAAAGGTGTGTGTGTGTGTGTATGTAAGTGTTTGTGTATATATATATATATATATTGTAGTTGTAGTCGAAAGTTTACACACCCCAATGGAAATTTACAATTTCTAGAAATTTCTCGAAAACATAGAATTATAGGAAAAATCTTTTGTAGCAAAAGGTTTGCTTTTGTGGATGTCTACAATAATTTATTTCAGGAATTTTTTAGCAAAACTCCAAAAATGCTAATTCAAAAGTATTCATACCCTTTGATGCTATGGTAGTATTGTCTACAAGGTGCTAGAAATATCAATATGATAATGAAGAACCTAATTCTAGAAAAGTCTAGAAAATGCTGGATTGTAGGTGAACTTTCTTAGAGAGTATAAAAGGGTTAGGCATAGGATGATTGCTGTCATTCCCAATAAGTCAATATGGGAAAAAGTAAAGAGCTATCTGAAGACCTTAGGCAGAACATTATTTACTGTCATAAAGCTGGAGAAGGATACAAGAAGATTTCCAAGCATTTGAGTATCCCAATTTCAACAATTATTTATTACCAAGAAGTACAAGACTCGTGGTACTGCCACAAAGCTGCCTCGGTCTGGAAGAAAGAAGGTTCTTTCACCAGGAAAAAGTAGAAGAATTGTGAGGAAGGTTAATATCAATGCTAGATTGACTGTCAAAGGTATTCAAAGTGAATTGGCTGCAAGTGGGACAGGGGTTTCCATTTCAACCATAGGTTGAGTATCGCATGGAGAAGGTCTCAATATTTGCAGGCCAAGGAAAAAAACACCCTTAGGAAACATCACAAGAAGAATCACTTAAAGTTTGCAAAACGGCATTGGAATGATGGATATGAGTTCTGGTCAAAGGTTTTGTGGAGTGATGAAACAAAAATGGTGAAAAATCACTAAAGAATCATGCCAAATCTCATTGACAAATATCCTAATCAGGGTTCCTCAACTAGCTATTCATTTATTTTTCCTTGTCAGGGTATGAATACTTTTGAATTAGCATTTTTGGAGTTTTGCAAAAAAAATTGCTCATCCACAAAAGCAAAACGTTTTTCTACAAAAGATTTTTCCTATAATTATAAATTATAAGTAAACTTTTGACTACAACTGTGTGAGTGTATTTATATATACAGGCGTGCTCAAATTTGTTGGTACCCTTACAGCTCATTGAAATAATGCTTCATTCCTCCTAAAAAGTGATGAAATTAAAAGCTATTTTATCATGTATACTTGCATGCCTTTGGTATGTCATAGAATAAAGCAAAGAAGCTGTGAAAAGAGATGAATTATTGCTTATTCTACAAAGATATTCTAAAATGGCCTGGACACATTTGTTGGTACCCCTTAGAAAAGATAATAAATAAATGGATTATAGTGATATTTCAAACCAATTAGTTTCTTTAATTAGTATCACACATGTCTCCAATCTTGTAATCAGTCAATCAGCCTATTTAAATGGAGAAAAGTAGTCACTGTGCTGTTTGGTATCATTGTGTGCACCACACTGAACATGGACCAGAGAAAGCAAAGGAGAGAGTTGTCTGAGGAGATCAGAAAGAAAATAATAGACAAGCATGGTAAAGGTAAAGGTTACAAGACCATCTCCAAGCAGCTTGATGTTCCTGTGACAACAGTTGCAAATATTATTAAGAAGTTTAAGGTCCATGGAACTGTAGCCAACCTCCCTGGGCGCGGCCGCAAGAGGAAAATCGACCCCAGAGTGAACAGAAGGATAGTGCGAATGGTAGAAAAAGAACCAAGGATAACTGCCAAAGAGATACAAACTGAACTCCAAGGTGAATGTACGTCAGTTTCTGATCGCACCATCCGTCGCTTTTTGAGCGAAAGTGGGCTCCATGGAAGAAGACCCAGGAGGACTCCACTTTTGAAAGAAAAACATAAAAAAGCCAGACTGGAATTTGCTAAAATGCATATTGACAAGCCACAATCCTTCTGGGAGAATGTCCTTTGGACAGATGAGTCAAAACTGGAGCTTTTTGGCAAGTCACATCAGCTCTATGTTCACAGACGAAAAAATGAAGCTTTCAAAGAAAAGAACACCATACCTACAGTGAAACATGGAGGAGGCTCAGTTATGTTTTGGGGCTGCTTTGCTGCGCCTGGCACAGGGTGCCTTGAATCTGTGCAGGGCACAATGAAATCTCAAGACTATCACACAGGTTAAGAGTGTTCCATAAGGACTTTCACAGCAGAGGGTGGTTCTTGGTTTTTTTTTTTGTTTTTTTTTTTCCACTTATGATTCCCATTCAACTGGGTGCACTTAAACGAGTGCTAACCAATGCTTTAAAATCCACTCTCGTATCTCTCTCTTACCTTCTTAGTTGTATTAACATTATCTGCTGTGAATTGTTTGTTTTTATAATAATTCGGGACATACACATATTTAAGATACACCAATATAGATAAACTGCTGTAGCCTGATGTATTGTATTATTATTATTATTATTATTATTATTATTATTATTATTATTATTATTATTATTATTATTTATTTCTTAGCAGACGCCCTTATCCAGGGCGACTTACAATTGTTACAAGATATCACATTATTTTTACATACAATTACCCATTTATACAGTTGGGTTTTTACTGGAGCAATCTAGGTAAAGTACCTTGCTCAAGGGTACAGCAGCAGTGTCCCCCACAAGGGATTGAACCCACAACCCTCCGGTCAGAAGTCTAGAGCCCTAACCACTACTCCACACTGCTGCCCTACGTGGAGTATTGTAGTATTGTAGTGCACATGGTCAGATCACAGCTAGACCATTGGAATGAGCTTAAACTACATCATATGTTACGGCTCTGGGCAAAACCAAAGCCCATGGCCAGTATACAATATTTTTCTGTATGCATTCTTTTCTGTTGAGCATCCTATTGCATGCCCCGGTAGCTAGGATATGGAGTCTTGCATGCCCCGGTCGCTAGGATATGGAGTCTCCATCCACCTCCGGTTGCTTCAACCGGAGGCACATGCAATTTATATATATATATATATATATATATATATATATATATATATATATATATATATATATAATTTGTATGCCCCGGTAGCTAAATGCTTAGTTACGGCTCTTGGCAAAACCAAAGCCCATGGCCAGTATACAATATTTTTCTGTATGCATTCTTTTCTGTTGAGCACTACTGACACCGTTGAAACGATGAGTCTTAGGTCGCCTGTGGATACATTAGTCCAATCAATGCGTCTGAACCTGGTGTGTAATCCCAGGGTAACTGCTCACTGTTAACACGTTTGATGACGTTAATTCACGTTTTAAGTAATACAGTATCCACTTCAGACATGTTAAAGGAGAGATTCAGAAAAAACATTCAAAACTATGCGCGAGTAAATACCATCCTAACTCCTAACATCCAAAAAAAAAAGAAAAAAGAAAAAAAAAATAACAATAATCATATGAAGTTATTAGTAAGCAACAGCAACTTTTAATGTACAGTGTTGCATTTGCACATTCCAAATTGAAGTATAGAATACATGCAAAGAACCAAAAGCTCAACGGAAGAAAAGGAGGTCCAAAGATAATATTGCTAGTGCTAGAACAGGTAGAGACATGGATATTAAAACCTTGATTTGTTCAATAATAACATCTGCTTGGCTTGCCTTGTGCAGGTCGTTTA
Source organism: Acipenser ruthenus (assembly GCF_902713425.1). Taxonomy (NCBI): domain Eukaryota; kingdom Metazoa; phylum Chordata; class Actinopteri; order Acipenseriformes; family Acipenseridae; genus Acipenser; species Acipenser ruthenus. The sequence goes on from NC_081207.1 coordinate 23,949,789, forward strand.
GATCTCAAAGATCCCTACAGCAAACTGCAGATATGATACTGTCATTCATATAAGAAAGGAGGTGAACCCTTGAAATAATAAATCTAACCAAGCCGAGAAACGAAACAAAAGTCTGCAAGCAAGCAGATCTTGGCTTGTATTCTATCCCTAAGTGAAATGTTTATTTTACTCCTACATTGCTCAATAGTTATGAGATATCAGTTCCAGTAATGTTCACATGCTGGTGTTTGTGTGCTGATGGGAAGTAGGATATTAAAACTTCAGCTTTTTCAAAAATAAAATAAAAGTGCCTTAATATAACATCCACCATCTGATATCACTATATTTTGACAGCCTGGGCTAGGAATACATCAGTCAGATACTTAATGAGTGTCTGTAATAAATACACATGAACCAATGGAGTCATGTCATTATTACTATTACTTGTAATAATTCAATACTTGTGCATGCTGGAAAAAGCCCTGTCTGAATGTAACACACAATTAGCCTAGCTGTACCTTTACCAACACATTGGATTGTACAGGAGTCCTGACTTCCTAAATAAAATGTCAAAATATAAAAAATGTTACCCCAGTGAAACAAATAGGTCACATTAATTTGCCTGGCCCTGTGCTACCACTATACAGAGTCATTTGGCACTGTAGTGTCATTGCATTGCCAGTGAAAAACATTTGGGAAGGATATGTTGTAAGGAATGTGAGCATCATAGGGTCTGCACCAGTCTTACTGGAATTAAAGGTTACCCAATGTCTTCCACAAATACAACATCTGAGAAGATCCGTCTTTAATGATATCAATACCCCATACCACCTGGTCTAAATGCCAATGTTGTTTCAATGTTAGGTCATTTAACCCTAATAGTGAATGGGAAACATGTTAAATATATGAATAATATATTTATGACCTTACCATATATTTTCAACATATAAGATAAATATATGGCTCACAGATTAAATTATATTTACATATATATTCCAAATGCACCAGATATCTATAATGTATTTTTTAAACATTACTAATTCATTTTATTTAACTGACTAAAAATATATTTTACAATATATTGTTATATAAATATATATATATTTGCAACAAACTTACCATACAATTAAAATATATTATGCTTTTGCCTTACATTTGTCATACATTTTAAAAACATTATTTATGGATGTTGTTTAAATATATAAAAAATATATATTTAGCAACGAATTGGTGTAAATATTTTGAACTGAATACAAATACATTAACAGTAGAACCGCTGTAGTTATAGCATACCTAGACCTGCCATAAGCCTGACGGCCATACTAAAAACAAAATAATTATAATAATGAAAGGGCAAACAATCCGATTTAAGTCATAGTTTTATCCAGCCATGTCATAGAAAGCATCTGCACAACATAATGTAAATAAGTTGGCATTTGAACAGAAATTAGTTAATATACACACATATTACATAAAGCGCAACTGCAAAAAATGATGAAAAACAACAGAAATTCAGGGTATTTAATACATATGTTTAATAAATGTCAAGAATGGACAACCACGGATCTTTCAGACACGCTCAGTAATTTAAATTTTAAAAGCAAAAACCATCAAATTGACAGCCTTGGCGGTTCTAGTGTTAAGAATGTATTCATAAGTTTCCCTGAAATGTATAATATCTGATGTTGACCTTAGACATTGATTAAACATTAACTAAATATATATATACCAATCAGTACATACATTATATATTTAATTGTATTGAAACATGTATTTACCTTTTTTAATGTAATATTAATAAATATATGTATTATACAAATCAATAGAACATAAGAAGGTTTATAAACGAGAGGAGACCATTCAGCCCATCTTGCTTGTTTTATATATGTATTTGTCATACATGGCTATTGCTGGAGCAGACTCATGTAAATTAGTTGCCTGCAAAGGATGCTGGCAGTTGGGATTTTTGTGTGGAAACTGCAATTATTTGTTAATTATTATAAATATTTGATTATTGTTTTTGTGATAATTGTTCAAGTTATTGTTTTACATGTTTATGGTTCATTTGGGAGCACTTCTGTGATTTGTTATTAATTGGCAAAAATCACCCTGATAGTGTGTGTGTCAACAGGAGTGGGGAGGTGCCTGTGTTTGTATTAGAGAGTGGTGAGTCATTGCATTTTTCTCATATGAATTTTATATTTCTCAATATATTTACTGTACATTTTAAAAGCATTAATGATATATTTAACATATACAAACATTTATATATATTTTTTAAATACATTAAACATATATTTACATATATTTTGGTGTATTAAAAATGTATAAAATATCTTGATAATATATTTTTATTATATTCTATTTAATTCAAGAGTGGTGTTGGGAAAATATAAGTATCATACATTTCTGATTATATATTAAAAATATATTTTTGTTCCGTATGGGTTGACTTACAGCATCTCCTCCATGTTTCTACTGTCTCAAGTATTTAAGCGAAATACTTAGGGCTCTTTCTTTAAGATCAAAATGTGATGTAAATGTGGAACCTGCAGGAAGCTTCTGAACAAGCAATGGACTAGAATGCACTCCCTTTCCATACTCACAGCCTTATCAACTCTTATTAAAAAACTAATGCTGTAGAGCCCAGGCGTTCTACACATGTGATGACAGCTTACATAGAACCTTCTAGAGACAACACTAAGCCAGGAATACATGGTGAACAGCTTCAATGTACATTATTTACAACATTTCTCAATGAATTCCAGCCTTCTGGGCATTAGTTTAAGTTTTTTGCCTTTAGAGCTGAAGAAATTTGAACTTAAGCCACCAAAAGAAGAAATACATTGGATTTTCTGTCAGTCTACTTTCCAGTTTAGTACAGGTGTTTATTGTGTTATTGCCTGAGGCCTCCCTCTCTCTAAATATCAAGTGTTAAATTCACAGATAAAGGAGACTTCCTATGGTAGGAAATGCTTTATCTTGTAATAGTGTGGCCTCTGGAACCACTGCTCTGCGAGAGCCTGGCATCCTCTTTCTCTGGCTCTCTTTGTTTGATAATTGTTTAGTTAAGAAAAAGTGCAAAGGCCAAAAAAAAAAAAAAATCTTTATGTAAGTTTCTTCTCACTAACTAAACTTCAGCAACATACTCTGTTTAATGAAAAACTATACATATAGTGGTAAGAGAAGAGGTAACATATTTCTGAAATTCCCACATTCTGTGTGATGTTAATATAATGTGAATATACTTTACTATGATACTAACACCTTATTTGCTTACCTATAGGTCTTAAATACCACTTAGTTAATTTCTATTAAACTATGCATTGCTATTTCCTATTCTATACTATTCTGTAGATACTGTTAAGTTGGTCATCAGCTGTTTTTGTCATACTGAGCTTTGAATTTACAGCTGTAGTTGAGGATATATGTTACTGGCATACATTTTTTCCCTATTTTTTTAAAATGTGCAATGTGTAGACAACATTACATGATGTAGACTCCTTAGCTCCTGATTAGCAGTCTCAACAGCTAATAATTTAAGGTTTAGGCCATTTGCAACCATGTTAGTAGTGAGATAGAAGACATCAATCATCTATCACATTTACTGTAGTTTACAGTTAAAAATAAGATGTCATGGCTGCATTCATTCGAGAGAATTTGTACTGGTACACTAAAAAGTGCAATGTCGTTCTTTTAATGGACCGTGTGAAAAGTACAATATTGAACAAGCCATCTAGGTCTAATTGTTCAAATCTTGCTGAAGTCCAATATGAAATGAGTTTGCTTGTTTCAACTTAGCCCTGCATCACCACATTGTAGGAACACATCTGAGTTCTTAAATTATTATTTATTTCTTAACAGACGTCCTTATCCAGGATGGCTTACAATTGTTACAAGATATCATATTATTTTTACATACAATTACCCATTCATACAGTTGGGCTTTTACTGGAGCAATCTAGGTAAAGTACCTTGCTCAAGGGTACAGCAGCAATGTCCCCCACCTTGGATTGAACCAACAACTCTCTGGTCAAGAGTCCAGAGCCCTAACCACTACTCTACACTGCTGCCCTAACAGTTGTATTACAATTTTACCAAAATATGGAGTAAAGACACATTTGTCCCAATGTGCCACTCCACCCTTGCTAGTTATAGCATGTCATAAACCTGTCATTAACATAAAAAAATAAACCATTTAAAACCATCTGAAATCCCATTCTTAATAATACTGCAATATTCCTCGGCTTCATTCTCCCCAATCAAGAGAACGGGTATAAAGCAGCAGACCCAGTTCATTTTTAAATGTTCCTGTACCTTAATGGCTAACTTACATCCAAACGCTGTTTAACTCCACCTCATTGTTTTACAGTAATGGAGACGAGTAAGGTCTTTCTTCCATGAACAGGCCCCAGGGGTGAGTCCACGCAGTTAATAGAATTATCCAGGTTAATCATCAGTGTTAAATCATGACTGGCCTTGACCAGCTGCACTGCCTTTCTCCCCCTGACTCACAGGCACGGTGGAGTGGTGTGCTGGAGCTGAGTTTAATGGATTAGAGAAGTATGTGTGACGGGCAGAGGGAAAAAGCACCTGTGGAGCAACATGTTTACCTCAACTCCGCTCAATGAGTGCGCTGAAAGAAAGCTGGCAGTGCTGTGGGCCCTGTGAAAGGAAGCAGCTTGTCATTCTTCATGCTTTCCTTAAAGGGATTTTTATTTTAAGCTAAAGGAAGCTGTAATAATTTTGTGGCATTGTTGAATAATAATTAAAAAAAAAAAAAAACAGGAATGCACATGAAAAGGGACTGAACTTGTGACTAGGCTGTTTTGGTGTTCAAAGGACCTGTGCAATGCGGCTAATAAGATGAAAACTGATATGTCCACTTGAATTTGAAAGCCTTGTGATTGGTGAATTGACCTGTTAAAAGGTTCCATTCTTTGTCTCTTTCTGCCATACATTGACCCATATATTGTCAAAGAATTAGCATGTGGCCTGATGTGGTTGTAAGTACTAATAGGTGTCACAGTTCACTGCTTTCTAGTGAAGCACAAAGTACACCCCCCCCCCCCCCCCCAGCAACTCAAACAGTTACATTTTAGTAATGCAAAAAATAACAAGTAATAAATAAGCACTAGAAAAACAAGGTAGCACAAGACAGTGTACAAAAACCTGAGAATCATGTCACTCAGCCAACTTAAGCAGTGTGACTTGGCAAGCCTGGGATAAGGCCTGTCTGCTGCTTAATACATCTAAACGTGATGGGGAAAGAAATTGTAAATAGGGATTATAAGGGGAAGAAATTCCTACAAAAAAATTGACCACATTCGATGTCCAGGATGCTTTTTTTTTTTTTTGTAGCTCACATATGAGGTCCTTTGTTCTCAATTGGCTTAGAGAAAATCTATCCTCTGCAAAAAAATAAAAATAAATTAAACCCATGCAAAGAAATAAAAGGTTGTCTCTTGCAAGTGAGTGAGCAAGGTCAAATACCCTCCATAACTGTTTGATTAAAATTCAAAGTGACACCACTGCATACCCCATTCTCATATTAAGGAGGCAGTGGATCTATACTGAATGAAGTTAATCCTGCACATTTTTTTTCCACCTTTTTGTGAGGGCTTATTTTAGTATATAGTCTTCCATTTATGGTGTGTACAGATCCCGTCTACCACTAATCTGGGACTTTGCATAAGGTCACATGAGGTAGACCAAGATTAGTGTTAACGGCAGTCTGTGACCAGGTGTTTGTGTATTGCTATGTAAAACCAATGTTTGGAGTTGTTTAGGGCTGACTGGAGGTCAAAACAAAACTTGAAACGGTTTTCTTTCATTACATTTTGTAACAATCCTAGTATTTGCCCACCCTCAAAATATTGATTTAATAGCTGGTCTTGACTGGGAGGCAAACTGTGAATCCTACATCTTGCAGACAGGCACTCTACACACTGTTCTCAAAGAGTTCCCTGAGATGAGCTGTATATGTGGCCATACACTGTATAGCATACACAGACTGGATACTGTAGCATTATATGTTGCTTAATTTGTAGGCATGCTTAAATATTTCCAAATTATTTTGTTTAGGGTTTATTTGTGATCATATCATGCATATTCCTTTGCCTTTACTGTACCTTTTTAATTTATTGTACAGTTGGTAATGCCCCATTAGATCTGGTGTGGACCTTTATCGGTTATGTCATATCTAAGGTAAAAAAAATATGTAGCAATATGACCTTGTGTATGTGTATACAAAAGACACAGGTAAGTGTAAATATTCAAATGCAGAATAACGCTTGGCTTGTAAAGACAAGCTTCATATGAAGATTCCCTTTAGGCGATGACAGCTCTAAGATTACTCCTCTTTTTTTTTTTTACATAAAGGCAATTTGTAATGGCAGTCCAACTTTTCAGAGTTTAGCTTAGATTCAATTTCAGTTTGAACTGATAACTTTGGGTTGGGTCCAGACCTGATATGAGCAGCTATAATTATCGCTGAAGCGTAGTGAGTGAAAAAGACTAGATGAGGGCAAGATTGACTCAGGCTTCCACCCAGCTGGCTTCAATAATGTTGTTTTGAGTTTAGACCGTACCTACACAGTATATGTTTTTGTAAGAGACTTTTCTCGTAAATAGCAGAACCAGCTCACTGCAATTTAAACGTGTTTGTGCTGAAAAATACACCGTAAAATGGAAGAGCTGTCTGTGTCACATGCTGTCAGACTTCACTAGCACTGAGCATGGGAGCTGCAACTTGCTGTTTCACATGTTACAACTCTACACAATCAGAGGTGCGGTCACCAATTCTAGACACTTACTAAATATTTAAAATATAAACATGCTGAGTTCATTGCAGTCATCAGCTGCATAGATTAACCATTCAGCAGAATGAGGCAACAAACAAGTGAGTACAGACATTAAGTTGCTGTTTTAGTATTACTTTTGTGTCTTAGCAAGTTGTTGTATTTTAAGCAGTTGAATATGGGAGCAACCAACTTGCTCCTGAAGTGGCACCCAGCAATTGAATTTGGTGACCTTTTTTTTGTTTAGCCTGGGTCCATTGGCTCCTAAGACAAAAACTTTGACCCTTGTATCGCGATACGTATTGTATTGTGAAGACACTGCTGATACCCAGCCCTATGATCTAAACTTTCCTTTAGTATACTGTAACAGAAAGACAATGATTCTTGGTGGTAAATCTCCCTCCTGACCCGTAAGGGCGCTAAGTAATGGGAACAGTGTACTATGGACTACTTGGCCTGACACTTCGTTCCGAGGATTAAAAGGAAGCCGGTCATGTAGAAAAGAGACACAGCTTCGGTACACTAACTCATTGACCCGGAAGGGAAATGATGTTGCAGGCGCGGATTGGAGGAGCAGCTGCAATTGTTTACCAAGGGGTCATGAGTGACGGTGTAAATAGGGGTTGAAGCAATGTTATCTGTTCCTTCGTTTTGGTTATTAATAAGTGACCTGGGAGGACCTGTATTTGTGTGGTGAATAATTGTGAGTGTTTAGTTTTGTTCTGTCTATTGTTGCTTGTAATCACTAGATGGCTAACACGTTTCGGAGCTGTCGCCAGAGGCCAGCACAAACCCGGAAGAGCACTTCACTTGTATCACTGTAAACTGTATTGTACCACAATCACTAATTCATGCACTAAACTGACTTGTGTATGTGTTTTGTGTTTAATGTGGGGATACAACAATGGGACTATTATTTTCGGGCCAACCCAGGGATTATAACGTAAGTAATACACGCTGCTGTATTACTTACCAGTATTATTATTTACTGCTTGTTTTACCGTTAGGTACTGGATATAAAGAAATAAAATAAACAAACCTTTTCACCTGGATTACAATTGTCTGTCTGTTCTTTGATCACCTGCACCTGCACACTATTAACCACTTTGCCACATATACCTAAAGACTATGGTTATGAATAAAGTTTGGCATATAAGTGCATACAGTACATACGGTAGGAATAAGTTGCTGGTCTTACTGAAGAATCTGTTGCAAACCATACATTTCCCCTCAAGATGTGGGCAGCTACAAAATGATCTTTAGAAAGTAAACAAATGCAGAATTGAGAAAACAAGGAAGAGGGAGGCATTGCAAGAATGTGAATATTTGGGGAATGTTTGCAAGAACAAAGAGGCCTGTGAGTTTTTGTAGGTTATATTCATTACAGTCTGCAGAGCTTGGGCTGCAAGGGGGAAAAAATTATATGAAAGGATACCCAAGTATTTTCCCACGGCCAAAAGGGAGCAATATGAATGACTTTTATAGGGAAGTATACCAGGTTTTGGGTGTTGCGGAGGCAGTCATGTCAATATTTTCAAGTATTTCTTAAATATCACCATTATCAAGATGAAGTTGTAGGTTGCCTGCTGAATACTAATCTGTCTTCTCTTGTAAGGCCTTTGTTTGGTTTCAAGGGTAAATACTTCTAAGATAAGAAGATAACATCTTCCATAGCCAATTTAGAAAGGTAAATGCTAACATGTTACCCTGCACAGAGCTGTTTCAGCAAATATGAATAAAAAATGTATATGGCTGTATGAATTAATAGACATGAACAATGCCGAAACCAAAATCTATTGTGCATACTGAATTTGAAGGTATATATTTTGCCAACCTGATGTCAAAAAGTGTGGATTGTAATTTTTACAGGAATATGTTTTGGTTCTTGTTTTAATATGCTATACTATGTGCAGTCAGCAGCTGCTTGTGACTGATTAGGTCAAGACACAGGGTGGAGAAAATTGGGACCCCCGAAAGACATCATAATGCAAACACAGTGGTAGTAAGTAAGTTTATTTACCAGAAAAATGAACTGGGACTTATGTAGAACAGATTTTACCTAGTACAGCCTCTAAGAACACCCCCTTCCTAAAGTATATGTATAATACACTTCCATGTCAATACTTACAAATACCACATTTAAACTTTACATTTAAAAGCATTTGCAAAACATTTGTGTTTAAAACAGAAAACATACATGGCCTATGCAGTTATTTTTAACAAAACAAAAATCCATTATGTGTAGCTGCACAATTTCACTGCTATTTCCTGTACCTTTTGTATATTCCTGTGGTTATAATGGAAATGCTGTGCTAATAAAATAGATCAGAAAAGCCGAAGCAAATGTGTAACTTTTTAGATTATTCAAATTGGCTTCCTTTATAAGAGACTAATTGCATTAAAGTGATCTGCTTGTTTGTTTAAAACACTGCCAAGAGGAAATGTCAAGTCGAGATTTATTTAACCTTTACTAAAATTAACTTAATTAGGATATATTGCGTGTGTGGAATGTGATATGTCTGTGCATGATTATACAATGCACAATGTATTGAAAATGAGCAGATGTGTACTGCTGGTAATGTGTGTATTTTTATAGCAGCAAATGTTCTTTAGGTATTTTTTTTTCTTTTACCACTCTGGCTTCACCAATGCCCCTCTCCTCTCACATATTCTCAGTTCATGGACTCTGGGGTAACCTTAGTAGGGATTATCACCATTGCCATGATATTCACCCGATTGATTGGAGTGATAGCTTTTTTAAAAAAAACAAAGTTACATATTAACATTGCTGATAGTTACCTGTGTAATGGGGCATTGTGTTAAAGACTTTTTAATGGTCAAGAAAAAAAGAAAGACTTGTTCTTACAGTACCCAATTCAGGCTTATCTGTTTCCTAGTCTAAACATTATGTTTATTTATTTTATTTTTTTATGTGTGTGCAGTTAGATACTCAAAAGAAGAAAGTATTGTATATGTATACTTGTTATTTATAACCTTTAGAAGAACATGTTTTGTATCATGCACAAAATAGTACATTTTATTTCAAAGGTATTTTAGACTTTAAGAAAGGAAAGTGTCAAATGTTTTCCTTGTTTTTAGGTTGTGATTTCAATACTCAAAGTTCCTATACAGAGAATTATGTAGTTTACACAGACAAATGATCAAAATAATCATGTAATAATCATATATCAAATGGTTGTGCTGTACATGTTTTAATAAAATCACCTAAAAACATATTTATATAAAATATGTCCCAATGCATTTTGCAATATTTCGCACCCATACACCAATGTAAACATTGAATATACATGGAGTGTACATAGCTATGCAAAACAGCATATTTAACTTCCTACTGCAATTACAATTTGACAGGATCATTTCAACTCATCACCGTACAGGCTCTAAGAATGAAAAAAAAATAAATAAAACATACACAGAATTTTGTAACCAGTTCTTTAAAAATGTATAACATAACACGTATCTTACAGTATGTTTTATTTTTTTATTTTCTTTAATTAGCCTTTTTGTCTCCATTTTCACCTTTGACTCAAATTCCCCTGCCACAACACTGTAAGTTCACTCCGGTAATAGTTCACACTTTCATTCCATGCTGCACGTAGAAAACGATATGGGGTTTTACAACTTGTAACACAGGAACTGAATAGGGAGAGAACATAGTTTTAACCAGTGATGATGTGATAGGAAAAAGGACTTGAGTCAACGTGAAAAAAAAAAACAAAGGTAAGAAAATGAAAGCATTGGTTTGTACACCGTTATGTTAAATGGCTAATCTTTCTGAAGATTCATTTTAAGTAAGTACATATATTTTACAAGCCTATACATTTTGTGGACATTGCTGAGCCAGGCCTGAAAGTTAAAAGTTCAGCTGTGAGAGCAACAGCATTGATAGATCACTTCACCGTGGCATGTCCCTCTAGGCGAGAGGGCAGGTATCAGCTTGACTGCTGGCTACTTAATATCTCACTACTGTGACTGTGATCGTGCCAGCTGATGTGGGTTTCAGTGAAGATCCAATTATTTCCTCATGGGGACCAGGTTACAATATGAGACTACCCCTTAGGTTTCAGCCCGCCTCATGTTCACATCACAAAACCGCTGACATAAAAAGCACTCACTGGCCCTGGTTTGATCACATACAGCCCTTATCTTCCCATACAGGGATAATAGGAATGTCATCCAGGACTATACTGTAAGTTCCAAATACCATCTGTGATTTGGACAGAAACAGTACTGCAAAAAACACTGGTTATTGGTACCTCAACCCATAGCTCCTTTAAAATTAAAATTAAAATAGTAACTCGAGTTTTCCAAGTCCTCCCACATTCAATTACTGGATTAAAAACATGATGGAAACACGCAAAGTTGAGAAAATTGGAAGTTTATCAAAGAAGCTTTGAAACAAAATGTAACCCTATCTTTTCATCACAGTTTGAAACTCATTATACTCTGTTCAGGATATGCCAAGTTTTGATGTAAAACATAAAGAAATAACTTGAAATGTTTGATTTGTGGGGTTCACTTATAACATGTGTTATTTCCTAAGCCACTGTAACTTTTAAGGCAAATTCCATATTGAAAATGAACACTCTTACTGGTTAATTGAACCTAGTGTTTATGAAGATCCAACAAATACATTTAAATATTGTATACTGTATTTTCATACGCTACTGCAAAGGAATGTTAAGAATAAATTGAGGGTTACAATGTGAAAGTGTTAATGCACACCTGGAAACCTGACTACACCTGATGGATAATTGACAGCCAATTAGTGGTCGCCAGGTGGTATAAATACAGGTGACGAAATCAAATAGAGAGGATGGTAACTGCTCTCAGGCTGGACCAGTCTCCTGAAAATGATTGTTTTTCTGTTCTTTAAAAAAAAAAGGAGCGTTTTGTTATTTTTCAAAAAGTAAAGGCATATTTTAGTTGTATCGGGACCACTGTTTCCGGCTGTGTAAACAAAGGAACTGTTCAGCTTGTTTTGCTCATTTAAAGAGCCAGTACCCTCGTTATAATCCTGAACAGACATACGCCTATGGGTGTATGTACTGAAGTGTGTCGTCCATCTACAGTATCTACCATTTGTAACCCTCTGCCGTTTCACAAATGCATACAATTCGTTTCTTTAGTTTGGTAACAGTGAAAGGTTTTTTTTTGTTTGTTTTGTTTTGTTATTGCACAACAAGCTTTGTACTGACCTCTTTATTATATTATGATGTTTTGATTTGTGAAGTAACCTATCTACAGTAAATCCAATAGTTTAACCTTCTATGGTTCTTTTTACCCCCAAAAGCAGTTCTGTCACTGAACCAAAAAGATATGATCCTGCTTTTATTTGCATGATCTACATGATATACTCAAGCTTTGCTATAGCCCAGTAAACAAAAGACATAACATTTTACATTAACCTCCTATGAACCTGATATTATGAACATGGGCTTATGACGTAACAGCCTTTTAAAATATTATCATTTAAATTATTTAGAAATGGAAATATACATTGTAATGAAACATGGTGGAACAGGGGGAAGTGTTACGTGTGTGGGTCGTCACTGAATAATGAGGAAGACACAGTCCATTGGGTGTTGACATGCCGCACAGGCACACAGATTTGATTCAACACAAGTGCTGCCACTAGGGCACCAGCAATGGTAGCCCTAGTTTCAGATTTAATAAAGAAAACAAAACAAAGCTAAAAATAAAAGGTGAGCGCTAGTCTCACTAAAAGAGACATCCCGCTCTAGAAACCTACACTAAGAACACCCTCTCTATACTGTTTGGGATCAACATCCCCTAAACTAACCTACTGCTGTTGCTCCCAAAGTCCTGGCCTCCTTCACAGGCACCGTCTTGCAGTTGAAGGGGTCCGTAGTAGTTATCCTGCAGAGCCCACGCTCCTGGATGTAAACAAAATGCTCCTCTGTGTAGCATGGCAGTGCAGTCATCTCGAGCTGTGGCGCAGATGCCTTTTGAGGCACACACCGCCAGCCGATCCAGACCTCCCGGTCAGCTCAGCAGCGAGCGAGCCTACCTGCTTAATTGGTTGCCTCTTGTTACCAGGGGCACAACCAGGATTTTCCTTGGGGGGAAAAAAATACTATACAACCAAACTTGTTTTATCATGGGCCTGAGATATTATAAACAGGGCAGCAATACATCCAGAAACACATAGAAATAGGAGGCTAATAATACAGTACACCATAGTGTAAACTTAACATAAGATTTTCAGTTATGCAGTCTTGCTAGATGAGAATAGGCAATCACTGTTTACAGTAGGGTAAAAGTAACAGATTGCACACACTACAAGTAACAGTAACGTTACCTATTATCAGTGCTTAATTTGTGCCGGGGCTTGCCTGGACACAGCCCCGGAACCTCTGGGCATGCAGTCATATTCCTGGTACCTCTAGTTAAAAATCTCATAAAATGCTTTCTTTTTAAATTCTCAACACAGTTGTATCAAGTCTGCAAGTTCTTGCGTGCGCGCTAAAGAGAGACAGTCCGCTGCCACGTTTGTAGCCTACTTTAAATTACTTTTTGTGGATGATTACGGTGATTCAGTTTGTTTTCTTGTACAAATTACTTTACGAGTACCTTTAAGTAAGTTTTTTATACACAAATAACCTTACTTGATTTGAAAAACGTCATGAACGATACAAGCAACTTCTTACACTACTTTGATTAACTGAGTAGTACACAACAAAATGTGAAAGCTGAACATTAATTTCAACAAAGAACAACGACAACCTTTTAATGTAGCCTATTTCAATAGAAACATTAACCTGCTATATTATATTAAACCAAAACAATAAAAAAGAACGATCCGGTTCTCTCTTGCCTTTTTCAATGAATATCATTTAATTAATAAAGAATAAAAAACACACTAAGATAACAACTACCTAGCCTAAGTTTAATTAATCGTTTTTGTAATCTACCAGTGGCTTCTGTTGAATACACATCGTGGGTCAAACCAATGTTCGTGTTGGGGTACATTTTTTTTTTTTTAATCTATGTCTTCCTTCTGGAGTCCTCTGAATGCCTTTTAATTTGTTTGTTTTTTAAACCATTTAAATTCAAAACCATAACAAAACATGTTGTGGCAGAGCAGGGCTCTGACCTTGTAAATATTGGCAGGGATGGGGTTAAATTCTCCTCCCTGCCCAGGTTTATTGTGTCAGGTGGGAATCATTAGTAATCAATTAGCACCCAGCCACCTGACATAAAAGGAGGCCTCAGAGCCTCAGTAGAGAGAGGTAATTGAGGAAGCAAGCAGGTATTTTGTGTTGCTTGCTGGGCTTGCTTTGTGTGCGGGTTTTTTTTGTAACATTTTGCAGTCCAGTGAACTGCTTAGCCTGGAGCCTTATTTTTGTAAGTTTTACTTTGTGTTTATTGTTTGTTTTTTAAAAAAAAAAAATGTTTGTTTGGCCCTCGTACCTGTTTATTTTGTGTCTTTTATTTAAAGAAAGTATTTTGTCTCTGGGCCTCATCCCTTGTGCCATCCTGTCACACATGTATACAGGCTTTTTTTTTATTTATTTATTTGTCCTGCTGTTGCCTTTAATTAATTTTTCTGCACGTACTACTACTTTGTATATGATGTAGAATAAGTGAATGTAAACATTTAACACTAGTGCGTATAGTACTCCTTCAAATAAATGTGTTATGATTTTGAATGTGCGGTTTTTAAGGACGGTATTATTGTCATTGCTTGCGCCCCGGCACCTCTTTCCTTACAAATTAAGCACTGCCTATTATAATAAATACAAATAAATAGAACCTGTGACTTCCTTGTTAGCCAGTCAGGCAGTGTATAACGGGATACTTTCAGTTCCTTTTTTCTGCTTGTTTTTCTTGTTCACACAGTGGGACAAAACGCTTTTATCCATCCTCTCACAATTTATTCGCATTGGCCAACTTTTAAATCATGAACATCCAGTTGTTTAGCCCCACTTTTTCAATCAGTAGCTTTTAACTTTTCTTCTAAGACAATTTTTTTATGCAGTAATGATGCACTGAGCAGTAACCACAGTGTTGAGCTCGAAAGAAAATTCAACCGCCAAATCAAATGTTTAACTTTCTAATAAGGCTAATTATAATATTGTTATTTGATTTTTCGTCATATTTAATTTCAACTAAATTGGAAAACGTTGGTATCACCTACATACATAGTTTTAATTGGTTACATTTTGTCAGCTAGCCTTTGTATGTGTGGTTTTCATTGGTCGCATTTGGTCAGCTGTGTAAATGGTTTCATTGGGTGGAAGGGAAGCAATGTTTGCCGCAGTCAGTGCTTCCGTACAGTACATGTATACGACTGTATCATTCATTTGTAGTCGTTAATAATTCAAAACATAAACACAATTGTAATCGCATCTATGGCTAAGGGGGGGTGGGGGCTCGAGCCCCCTGAGGCCGCCCCCACCCTGGTTGTGCCCCTGCTTGTTACGCGTCCCAGCTGCACACATCCACATAAGAACCAGCGACAGGGTCCTCCCTGTCACACATGGTAACCTATTTACTTTGATTATAATTATTGCCATGCAGTCCATTAATCATTATGACCCCCTGTTGACTCATAAGTGTGAGACAACAAAAAAGCTTGAAAATCTGGCCTTGATTTAAAACAAGGATTTACAGGGTCCTCAGGCATCATCCTTTAACCTGCTGAACCACTGCCAGGCTCAATCGCCTGTTTCAACATATTTCATGTTGATTTGCAGGCTGACAATACATGTTGAAAGTTGCTCCAGCAGTGCACATCAACTGTCTGATCTTAATGGCAAGCCCCGAGCCTCCACCCTCCCAATTCTCACCTCTGGCTATTAGCATAATAACAACCAGCTACACACCAATTGCTCAGCCCAACTAGAAATGTAAAGATACACCATGTATTTCATTTTGGTTTTATAAAGATTAGTCATGTAGCTTTTCTTAAAAGCTAGTCTTAACTCATAATCATGCCCGATTAGAAGGGGCTCTTTCTATTGCACAGTTTATATTCTTTAATTTCTTACAGTTTTCACTGACTGTACATTTAAATGTATAAATCTGATGCAATCAGATTTTTCTGTATAATATACAACTCTTATCCCCCTCCTTCACACCTTTACGTAGCCATGAAAATGGTGCAATCAAGTTCATATATTGCAGGAACACTTACATTGCAGGAGACATGCTTGTTCTAAGATGTGCATTTAATAATGTGCACCTCATAGGATGTGGCTTATATTTTCTGATCCATATTTCAGCAGTTAAACAGGAAACTACCATAGAAATCACTAATTTAAGTATATCCGTGCAAAGTGATTTTTAAGGAGAATATTCTTGACCTAATTCACCTTTCCTCGTCTCATATACTTTATGTAAGTAACATAACCTGCAAGCATAGAATAGCTGCTTGCATTTGCCACTGTAAATGTCCTTTCTAGATTACCTTGCTGAGATCATACTAAACTTTTTTTGGAGCCAGGGAAACACATAGACATAAATGAGCAAAGATTGCAGTAGCCACACTCAATTTTCCATCATCCATTCTGCAGCCATTAAGAACTAAAGTTACTGGGCAGAGCAGGGAATTGAATAATACAGGCTATGCACAGAAGCTTAGCTCTCTAGTAAATGAAGGATAGGGCACTTAGCAGGCTTGCACTGGCTGCATTGTGCCACTGGCTGGTGAAACACTTTCATCACCAGCCCAAGGACAATGCAGTCCTAACAGGGTTAAAGGTGTCAGATGTGTCCTGTAATGCATCTTTCCTTTATTAAATATTCATTTTACAGAAAGCATGACATATAGACAGATCCAATAGATCCAATTTAGAGAAAAAAAGAGAGAAGAAGTGACGTGCAGTGTTTTTAAACCCTGTAATTTAAACCTGCTACACGTAAGGAATGTTCAAATGATAAACAGGTTGTTTGTGATGTGCGACTGTTTAATGATGACGTTATTGAGCGGGGAAATGAGATTCATATTAAATGTGGTTTTGAAGAAGATTCCAGGAGCAGGGGAGAGTTTTGAAATGCATTTATCTTCTAAGTAAATGGATGCCTTGTCATGTCGTGCCTTCTCTTAAGATACCTCAGAAAGGCCTCCAGTTTCCCTGCTGCTTCTGTGTCGCAGCTGTTTTATCTACCCCTCTCCTTCCAACTGTTTATGTAGTTTTTCAAAAACAGCCATTTGTACAAGAAAACAAAACTGAATCACTGTAATCATCCACAAACATACAGAACTACTAGGAATATAGAACTAGGCACTGCTGCAGTGAATTAATGCAAAGCTTTAAATCAGTAGACTTGCAGCCTGGATTCCAATTTAGCCTGAAATGACACAGCAAAGAACTATTTTTTTCATATGTAAGTGGACTTGGAATATTGGCTCATTGTACTGCCCTTTACAAAACTACTCTGGGGTGGACAGTGAATACCTGTGCCTTTGGTTGCTAGTGGTTGTGGGTTCTTATAAATCGTACAGTTTAATAACCACTAACTGTTATCCTAAAACACAATAGAGTAATAGCAAAACCATTACCTCCCTCATGTAATGTTTTTTTAAGTGCACATTACCTTTCTGTTCTTATTCTGGTCAACTTGCACAATGGTCATTTGAACTGTAATTCAGAAGCTTGAGTTGCTTTACTGCAATACTGTACAACCATAAACACTTCAATCACAATATAGACCATATAGGCACTTCAGTCAATGCACTTACTGGGATGTACATTTTTTATAGATGTGACTCAATATCACTATGACATCAGGCATTTCTTGTGCAAAATAAGCTGTGTTTTCTATTGATTTATACATTCTGAAAAGTTGATTTACACATTCTTAAAAAATATTGAAGATAAGGCTATACTGCTGACTGATGGTGAATAATTTAAAGCTTTACTAAAATTATGTAACATTATTCCCCTTATAAAGTTAACTGTGTTATACTTAGTGAAAGCATAACAACTAAAAGCATAGTAACCCAAAGGTTACTGTGCACTTTTACAATGGTAACTACTTACAGTACAGGATATGGGTCTGTATAGAAAGTATTTACTGTAGTAAAAAGTTTGCACTTCATTTTACATTTGTGCTTTTTATATGACTATCACTGAAACTGTAAACGGGCGACTTATTGAGAAACATATTGGATATAGTTTTATTGTTCTACCTTCATCCCTAAAATGAATGCAGTCTAATTTCTTGAAAAAATGCTTATTAATAATAAGTAAATCCTGTTTGGAAAATTTGACAGCTGAGTAAGGTCTTAATACATCGGTTTGATAGGTTGCCACAAATAAAATACTAAATTAAAGATAATACTCCTGCTTCAGAATGGGTCAAGTTATTAAAAGACAGCCAATATAAATACATGTTTTTACAAGTGACTACACAATAGTGACCCACATGTATTGCCTAGTGTTTGATCTTCATCAATTTGGAACTTTTTTTAAACTTTACCCCACTGTCTACTCTTTTAGCTCCCATTACATTAGAATAAAGAGATTATAAAAATACAAACATCTGTCAACAGGGTTTTCCTGAAGAAAATAACCAAAGGCTTTGGTGCTGTTTAGGTTCTAGTTTCAGTTTTAAAATGGCTAAGCGTTACTACAGTTTATGTTTGAGTCTCATATCAAAGTGGAGTTAACATGGTGACAGGCAGCCTTATGTTGCGGGTTTGGCGTAACAAGCCTGAAGTCAGGACTTTTTACTTATTTTATTAACCTGAATGTGTCAGACTCTCAGTTGAAATGCAACTAACCCATCAGAAATTGGATACTTGACTTTTCTCACAAGCTTTTCTTACCAGGGTGAATTGCAAGCAGCTGTTTGTATCCTTGTGGGATATAGCTCCTTTGTTGGGGTTCAATGGCCTCGCGGATTTAAGGCGTTGCATTTACTTTGCGAGTGCTTTAAACCAGGCTGGGAGAACTCCAGCACTGTCACCCTTTAGCAGTAGTTGCACTCAGATAACGAGGAAAATGATTCAGACTGACAGAACAAACACTCAAAGCTGACAGCAGGAAAATGAAAGTAAATGTGAAACCCAAAGTGGTTTGGTGGACGAACATCAACAGATTACATTTCTTCTGGAAATACATGGGGGGGGGGTGGGTGGGGGGCTTTGTAGGCCCTAAGTTATCCTTGGTTCGAGAGCTGCTGGGGTATTGATCAGAATATACCCATACACAGTTAACTGTTTAAAGGACTACTGCTTCCTCTGTTTGTATTATATATAGGTAAACCTTCCAATTTATATTAGTGCAGTATCTCCAATTTATACTTTTCTTCTCGTTCATTTGTATTACTTGGAAATTGGGGGGATTTGTGAGTTGAAAATAACACAAAATCGTACATTGTAGGTTTGAAAAATATTGTATTTCAAGTTCCGTTATAATTTTGAATCAAAAAGCCTATTTTTAGGGTTGGGCACCAATATCGATATTTTGATATGATATCGATATCGTTTGATATTGATAATAATTTCCATATTGCGATTGGGATTAAACACAAATTCACCTACGCTCACAGAGACATACTAATACTGCTAAAAATACAAAAAGTGGTATAGAAATAGTTCAGTGTTGAGGTGGCTGATGATGGAATAGTAAAACAATATAACAAGACCTTGTTTTTCTCCATGGATATTGTGAAGCAAAGTACCACTAAGTTAAAGTAGGTTATTGCTTTTCATATGTAAATATCTGTTAACGTCTATATACAGTATGTATATATGTTTGATATTGCAATTGTGTTAGTATATTTAGTGTTAGTGTGTTTTGGAAGATTTGATATTCTTGATATTGATATACAATTTGTATATCATTGCCCACCCCTACTTCTTTTTAAAAGGGACAATGAAAACAATGTCATGTTATTTGTACTGCAAATATCATATAGCTAGTTTATTGCATTGTAAATACCGAATTGTCCAGTATTATAGGTAGCCATAGGAAATCGTTAACTTAAAGTCAATGGTTGATTTCTGTATAATATCTGTTGCAGCTGAATGTGTTATCCAAGATTTTTTTTTTATTATTACTATAATTTATGAATAAAATTACACTGCGTTGTTAAAGAAAAAAGAGAGAGAAAGAGAGAAAGAAACTTGGCACTGGAGCGGTTAGAAGACATTTTGTTCAACCAGACTATTTACAAGCAGCAGCGGGGTATCTGTTTCCTGTCATCTCCATCATATATCCCAGGGCAGGGAGATTGGGGCCCAATTACTGCCTGATATCTAATCAATAGGCAGCTTATTCCTAGAGCAGGAAGTAAAGGAGTAGGCCCTTGGGAGCCAGAGTTCAAATTACTCCACTGTCAATTCTAGATAGCAACTAATGATAGGAGTATACATATATACTGTTTGATGGGGGAGGGACAAACCTGACTGGCCATGAAGGAAACATTTATTTAGGAAGAGGGCCTAATAAAGGGACTTCGCCCCCTTTGACAGGTCTATATCATGGGCCAACATACTGAACACATTGGATTTGTTTTTAATCCCAATAACTCAATTGGAAGCCCATAGCATTATAACTTGCAATTTCATGCATTACTGGAATTAAAATTAGGTTAATTTTGTAAATGGAGAAACTTAATTATGGTAAAAACAAATGGTAAAGAGTACTCGCATACAAACACCCTTTGAGATCTGAACATCCAATGCACAGGCTCTTGGAGTCTGTGTGATCTAGTCATTTGTTTTGGATTGCTGCCAGTTGTCTTCTAAACTACTGGGGTTAAATGAAGTGAATACCAACCAACAACATTTGGCTTGTGCCCTATTTACACTGCCTAAAGAATGTGAATGCTGCCAACATGGGTTGATCATGAATTATTTAGTTATTGTAGATTGGGTATTGCTGTACAAAGCACCTTATATGGCAGGGTCTCATGAAGTTCTCTATATGAAAGACTCAGATATCTGGTCCCCAGTGGCTTAAGTAGTAAAAACACTATTGCTGGAGGGCCGGTTCGGTAGGATGAATCATGTCAGTTTTGTGTTGCTGATCTTGGCTGGGGACCCACAGGGTTGCCAATAATTCACCTAATCGCAACCCCTATTGGTCAAGCCCAGCAAGTTCAGGCAGTGACTAGGCCTTTGCCTCCAGGGTTCAGTAGATCGGTGACATCTGTTGCTTAGTTTCAGCAGGTGAAATGGGGCGATAGGCTTGACAGCATTGATCTGCAGTCCTCTTGATCGGTAAGTGGGCTGCAGCAGTGTGGCTACAATTGAATTGGGTATTTCAAGTTGAGTAAAAAAAAAAAAAGTTGTAGGTACAGTAATACACAGAGCATTTTGACAATCAAAGACGCTTGTTGTACTCTTACATGCATCAGCAGTTAAAGGTTTATCACACATTGTGCTTTCTGTACCATATAAAATCTTTCTGCAGTATTTCTTTCTTTTGCTTTGAGTGGTATAACACATTGGAATCTTGATTGCTTCTAAAGCACAGCTGCTTTAACAGTTAAGGAGTGTTTGATGTGGTTTATGTTGTTTTAGCTAAAGGATAAGTCAGATCCTTATTCATAGAAGTACTGTATTTTTGTTGGGTTTTGTTTTTGTTTTGTTGTGCATGTAGCTGAAGTATTTCCATTCGTAACAGTCAATTTAATGACAATGGACATGGTATTGACAAAGCAGTTCCCAGCCTTTATCTGCAGTCAGACACATTTGTTAATTGATTGATTTAATGATTGTTTGATTAATTGAATTAGAAATATAGCTAGCCAAATTATTTAGCAAACATTTGTCACTACACACATAACATGCACTTTTTTTGCATTCAATATATATATATATATATATATATATATATATATATATATATATATATATATATATATATATATGTAAAATGTAAATACGTCAGCCTTTTAAGGAATAAAATGTTGAATTGGAAAGCATTTTGACGTCATTTGTACAGTTAATTAAGTCAACCGAACCCTGTAGGTGAGAGTTTAGACTGACTTGCCTGACAGTAGGGGTAGTTGTGGTGTGGTGAAGCTAACCAAGTCCTGACAATTTTCCCACACTACCCTGTGGTTGTGCAAGGGACAATGCAGAACTCCCAGTGGGCCTCCAACCAAAATCATCAAAACATCAACCATGACCCACAGTACACACGGCAGTTTCTTAACTAAATGAGCCACTGTGTTTGCCATTTCTCCTGTACTAGAAAGAATATTGGAAGTAATTACAATCATGAATATTTATCACTATAAAACTGTTGATAATTATTGACAGATTTTCAGGTTTCATGAATATCATGTTTAAAATATTGATTGCAATTAATGACATGCTAATGTATTTATTCATGTTAATCAGGAAAGCAGAAAGCTGCTAAAACTTGTGTTTATTGGCCTATTTTTGTAGAAGACATGTGAATAAAACGAAATATAGAATAATTTAAGTATAGTAAACTATAGTAAACTCTAAAATTATATTGGGTTGTTTATGTTATGATTTCTGCTGTAGTAATTAATAAAGAACATTATTCCTAATGACATTTAGGTGCATGCTTTTGCTTGATCTGTCATCTGCTTCAGCTCTCCTGCATGTTAGCCCATGCATCTATACTGAATAGAGATGCATTATCGCAAAATGTTACTCTCGATAGCACCGAGCATTTACAAACCAGCCTGAAACGCGTGTGTTATTCAGTCTTATTGGACTGGTCTTTTACTATTTAAATATATATATATATATATATATATATATATATATATATATATATATATATATATATATATATATATATATAAAACAATTATAGTTTAATCAAAAGCCTTATTGTACTCATTACTGAATACAGTTACACTGCTATAGGCTCTTTGGCAGAGATATAGTGCATTAAAGACTAATGATGTTAGTGCAGAAAGTTCAAGATTCCCAGTGACACTGTTATGACTGTGATGGAGTGTATACAACTAGTTTTAATGGGATGACACTGATTCATTCAAATACAACATTTGCTCCTTGTCACTGTCACTGCTGACAGTTCAACTGACTTCCACCTAAATCTTTCTAATTTAGTGTAAACTAGCACAGCTTTAATGATATGTACAGGACTGGCTTTGGTACAAAACCCAACATTCCTACAACATTAAAATTCTGTGTGCTCTTAGTGTGTAAGCTCTAGCAAAGTCCCTGAACACAGAAGTAAATAAAAAGCAGACTAAATAATTTCGTCATCTTCAACGCAACTCCAAATTTAAAGTTAGCTAAATATTGCTGGTGGATTAATACATAATTAGGGCATCTCCGTGCAAGATTATGTGCTAATGTCAACTGCATTTAAAAAGCGCTGTATTAACATGCCCCCTGTAACAACAATCTCCCTTAATAAAATGATGCAAAGATTAAAAAAGAACATATCAATTACATATCATTTACTCAGTCAACTAGCTAAACGTACAAAGACCAAAAGTTTGTTGTTGTTCTTCTGTAGGAGGGGCTGAAATATACAAATAGTATTTAGCTAACGTTAACTTTGGAGTTGCATTGAAGATAACGAAATCATTTAGTGCTTTTTATTTACTGCTTTGTTTGCCGAGTGTAAAACAAAGATTTAAAAACTGGAGCTCTTTCTCTGATTTATTTCACAACCTGGATTTAAATGTTGAAACTTTGCTAAATATTTTCAGATTTATAAATTATATCTGAAAGTACACATTTAAACACGTATTTAAATGTTTTTCATGAGATTTATAAATTTGTTTAAATCTGGGAAAAAAGACGTGTTAAAATGTTAACACTTTTTTTTACAGTTGGCGCTCCATATAATGGTGTTTCATCTCCAACCAGTGTTTTACATAACTTAATAAGGGCACATAAAGAAATATGTTCATACAAACATATTATTTAGAAAAAGAGGCAGGTATCATTACTGAGAATGACTAATGTCTTGTCTGCATCTAATTCAAAGAGGGTGGTCTGCCTAATTTTCTGACACCCTGTGATATGTAATTTGACAGCAGGTGAAGGTTTTTAATGAGCATTGGAAAGATAGTAATCAAAAAGAATTGTGGTAGCATTGCTGTATTTCTGTGATGTATGTTTTAAATTAAAGATGGCATTAGTGAAGAGATATACAGTATGTTGCCATTCCTAAAAAATGTAAACATGGCACAGTCGAACACTTTAGTGCAGTATACCAGTGCACATATTTGAATAAACCATATTAAAAAGACAAATAAGCAAAGTTTTGAAAAAATGTCAGTCTCTGTCAAAAAAAAAAGATTACATTTCATTTTATACACTTTAAGGACACCTTCTTAATTACTGGCAATTCCTTTCTTCCAGTCAAAGAAGACTTCTAACTATATGGCCCATATTCTGATAATTCAGATAAAATGCTAAGTTTAATTAAAAGTTGTACTCCCTTATACAGTATTGCACCTTACATTGTTTACCTCATTTCCTGATTCACTGTGCCTGTTTGCTTTATTCAAGAAAAAAAATAAAACATTGATGTTTCTTGCTGACCAGAATATTTTTAAAAAATAGCATTTTATAGGAAAATTGATCTAATAAAATGGCAATCTGTTGACGTCATCATTTGTAGCAACTTGGTGCACATTGGAAATATCCCAGCTTTCTTAACTAATGTATTCTTCTTGTTGTTTAGAATCACATTGTATATCATTCTGTTGAAGTCATCACATCCTGGTGACTCTAGAGTTTGTGGCCACTATAGAGCTCTCAAAGAGGTCTTCTCTCCAAGTACAGATAGTACACCAGACCCTGACCCCCTTCAATACCGAGATTGTTCTATGAGGTATTTCATACTAATACATTTCTTACATTATTATTATTATTATTATTATTATTATTATTATTATTATTATTATTATTATTATTATTATTTGTTTATTTAGCAGACGCCTTTATCCAAGGCAACTTACAGAGACTAGGGTGTGTGAACTATGCATCAGCTGCAGAGTCACTTACACTAAGTGACTTGCTCAGGGTCACACAATGAGTCAGTGGCTGAGGTGGGATTTGGACCGGGGACCTCCTGGTGACAAGCCCGTTTCTTTAACCACTGGACCACACAGAGACATGGTTACACTGCTGTACCAGCTGTACTGAGAGAGAAGACATGTTTAAGGACCATATTAAGGCCACAGGGGTGCTTTAAACTTTTAAAAAAAACCACCAGGGTTTGATGACCAAAGCAGAGAATGATATACAAATTAATCTAAACATTAAGAACAATACATTATTTAAGATAACTATGAAATTTCACACCAAGTTGCTCTTTATCATTTACACTTTTTTGATAGTTACCTGGTTATGTGTAAGGCTTGTTTATGTACGATACCTTGAGCTGAGCTGCACTAGATACAATTATATACAATTACAAAAACGATAATATAATTTCTATGGCATTTTTATACCACAACAGTCCAGAGCCAGCTTCCATTAAAATATATATATATTTGTTTTTAAAATTAGACATACTGCGATATAAAAATGAAAAGTTTCTGTATCAATCTTTAATATGTATGGTTTCCCAAACGTGTACAACATGTGATTACCTTCTGTCAACAGTGTTCCAGAGTGCAATAAAATAGAAATTAAGGTCATTAATTTCTAAACAGTTACTGTAAATTTCCCCCAACAGGTTGCCTAATGCTTGTCTAAGTGGTTAAACAGTCACTTATAGGATCTAACCTCTTTTCGGTTCATTATATTAAACAAATCAATACTTTAAAGCAGTATTCAAAGCAGTTACTTGACAAACCGTGGATATTGGGCTAAAAACCAGAATGAACAAATCGCTGCACACAAATAATTTACGATTTAACTAATGTCCCCTTCAATCTAGTATTATGGGTAAGAGGCAGTCAGCTCTGTTAGTAAAGTGTGTTGTTTGTACTGTTAAAAAGTACAAATGGTCTTGCTTTTATTAATAGACCTTTATTGAGATTGCTGTCATTTACCAAATCACAGCTGTAAACCTTAAAGCACATCGTACCACCAATATTCTTGACAATATACTTGAGACAACCTATAAATAATAAAAATGGTTGGAAATGTCAGTTTTTCCCATTGGAAGTGTCAGTTTTTAGCATAATCAGCTTAATAAAACATGATACAGTACCTATATGTAGTGGATAATTAAACATAGTAAAACCGAGAATGGACACATCTTTATTTTAATTTGTTTCCTGGGGGTCTCTTCTCCTTTACATACAGCCCCAATAAATATATGTTATCTGTTCCACACAAATAAGCCGATGGGATTCTGGCATGGTGCAAATTCAATTTCAGTCCTTGTGGGATTAGGAGTAGAATTTATGGGGCAAATTGTCGAAGGAGTTGATCCCTAAAATGTGCCATACTCAAGTTATGCTGAAAGAACCAAGCAATGTGAGAAATGAAATTAGAAATGTAACACTACGTTAAGTGTCTCTAACTACAAGGTAACCACACTGTAACTGCATGTGTGGTTACATTGTACATACACATCCACATGTGTAAATGCAGAGGAATTACAAAATGAGTACATTGTAATTCAGTGTAATTGTTACTTATCATAATCTATAACTGTTAATACTATGAATAATAACGTGATGCCGTTATTTTTCATAAAATGTTAACAGTAAAAACACACAATGGGCACCCTTGTTTTAAATAAAGCGCCTTGATTACGGTATAAATCCACAGCTACAGAGAACTGCCAGAGCCCAAGAGATGTGTCGAAGCTCCAAAAACCTTTAGAGTGTTAAACAAATGTCACAGATGGTTGCTCTGTGAAGCAATAAGTGTGACTAATGTAGAAGAATTCAGGGATTAGCTTAGTTATTAGAAAGCAATTTTAGCACCCAGCATGTGAATCTTGTTTAGAATCTATACAAACACATTCAGACAGCAGTGTGTAGACATGTAGAAAGGCATGTGAATCTACATAATGAAGAATTCAGATACATCACATTGCATCGATATACAGTATAGAGTTGCATGCTTCCATATGAAGACCTGCTGGAGTGATTAGTCAAAGTATTGGCTGTCATTACATGACTTTCACTGACATAACATTCATCCTGCCTCCCTTAGGATCTGCAATAAAAAAAATAAAGTAATTAAACAGTCACCAAAAGGAACTGAACATTTGGTAAGACAAGTGGTGGCTTATTCGGTGCCATCTTATATTCACTTTAAAAAAAAATAAAAACTGAATATACTGGTTGGTATGAGCAGTTAACTGCTTAATTGAGGTGCTTGTAAATGTGCTTGTTAGAAGCTGTAATTGATTGCTGCTGTGCAGATCCACCAGAAAACAGACTTATGGATTCTTTAA
The DNA here is from genome assembly GCF_902713425.1 of Acipenser ruthenus. Classification (NCBI taxonomy): domain Eukaryota; kingdom Metazoa; phylum Chordata; class Actinopteri; order Acipenseriformes; family Acipenseridae; genus Acipenser; species Acipenser ruthenus. The sequence goes on from NC_081207.1 coordinate 23,976,895, forward strand.
AATTGTGAGTGTCTACTTAGGTATCAATAGCTATTGCTAATTTAGAAAACGTTAAGGAATGTAGTTTAAACTTCAATTTCAGTACATAGTCTCCTCAGGTAATAGATACTGTAATGTTTTCGGGTTCCGACCTTTTGGACTCAGGCAGTGGCAGTGATTGTAGTGAACGGGTGAGGTCAACCCGTATTTATTTAGAATAAAGAATAGAGGGGTGAAGGGCAAGGCAATCCACACACAGGCGGAGGGGGGACGCGAACCAGGGACCTCTCGCACAAAAGCATAGCACCAATACCGCTGTACAAAAGAGCCGGCTCCTTTGCAAGAAGTGTATATCGGGCTTATGTCTTCGTGTGTGATTACGTCACCTACCAGCCCTGCTGCTGCCTAACCCTGTGCACGCTACAATACAATTGAAGCCATTAGTACAGTATTGTATACATTCAATATTGACTGCGATTGTCAGGTCCTTGCTTTGACTGGGGTCTATAAATACTGCTCAGTTTAGTCACTTTGTAATAGCTGGGTTATTAATATTGTACTGCAGAATAAGATCACAGGTTTAATTACATACCAAGGCACCCTTTTCATTTTTATAGGGCAATTCCCATATGCAAGCTGCATGGATGCACAAAGCTGAAACCTGAATACCAAAACCCACCAAATTTGATTGTCTTCATGATTCAACTTGAAACCTGGGTATTCAGTTAATATCTTGAGGTGGCAAATCATTTCAGAGTAGTATGCATGATAAACACAGAAACACAAGCCAATACCAATTCCTTATATGCACTGATAGTTTTCGGGCAGAAGGAGGGAGGGAGAAGAAAAACTATATAGAAAGTGTCTACATAAGCTAAAATGCTTGTTTCATGAAGTGGATCAACACAGTCATATAGATCAGGGCTAGAGGTCTAGGGGGTTAAACAGCGATTGCTACAACGTAATCCCCTTATCAGCTAAGACTCTTTAGTACTTGTATTAGAAATCAATTGAAGGTACTACATACAGTAATTATGAAGCAAGTAATACATTAATTATAAGGATTATGAGGCAAGTATATTTTCATTCACTATTTTTTTTTTAGTTTAACATCCACAAATGACATAATTACTGGCTGCAAACAGAAAGCTATGGCTTCCAAAAATATTCTCCTAGCATGTCTTTGTGACAAATAAATCCCTTTTTAAACATAATATAATCTTCTCTGGCAGTGCAGGGGGGACTTTGTTTAGAATGCCCCAGTTGTATCGGTTTGATATGTCTGTGTCGTATATGATGATAAATTTCATACAGGTGTCACATCCTCTGCAGCAGGTGAGAATTGATGGGCTGCAGGAGGGTGATCCATCATCGCAGGCAGGTGGCACGATATTGGAATTTTGGAAATCTGTTCCCAATCACACCTACTGCTGGATGACTCAGTAACAACCCTGTTTGTGAGATGTTACTAGAAATCAATGTGCGGCACTCAAGGTCAATGTACTGTTAGAAAACTCCTTAAGCTCTGATGGATAGATCACGCTCATGGAGAATAAACGTGAGAAGAAATTGACAGCTCCCTATCCAGGCATTTTGGGCCAAGGTAAAAGCGTAGCTTTCTCCAGACACATGTCATAGGGGCTGTCTGGAACAATTTAAAACACAACCCTTCTCACGGCAATCCTGCAAGTGCCAATCTGGGTGCCAGCGCATAGTATATTGGATATCTAATAAAATAGTATGTGTCGCCTGTCTATTTCATATTCTTATAGATTACCTGTAAGTCACCTTGTCCTTATTACAGGCAGCAATAATTAAAAGACCCATAATTCCACAACAGCTTTGCCATACTTTACCTTTTCAGTGCAAACCTAATTACTGTACACTGTGGTTTTGTGATGTAAACCACAGACTAACACTAAATACAATGAGGCACTGAAAGTCAGTTCAAGTATAAACACAGATGGCTTTGACCTTGAGGCGCCTAAGCTTGAAGACAAAGCTTTTAGACCTCCCAGGACCTTAAAAAGGTCTGACTTTTATTTGACTGTAGTCTCAAGGGGTATGAGTAGGAGTTTAGAGGTTCTGAATTGAGTAGGGTGCAGAAGGTCATTGGTTTGAGTTGCGGCTTCAGAAGTTACAGTATCAGTCACCAGGATGTTTTAAGTGTGAGGTTCTGAGATCCAAAGTGACCACAGTTTGAGAGAGTTGGTTATATTGGATCCCACATAAAAAAAAACAAACATTTGATTTGTAATGTTGTTACGACAGTAATTAGTACATTTTACATTATGTGTTAAGCAACTACAACATGTTAATAAAGTATTTAGTAGTTATACATTGTGGGGAGAAGTGGAGAAGTTCTGGTGCTTGTGACGGTAAATTCTAGCAAGGCCAGTCACAAGTTCTACACTATGACAACACAATAAAACCTGTGGTTGTAAAATGGCCTTCATGTACAAACATTCCAAAAACACAATAAAACCGAGCCACTGCTGAGTGAAAACTTATAGTCAAACATATAAAACTTCTGCCTGGACTTAACCCTTTTGTGATGCCAGGCAGTTGTTTTTCTCCTTGCCATAGCTTTTGAGTTGTTCATGATGTTTGTACATATTACTGTATGATACTGTGTAATTCTGCTGTTTTGATTTTGAGATATGGGTGTATAAAATCCTAGATGTGTGATCATTGTCTGCGTTTCCTGTCTTCAGAAATAAAAAGACTTTTAACCTCCTCAACTTATATAGTATACCTTGGAAGATGTAGGGCTAATTGTAGTGAATAGTTAGTCTGACATGATTTAATATCAATATTATAGCAACATAACTCAGAACAACTCCTATTGCATTTTGCTTATTATTTGTCATACAGTTCTGTTGTTGAAGGATAACCAAATTATGGAAATACATACATCCTAAATGGATGTAACAAGCATGTAACTACAATGAGTTAAAGTACTAAGGAAGTATATTAGAATGAAATACAAACTAGACATAGAGGTCTTGAGAATGACTGTTCCCCAAAGTTACCGGGAAACAACCAACAACCCATCTGGCGAGCTCCATAGGGGCATTTAATTTTTACTTCTTAAGCAGTTCCACATGAAATGGGCAACATCATTCTTTTTTATACCAAGGACACAGAATGCAAACTAGCTGATTCTGTTGTTTCAGAGAGAAGGATACTTAATGCATACAAGTCCTACTATTGTTTTCATACACAAATATCTTGTATCAGTATGAAACCCCCAAAAGATGCATCACTGTCATTTAAATTTCTTCCAGCCCATGACTAATGGAAGAAGCTCTGAACTTATCAATCATGATGAGGGACTTCATTACTTCTTAATATGGACGTTGTGCAGCAAGGTCACCATTTTGAAAACATGCCCTCTGCAACCATTCTCTCCAGGAAACTCATTTGGGTCTCAAATTTCCTCCATTTCCTCATTTAGCTTTTTTCCCCCTTAATATTCCTTCCAAGGTGACCCAACTGTACAATAACCACCATTGGTCACAGTGAAAAGCAAAGTCTATTAATCCTTCTTAATTTCCCCTGATTCGCCTTTCACTTTTCACTGAATTTATTCCAGCACCTTAAATGCAAATGAAGGCATATCTACACAATGCTTCTTTCATGAGCCGATTTGAATGAAAACATAAACATATTGATTTAATCAGGTAAAGGCCATAATGTTTCCAATGATAATGCTGTAGCATCTAGATTATCCAAACGTCGATTTCACAAACTCTGAAATCTGATTGAAAAATGAACATTTTGAGAATCATTAATGGTTGTAAGATTAAACTTGTTTGTGACTAAAAACTGATTTTTCTCATAGAACACACCCCGTCACTTTAAGAAAAAATATATTATTTTTCATATTTGCAATTGTTAACATGGCCATTTCCATCATTTTTTTGAAATGATCGCTGGCCATTGTCAATTGTGCTTATATACATACACATGGGGGGAAACAAGGGCTGGGCCCTTGCTTCCAGGGTTTAGAAGCCTGGTGACATCCGTTGCTAAGGTGAGGTGAGGTAACATTGGAACTAGGCTTTTCAAATTGGGTAGATAAAACGTGCATTGAAAAAATATATATATATAAAGGCTCTATCTTAACCAGTGCTGATCATTGCTCCTGATCAGTCTCTTGCCACATGTTGAGTGGGGAGGGATGTTTTGCCTTCATTTCCTGTCACTCTGCTGAAGTTTCTTACAAACCGAAGCTGTTAATTGAATGCAGAACACAGGTTTGCGAGATGAAAAAAAAAAATCTTTAAACAAGTTCTTTGAAAACAATTTGTGGACTTGGCTTGGCTTGACTCGACTCAGCTTGCGGTTGCTCAGAGGAGCTGTGGCTTTTCTAAAGTTTAAAAGGCTTTGATTGCTTCATGTAAAAGTGAGGAAATTTAAAAAAAAAAACGTGTTTAATTAAATACCCATGGGGAACAGGAAAAGTGGACCAGCAGACCAGATTGCAACAAGTAGCAAGTTTTAACTTGACTTTAGTGGTGACAACTATCAACAAAATATGAGACTTCAGTCTATCATCCCACGATTACGACTTCTGAGGTCCTGTGTACATGCTAGATTTTGAGCAAGTTGTTTTCTTGCCTTTCATTGGATTTATTTACATTTCTTTTAAATTGCCAAATATTTACTGAAAGTTAATAAGCAATTAGCATGTAACATATTCATAAAGCTTTAATGAGTTATTTAAATAACATTTGTCTTGGATTAAAGAACGTATGATGGTAATGAAACTATTCTAGACTAGGGGGTCCCCGAGTGGCTCATCCAGTTAAAGTGCTGCCGCTGGGAGCGCAAGATGCTGGGAGCGAAACAGTGCCAGTTCAAATCCGGGCTGTGCAAAGAGCCCTAACTTTGCTGGGGACTCCGAAGGGGGTGTCACATTGGCTCTTACGCTCCTGTAGTGGGGGATGGAAAACCATCAGGGACTCATCGTGCAACAGCGAACCCTACTGGCCTGACACCGAGCACATTCAGAGTGGATTAAAAAAAGCAGGGCTGATCTCTGTTCTCCGGGATCAGTAGCCCGCCCATCTCTGCTCTGGATTGCTCGGCATAAAAATGATTCTGCCTTTAGGCTTGTGAGATCAAAGGACGCTCACACGCCCTCAGAACATCTGTGCTGTGTGGGGACCCGCTGCGGTGAGGAGAAAAAAAAACATAATTGGATATTCCAAATTAGGGGAAAAATAAATACAAATAATGTGTCACTCTAAATTAAACTATATATATATATTCTAGACTGCTGCTGAAATTGCTTATCGTAGCAATTTTTGATAGTTGTTTTCAGTGCATAAAATTACATGGCAAAACAAGGTGCACTGAAATAATTTCTTGAATAAAAAGTCAAGGTCCACCCACATTCATTCCTGGCTCAAGGACATGTGCAGCTGCAGTCAGTGAGCATTCATTTCTAGTTACTGCAGTGGTATAATTTTGTTGTGACAGTTTCTTAAACAGGAGAGGGTAAATGCAATGTGAAAAATAGATAATTACATTACATCTCTGCAATGTGTTATGGCTTAATAGTGGCATGATTTATTTGTTTGCATTTATATGCATTTGTGAAAGATTGGAAGGGATTCAAAAATGCTACATTTTCATCATCCGTCTCTCTTACTGGAGAATCTGAAGCAATCTGCAGCAGCACATTATTCTGGTGTCTCAACAGTTTTGGGGTCTCAGCAGGCAGCACCTCTCAGGTGAGAAGGTCACACGTTCAGTAGCAACATACTCAGCAGGAAACCTGGCCTGAGGTGACATTGACTTTCTGGGTCACAGGTGAAAAGCTTTGGTTACATTTCAGGTGTACAGGGGAAGCAACATACAATTTGTGCTAGCTGTATATCACAGAAGGGAACACTGTTTTTAATAGACATGTGACTACAGGTCTAAGGCTAGAAGCGAAGGGACAGACGTATTAAGGTTTTTCTTCAGTACAAACAGTTAATGTTACAAACTACAGTACACTATGTTCTGGTACTATATTATTCGCATCCATTTCTTTACACAGACATTTGCAGACAACGTGCCATATGAAAGATAGTGACAGGAATCACGTTTATACCTCTGTAACTATACAGAAATGTATGGATATATGCCTAGAGGTCAAACATTTCCCTCAATCCTTATATATGACCTACAGTAGTATGACAACTTAGTGTAACATTTTTCATTTCCTTTAGAAAAAAAAGTAGGATTGACATTAAAATTATATTACAAACAAATATTGATAAATGTGGACTTACACTGAATACACCATTGTTCTAAATAACAAAAAAAGATAGCAACTGAAACCTTCAGGGCCTTATACAGTATGACAATCTATCAAGGGACTAAATTAAGATATATTAGATTATTTGCATGCGGGAATAATTTATTACAGTGGCTTGTATAATGAGGGGTTTACCTAAGTCTGTATTGTGTTCCCACTTGTGAGTTGGGCTGATGTCAACATACTGACAACATTAAACCCTACAAACTATTTATAAGGAACTTTAAAATGTTTGATTTTATTCATATAGCGAAAATACATGCTTATTCTCATATAGAAATATTTATGAGACTGTGTGGTCCAGTGGTTGAAGAAATGTGCTTGTAACCAGGAGGTCCCCAGTTCAAATCCTACCTCAGCCCCTGACGCATTGTGTGACCCTGAGCAAGTCACTTCACCTCCTTGTGCTCCGTCTTTCGGGTGAGACGTAGTTGTAAGTGATTCTACCACTGATGCATAGTTCACACACCCTAGTTTCTGTAAGTTGCCTTGGAGAAAGGTGTCTGCTAAATAAACAAATAATAATAACTTTCAACATCAGCTGTATCAAAACCATTAAACATAACCTTTGCATGTACACAGCACTATATCCTTTAAAACAGCAACATTAATTTATTATTATTATTATTTATTTCTTAGCAGACGCCCTTATCAAGGGCGACTTACAATCGTAAGCAAATACATTTCAAGTGTTACAATACAAGTAATACAATAAGAGCAAGAAATACAATAACTTTTGTTCAAGTGTGACAAACCACAATTCAATAATACAGCAGATAATAGTGATAGTTACATCAGGATATGATTAAATAGTGATAGTTACATCAGGATGTGATTAAATACAAAGTACTACAGGTTAAACACTTGGCAGATTACAGTATTCTGAAGTACAGGATTAAATGCAGTAAAATAGGGGGCAGATAAGAGCAAAATAAAGCACATTTACATGAAGGGTGATAGTGTCCCAGGATACAAACAGAGGAGTTCTACAGGTGCTCTTTGAAGAGGTGAGTCTTAAGGAGGCGCCGGAATGTGGCAGGGACTGGGCAGTCCTGACATCTGTAGGAAGGTCATTCCACCACTGCGGAGCAAGGGTGGAGAAGGAGCGGGCTCTGGAGGCAGGGGAGCGTAGCGGAGGTAGAGCTGGTCTTCTAGTGCAGGTGGAGCGGAGATTTAAAACGAGCAATGTGGTGTAATGGTGGAAAATATATTTAACAAGATAAACACAAGGTATAGCCCCCTTCCTAATATAGCCTTTTAAACAATAAGAGACAATTAATGCATTGTGTTATCAAGCCAGGCAAACACTTAATCGGTAATTACTGTGGAAAATGGACCAACCTGTGTTAGGCTTTGAGGAATTTGGTATCACTGGGAACACATTGTAGTCCACACAGAGAAGTACCGAACTATCACAGATACAGCAGAAGAGTAATAAAAGACCACTGTATTCAGCGCTGTGTGCTTAAGATAATGGCATGTTAATTGGATCGCTATTAGCCATTTTTAAACATATCTATTTAAAGGGTTTATCTGCTCTAATCATAATAGTTATGTCATTGCAAAAGCCATCTTTATGATGTCTTTTCATACAAGAAAGTATTTCAAATATTCACTTGCATTATCCTGGGGTTGGATGTCACTTTAAAAGAGAAATTCACTATTGTTTCTTAATGCGGGGAAATCATTAATTAACTTAAGAGAAATATAGAGAAATACAATTCTAAGATAAAACTATACAAAACTAAGTCAAGAAGACAAACGGTTAGTCTAACGAGTCTTTCCATATCGTATGTATTGGGATACATCACCAAAGATTTTAAGGATGATATTTGATGATATTTCTATGACAAACATATGATTTCCACGGAGTCATAACACTCAGGTATGTGTCTTTTGACTTGACAAAATATCTTCTAGCTTTTTACTCAGTTTTCTTGTTGACCTGTACCTTTAATTTGATTTCTCTTCCTACTTTGTGCAACACAGCCCGTTGTATCGCCATTCGCAATTTACCCTGCTTTGTTACTGCTAATGCACTTTACCCTCATTACAGCCTAGCCCAAGGGACAGAGCCATTTAGAGTGTTGTAATGAGGTACCTGTTATAATGAAGAGAATTGTAATCTGATTTTTTAATGTTTTTTTGGGGATTTTTTAATGTTTTTTTGAGCATTAAACTAAGCGTTGGTTTTACTTTCTATTGAAATCATGCCATTTCTCTCTAGTATACCCTCCATAGATTTTTCTCACCATTTCAAGTCAGGCTATATAAGTTAAAAAAGCTATATAAAAAAGCCTAGTTATGCGTGGCCACAAAGGGTATTTCGTTCATAACGCAGCATACAAACACAGAGCTCGCTTCAATGGTTTAACTGGCAGAAATTGAAGACCGTGATGTGAAATCATTAACACTTAACCTGTCACTATTTGCTGTATTCTTAGGTTTCCATGACGACTTACCTTCAGTGGATTCAATTTAAATGTCTGCACAAAATACAAGAACACACATTTTCAATTGAACCAGGTCCTTACAACACACAACACAGCCTGAAATTGGCCTGCTGCATTCAAAGTTTTGTATTACACTAAAATGTCTAAATGGTGGTGTATACAGCTACATTCTTGCCACCATTTTTTGTATTATCTACCCGTGTTTATTTCATTTCTTTTTCTCCTTAAGAGTTAATGGGGCACTTTTATTTACTAAGGGCAGTTTTGCAGCATGAATTAAGAATGCATTTTAACTCTCCACTGTCTGTGGTAAAGGTTTGGGGAATATTCACATGTTTGAAAAAAAGTTCGCAAGAATGTTTGCAGTAGTCTGGGTAGCCTGATTTTAGGGATTACCAGTCACACTAGTAATCAGGTACTAGTTTCTGTCTAGGTCATTAAGGGGGTGAGGATAGGAGAAGATATAACGGAGCCAAGTGAGAATGGCATAAAACTAAATAGAGCAATGGTTTTAGCTCTGGTCTGAATCTCTGTTATGCAGCCTGATTGGAAGATAGTGTAAGCACCAAGGCTTGAGCTCCAGTGCCTGAAATATCCAGGTTAATACATATTAATATATCCTTGATATATTTCTTTATGGTATGGGTCATACATTTTCTGGCCTCATTTATTTATTTTTCCTCTCTCCAGACAAGGAGTATAGATGGTGTCCCAATCTGTAAAAACTCTAAACATTATAGGACCTGAAATGATTTTCACCAAAACGTTGCACAATGAATTTCCATCCTGTTTTCTTTTTATGAAAGCTATTTTTCTAAATACATACTGCAGGCTGCTCTGAATCCAGCTATATCACTGTCTCAAAGACTTCTTCAGTGTAAACATTTATTTTATAATATTTATGTACAGATACTTTGACTTACTCACACAATGTTTTGATGAATTACTAGGTTGCCTTAGTTTTGGCATCTATTATATTCCCACAAAATCTACAGTGCCACTGCCTTTTTCAAGGTTTTCCCAGTTAAGTTGTTTGCATATAAACTGTATCAAATGACTAGTGCTTAAGCAAATTACAGTTTGATTTTAACTTGTATATTTTTCAGAGGTCACCAAGAGGCTATTATTTCTATTGTGGCACAGAGTGATTATTGGAGATTTTCGCCTTTTTTTCTGAATTGTATTGCGTTATAATTTGATGTGTCCCACTTCAGTTTCTATTGTAAAAAAAGAAAAAAAAATAGAATATGGAAATGATACATCAACTGAAGGTTATTGACGACATACAATGTTACAAGATCTATAACTATAGGCTAGGCTTTGGTATGTAGCTTTATTGATCGGACTTACTAGTGACAAACATGCAGCCTATATACAAAAAATACAATAGCTATTAAAATACCATTAGTGGCCAAATTATTGCCATATAATACTTTATAATGTTTGACGATACATCTATCTATCTATCTATCTATCTATCTATCTATCTATCTATCTATCTATCTATCTATCTATCTATCTTTCTATGTAAGGCACTGATGTCATCTGTATAACTAGTATATGGTTACATTAATAGTATGAAAACAAAGTATAACATAAAGAAATAATGAAACAAACAAACAACACAGCTGTAGTTCCACACTGAGAATACTCATGATGACATCTAATCTAATAGTACCTCTTAATTTGAATTGTGACCTAATACGGCTTCCATTGTGACTTTAGTTTCTGGATGATAATAATCGGTACACATCTACACATCTTTATTTTATTTTTCCAAAACTCAAATTCAATCGTGCTATGGTAGGCACTGTGATCTTGAAAAAAAAAAATCACAATCAGGGGAAACGTGAAATATTACAGGACTACAGGACACACTTGATCACCTAAAAGACTGGTATAAACTCCCCTTTTAGAGTTATTTAACTCATCATACTTTTTTTACCGTAGCAAACTGTGTGCTGCATGTTTCTATGTGAGAACAAAAGCTGCTTTAAGCATTGAATTATGTGGTCATCCACACAGCATACTGGTTTGGATGACTTTTTCTTATGAAAGCTCCATATCAATAGCCTCCTTGTTGTCTGTTTTCGAGCCCCTGTGGGGGTTACATGAGTACTATCTTGACTCAATAGCCTTTCTCTGCCATTGTCTTTGTAATATAGGTTTATAGTCTCAGGGATATATGCTGCGTTACAATTAGTCATGATGCCCAGCAGTTAACCAGAGCTAATTTGCAACACAGAGTTTATTGCCCTTTGTGAGACTGACAAAAGGACCTTTGTTGGGAACTGTGTATGAAAGGCAAACACCATGTATGAATTTGTGAATGTGAGGGGAGAAAATAAAAGTGGATGCATAAATGGCCTCAGTATTGACTCATTGGCTACCCATTGTTTTTTGGGGGAATGTTTGGGTTCTGTGTGTAGTCACTGAGAATAAGAATGAACAGTCGTCGCCCCACCCACCCCTTTCCATAGCAAAAGGGATGTTATAGAGTTTTTTCTGTTCATGTTCATGTCTTGGGATGTGAAAAAAAAACATTTAAACGTGACAATCCTATTACACAAAGAAAGTGCTTTCTGGAATATGTATTTTGCCCAGAATAGGCCTATAGGTCTATATACAGTACATGCAATTTAGTACATACCTTTGTATAGTCCCCTTTATGTAATTATATTCCAGGGTGCTTCATATATCTATAAAAGCATATTTACATGCAGAATTGTAATGTTTATATAGTGGTTTGATAGTATTATGTTAACATGCCTTCAATATTGCTTATGTGGTCTATAAAGTCTATAAAGTTTGTATTTATTAATAAATTCAGTAAACAAAAGACAAAGATGTATGACCGAAACTTTTGTCAAATATTATTTCTGTGTGTCACAAAGACGGCTGCAGTGGGTGACGTCAGACCAGAAACAGGAAGTAACACACAGAGACTTGGGGTTTTGATGAAGCTGAGCGTGTGATCGCGCTCAGCATTTAATAATTAAACAGAACAGAAAATAAAAGGTTTGAACACAAAAACACAGGACACGGCACTTACGCCAAAATAAATATATAAACAAAACGGACTAAACAGTAAACAGACAAACACGGTGAGTAAGAACACTTATTACTATTATTTTACTTCTAATTAGTTTTACCTCCTTCTCCACACCCGTTCTCCACTCACCGAACACACAACCCCGAGTGAGTGAAAACATGCTGCTTTTATGCAGTTGTACCGAGACTCGATTGCTAGTCAATCATTCAATTGGAATCTTGGTACAACTGCACGTGAATTAATTAAAGTGCACTTTCCCGTGTTCACATACTAATACTTTAAATGCACGTGATGTGATGTGCCAACCTCGTGCCTAATACAAATATACAATTTAAATCACACGTGAAACACAGACCCGTTTATATCCTGTGTACCAATGCCTATACACCAACATTTACACACAACACAAAGGGCGTGGCCACATTGCCACACTGTTATAAACATTAGCACATATATATATATATATATATATATTGGACTCCAATGCACTAAATCTTTATAACTACAACCCACAATTATTATTATTTTTTTTAAATAACCACTGAGTGAGAACATATTTTCAATGGGTTTTGGCAAGATGGTACATGCATCCAAACATAATGAAATCATGTATACCTAACTGCTAAATACAGTAACTTATGGGGAGAGTTAAGTTTCCTAGGGTATGAGTTAGGAGAGTAGGTTGAGGGAACAACACCTTCTGTAGTTAGCCTTGAAAATAGAAGGGTTAGTGCAGACAAAGTTTTTTTTTTTAATCCTAAAAGGGGTCTATAAAATCAACCCAAGTCACAATTTTAAAGTTAGCATAGAAACCAAAGGGAACATTTGGAATTTAAGTGAACACAGATCCAAGACAGGGTAGGAGGCAATTTTTTCACAGAGTGTGGTGGGTATATGGAATGGATTGCCAAGCCACGTTGTGCTGCTGATTCTTTCAAGAGCCATCTAGATGTGTAATGGAATAAATGACTGTACAGTTACTGTATTAGGAACAGGATGAGCATCAATACATCGAATGGCTTCGTCTTACCTGATATGTGAGTAAATAACATAAAACATATTACAGTAAAATAACACAACAATACAAATATATGTATAATTGTTGTTAATAGTGTCAAATTATTTCTGCAATGACGATGACATTTTTTATTTTTATTTTTTTTACCTAATCTAAATGTAGCTTCACCACTGCTACCCACTGCCGACAGACAACCTCCATTTCCGCTGTCAAGCATTTCACCTATTGTCTCCCCCCAAACATGCTACATAACCTTGGCTAGTCTTGTCTGGTTTTTTTCCCCTAACCTGGAGGAGCACAGTGGGCCCTCGGCCAATATCAGCAACTCACAAGCTCCAGCGAACTTGAGTAAAATAGCCACAGATTGATAATAGGAATAACAGCTGTTCTATTGAAATTGATCTGAATTTGTGGCCAGTAATTTAAAGTAGACGTGAATAAGCTTATTATTATTCAAAGAATGTTTTTTTTTTTTTTTTTTTTTTTTTAATTTTGTTTCATAAACTTAAAGATAACAGGCCTTAAAAAGTATTTGTGAATATAGCTCAACATCTGACAGTTTAACATGAATAATTGTGTTCTATCATGAATAGAGGTTTGCTTCATTTGAATTAAATATGATTCCAACAGAAAACCATATATTACCGTTAGTCTGTTCACAAGTATAACTGAATTAAAGACAACATTTACAATCAATGAAAAGTACACAGACATATTACTCGAAATGTGGATGTGTATCTTCAACTGCGTGGCGCAGTGTTACTGATGTGCTTTTTAAATAGTAAAGTCCCACAAATAACTGCTAAAGGATGCGTCTTACCACATTGCCTCGGATGTTAAGATATAAAATACAACCCACAGGAACTACAGCCTTCAAAGCGACAGATTTCTTGTAACAAAAGCTTTGCATACTGTGAAGGGAAGTTTCTCTACATCAAAGGCAGTAAGGTGGAAGGACAGGTTCTGTGGTCATGCTTTATATTGAGGAATTACCAGCATTTATCAGGGTCATAATCTGTATTTTTTATGTTTCGTGTTTCCTGGTAATACATTCAAATCCATTTCAGACCTTTTTAACATACTGATACCTTTTTCCTTTTTCTTACTATGGTCTATTACAACCATTCTAAATGGTTTTAATTGTAATTACTCACTGTTTTACTTTTTAATATTTTCTGTTTTAAGGTGGTTTGACCGGGAGTTCAGGAACTGCGTTTCTTTATCAATGCCTTTCATGTTATTCATGTTATACACTGATGAACATGTATTAATTGTACTGCATAACTTTTTTTTTAGTTCCCCTTCAGTATGACTTAAGTTAATCTAGTACTGGTGTGGTCAGAGGACCTTAAACAGTAGACTTTTCTATTATCATTATTTTTGAAGAGAAATATTGTGGATTAAGTAGCTTCAAATGTCAAAATAGTCCTCTCACTATAGTTCTGACTTCTGTTGCTCCAATTTTTTAGTTATTATTTTTCTCTATATCTATCTTTACCTGGCTTGGAGCTTGTCTGAAGACTCACAAGTACAGTACCTTCCCACTCTGCCAGGCCCACACACTCTACATACTGTTTTTGGAGAGAGAGGTAGGGCTAGCAAAGTGTATATTGCCACGTGATTTAAATAGAATCAATCAATCAATCTTTATTTTATATAGTGCCTTTCATATTGGACCACCATCACAAAGTGCTTTACAAGATGCAGTAACAACAAGAAAATCCATAATACTTTAAATACAGAGAAATTCATAATACATGATATACAGTGGAAAGTGCATAATACATGATAGTAGCATGATACATGAAATAGTACATTAAATACAGTGGAAAGTGCATGATACATGATAGTAACATAATACATGAAATAGTAGCAGCAACACGGCAGCTAATAGCAGATATCAGGCTTAAAGAGCATGGAAAGCAAGAGAGAGCAGGTGGGGCTTGAGAGTTGATTTAAAGCGAGCGACGGTGGGAGCATCACGCACCAGAGCTGGGAGAGAGTTCCAGAGTCGGAGCTATGAAGCTAAACGAGCGTTCTCCAAGTGTGGTGCACTTTTGCTTGGGGATAACAAGCAGGCCAGAGTCGGAGAACCTCAGCTTGTGGGCAGGGACATAGTGGGTCAGGAGGTTGAGGAGGTACACAGGACCTGTGTGATGAAGGGCATTGTAGGTGAGACGGGGAGTGATGTGATTACATTTTTTACATCTGGTAAGGATCCTGGCAGCGGCATTCTGGACTAGCTGCAGTCGGTTTATGGTGCCTGCCGGGAGACAACCATATAGAGAGTTGCAGTAGTCGAGTCAAGAGGAGACAAATGCATGACAAAGTATCTCTGCATCTGGGATGGAAAGGTAGGGACGGACTTTGGAGATGTTTTGAAGATGGTAGAAGGATGATTTGACCACGGAGGGGATGTAGGCATCAAAGGAGAGGTTGCTGTCAAGAAGTACACCAAGGCTTCGTACTGTGGGGGGAAGGCAGCAGCAGACAGTTTCCGAGGTTCAGGGCAGCTATATTTAGATTCTTAAGTTGAGTTTTAGATCTACCAGAAGGCATGCAGATTTGCTAGTGTTCAGCCGAAGAAAATTGGCAGACATCCAGGCCTCGATGTCTTGAATGCAAGCCGAGAACCGGACCATGGCAGAGGGGCTTCCAGGGTCGAGTTTTAAGTAGAGCTGGGTGTCATCAGCATAGGAGTGAAACATGAGGCTGTGTTGGCGGATGAGGTGACCCAAGGGAAGCATGTAGATATTGAAGAGAAGGGGTCCAAGAACAGATCCTTGAGGAAGAGTGTTCAATGCTGGTATTTAGAATACTCCAGACAATCTCCAAGGCAGATAAAGAGAACAATGGTGCAACAGAGCCCAAATCACTCAGAATTATTGCAAATATCATACAACAGTAAGGGGGGGGGGGGGGGGGGGGGGGTAAATGACATTGGAAGATACTTACTCTTTAAAGAAGAATCCTTCCTCCTATCCTATCAACAGCTACTTTTGTTCCTCCCAAAGGCTATTTACATGTACTGCTGAGAGTGTAGCTCAGGTTGCAAGAGAAGGTGCTAGGTGGAGCCTGGGAACCACATTCAGATATCTCTACTCACTGATAACAAATTTACAGAATGGGTGGAGGAAAACAGATGCATAAAAAAGCAGTCTTTCTTTAAAGCCCATGCTGTACACAAGTCGTCCTTGTATCACATTTCCCACGTGCTGTTCCTGGTATTAGGTGCTAAGTGCCAGCTGTCAGGGAACAAGTGCCAGTTCTATGCTCACTGTTTTACCTGCCCATTTATCACGGTCTGCTTGCACGCAGATCCATTCATACTGCTTTGGCAGTGCCGCTGACCTGCTTATAGTCATGGAATACGTACCACACTGTATGTTTGTTCTCACACAGAAAACTGTCATACAGTGCTTAGCAAAGTAGAAACAGGGGGGCAATATAAAGAAGGAAAGCCCAGAGCAGATTTCCCCACAGTCTTAACTTTTGCTGCAACAGTATTTGGATCTGCCACTGAATACATTTTTCTTGATGGAGAGGGTGATTGTCCTGTGAATGTGTAGGTGTGCACAGAGAATACATGACAGTAAGGCATTGTTAATAGAAAATAAGACACAAACAAAAGTAAAAACATTGTAACCGACAAGCACATTGAATATATAGGTCACTTGAAGGGCTGTATTTTTCATACTCAAATTTGCTTCTTCTTTTCATTTTGCAAACTAATTAGAAGCTAAGGATAATCAGAGAAAGATACTTTCTTATACTCCTTCCCCTCAACCTATTTAAACTCCAGGTAAGCACCTGGTAGGTGTTAGAGAAGAAGTCTCATTTGTGCAGGATTGATCTTGCACATCATTTCAGACATGAATCATATATTTTGAGGTTAATGCTTTTAGCTAATGCCTTTAACATTGGTCTATTTACTAACAATTGTGGCAGCTAGGCACAATAACATTATAGTAGACTGTGGTTCTTCCTAAACCACAAATTACTTCCAACTTTATGATATTGGTATTAACCCACAGCAATGCCTGGCATTTGGTGCCAATAATGGTCAAGTGCTGCCATAAAAATCAAATTTCCAATAGAAAACGTGTTGTTTAGCTGTGCTATTGTTTAAGGCAATAAAACTGTGTGTCTCACAGCTGCAGAAAGAGGTCAATTCGGGTAGCTGCAACTGAAAGAATTTGGTGGCTTACGTCAGAAAGCAACCGCACAATCGCACAAGTTCTTTTGTAAAAGTAAAAAAGCCACATAACAAATAAGGTTGTCACATGGAATTCTAGTGGTCTTTCCATATCTCCTTTCACATGAAAATAAATATTAGATTATTGGGCAACTTGAATTATTTATATATACCTGTATATATATTTTTTTTAGCATACTGTGGCAATGCAGTGTGTAAATAATGACACCTTGAATGTATTGCAGCATGAAAAAATGTTGCCCTTTAAAAGTGTGAAATTACATTCCTTACCTCTCATTTGTACTAGCAGCATTATCACTGTCCCCCTGTCTTATGCTGGATATCTTTTTGTTCATTACTTGCTTGTATGTTTTAACTATGTATTGCATATTTTTTAACTACAATGCAATAATACACCACTTTATTACCTGTTACCAAATCAGGGGTACTGATAATGTGTATTAAACCTTGTAGATCAGTTGCCTTCTTTATTAATATCAGCAAATAATCCCAGGCAGTAATATACATATTTTTTTCTTTTCTTTTTATTGAAGATATGTGCCACTAAAGATATTATAAATAAAACTTTATTTTCTAAAATGATTTTTGCATAACATACAGTGCCACCAGGTGGACAACCCTTATAACACCATGGCAATGTAATATATTGGTTTTAGGTCAGTGTAATACACCAGGAAGGCTGGATTGGCCTGTAGGCTATAGCTCAGTTCTGCTCCAATTGTTCCCCAGTCTACACTAACAGTTGTAACAAGGGTAGCCCTGTATACCTGAATGAAAAATACTAGTATAGTAAAAATAAATAAATGAAAATAGCAAAGGTTAATGAAGGATTTGTGCAGAACAATGTACATAATAAAATAAACCATCTACAGTATATTTGTATGTATGTATGTATGTATATTGTATTTGTCAGCCTTTTAAGTTTTTACATTTTCTAATTCAATTTCCATGGTTTTGTCTGAGCCTATACTACTTTAATTAAACCATGTTTAATTTTTTGCATGTCTAAAAATCTGTAGTACAATATGTGCAATAAACAGAATATCTGTTTCCTAAATTTAGCAAAACACCCAATACTTTCACATGCATACCGTTGTAAAGCAAGCTGTAAATAATGACTACTTGAATTTATTGCAGCGTGGAATCAGTGGTAAAAAATATTCTAACATGAAAAATTAGCCTGCCCCCCAGAAACTAGTAGTTACGTGGTTACAGCAAGACATTACTTACATTAACAAGCAGAGTTACATTCTGACCAAACAGACATTATTCATCAATGCAGAGAACTAAAGTAATGGTTACCCAGGACAAACCATTTCAGTCTTGGTGACTGTGAAGTAAGTAACATGTAATTTACACTGGACAAATGAATCTTCTTAGAAAAGCTGGTTGGAATCTGGATTAGAACAAACATTTATGGTTTCCTGAAAGACCAGCTGGCATGCAAAGGGTAGTCTATAAAAAGTCTGACCAAAATGACTTTATGCAGTTAAAATACATTTTAATGAATGGGTAGAAACTGAATTACAATGCAGTTTACATTTTTCCATCGATAATGCTTCAAAAGACTGCAAGCTTGGCGTGCGTAGCTCCTAATATATTTTAAGTTATCATCCAGTGATGATGTAAATTTTCATATGGAAATCGTACAGTGGTGAAAAAAAGGCTTTTGCAGCAGAAAATACATGCGCTGGAATAGAGAAAAGTAAATGGTTACCAAGAAATCTTTTGGAGAAGACACTATGGATTTTTCATGAATATAACTTGAGAAGGGCTGTAATTTACAGCAGGAATTAGATAATAAAGCATGTTGACCATCCACCTACCCCTTTTCTGTGGATAATGTCATTAAGTGATTTCAGTTTGTGTTGCAATTCCTGTCAATCATGATAAATTAATCGATAACCTGATGTACGTGACCTTAACACAAAAGTAAAGTTTCCAATTGGTGTTCAAAATCACTTTGCATGAAGTGGGCTAATTGCTAAACTATCTGTTGTATTGGAGAGAATCGTCTCCCTTTTCTCACTTTTTGTTACTGATTTAATTAACTCATTTTACAACAGTGTGTGTGTGTGTGTGTGTATATATATATATATATATATATATATATATATATATATATATATATACAGACGTGCTCAAATTTGTTGGTACCCCTCCACAAAAAACGAAGAATGCACAATTTTCTCTGAAATAACTTGAAACTGGCAAAAGTAATTGGCATCCACCATTGTTTATTCCATATTTAATAGAAATCAGACTTTGCTTTTGATTTTTTATTCAACATAATATTGTAAATAAGAAAACAAATGAAAATGGCATGGACAAAAATGATGGGACCGCTAACCTAATATTTTGTTGCACAACCTTTAGAGGCAATCACTGCAATCAAACATTTTCTGTAGCTCTCTGTAGACTTCTGCACCTGTTAACAGGTAGTTTGGCCCACTCTTCCTGAGCAAACTGCTCCAGCTGTCTCAGGTTTGATGAGTGCCTTCTCCAGACTGCAAGTTTCAGCTCTTTCCATAGATGTTCGATAGGATTCAGATCAGGACTCATAGAAGGCCACTTCAGAATAGTCCAATGTTTTGTTCTTATCTATTCTTGGGTGCTTTTAGCTGTGTGTTTTGGGTCATTATCCTGTTGGAGGACCCATGACCTGCGACTGAGACAGAGCTTTCTGACACTGGGCAGTACGTTTCGCTCCAGAATGCCTTGATAGTCTTGAGATTTCATTGTGCCCTGCACAGATTCAAGGCACCCTGTGCCAGGCGCAGCAAAGCAGCCCCAAAACATAACTGAGCCTCCTCCATGTTTCACTGTACGTATGGTGTTCTTTTCTTTGAAAGCTTCATTTTTTCGTCTGTGAACATAGAGCTGATGTGACTTGCCAAAAAGCTCCAGTTTTGACTCATCTGTCCAAAGGACATTCTCCCAGAAGGATTGTGGCTTGTCAATATGCATTTTAGCAAATTCCAGTCTGGCTTTTTTATGTTTTTCTTTCAAAAGTGGAGTCCTCCTGGGTCTTCTTCCATGGAGCCCACTTTTGCTCAAGAAGCGACGGATGGTGCGATCAGAAACTGACGTACCTTCACCTTGGAGTTCAGCTTGTATCTCTTTGGCAGTTATCCTTGGTTCTTTTTCTACCATTTGCACTATCCTTCTGTTCAATCTGGGGTCGATTTTCCTCTTGCGGCCGCGCCCAGGGAGGTTGGCTACAGTTCCATGGACCTTAAACTTCTTAATAATATTTGCAACTGTTGTCACAGGAACATCAAGCTGCTTGGAGATGGTCTTGTAGCCTTTACCTTTACCATGCTTGTCTATTATTTTCTTTCTGATCTCCTCAGACAACTCTCTCCTTTGCTTTCTCTGGTCCATGTTCAGTGTGGTGCACACAATGATACCAAACAGCACAGTGACTACTTTTCTCCATTTAAATAGGTTGAAAGACTGATTATAAGATTGGAGACATGTGTGATACTAATTAAAGAAACTAATTAGTTTGAAATATCACTATAATCCAATTATTTATTATCTTTTCTAAGGGGTACCAACAAATGTGTCCAGGCCATTTTAGAATATCTTTGTAGAATAAGCAATAATTCATCTCTTTTCACAGCTTCTTTGCTTTATTCTATGACATACCAAAGGCATGCAAGTATACATGATAAAATAGCTTTTAATTTCATCACTTTTCAGGAGGAATGAAGCATTATTTCAATAATCTGTAAGGGTACCAACAAATTTGAGCATGTCTGTATATATATATATATATATATATATATATATTACTGCACACTATATTTTATATTGCCTTTGGTTGATATTGCATTTTTTTATTTAGGCTTTTAAAGACGGCTGGGTAGGCCAAAAAAAAATATGCTGGTGATGCAATGGTTTAATTAATGTCATTCTGTTTACACTTGTTTAATGCTTGTTAAACTGGTGATGCTATTACATATATAGCAAATGTAACGTGTAATCGTGTACACAATTTAATAAGATCAACCAGTCGTCTGCTAATACAAAATTGATTGTATCTTTACTGTAGAAGTGATAATTCAGAATTGTATTGCACTTCCATTTATTACATAGGTTTCAAATGTATAGTTTTTAAAGAAAAGTGTTAAAGGAGAAGTGTATTTCTTATTTTAAAACATGATACCTGATACTACACTAAGTTAAATACATTTCTGTTTGCAAGCCATGCTTTTAGATACTGCTACACTTCCTTAAGTCTTTCCACCTGGAGGGTGAAAATGTCTCTACCCCTTCAGTGGTGGCATCATCTTGTTTCCAAACTTTTCTTATGTTTATATGTAACATGCTTTGACCCAGACTACACTCCTGTGGTGAAATGACCTAGGAAGTGTAACAGATTTCCTCAGAGTAAGGCATGGAAACTGAGACTTCTCTTTAGTACCAGATGTCATGTTGAGACTTACTGTATGTATCTAGTAGAAGTACAAGACAGGTAGATTTTTATGAGCTACAACAGCTTTACATGAAAACTACCTCAAGCATGGACATAGGGTCTTGAAAACATCACTTCATTTTGTGTATGTGAGCATGATCTACATATCACTGAAGCAGCTAATCTTACTTAACTGATACAAGGCAGCAACGGGTCAAACACTGCTCATTGTCAACTGGGAAATCCCTATAGCCTGCTGAAGACTTGTGGACTTTAGATTATAACTTAAACCTATTTTTATTTCTGCATCATTCTGATAGAATCAGTGCTTAGATTGAGGTCACCTTAAGGGGATGCTGACCTGGTTCTATAGAAAGAAGACGACAGTTTTCAGCAGCTAGGTGCTATAATTATTCCTCTCTTTTTTTCAGAAGAAAGAGGATATTGTAATCGCTGGATGACCATGGATTTTCCACAGCCTGACAGTATTTCCAAAAAGCAGGTACTGTGTGACATTTAGAGTAAACCTGCACAATAGCATATTCTTCTCGGGTTAATTGCATCTGAGTTACCAATGCATTCAAATAATGTAATCAGTTTTTATCAAATGTCTGCTCTGTAAACGACTGCTTATTGTAAATATTTGTGTAAAAAGGACGTCTGTGACCTTGAACCTACAGCTTTTCATTCAAAGCATTTGTATATTGAACCCGCCTACCAGCTTTGTGGTAATACAAACTTACCTAGCATACTGTACATCCACCCCAGTGACTGACAGATATATAATTACACTGTAAATAAAGAATGCTTTAGTCCCCCCTCATCCACACCATATCCCTAACTGACTACCATCTTCCACCTATATCTGTTCTTTTCTGTACGTTTGTGGCTTTCTGAATGTCAAATGAAGAAACAACTACAAAGTTTCAATGTCCATTTTTTAACACAAAATAACAGTGAAAAAAAGCCTGAAGGAAATTCTTGGTTATACAAAGTCTGTATATATTTCTCACTATTTTCTAGGTCCTATTTTTGTCTTTATTAGCTTTCAGATGACCAGATTCAACATGGGTTTTTAGAAGCTTATTGCCACACTTTACAGCTTAGAGGCTTAAGTTTTTTTTTTGTTGTTTACTATTTGTAGTTCCATCCACTAGTGCTTTCTCAGTTTCAAAATAGGTTGATCTTTATTTCCATCAAACTGTTTAATCCACATCTATTGCATATTACTCAAAGAAATAGTAATGGATTAAAACATAAGGTGTTGGTCCATATCTATGGGCTCCATAGGAATTGATTACATGCTCCTTAAGTACACTTTTATAGTATTTGTACAAAAATTTGATACCGTCTCGCCCAACAATCCTGTGACCCTACTCTGACCTCCCATCTTCCAACTGCTTGTGTGTAAGCAATTTGTACTTCATATGCAAGTGAAGAGTTGTCACTTCTTGATCGTCTGCAGTGGTTGCATCTATTTTCAGTCACATTTTATAAGGCTTGATTTCCAGCAGTTTTGTCCAGTTGCAGCATCGGCAGCTATGCCGTATATGGGATCCACTTCTGTCAGACAGACAAAAGGTTACGCAACATGATTGGAAAAGGACTAAACCTGCAGAATTTGTGATGAGGGCTAAAGATAAAGCTTTTGGACCTGAATAAGTAGATGAAATGGAGAAGTTAGCAACATGCCATATTACAGAAACAGGTCCCCTTAATTATTGTATTAAACAAACAAACAAACAAACAAACAAAAAAAAAAAATCCTTTAAATGTATTTCCCAAAATTTAAAAGTTAAAAGAAATGTAAGGTTCTTTGCTACATTTTCTAAAATGATAAAGGTGGGGAACATGGATTATTGAAGCTTTTTCACAACAATGATGTTTTCATATTTCAGTTATTTCTATCTTTTCCATCTAGATTTGGACTTGCTACAGTGAGAGAAACATTACACATCAGTCAAAAACCAAAGATAAATATTGAATTGTAATGGTGAAATTAAAAACGAAAAAAATGAAAAAATGAAAGAGGGCTCCTGAGTGGCGCATCCAGTAAAGGTGCTCCACGTGGAGTGCAGGATGCGCTCTATAGTTTGGACGTCGCGAGTTTGAGTCCAGGCTATTCCTTTGCCGACCGAGGACGGGAGCTTCCAGGGGGCGGCGCTCAATTGGCCGAGCACCACCCGGGGGGAGGGAGGGTTAGGTCAGCCAGGGTGTCCTCGGCTCACCGCGTACCAGCGACCCCTGTAGCACATGCTTCGGAGGACAGCGTGTGTTCGTGTTCGTCTTCACCCTCCCAAGTCAGCGCAGGGGTGGTAGCGGTGAGCTGAGCCTAAAAATAATTGGCCATTTCCAAATTGGGGAGAAAATAATAAAAAATAATTGGCAACGACTAAATTAAAAAAAATAATAATAATAAATGAAAGTGATAATTGACAATGTTGCTAATTAGTAAGATAAGAAAATATATTTTAAAGCCTTGGTTATCACTCCTTTAACTGTATATTTAAACTGGCTGGTGGTAAATTGACCCCTTATTCATATCACTAAATACAATTCATATTTAAATTTAAATGTATTTTGTATAATGTATTTAATGTATCTGAAATAATAATAAAAATAAAAAACTTGATTTAAAAAAATCAGGAATCAGACCAATTCTGTTTTGTAATATTATATTACTACTAGTATTTTAAATACATGCTACAGTGAAAGCTATAGAAAGCAATACAGGATCCTGATTTACAAATTTCTCCCCACCTTTCTCCCACCGCCCAATTTAACCACATGCTGTAGTAGAACCACTGTTTTTAGTAGCCACATATAAAAATACTGGATTAAATAAGGGTGTTCTTTGGGGTTTGCAGTTGAATACATAGAAATGGCATCTAGACAGGCCTTGCTCAAGCACTGAAACAAACCTTCTATGATCACAGCTTAGCCTGCCCTGCTGGGGAAGGTGATGGCTGGGGCCCACCAAATACCATATAAGCCAGACTAGCCTCACTGAAAACTCACACTTAACCACTGTTGGTGCAGAGACCAAATTGCAGGGTTTGAGGTAGGGAAGGTTCGGCCAGGGGACACCCCACACAGGTTTGGCTTCACAAAGGCACTTGTATATAAAAACGCTAATTGCAAAGCTTACTGGTTGCCAATTATAGATATTCAGGGCTGTGTGTTCAACTACTGCTTATGAAGCTGTAAGAGGAAGTTAAATGTCACTTAAGGGGATGGGGGGATATGAGACAAACATAATTACGGAATGTCACTTTTGATATTACCCTTATGGAACAAACATACATTTTTAATATATGGTAGAAAAGTATGCTCCTTATGTTTTTCATATATAGAAATTGGCCCCTTTTTATATATATATGGGATATATTTAAAATATATTTTAGTCTGTAATCCATATATTTATTTTATATGGATTAGAGACTAATGAAGATATGGTGCACATGTATTTTCAACATATAAAAATTGTATATTCCTTAAGGATATTATCTTCAAGTATTGCTCATCCTTGTTAGACAGCTTTTTGGGTCTTCCAGTACTGGGTTTGTCAGTTACAGATGATGTTTCTCTGTACTTGTTGATTATGCTTTGGATACACACCTTGAAAATCAAGTGATGCAAGCTATTTCACTCAATGTTTTTCCTTCTTTATGCAAGTCAAGGTTGTTATAATAGTAGAAAACACCAGTGGAGGCTTTGAGTAAATTGTTGCTGCTCATAATGCATCAGAGTAGAAAAATGCAACATGTCTTAGACTTTTGCACAGTAGTATATATAATATCTCAGAACCTATGAATGCAGTACTAAAATGATGGGTGTAGCTAACTCCAGTCCTTCACGTTCAGTTTCTCAATCATACAAATCAAATCATATTGCAGCAGCAATGAGGAAACGATACGCTTCTCCAATATGACTGGATGTGACATGTCAATAAACTGAGCTCTCATCAAGTGAACACAATCCCTGCCGCACAGTGCACGGGGGTCAGCAGCTGCTAAGAGAGGTGGAAAAAAAAACCAGTATGGGCGCGAGAGAGAACGCCCAAGAACTGGGAAGAATTTCCAAGGATACATATCGGGACTTTCTTCCTATGCATCAGGACGCAGGCCATTTCCTAGGAAATCAGGACTGTCCTGACCATATAGGGACTGTTGGCATGTGTGAATAAATGGTTGAAAAAAAAAATTAAAAACATTTGGGGATTACACCTTAAAATTGTGTGGTAAACGCATTTATACTTTACATCTTTGGTACAGTACTCTATATTCAACTGCCTTCTTTCTAGAAATTGTATTTCCAGACATATTAATCTAAGACGATTTAAGTAACTGCATACCTGTCCAGTATTTACAATTTGGTTCCAAGGCTATAATCTTGGTTGGATGTTGGTTTGGAACTGTGGTGACCAGGAGCACTGTTACAGCTTCCTACATTATATTTTGTCCTTGAAAAGTGCCAAACACAACAGTATTCCTATCTCCGTTTTGTGTGATTGTTTGTGCGTTATTAAAAAATGTAAAAAAAAAAAATTAAACCTTTATGACATCACATGACCTGTAAAGATTAAGGATCTCTTTTGTTTGATGTCTAATTTCAACCTCTTTAAAATTTAATAGACCCCTGTAAAATATTGATAACTACTATCAGCTGGGTTTCGCTGTTTTTGGCTGTACTTCAACATACAGTAATAATCCATAACAATTTTGCTGACTGTCTCCCAGGTAGAGCTGGGTGACCACACACCAGCACTGCTGAACACTATCTGTTTCTACTGAAATATGTTTTCAGACACCGCTTAATACTGAGATGGTACCCAAACCCACACATATTGAGGACAATGTTTTATTTGTATCATCATAGCCACTCCATGGCATTTTTTCAGTTTAGCACCAATTTTTTTTTTTTACCATCCTTAATGATACGTATCTATTTACCATTGCTGATTGCTTTACAGTGTTTATTACACGTTGCTAAGATTTCACCATGGTATGCTGCAATAAACTTTTATGCGGACCAATCCATGGCTTTAAAAGGCTGGGTATTTCCACATTTTACTTTCCAGGTTTCCATTTTGGGGGAACATAGGGAAACTTTGTATCATCTAAATTTTTGTAATATTTCATTTATTTTTTGTTATATATCCCATTATGTTTTTCCTGTATACAGGTACCTGTTGTGTATGCTTCAAACACTATGTGCCATGCTGACTTACTGCTCCAGTAAAAATTGCTTCTGAAAAGACTCAAAGCTAATTGTGCGGTGGTACAGAGACTAGGGTGTGTGAACTATGCATCAGCTGCAGAGTCACTTACAATTACGTCTCACCCAAAAGACGGAGCACAAGGAGGTTAAGTGACTTGCTCAGGGTCACACAATGAGTCAGTGGCTGAGGTGGGATTTGAACCGGGAACCTCCTGGTTATAAGCCCTTTTCTTTAACCACTGGACCACACAGCCTCCTGATTCATGCACTGAACCGTGTGCAACAGTATTATGCTTCCCACCTCTGCTTCACACGAGGGACAGAAAGAGAATCATACAGAATACACATAATAGGATATTGCACATGTAAGACATTACATGTGGATGGTAGAAAGATATGTTTAATCATGTTTCCTTTGCCGAATACTTGCATGCTATATTAGGTACTTGTATTTTTACTTATCATTAGCTTCATTTGCAAAAATTGCATTTTGATGCAAAATGCTGATGCTTAAATTAATTTCAACATTAGCATCATTTTGAAATTTACAAGCTCGTCAATATGTATGCCATAGATTTACGTGGTGACTATTAATATCTAAGACACACAGTTATTTTTTCGGTCTGGCAATATAATATACTATAATAAAATATATGCTACACGACATGATTATGTGAAGTTGGAATCAACAACAACAGTTGGGGTCCCTAAAAATAGGCTTAGATTTTATTTTGCTAAAAAAATAAACACTGTTATAAATTTAGATTTTCATTTTTTTAACAAAGCACCTTCGTAAACACTAATACAGATGGATCGATCACCTGTTTGCACATTGTTACTGAACCACTAATGTACTGTGTGCTGAGAAACTGACACTGACAGCCAGTGTCACTGGAACAAATTTTAAAATGGGGGTGCTGAAAGCCATTGAACAAAACTGTAACCCCTGTATATGATGGAAACCATGCAAAGCTCCCCCAGCACCCCTAGTTGCTGTGCCCCTGTTAACAGCACCAGACGAGATGACAGAGGAAAAAATTCCCTTAGCTGTGTCACCTTGCTGAACATGAAGCTCCGCCTGAAATTGACACCAATGACACAAATAAAATGTACATTACATGTGTTGCTATTTACAAAAACGCTGGCTGGCTATGAATTACTATCTACAATAATTAATGTACAGGTACTGGACAAAACAATGGAAACACCAATGTAAAGTCACTTAATAGGGCGTTGGGCCATTATGGTATCCCGCTCTGTGGAGTTCTCGGTGGACCTTTTTTGATGAAACTGGCTGCTTGCGCCCCAGGTTCAAATTTGCAGTCAATTGATCTGCAGTTGCTCGCCTGTTTTGCCTTGCACTTCGAATTAATGCACGGATATCACAATCCTGGAGTATGCGCTTCCGCCCACTGTTGCCCTTTGCTGATGATGTCCTTCCCTTAGACACCGTTGCTCATAAAACATCTGCAAGTTGAGCTGTCTTGGTCACTGAAGCTCCTGCCAAAAGCGCCCTAACAATCACCCCTCTTTCAAAGTCACTGAGGTCTCCTCTTGCAGCCAAGCTAGCCATAATTATAGGCATCCAGGCCTGTCCAGCATTTTCATACATGAC
This sequence comes from Acipenser ruthenus, assembly GCF_902713425.1. Lineage (NCBI taxonomy): Eukaryota > Metazoa > Chordata > Actinopteri > Acipenseriformes > Acipenseridae > Acipenser > Acipenser ruthenus. The sequence continues at coordinate 24,005,181 of NC_081207.1, forward strand.
CCTAAGCATGCTGGGTTGTTATTTGCTTAATTAACGCATGAGTCACACCTGTGTGGAAGCCCTTGCTTTCAATATAATTGGTGTCCCTCATTTACCGAGGTGTTTCCATTTTTTTGTCCACTACCTGTACTCAAGTACACATGCGGTCTTCAATAAAGTCCTAATTTATAGACAGTACATTTTATAGACAGACAGCGAGTCCCAAGCTGTTACTGTTTAGATAAGAACACAACTGTATTATGAATATATTGGGTTATTATGTTTTAAGCAACATACTACGATAATGTTCATTATGGTAAATGTTTGTTTATTAGTTTTAAAATGTTCAGTAAAACGTGGCATATTGTATGACCTCATTAGTACAACAGGTGTTATGCAGATTTCTGTATCCCCATAGAATTCTGTATCCCCGCATGATTCCATGCCTGTGCAAATGCAGCTTTTCAGCTGGGCATGGATGCGCGATATTCCTGTGCCCGAGTCACGCTGTGTTCTCAAGCACTGCTGTTGAGTTCTGCTGCAGTTTGCAACAAATATTGAAAACAAGACCAAACTAATTCTGCAGCAAAATAAAACAGCACATTTAACAACACTGATTTTCTACAGAACGCTTTGCCTTCTGCGTTGCTGAATATACGAAACCCTTGATTTACAAGTAAGCTTATAAAACTGTATTTTTCTTTTAAAACACATTTTAATTTTATTACATTTAAATAGGTTTCCATATAGTAGTTTCTCCTTTAAAAATGAAAGAAGTCTTTTCGTTTCCTAAACGTACACCAGCACTTTTCTTCACTTTCAGCGCAGCTCATAAGATCAACAAGTAATAAAGTTAAGTCTGAAAATAAGTTAATCTCATATTTGCTTGCCGAACACATTTGTTTACTCCAGGGTGCCAAAATGTAGACATAATTACATATTCATATCTCATTTTGCAATAAACATTGCAGCACTGGCAAGGTTCTACAGGTCAAGGATTTTATAGTCACAGGCTTGCATCAAGAACACAGGAAAAGAAGATGTCCTTCTAAATTCTTAATATTGGATCCAAAAAAAAAAAAGATCCATTCAACATACATTGGTGACTCTGTTTCAATTCATGATAACTGCCTTTTCATTGTGAATTCATGTTAGGTGTGGGAGTCTTTAACTTTGTAATTACTATGTACAGTGGAATTCCTCAATTACTATCAACAAAAAGACTGAGTGAAATGGTCCTTTCTCTACCAATCTTAAAAGAATGTTACCTCTCCTGCTGTGCCACTGTAATGGCGATTTTACATTGTTCTATTAATAACTGTAGCTAACAAAATAATGTAATTGTAGCTTAAAAATATTTGCATTGGCTACATAGGTCTCAAATGTGCAGTTTATAGAGAAATGCATGTTGCAGCAAACATCTGGTTCTACACACATTTCTCAGTTTACTTGCAAGAAGTGTGTCACTGCTTTACTTCCTTGGTCATTTCACCCCAGCTGTGTCCTCTGGGTCATAGACTGTCAGTCAATAGGTGAAGCAGCTGATTGGTTATTGACAGAAAAGGAGTGGGGACAATTTCGCCCTCCAGGAAGAGCAAGAGAGTCTAAAAGCATGGCTTGCAAATGTCTTTAATCTTGTGTAATACCATGTTTTAAAATGAAAATACAGGTTTGTTAAAAAAAAAAACTACACATTTGAGACCTATATAATGAATAGGTGTGCATGGTGGATAACATTTATCAAACTATTTTGTTAGCTACAGCTAGTTTAATATATTTGTTTAACCATTTTACAACCTTCATAAAATACAAGTATTGGCATAGTCCAAGAGAACTGTGATCAAATTATTTTTGGATTTGATTTACTGTATTTGGAGAGTTGCTCACTGAATTGTGTTGTAAGTTTCACACAGAACTGTAAAATCTAGATTGACATATTCTGATTTCTAAATAGTGTTGTATACATTTTATAAGGGCTCTGCTTACTGTCATTTATGTTTTCTGGTCAATGAAAACTAAACCGCAGGTGACACATTGCTCTTTCTTAGATTTTTGTATTTTAGAAGAAGGCACGAGCTGAAAGGTTTGTCTACTTGATTTAGTTTATCGTAGTTTTACTTAAAATTAAACTGGACCCCACAGTCTTTTTTTAAAAAGATCACACTTTGGTCTTTATAAGGAGCTGGACACAGGGATGCAGTTTACTGTAGTTACAAAGTAATTACTTTATTTATGGAACTATAAAAAAGTGTTACTGAAATATAAGTTATGCATTGAATGACTTGTTATAAATCACAAACAATAGGTTACGGATGTAACCCCGGTTCCCTGAAAGAGAAGATGACCGCCAATGATACTTTTGGGATATGCCTGCTTGTCAGGTATTCGCAGAGCATTTTAGATCAAAGCTGCCGATAGACCCCTCCGCAGATTGACGTCATCGGTCCTGCCTCACCGAGTTAATAAATAGCCACTGCGCGACATCAGTCTCTTTTGCATTGAACCTGCAAACGCGAGTGATGCAACCTCACAAGGTTGGCGGTCATCTTCTCTTTCAGGGAACCGGGGTTACATCCGTAACCTATCGTTCCCTTTCAATATGAAGATGACCACCAATGATACTTTTGGGAAAGTATACCAAAGCCGTTGCGAGGGAGAATGTGCGGACAGCATATGAGGGCGATCTCGCTGCCACCATCTAGTGTTGGTGGTGTAAGCATGCAACCTCAAGGACCCTAGTGCCTATTGAAGGCATAAAAGGATCTACGACATTAAGTCGGTAGAACCTGGTAAATGTATACGGAGTAACCCAGCTAGTCGCAGTACAGATATCGGTCAACGAGGCACCTCTAAAGAGGGCCCATGACGTAGCCACACCTCTGGTTGTGTGCGCGGCCACCCTTCCAGATGGGGGTAGTCCGGCATTGGTATACGCAGTTGAAACCATGTCCACAATCCAGTGGGACAGTCGCTGCTTAGAGAGGGCTTGACCTCGAGTCCGTTCACTATGACAAACGAAGAGCTGGTCAGACTGACACAGTGCTCTCATTCTATCCACATAGTATCTCAATGCCCGAACCGGGCAGAGGGAATTGGATCTCCTATCCAACTCCTCTGCAAAAGGAGGGGGATGGAAAGCCTCTAGTTCCACTGACTGGTTCAAGTGAAAAGCTGTAAGAGCCTCCAGTACTACGTCTAGACTCCATTCGGGGAGGACGTCCTTTATAGGAGGACATAACAGCCGAGCTCCCTTTAGAAAACGGGTCACCAGTATATGAGCGCCCGGGGATACTGAGTCGATGGGAACATGGCAAGCAGATATGGCTGCTAGGTACACTTTCAATGTAGCGAGGGATTTACCCGTCTCTAGGAAATCTTGCAGAAACTGTAAAATAACTGCTATAGGTTAATACACGGGATCATGGCCTCTGGTCATGCACCAATTTTGAAACTATTTCCACTTGTAGGCGTACAACGCTGTTGTGGAAGAAGCCCTAGCATTCTGCAGTGTACTGACTAGCGTCTGAGAGCCCTAAGGCGGACATATGGTCCTATTCAGGGGCCAGACCCACAGCTGGAGTCTGCTTGGTTATGGGTGCCAGAGGGTGCCTTTCGCCTGGCAAAGGAGATCCATGTGCAGCGGGATCTCCCAGGGCTGGCCTTGCAGCAACTTGCAGAGGTTTGAAAACCAGATTCTCCTGGGCCACCTGGGGGCACCAGGTGAATTGGTCGTTTGGTTGCGGAGCACAGAAAGGAAATGTTGCAGCGCGAGCTGAACCGCTTTCAGCTCTAGCGAGTTTGTGTGCAGGGATGTCCAGTGATCCGACCAGGATCCTCGGACTCCTCTGCCTGCCCAGACTGCCCCCTAACCAGAGTTAGATGCGTCTGTGGTCACCACTTGATGATTGAAGATCACTCCCATTCTTACGCCAGGTGAGCCGTGATGCCTCGAAAGGGAGGAGGTCCTGAGTGGAATTGCAGTACATAGCTGGTGTGTACGGTGGCGAGCACCCAAGAGTCTGAGGTACAATTGTGCCAGTATTGCAGTTGATGTTGTGTGTACGAGTGGGTCTGAGGCTGCAAGCTTTCAGGGCCCCTGCTGGGGCTGCTGAGGCTGGGGCAGAGGCTGTCTTGGAGGCTGCCTGGGGCGGTTCCGCTTGAGCTGTCTCCCTGGGCACTGGTGTGCTGGGGCCCCACATCCGGCATTCCCCCTTCCTTGTTGCTGGCTCCTTGCCGCAGAGGCCTGGTGGTGGTGCCTCAGGTCGCCCCATGGTGCTGTAGGGACCGGGATATTCCGGGTTACCGTGGTAACTGTGGGACGCCATTGTCTCCCCCTTCCCCGTGCCGAGGCATGGAAGGGGAGCATCGCAGCCACCTGCCGGGACGCCTCTTGCTCTCTGTGAAAGCGTTGCAAGTTCTCCTCTACCACTGGTCCAAAGGTATGGCCAGGGGAGATAGGCGCATCTAGTAATGCGGACTTGTCGACAGCCACAGCTGTCTGCGTGCCACCTGCCAGGCTTCTGCCCTTGGAAACCTGAGATCTGTAACAGAGTACTCGAGACCGTGTGTAGCTCTGAAGCTAGTGTGTCGGGGAGGGTTATGGAGTGCAGCATTCCACCGAGGTAGGCCGTTAAGAGGCCTCCTGTGTTCGCCAGGCACGTTACCTGCGCTTCAGCCACGTAAGCCTTCTTAAGGTGGGCTTCCGTGAACCTGCATTGGCTGTTAGGGCATACAGGATCCTTGGACAGGCTTCCCACTAGGGGGCTTGCACTAAGGCTGCTATGGTGGAGTCCACTGGAGGGAACTGTGCGAGCCCTACCGCCCCTGCTCCTTCCATGGGGTCAAGCATCTCAGCTCTTGGACAAACTGGGTGCTGAGGCCGGGTGTTGTCAAGAGGATTTGACCTCCTCAAGGAAGTCCGGGAACGCCGGAAAAGGCTGGGGGGTCGAAGTCTGCGCTGGTCTAAAAACAGACCTGCGCTGCTCAGAAACTGCCTTCCAGGGTACCCGGAAGAAGTTGGCGGCCCGTTCCATCAGCGCCTGAAGTGAGCTCTAGGGCAATGGATCCTCAGGCTCTGAGGCAAGCTCAGAGCTGGGGACATTTACCTGGGTAAGGTCTGGGTCCTGAGACTCTGCCTGTAGGAAAGACTCCTTATCCCTTGAAGCCGCTATGGAGAGTGCATCTTGTTCCTCTTCGATCATCACCAAGTCCTGCTGCTGAACCTCTGCAGTAATGACTGGCGAAGCCGGGGTATGCTGTGGGGCAGGCGCTGGTGGAGCTGGGGTAGGCGCAGGGGGTACCTGCTGCCTGCTTAAGTGCTCGAGTATCTGGGCCATTTAACCCTTTAACTCGGCGATGTCCTTCCCCTGGTCCATGATTCTCGCTCTCTTTCTGCCCCTCGAGGCAGATCTTGAGCGATTGCGGGAGTGCTGTGGAGCCTGTGCACAAGGAATACTTTGCGTAGGGCTTGAATGGTGGGGAGGGGGGGCCTGGGATCCCGAGACCGATGACGGCTCTCCTAGGCTGGCCGTAAGGGTCTCATCTGAGTAATGCGCCATTCTGCTTTCCAGGGTCTTCTCCTTGGCGCCAATAGGGCAGGAGGACCTGTCTGCCAAGGCAGCAGAGGCCTGCTCAGTGCCCAAGCACTTCACATACAGGGTGTGTTTGTCCTGCGGAGGCAATTTCCTCCTGCAGGACGTGCACGGATGGAAGTTAGACATCCTCCATCGAGGTGTTGAGCTCTGGAGCGTCGACATAGCCGAAGCACCGAGACGTCTAGGCTATAGATCACCAAGGCACCGAAAAGCATAGAGGGGATCGAGTGTGCTGGGTGAAACGCCGCAGGCGTCAAAGGACTGAGGGTCTCGAGGGTACAGGGGCACAAGGCTTAAAAGCCTCAAAGCGTTGAAGTGCTGAGGCGTATGGTCCTCGAGGTACCAAGGGTGTCGAGGCACCGAGGTACCAAGGCTATGAAGCGCAGTGGCACTGAGGCCACCGAGGGCGCAATGCGCAGAGCTCAAAGGCCTCGAGGGCGTCAAAGCGCCGAGGTGTGGAGTACTCGAGACACTGAGGGTGTCGAGACACCGAGGTACCCAGGCTCGGGCAGCTGGGGCATCGAGGCGTGTAGCTCTTGAGGCACTGAGGATGCACAAAGCAGAGGAAAATTATAGAAAGAATATGCAGCAAGTTGCAGAGGTTAGTAAGCAGACTACAATTGCTACGCGATGTAGGCTGTTGAAAGAAGAGTTTTTAAACGAAACACAGTTGTGTAGCGTTAGCTCAGGCTTCAGTTGCTGAGTTCCTGATTCCGGGGAAGTGGCAAGCCTACTTCCGCAAATAATTACAAGGGAACTCCAGAAAAACTCGATAGAAGGAGCTCTAAAAGAGTCAATCACAACTGGAAAAAGGTTAGAGTTATAGTGACGTCTCTGTGCAGTGACTACTTACTTACCTCTGTCAGGTGGGTCTGAGGACGTCACTCCATGGAGGGGCCTATCGGCAGCTTTGTTATAAAATGCTCAGCGAATACCTGACAAGTAGGCATATCCCAAAAGTATCATTGGCGGTCATCTTCGAATTGAAAGGGAACAACATGTTTACAGCTGTACATTTGGTAAAAAACACACCATTACTGAAAAGCCTTTTCAGCACCTCTAAAGTAACTTTCAGCAGTGTCTAGGCTTGCTACAACAGAACCACACTCCCCTTTCTAATTAATGTGCCTTCTCTCCACTCTGTGGTTTATAGCCAATCGACACCTTATTGTTTTGCTTTGGTTTAAAGCTGTTCCACAGATGAGTTTCTACAACCTATTATCCAATTCACTTTGAACCTCTTGGATTTAATTGCATCCAGATTAGTTTTGTTGTAATATATAATGGGAAGGCCCAAGTGAGATTATACCGTTTCTGATTGCTTAAGCCAGTTTTACACTTGACGTTTTCTGCATCTAAACAAGAACATATGCTGATAGACCTGTTTTACTGAGTTATTTGTGTGTTTGTCTGTGCTTAATTATAAATCAGGAAGTCACTTTCAGCTCATCAAAATGCCAGATTTCAAAAATTTCCAGAACATCTTATTTTAAATGTCCTCTCGCGCACAGTAGACTACCAACTGACACAATTCTAAAGACATGTATAACAGCATTAACTACATAGTCCAGTTGCCTTTGTCTGTTATGATCAACTGTACATATTAACTTCCAGTTAAGACTTCTAAAGGCCAGTTATATTCAGCTAAAAAAACACAACTAAGATATTTGAGAAACAAACTCTGAACCACTCAGAATGATTATAAACCTCATAAAATCATAAACTAAGCATTCAAACCCATTTTAAAGGGCCTATTTTATAAATATACAGGACCCTATAAATAAGCAGTTGCCTGTCTCTTAATTTTCAGCCCCTGTCGATCCATCTGTTAAGGTTTTACTAATATAATGTCATGAAATGTACTTCTTTTCTGGTGACCAACAGTGTCATTCTGCAGAGGGCTTATCATCCATATGCACTTTATCCAGGGAAATGCATTTCAATCAGTTGTAAGCTTTATTTTTTTGGACCAAAAATCAATAAATGAATACTAAAAGCAGCATAACCAACATTTTAATATTGGTGGTTTTTTCTCTTCCATTTCTTAGAAATAGTACAACAATGTACAGTCAGCATATAATTTGGGTTGAAACTTATAATTTGCTTTACACATTAAACAAGGCCACTTAAGAATTATGGTCCCAAAGAACTCACACAAAACCGTGGACTCTGGGTATAGATATTTTGGCAGATCCAGATGCAGTATTCGAGGTTTGGAAATATATGCCAAAAAATGCAAAGAAAGAAAAAAAAATGTATGGGAAGGCCTATCTTGGTGCAGTATTACAAACCTAGCTCAGGGTAACCCAGAAGTCTCACAATATCACTTTTTTTTTTTTTAAAGAGTAAACATTTTTGTTTACAGTTTCTATTCTTTAAATTTACTAAATGTCCCAAAAATGTGTTCATTTTTTATTGGGATGTATTGGCGGTATCTATTTATACAGATATATGGTACAACTTAACTTTGATATAATCAAGCTTATGTCTGTGTAGCTCTTGCAACTGATTTGCCTTTGTCTTCTCTGCTATTAGGTCCCTTCTAAACCGCATATTTAGCACGCCGTTCTTGAGGCCCAAATGAAGTTGCCAAAACACACAAACATTTGTTCTGTCTGTTGAATATACAATCAAATTTCTTCAGAATATGAAAACCTTGCCATGGAAGCTAAACATAACAAGCTATTGTGTTACATAAACAGAGAACAGTTGAAGAGTTTAAGCATTGCAGCCACATGTCGCTCACACATTCACAAGGATTAAGCTATATAAATTCTTGATGAGGGATTAAGAAATGTATCTCTTTCTTTATATGAGATTTTTCAAATTCAGATAACCGTTATCAACAGTTGTCTCCTCTGATGATTCTATTGGTGTATTACATTCTTTATTTTGTGTTTGTTACAGCGGAATAATGGAGTTTGGTGAGAGGAGTACCGCATTGTTGAAACCCTAAGAACAGTCTTTTAATATGGGCACTTGGGATCTATTTCAATGAACAGAGTCAGATCTAAATAACATCACTTGTTTATATATATATATATATATCCTTCTGTTGTTTTCCCCAAATGGTGATTTATTGATCACCATATTAAAATCAATACAAAAAATAATAAAAGTGCAAAGAGGTCAGCAAAATATCAGGTTTATAAATTTAAGATCATCCACTCTTTTAGATCATTAAAATAATTTACAGCATGTGTAAGTTTTAGTTGCACCAGTGTGCATTACCGAAACAGACTATTCTTTATGCAAGCGCAGATTAGTTGGGTCTGTCAGATCTCATAAACTTAGCGAGATTGAGACTGGCACATAGTTTGATGGTAGACAGCGCAGGTGCTGTCAAACGTGGTTTTGGTCGCTCTGTATCCAAACCTCATACCAATGCACCAGGAAATATTGAGGTTGGGCTTGGGCTAATGGGTTACTGCCTTTCCACCTCAGGCGAATCTTGCTTACCTTCCCTGTAGTTGTTCTTGAAAATTGATTCGTAACCAAATCGACTACAATGGCGCCATTGTCAATATAATTCTCAATAACGGTCTCTAAAATAAGCAATATCACATAAAATTCAGTTATTCTTACACCTACCCGAGCATATTAATGTCCCGTCTCTGCTCACTCATGATTGGACACCTGTATAACAAAGACCTTCAACTGTTTATATCCTGCCTCCACTCACTTATGATTCACTTAAATGAATCTGCAATCAACTCTTTAGCTGATTAATCGGTCAGGGGAGCAGCCCTAATATATATATATATATATATATATATATATATATATATATATATATATATATATATATACAGTGCCTTGCGAAAGTATTCGGCCCCCTTGAACTTTGCGACCTTTTGCCACATTTCAGGCTTCAAACATAAAGATATGAAACTGTAATTTTTTGTGAAGAATCAACAACAAGTGGGACACAATCATGAAGTGGAACGAAATTTATTGGATATTTCAAACTTTAACAAATAAAAAACTGAAAAATTGGGCGTGCAAAATTATTCAGCCCCCTTAAGTTAATACTTTGTAGCGCCACCTTTTGCTGCGATTACAGCTGTAAGTCGCTTGGGGTATGTCTCTATCAGTTTTGCACATCGAGAGACTGAAATTTTTGCCCATTCCTCCTTGCAAAACAGCTCGAGCTCAGTGAGGTTGGATGGAGAGCATTTGTGAACAGCAGTTTTCAGTTCTTTCCACAGATTCTCGATTGGATTCAGGTCTGGACTTTGACTTGGCCATTCTAACACCTGGATATGTTTATTTGTGAACCATTCCATTGTAGATTTAGCTTTATGTTTTGGATCATTGTCTTGTTGGAAGACAAATCTCCGTCCCAGTCTCAGGTCTTTTGCAGACTCCATCAGGTTTTCTTCCAGAATGGTCCTGTATTTGGCTCCATCCATCTTCCCATCAATTTTAACCATCTTCCCTGTCCCTGCTGAAGAAAAGCAGGCCCAAACCATGATGCTGCCACCACCATGTTTGACAGTGGGGATGGTGTGTTCAGGGTGATGAGCTGTGTTGCTTTTACGCCAAACATAACGTTTTGCATTGTTGCCAAAAAGTTCGATTTTGGTTTCATCTGACCAGAGCACCTTCTTCCACATGTTTGGTGTGTCTCCCAGGTGGCTTGTGGCAAACTGTAAACGACACTTTTTATGGATATCTTTAAGAAATGGCTTTCTTCTTGCCACTCTTCCATAAAGGCCAGATTTGTGCAGTATACGACTGATTGTTGTCCTATGGACAGAGTCTCCCACCTCAGCTGTAGATCTCTGCAGTTCATCCAGAGTGATCATGGGCCTCTTGGCTGCATCTCTGATCAGTCTTCTCCTTGTATGAGCTGAAAGTTTAGAGGGACGGCCAGGTCTTGGTAGATTTGCAGTGGTCTGATACTCCTTCCATTTCAATATTATCGCTTGCACAGTGCTCCTTGGGATGTTTAAAGCTTGGGAAATCTTTTTGTATCCAAATCCGGCTTTAAACTTCTCCACAACAGTACCTCGGACCTGCCTGGTGTGTTCCTTGTTCTTCATGATGCTCTCTGCGCTTTAAACGGACCTCTGAGACTATCACAGTGCAGGTGCATTTATACGGAGACTTGATTACACACAGGTGGATTCTATTTATCATCATTTAGGTCAACATTGGATCATTCAGAGATCCTCACTGAACTTCTGGAGAGAGTTTGCTGCACTGAAAGTAAAGGGGCTGAATAATTATGCACGCCCAATTTTTCAGTTTTTTATTTGTTAAAAAAGTTTGAAATATCCAATAAATTTCGTTCCACTTCATGATTGTGTCCCACTTGTTGTTGATTCTTCACAAAAAATTACAGTTTCATATCTTTATGTTTGAAGCTTGAAATGTGGCAAAAGGTCGCAAAGTTCAAGGGGGCCGAATACTTTCGCAAGGCACTGTATATATATATATATATATATATATATATATATATATATATATATATATATATATATATATATATATATATATTGTGAGATGGCAGAGAGGGGGTTAAAACCTCTCTGCAGAAAAAACATGTGCGGAATGCACATTTGTCTGGTTTAATTGTATTGTTTAATTGTTTTATTGATTGAACATTACCTGCACCTGGCTACTATTGAAAATTGGAGCCAGGTGCAGGGTTTAAAAAGAGAGCAGTCAGTCTGCTCTGGGCAGCTGCTGAAGAGGGCAGAGGCCTGACTGTGCTGGTGTGTGGGTACAGCTGTAATTAAATGAAAAAGGTAGAGTGAAGCCTTTTTGTTGTGTGTGCTGTTTTGTTTGTTTATTTTTTGTTACAGGTAAACAGCTTAGCTGTCCTGTTTAGTTTAGGTTCCTGTTTTGTTTTAGTTAGTGCTCAAAGAAGAGCTAGGTGTTTGTTTTGTTTATTTTGTTTTTGTGTTTTCATTAAAAATTGCACAACCGCGCTCCAAAAATCCATTTCTGTGTGTTGGGTCAGTGTTTTTAAAGGGGCAACGAACTGAAGTGAGTGCGATTCTTTCACAATATATATATATATATAATTGTGATGTGTGTTCCAAAGCCAATTTGTTTTCTGAAAATGTCCTTTCATTCACTACACTTTGGTATCTTGTTTTTTATTGATAATTACATCAGGCACCCACTGCACAATTTCTATATGAATCTACAATGAAATACTATATGTTAGAAACATAGACATACTAATAAAGTAACAGTATTTGGAAATCTTATGAATGATTATCCTTAATGAACAGTATCGTGTGGGACATGTTTTGAGGGTGCGATGGCAAACCAATGAATCCCTAATTATTATTAATATTATTTCCACTTAAATCTCTGTTAAATTGTGTTTATGTTTCATCCTGCTTAATTTGTGAAATCCAATAAACAAAGTTTAAAAAAAAAAAAAAAAAAATTGCCTTCCTCAATGAGCCTGTTTCACAGTATGTATGCAATTATGCCAGGTTTTACATAAGCATCTTTAGACTTACTCAGGTTTATTATATCTTTTGAAAAAGTAATTAAGATTAATTAGCACCCATTTCACAGATAATTAAAGCGGGTAGACCCCCTGGGGAAAATCCATCCTATAATTTCCTTGTATTCACTGTAATTAAGGATTCCCCTATAGGTTTTTTAATTTGGGATTAAGGCACATTAAGCCTGCAATGCCGCACTTGTAAAACTCAGGCGTGCTATCTTGTGAACGAAACCTCATTGTTTTTTTGTCTTTCCAGTACTGTTGTTGATTCATTCTCCCTACAGTACATCTCTTAAACACTAGAGAATATGATAACTCACACTAATCTTTTGTTTAAATGCATGATATAAAGTCTTCTTTGTCTTACAAGGTCACAGGTCTTACTCACAAAATTTTAGCCATTGTTTGTAAAGGGCAGTTAATCCAAACCTGTTTAAAGATTGAAGCTTGAATGCTACATACATTTCTAGAGGCAAGAGCTGGGCAAAAAGCTCTTTGGATATGAAGGGTTAATATGTTTACACCAGTTGTTGCGCTGAGAGCTCAATAATTGTTTAACCCTAGGGAATTCATTGCCTTTACTCCCCTGGTACATGAGACTTTGCTTGTTATTTATCAAGTATTTAAATAACACTGAAACAGCTCTGTTGTAACAGGGACAGTCTTTGGAACCCCAACATTTAAATCGGAATTGGAGCTAAGGTTGTCTCACTCCCCTTAACATTCGGCAGTGGAGCTTTATGTGTATTAAAGAAGTGTATCTAAGAGGGATATTGTATTTTAGTACCTTGATTTGGTTTATATATCTGTGGGAAGTTGTCCATCAAAAAGGAAGTCTTTGTTTAATTTTAGGAAATAAAAAAAATAAGTTAAAAAAAAAACCCCGTTGTAGTACTTATTATTAATCTGAAAAATTGCAGATATGACAATTAAACAAATAGTGGGGAAAAAGATGGAATTGATCTTCTACTTGAAACAATGTTCTCCATATATTTACACATTTTAACTATAAATATGACACAGATATAGTTATATAAAGCACAATAAAATAAAGTTATTTCTGTTTCACTGGTCATGCAAAACACTTATAAATAAAGAGGTTTCTAAAGCACTTGTAGAAAGGACTCTGAAGAGGACAATTATTAGACTTAGCCCTCTATCATGTTTAATCGTTAATAATTAGTCCACGATCCGCTCAGTTACAGTTTAATAGGGTCATCAGGTGATAAGCAGAACAAGAAAGAATAACTACCTGAAAAACACTGCAGAGCTAACAGCTACTGTTAACATGCTCTTTCCAAGCACTGGTGTGTTTTACGACCTGAAAAACATTCATTAATAAAGCCTTGCTCTACACTGCACGCAGGACCACTTTCAAGGTTGAGGTGGCTGTCCAGTCACTATACCTGGTCAGTCTTTGGACTCTGAGAAACTGGAAAACAAGGGGGCAATTAGTTCTTCAATTTAACAACCTGGTTAAAAGGGAACTATGTTGAGTCAGTGAATCAGTGACATTGGCTCAGTTCTGCTTTATTTTTTTGCTCATCCCATCCCAAAATTGCAGCACTGCGCACCCCTTTTACTTCCAATGCAGAATATGAAGGTGGGACATCTTGTTATACATTTTTTCCCCTGTAGTGTAGTTGAGTTAAGTATATAGGTTATAGAGGTTTGTGTGATCCATTTTGCCTTTAAGCTATTGTATCTAGGACCAAGATGGTTTTTAGATCTGAATGAATACATTATTGTAGTCCAGTTATTGACAGTAGGAATTTAAGCTATACAGAATTCTTTAATAACATTAGCCACAATAACTGTAGCAGTACTATGCTTTTTGATTTAATCCATGTTGCTGACATATGATTCAATTTGAACTAGCAGATTTCAAGTTAAAGACGTCAGTATAATATTGCCATTTACTTTCAATTTAAAATGAATGCCGATATTTAGTTTGTGTAAATGGGAAATTGATGACAAGATGTGTAAACTTGTATTATTATTATTATTATTTATTTATTAGCAGATGCCCTTAACCAGGGCGACTTACAATTGTTACAATATATCACATTATTTTTACATACAATTACCCATTTATACAGTTGGGTTTTTACTGGAGCAATCTAAGTAAAGTACCTTGCTCAAGGGTACAGCAGCATTGTCCCCCACCTGAGATTGAACCAACGACCCTCCGGTCAAGAGTCCAGAGCCCTAACCACTACTCCACACCGCTGCTACAATACAAATTATACAGTATGTACACATTATGTGCACATGCACAACTTGGCCACTTTATTAGACCTGTCTAACCCATTGGATTTGGCACCCCTCTGGTGTGGGGCATGTTCTCCTGGTACTGTATATCCTGGTCCCTTGATTACTCTGGAAGGCAGTAAATTACTTAAGCATAGTTGCTGCACTACACTGATTGGTACCTGAAAGACGATAATACACCGATCCACCTTGACAGATATCGATGCATCTTCCATGGCCATGGATATCATTCTAATTGAGTATATCTAGGAGGAACTTGAATAACACATTCATCATCACGCCATCCTCTGCCTACTTTTGAACCAGTTGCATGAAATATTAATTTCTGAATGGATCAACAATGCCTTGTCCTGGCAAGGCTGTGATTTGGGCAAACGGTGGCCCCAACACGATATTAGGCAAAGTGGTCAGTCAGCATAGCTGTTCATCCTGTCGGGACACTCAAGCTGATATTTTCTCAGTCCAGTCTGAGAGACTTTTATTGCATATTCGGCCTAAAGCATGCAGTAAACCTAAAAACATCATACAGCTAGGGTTTTTTTTTTTCCTCACAGTGAACACAGATTTCACTTTTTTGTTTTATTATAACTGTAGAAAAAATGATCAATTTTGAATGTGGCAACGATATTTTCCTCTGCTTTAATAAATATGTTTAATTGTGAAATATCTATTTTTAGACCATCATGGGCCGTGATAACAAATGCAGACCTAATTGTAGCTAAAGCAAATTAAGCTCATTTAACTACATTAACCCTGACATAAAAACACAGTACAGGGTAACCTGGTGAACATTTTAACTAAAAAAGGGAGCGCCTAAGCAAGACTAAAACCACTATTTTCTAAATTAAGCCAGTCTGACGGTTGTCAGAACCACTATTAGATTTTATCTACATTTTACCTTATTTTCATTATTTAAACATGCACCACATCAGTTTGGTTATGTTTTCATGTTTGTATTTTTGTGCAGTAATAGTATAATATGGCTTGGGGAATTCATAGTGGCCTTTTCCATTCATTATGACATGTAATATCAGGATAAATTCCTGAAACGTATGGGAATTGCACTAGCTGTGAAAACTAAAGAATCCTATCAGTGGCCTCCTAATAGAAAAACGTCCTCTAATAGCAGTCAGCAATGCAATTAGGCTGAGATGCATGTATTTCTAAGTCTGCAGCTACAGGGGCGCACATGTAGGTTCTCCTTCAAATGAATCACCTGCCTGTTTTAATTATTTAAGCATCTGAGAGTCCATTTCCCCCTTTTCCGTATTGCTGGCTTCTACCAGTACTCATTATTAAAGTAGGACAACTTTACAGCACAGCGCTATTTCTTCTCGATGGCTTATTTAAATAAGACTGATGATCAACAATAAAGCATGGTGCAATCTAAATGATCTTGGATAAATGAAACCTCTGAAAATCTAAACACGGGTAGTGGTAATGCCTCCAACAGGAGAACCCATAGGCATGGAATTAAATTAGAAACCTGATCGTATAAGTAAAATGATCTTTGGGTATTGAATTATTCTAGAATTAAGTGTGTTATTATTACACTGATGGCACATCTTTACAAGTTCTCTGTGCTTATATAGCCCTTGTCTATTTAGCCAGACTTTGTGGCCTTGTACAATTTATTTTCACCGTCAAGTGGGATACATTAGTTTTTAGTTGGGAAAGTATTCAAAAAGTATGCCTAGAAAAGAAATATATGTATTGTTTAATTGAAATATATAGAGAGAGAGAGAGATTTTATTTTTAAAAATCATAAATGTCAAAACCATGCAAAATAAACCAAATCTAATTAGAAGACTATTATTATTTATTTTCTTAGCAGATGCCCTTATCCAGGGTGACTTACAATTGTTACAAGATATCACATTATTTTTACATACAATTACCCATTTATACAGTTAGGTTTTTACTAGAGTAATCTAGGTAAAGTACCTTGCTCAAGGGTACAGCAGCAGTGTCCCCCATCTGGGATTGAACACAAAGGCTCTGGTCAAGAGTCCAGAGCCCTAATCACTACTCCACACTGCTGCCCCCTTTTGTTGATATTGTTATTGATGCCAGGCCATCTTTATTATCTTCAAATATTGATTCAAAAAAATTTCAGTGCTCAGTAAGCCCCTGGGAATGCATTATGGTTTAAACTTAAAATACATTGCGCTCCAGAGCACAGGAGAGGGAGTATTGCACTAGTATCATACAAATATATTAATGCACCTTTTTGATTCAGTAATAGCTTTAAAAATCAAATACACTTTTACCATAACATGTTTATTTTTTATACAGGAAAATGTAACAAACAACCAAAATGCCCAATTTTATAATAATATAATGGAGCCCACTTACAGATCAAACTACTAAAATGAATGTAATGTTTTTATTTAACTTTCATAGTTTCACCAGTAAGACATTCTTTGGCTAACCTTCCTTCTAGTGGGACATAGGGAACATTGAAATAAATACATAAATAAAATGGGCCACACTGTTTTGGTGCCCATTGCTGATTAATGAGATAATGAACAGGAGCACCAATACTGCATGGAGGTTAAAATTGTATTACTATTTTATTGACAATCAATCAATATACCTCTATTGCATAATTATACTGTGTTGGGTTTAACTAATCACACAACAAGAAACAAATGAGTTTAATGGCATTATGATGTTAATACAGTAATCCATATGGCTACGTATATAGCTGCAGCTTGTGGCTGGCCCCTGTGAAGCGCTGTGCAACATTAGATTTGTATGTGTCTTTGGAGGGCGTGATACCGTTGTTTTTTATTCCCATTATATCAAGCGGAACTCCACCATTCCTGCCCTTTCTCCCCCATCCCCGAAACCCCTGTAACTTTTATTGCTGTCAGCCTGAAAGACCCTGTCTTTTACAGCATTCTAACACCCTGTTGTCTATCGCTCACTACAGAACTATGTATGAAACCCAAGTAAAATAGCAGATAAATTACAAGGCTAATTAGATTTAGAGAAGTTTACACTGGGAAAAATAAAAATGGTAATATAATGAATTGTATTATGCTGTAAATCAGAAAATTTGTAGTTTGACAATAGCGAGAGGCGGGGAGAGTGTCATAATTTTCATGGCACCGTTTTAGAACAGTTGGCACCATTTAATTGATGGCATTGCCAGTAAATTGGCGACAATGAAAAGACAAATTATAAGATGGGGAGCGGTACAGAGAGGATTTACTGTATTTGAATAATTTAGACCCCTGTGGTTAATTTGACAGGATTGTTATTCTCTCGTAAGGCCCTGCTGCTTGAGGAATTAAAACCACCGGATGGGCTTGTGTCTGTGAGCGGGTTTACTAATAAGGTTTCCCAGTCAATAAATGACTCCATGCAGCAAATTAAACTGTAAATTTGGTTAGGGGTGGTAAATATTTAGAGTATGAGGAAAATGTGCCTAATGAATCAGCCTTGTTGGAAGGCAAAATTAATTGAAATGTCAGGCTGCTAAATCTTGGGCAACCAGTGTTGATTTACATGAAACTTATTCACACTTTGAGCCTGCTGGTTTCTATTTAGACGTTATCAACTTGGCACCCATCTCCATAAAAATTCCTTATAAAAAAAGTGATAAGGGACAATTACTGGACACTTACTGTGTTTTAATGAAGATGGAATATGTTTTAATCCTTTGGAATTGTGGAAACAACGTTTTTTAAAAAAAGATGTATTACCCAGATGATTTATGACCGATAATATTTGATTGAAAATGTTAAAAGAGTTGGCAAAATGTTTAAAAATATAACGCTACAATATGGACCACACAGGACATAGAAAGGGTAACATAATGCAGTATGTTTTTTGTAAAATGTGCAGGGTATTCTGTAACACTTTAAAGTGATTGTACCTGTAGCTACATTTTAAAACATGATATCTGGTACTACACTAGATTAAAGACATATTGATTTGAGCCACGCTGTCATTGTTGCACTCATCCCCAATTGCTACTTCCCTGTCATTATCCAATTAGCTTCTTCCTTTATTGACTGACATGCTTTCAGCCAGTAACATGCTTTACCCCACTGTACACTTCTGAGATGAAATGACCCATAAAGAGCAAGTGCAACAGATATTGTATCCTGTGAATAATGTTTGGAAGCTGAGAATTAAAGTAGTACCAGATATCATGTTTTAAAATGCAAATACTTGTTTGCAAACATGTGTTTCTTTCAGAACTGCACATTTAAGACCTTTGTAGCTAATGGATGTGCAAAACAGGTAAGAGTTATTTTGTTAACTATAAATAGTATTGGTGCATTAACATTTCCATACGTCCACCATTTATCTCAAGGAATATATGATATTGTACCCATGCTGTGCACTGCATGAACCTACACTGGCCAGTTATATTCTGTCATTCTGTCATGTTTTAGTATCCCTTTCCAGCCACACTGTCCCAATAAGAAATATCTTGGTGCGTGGAGGCGTTGCATATCCTAATGCTATTTGTCAAACCACACCATGACGCATCATGCCCAGACTGGTGCACAGACAAGCTTCAACATCTGGGAGGAAAAGATTAAGTAATTTGAGTCTTCTAGACAATTGCCATGTCATGGTAGTTGTGTTTTTGTGCAGATTTCCTTTACAGAGTGCTTCTGGATGCTGTTTCTTGGCAGGTTCTTGGTTGTCCTGTTTCAGAGCAACTTTCAGCTTGTTTACCAAGGTCACAGGAAAGAAATTATAATAAAACATGAAGAAACAGTGAGAGAAGAGTTGAAATAAAAATAAATCTGTTTTCTATTTTAACACCTAAAACAGTGACACAACTATCAGTAACCAATGAAAGCCACACAGCTATTGCAAGCCCAATAAAGGCTATTAAAAACCAATGGGAAATGATGATCAAGGGTCAGCACATCCTCTCCAATGAATAAAGCAGACCAATAGACATTGAAAAATTGTTTCACACAGATTTTACGATTATGTTTTTTTACAGTTATGGATACATTACTGTATCTCCATAACAATACCTTGAACACCACATTCTAGTTCATGAGTCCCGCTGTTCTTATAGGGACACGGTAGGGTGAATATAGCCTCAACATGTAAATTGCACTGGCATATACTGTAATCCATTGTATCACTAGCTCCAGTATGATTGCTTAACCCTCAAAAGGTGATTATTTTATGTATTGTTCTATTCATAGTTATGCCAGAAACACAAATGTTTTTCATGTAAGTTACTTCCGTTTAACAATGGTGTGAGAGATCTGAACAAGTATATTATCAGCTATTTGATTACCATAATCATACAGTATTTGAAGTACTCCTTTTAAAGCTGATAAATCAAAGCTATCGCTAATCAGTGTTTACCTATTGTTTGAAAAGATATAGAATACATTAGGTTCTGACACGATATAGATTGCTGTTGCCTTACAAACCGCTAAACAATGTGAAAGCTTAAGAGCTTCAAACATTTCAATTTGATGGATGTGTGCCTAATTGTATCTAGCATGCTTCTTATGCAACCCCAATTTTCCAAGTTATTATAAATAGTTTTTTTAGTAGAACACACACCGATATGCTCATGATTTGGAAGTTTTTAGATTTCTAGTCAATTAGCACAAGCCATATCTCATTTTGGCATGTGTGCATAAGACAATTTGTTTCTTTAAACATGGCAGTAACTGAGAAACACCGAATTGTTCTTTGGCATGTGGCAAATGAAGTACATTTCAGGTTTTTGGCCTACAGTACTTTTCTGGCACAGATACACATTAGTGACATTAGGCTTTGGGTTTTAAGAACTTCCATATTCCATTGATAAAATGGGAACCTTTTCTTCTACTTTCTTAAAGAAAAACATATTTTTGGGATGCCTACTCAGGGTTTGTCTCCAAGTACAAACGCAAATGGTCATATTTTATTTTTTCAGATTATGAGTAATACACAAGTAAAATTACAAAAAAGTGCATTGAATCAGCTACTGACTCCAATGGGCAGTGAGAATTGTCAATCTCAAAGATATATTCCCACAAGTTGTATGATTTTTTTTTTTTTTTTTTTTCCACCCACGAAGTGTGTGTGTTGTTTGAAGGGCCTTTTTTTTCATCAGAGATACATCTAATATCACTTTCCAAAGTTTGTTTTGGAAATGTGTGTGTGTGTGTGTGTGTGTGTGTGTGTACATTTTTGAGATTGTAGATTCATGTAGCAGCCATTAGCCTAATATTGAAACATAATAATTTTTTTTTTTGTACATAAGCACAATAAACACCTAAATTCTCCCAAGTCACTCAAATAATAAATAGTATTTCTTGCAGATTTGTGTTTTTCTTTGATTGGTCTCATCATACCTGGCTGGCCTTGTCATACTATACCCACATGTTTTGAAGAGGAGACAGCTATTTGTTCTAACACATACCTAGATATATAGAACATGGGTAGTATTACTATAAATAAAGTATACCTTTTTGACAAATGGTTCAGCTAGACATTGAGAAGACTTCTAATTGTTTGTCAAAGAACGTGTACATTTCTTTGTCTACTACGACTATTCTGTCTGTCACTGTTTTTATAGCCATGGACAGAGTAGAATGGGTGTTAATGCCCCACCATAGTCGTTCTGCAAGAGTTACATTAACATATTACGAAATATGATATAAACGTATACAGTTGATAGGTGTGTGTGTGTGTGTGTGTCTATATATATATATATATATATATATATATATATATATATATATATATATATATATATATATATGCAAATTCATATATGTTTGGACAACTTTTGCAACATAAAGTAATGAAATATAAAACCAATATACACCTGTAGAAGTCGTCGAGAACCAGAAAGCACTTGAAAGACATTTGTTTCAGGTTATCTCTTCCTTGCATAAATATTCCAGCAATCAATTTTGACAGGATAGGCCACAAAATCTATCCCCCGAGGCACTGTCAGAGGACCTCAGTGCTGCACGACGATAACAAAATTGATAGTCAAAACTTTTCAGAAATATTAACCTAATAATAGTAGAATGTTCTTGTCACATGGTAAGGGCTGGAAGGCTGTTCCCCAGCCAGACACCTTTAATTATTTTATGCCTAGAAGACAAGTTTTAAATAGAAGTGGCAGGTCATATTATTTTTGACAGGTGGAGATGATTAAAAAGCCAGATGCTGTAACAGGTTCTCCCTAGAATCCCCCTGGGCCTCTGTGACAAACCATTGTATGAGATGACAATCTCAAGTCTTAATTTAGTGACTGAAAAAATGATCAAGGCTTTGAATCTCGACCTTCCAGACAACCGATAGAAAGGACAGCAGGCATGTCAACTGAGTGGAGAGAGTTCTGTCCACTTTGCTCCCCAGCTTTGAAAAAAGTTATGGAAAAAGTAACATTTAAAATATAGTTTTAAAGAGGTGACAAAGTGGCTTATGTATTTCCAGTGATCGACAAGTTTTGTCCCCAGCGAGCAGCTAGAAAACTTTTAGCTTTTAACAATGGGATGCTGCGTACAGTTTTCATATGTATGTATTTATTGTTTATTTATTATTTTTGTTGGCATGTGGTGTTCAATGGAAATGTAGTATTACTGAAGTGGCAATGCAAGAATCTCTTACACCGGGATAATGGTAGCTCAAGGGCAGCCAAATGGTACAAGCAATTGGTAGTATGCTAAAATTGTAAAAAACATGCATTGGATGTTCATAAAAATGACTCTTTGCTTTGTTGTAAAAAGAATGACATGGCTAGATTTATTTATTATTATTACTATTACTGTTTTCTATAAAGGTCACATATTACCTGTATTACAAACCATCCAATGGCAGAATATGTAGTAATACTGAAAGAAAGCTACGACTATTTAAATGAGAAGTCTTCATAAAAGACATTGAAAAGTCATTATATATATATATATATATATATATATATATATATATATATATATATATATATATATATAACACAGAATATAGGGGCGTGAAAAAGTATTTGCCCCCTGTCTGATTTTCTGCAATTTTGCATATTTTGACACTGAATGTTATCAGATCTTCAACCAAAACCTAATATTAGACAAAAGGGACCCTGAGTGAACTGTTTTGCTTCCACTGGTCCTGGGGCCCTTGTTGAGGTCAACGGCATCATGAACTCTACCCAGTACTAGGACATTTTAGCCAAAAACCTGGTTGCCTCTGCCAGGAGGCTGAAACTTGGCATGCAATGGCCATCTCAGTCTCCGGACATGAACCTCAATGAAAACCTGTGGTTTCAATTGAAGAGGGCAGTCCATAAGAGCAGACCGAAGGATATCAAGGATCTGGAAAGATTCTGTATGGAGGAATGGTCAAAGATCCCTCCCAACGTGTTCTCCAATCTCATTAAACATTATAGAAAAAAACTCAATGCTGTTATCCTTGCAAGGGGAGGGTGCACAAAGTACTGAAAACAAGGGTGCCAATAATTGTGACACTTCATTTTTTTTGGAAATAAATTTATAATTTGAGAAATGTGTAATTTTGGTTGATTCCATTGAATCATTAATAAAGTCAAATATATTCCACATGTTGGAAAATTACAATATAGCTCAGTACTGGTATTATTTATTTTATACAGTCTTTTTTGCTCACCTTTATCAAGGGTGCCAATAATTTTGGAGGTGGCTGCATATATATATATATATATATATATATATATATATATATATATATATATATATATATATATATATATATATATATATATATATGGTAAATAGTACCAACTAAATACAATCTCCATGTTTTACATTTATTATAAAGTATTATGTTGTAAGCAGTGTGTCTCTTACAGTAAAATAGTACAGTTGGAGCAGCCATAACTGCTTTATTTTGAAGTTCTCTTTCTCAAACTGAACGTATTGACTTGTATTGTAAACCATGAATACAGTACCTACAAACACTCTATTGCAGATTATAATGTTACTTATAAAGATTTGTGCGACACTAAATTGGTTCAATAAAAAGTCTTCAAAACAAAAGCCTGGAATAGCCACTCAAATATGTGACAAAACACATCTCCTCTCCAACTGCCTGTGCATGCATAACAAGGATTGATTCATCAAAAACCTCCATTGTGGCGCTGGGGGCACATTTATATGCATTGTGAGTTAAAGCTCCTAGATGTGTTTCTCTTCAAGCTGGATACAAAGTAACACAATGCACACAATGACAATGTTTGTCTCTCTTTTAGAACAGGTGGGTGTCGCTTTGGTTCCACCCATTATAAAGGGATTAAGAAACCCAGCAGTGCCAAGCCTGGCGGATCTGGCACTTCTCTTTCCTATTGTGATCCACTGACTAACTTCGCATGCGTTGCAAAAAATCCACTGAGCCACCTCCAGTTCAATTCCTTTGTATTGATGAGATTAAGCATGAAGCTGAAGGTAGCCCACATAGCTGTAGTTTCCCACTATCATAGTTTAGCTACTGTCTTTTTTACAGTAAAATGCTCAAAAAAATCCAGTTTTGGCTGCTTATCCCAGCTGGGTATAGGAGTATAGGGTTGCAAAGATTATTTTGATACAAATAATTTGTGGACTTATAATGATGTCTACTGGAATCCAAATGGGCATTTTGAGTTAATATCCTCTATATGGTAAAATATGTCAGGACAGGGTCTATTTTGTGAAATATAAGTGAAAAATGTAATTTGGTCCACATCCTTTGCAGTTGTACGTGGCCACATCTTGAAACAATAAAACTCAGAAGCAATACACTTCAGTGCTTAATAAGAGCAGCCCTGTTACATTACAGTAATGCATTCTAGCAGTAATCACATAAATGAGACTGCTACTAAAAGTATCTGCCATGTTTAATATGACATTATGCCTGTTTTTATTACCACGGAATGACAGTGGTTAAAGCTGCAATGCTCCTGCTTAAAAAAAGGATGACGGTTATGGGACCTTGTGAGCTTTCTTGTTAAAACCACAAGATTGCATTGTCTGATGGTAGCTGCTTAAATTAACTTGAAATATAATGTGAGATGAAAGTCATCTCTAAAATAACTATCTAATGAAACTAGTCATATTTCATTCGGGACGGAGATCTGGGCAATTAACTTATTGCATCCGGTAACTGTATACCATATGACGACCTATACATTTCATGGCAGTGGGATTTTAAATTGTTCAAGTAGAATGTTTTCAACACATGACTGAAATGTGCACTAGAATATATTAATACATTATGTTATTCTATGGTGAGTTCCACTAGACAAATTTAAATGCATGTACTGTGTACTGCATGTTGTCAAAACTGCTTATAATGACAGTGTAATAGATCAAGTAAATCTATGCAAAGTTTCATGCAGTAAACCAAACACACCTGCAGAAATGATCATATCATTTACAGGAAATACCTGCAACCATTACCAAGAGTCAAACAGATTTTTTATTTTATAACTAATCATTGTAACACCACTTTATTTAATTGGAACACATTTAATCTGGTGTTTAGATAAAGGCACAAGATTGTGAATACTTTTAGTACAGTACTTTTTTGCAACTACATTTTTCACAAATAACCTAGTTTTTACCTTTTTAATGTAAAAGCAGAATGTACGAAATAAATCTTTCTATCAATTATTTGACATGATGCCAAAGACACTGTACCAGTAACAGTATTTTATCATATGTTTTATACTCAGAATATTAAGAATCTTATAGTAAAAACACTGAACCTTTTGTTCAATATCTTGTTTGTCTTCAAATTTGTGAATGATGAGAATTCATAATGTTAAAATAATTAACCATAAAGAGTAGACATCATGTTTAGTAACCTGAATGGTTATCTGCCCTGCCAATTTGAGAACCCCACATCATAACTTTTTAAAATTCAAGAGGAACAATTCAAATAAACATCTACTTCTACTGACAGATACTAACAATACATGCAGTATTTCTATTGGTTCAAGGGAGACAAAGTAATTCTTAATAGGGAGTGTGTAGATTCTGCACAATATCAATTGGTTTTAAAGGACATAGTGAAGGGGACTGTACCTGTGTGTGTGTGCGTGCGTGCGTGCATATATGTTTAAATGCTGTATAATGCATTGTTTTCATGTAAATGACCAAACATGTAGTTAAATTCAATTCAGATACCATTATAATAATGTGGTACCTTGAAGATCTTAGAAAGAATTAAGATAATTATCAATAGTGGTATTTGGAACAAATATATCAGTGATCCTAATATGGTACCATTTTCATACTGCAATTGTGTATGGCAGTGTCTTTCAGGAAATATCATATCTAAGCTCTTTGCAGACACAGCCAATCCAAATGACATAAATGACATACTTCTGTGTTCCTTGAAAGCACAACTTCTGTTGAATTTCTGTGGGCAAAACCAGCTGTCCTGTGCTTTCAGAAGCCTGTATATTTTACCTCAGATAAAATGGCATTATCCGGATATTCTGCATCATTCAATAATAGGTGATCATTTCTATCACCTATTATTAATAGAAATACAATTTTTAGCACAAAGGGATGGCTCGCAATCCCTATTTGCAGGGAGGAAAAAAAAAAAAAATTTATACCTACTATATAATTTGATTTCCTTTTTAATTTTGTGTGCAGGTAAATGAAAGAAGAAAATATATTCGTTTCCAGGCTGTCAATGCCATGCGATTTAACTTCTTTCTGTGACCTGAGACAGCGGGTGCATTAAGTTAGTGATCCGCTCAGAGTAGCTCAGTGAAAGAGCCCACTTAAAAACATGCTCAGTTCCATGCCTCCTAAGCAGCTCAGAGCACTGAAAACCATGTGATCCGAGTGAGCGAATCTCTTGACGCATCCACTGTTGTACCACACTACTCCGTTCTTGTATGTACAGTGCTTAGGCTCATTGGAGTCCCTTCTGCTCTTTTGCTGTCAAGGAGAGTTACAACTCCACTTAAGACATGCTGTACTGAAACTTTAAGTTGATGATAAGAGTTAACTGTTTCCTACTGTGCCTAGTACAGAGAGCACTGGGGGGCTGCAGTGTAGGCTATTCACAATTCATATTGGATTATGGCAGGATGCAGGTGGTGAGTTCTGATGGTGTCATTCCCATTTTACCTTACTATTAAGGATTACAGTACAAGCATAGTGATAGGTAACGGGTTAAGCGTGAATTGTTTTTTGTTTTTCTAATGGAGAACTGCTGCAACAAAAATACAGTTGTAACACACTGTTCACTTCTAGATCACTTTTATAATCAGCCTGGTTTAAATAAAAACAATTATTGATTATTAATTAAACCTGTTTTCATTCATTACCATCAATGAAGCTGATTAACTAGTTTAAGGCTGTGGGTTACATTCGGTTCTAGGGGATCAGTAGCATGGACAAATGAAGAAGGCCAGGAGCTTGATCTTGCTTACAGTCTTGGCCAGGTTTTATGAAACAGCAACTCCAGTACACAGGCTCAGCAATAGTAGAAAAACACAAATGGCCAGCTGTCACAAAGACTGCCGGAGTGGGTGGCGTCAGACCAGAAGCAGGAAATAAACAGACAGAGAGGTGTGGTTTGGTGAAGCTGAGCGAATGCTTTCGCTCAGCATTTAATAAACAGAACAGAAAATAAAAGGTTTGAACATACAAAACACAGGGCACGGCACTTGAGGCCAAAATAAATAGACAAACAAAACGGACTAAACAGTGCACAGACAGACGAACAAAACACGGTGAGCAGATACTCTTATATTTATGCTTTTACAATTTACAATTACCTCCGTCTCCAATCCCGTTCTCCACTCACCGAACACCCAACCCTGAGTGAAAGAAACGTACATCTATATATACTGTTGTGCTGGGATTCAATTACTAATTAATTATTCACTTGAATCCCAGCACGTGAATTAATTCTGTGCAACCCCGTGCTCACATATTACATTTAACCAGCATGTGAAGTGATTTGTGCCCTCCTCGTGCCTAAATACAAATCTACCTTTTTAAAATCACACGTGAAACACAGACCCGTTTATATCCCGTGTACCAATGACTATACACCAACATTAACACACGCACGCAACATACAACACATAATATGCACACAGGGGCGGGGCACATTGCCACACCAGCAGATAGTATATTAACTGTGGCACGATTACAGTAAGAAAATAATAAAAGGGAAGCAGTTAAGAGCGATCTGTCTCCCGCACAACAACACCCTCCTCCTTTTCTCCCAGCATTCTAGCTACGGGGGCTGTTAAAGTACAAAATAATATACGTACACAAAACAAAATAAAACTAAATATTGTAATTCCTGCTAGCTTCATTATAACGGCTCACACTAGTATAACCAGTCTTAAAGTTGTTATTATTATTATTATTATTATTATTATTATTATTATTATTATTATTATTTATTTCTTAGCAGACGCCCTTACCCAGGGTGACTTACAGTTGTATACAAAAAATACATATCACGAATTACAGTACAATTAAGAGCAAGATACAAAATACAATTACTTTTCTGATATACTAGCAGTTAAACTACTATCCATCACTAACTGATAGAAAAACACCTTCAAATCTAATTGTGTACATTTATAATTGGCTCCTTTTTTAAATAGGAGCCTTCTTTAATTTTATGTCACCAAAAATCAAATGAGTTTCTGGATTAGTCTGATAATTTTACCTGCATTGAGAAAGCTTTGAGTCTAATTATGACAGGACAGAAAAGTTCTGCAAAGCCACCTTATGGGTGATAAATGCATTGTAGCTGTAGTGTTGTACAGTAGTGTTATAGTTTCCTGCATAGTTTATTACACAACTGAGATTACTGCTCTTTGGCCTTGTGTGCTAACAAAACCAGAGAAACGTGGTAAGTCAACTCAATTAGACCACAATAAAACCACATTATGTCGGAATGACCTTTCTGGCACAGTAAAACAATAAGGAAGTGATAAATCCTAACCAATCATATTAAAAGTGAGTTTTACCAGCTACACAAGAGGGTTTGAGAGCCATTTTCACTCAATCAATGTTAAAAAAAACACATTGTTATTCTCATTATTCATTATTACATAATCTTCTTTAATTCATTGATCTAACTCTGGGAAAATATTGCACATAAAACTGTCTAATGAAAAGAGTGAAGTTCTGCTATGAGGGCAATTTTAATAATTAAGAGTTACAGATCTTAAGTCTACACATCTTTTCACCTGGTTTTTCACAAACCTATTTTCACTGTATTTTTATTGCATGTGTTTAGTAATTTTAATGCGTGTCTAAACATGTATTTCAATATATTTCATGGCTAAAAACATTTGTTAGTTTTTGACAATTTCTTTTCTTTTTTTTTTTTTTTTTTAATTTTCATCAGGTTTTAGTTTTGAAATATGCAACACATGGTTAAAATATCTGTCACATGATTTACAAAGTATCCGGTATTGGCAAAACAAGGCCCAAGTCACAAAATGTAAACTTTTATTTAAAGCCATGTTTCTTTAATGAGTCTGCATTTTTTTGATCTTACACTCTTTAAATAAACAATGCAAGTATTATTGTTAGGCCCAAAATAACAAAAAGGCAACACAACATTGAGTGTCAATTGAATATATTGTTTAATGAAATGCAATTTTCCTTTCCTGATTTCTCCCCTTTGTGTAATGTCGCACAAATGAAACCGAATACATTACTAAATCGCAATGCTCTGCCATGCTGGTGTCCTGTAAAAATCATTACCATGCATTAACTCCCCTTTAGCCTTCCGGTCTGTGACCACACATCAAGTGCAGCAGGAATCCAGCACCTCCCATTTGCCTTTTTAAGGCACATGCTAGCAGAGTCTAATTTTCTTTCAGTGCCTTTTTTTCTGCTTATAGAGGCAACACTAATATTAGATCATACTGCCCAACTGAGAATACTGTTCAATATAAATAGGTTTATGCACATTAAAAAATTGATATCAGTTTCCAAAAAACATAATATGCATTTGTAGCATAGACCTGTGCTGTGATGACTAATGCATCTTCTTAAAACAATCTGGGCTGCAGTTGCTCGCAGCTGGGCAATGTTTTTCATTAGTTGCGTTGAATTTCCTGTTAACTGAATCTTAAAACATACACAGAGCAGTAATTGTTGGGTAATAGTCTTATTAATTCGCATATACTTAGCGTTGCACAACAGCTCCGCAGTCGCACTCTTTGGGGTAATTTAGGCATTCCGACTTAATAGAATTCGATTCAATGAATAGGAGGCTAATCATTTTACATGAATGTACTCTATGGAAGAGGGGGTGGAATATGGCCGATTTGTGGCAGGTTTCCTGCAGTTTTATTCATAACGGCTCACCCTTTTCATTCCTTATTCGTTTTGCAAAGTGCTACTAGGCAGCAAAGCTGTGTTTGGAGCTTATGAGTGTTTTCACAAAGGGGGGCCCTTTCCTTGCAATCGCTTAATCCTGCGGGCCAGGGGTTTCATAAATTGAATAAAGTAAAGCTCTAGGTTTAATTAAGGCAAGAGAACATCCCTGACTAAAGGATAACTTCCCTCTGCCGTGAAATAAGGAAGTATGTTGTATTGCGTCCTGCTACCTTAGGTAATGCACTTAAGACTTTTGGTTGCTTGGCAGTTTGCCCCATTATTTAAGCAGCTTTGGGTGGCCCAGTGGATTATAATGGTGTTTTATTTTTTATATATTTTTTTTTAAGCAGTGACCCTTTTCACCACAGGAAGCTGCATTTAGATTCTGGTAATGAAGGTTACTGACAAAGCTGTGTACAAGCACACGATCATCAGATATATATTGTATAAATCAACCTTCTTTCTCTAACCAAATGAAAACAAGTGCTTGTATATCTAGTGTCAAGGATGCTGCTGTGGTGTTGAATGTACTGTATAGTCTGGTATTTTAATAAATGAACAGTGTGCCATACCTCCCAAAATTAAAACCCAGGTCCCACAGTGATTTTAAGTGGGTTTTGTTGTGAAGAGTACTCTTTGACCCTGTACAGTGAGGAAGGTGGTGCAGTCGCTGTTAAGCAATCAATAAAACATAAATAATAAAATTCACACTGTGAGTGAAAGGCAAATATTTGATATCCAACCCATTTGCTATCCAATCCAAGTTGTGTTTGTGAAATAAACTTCACGTGAATGTGGAGTCTTTGACAATGATTCTATGATTCTGATGAAGTATTGGTCCAGGTTACAACTGACTCCTTGACCTGTCTAGACACATACAATATACAGCTTCCATGTGCAGGGTTCTGGTTTGAAGTAGTTGTTTAATGTCAAATTTATGTCATAACAATATTTCCTGGGCATCATATCTCTCCAGGTTTTTATTTGTATTGTTTTATTTAAGAGCAGAAATGTCATGATCAGCTATTTTACACAATTGATTTTTCATAGCTAAAACATTATTCATTATGGGGGGGGGGGTTACTGAGGCAATGAGAGTTGGGTCGAAACTCCTATGATGCAAATAAGGTTGACCACATAAGGCTGCAGCTCTAACACTGTGTGCAACATAATCTGTTTTGTAAGGTAGTTCGGATGCTGGGATGGCAATAGCTACAGTAGGTACCGAGTTTATGCCCTATCTCTGCCTGCGCTTGAGCTGCCTTGCTCTGACAATCCCACATCTGCCCTTGGAACACTCCCAGCCGTCGGAGTGCCTCAATATGTATCTTTAATTTCAATATCCCTGGTTTCTTATGTAAGTGAGTCATAACTGGGTCCATTGGATAGGAAATGTTCAAACCACCAATTATGACAACACAATTTAAAAAAATTGTGCAATATCTTGTAGATTGTAACAATTTAAATCAGGGTTAGACTCGAGGGTGAACGCAGGTGAACACCGTCCACTCACTTTTTTTCAAGGGTGGACACCGTCCACCCACTTTTTTGGGGGTTGGGGGGGGGGGGGGTGAGTGCAATTTTTCATTACGATTTTTTTTTTAACAAAAATCAATGAATAAAATATTAAATACTATATGAAGTGCATCCCCCACCATAAATAACTTCAAATTGCATCGATTTTCCGTAATGCCTTCTGTATGAGTCTTGACAAAGTGAACACGCCCCGCCCCCACACCAATAAGAAATAGAACAGTCCATTTTTTTTATCTTCGTCAACAACCGTAAAACCGCCATTGTGTATTTTATGAACGTTAGAATACTTAACTGTTACGACCATTAATATACGATGAAGAGGAGGTGTATAGAAGATTTTTTTTGTTCCTGTCGGTAAGACGATAGTGACACAATCATATGCTTTTTGTATATTTTGTAAGGCACAGTTAAAGTTATCAATTTTATACAACAGGCCTATTACTAAGATTGTTTTAGTAATTTGTGATTTGCATAGAGGATTTAGGGGAGTTGTGTTTAACAGTAAGAGGTTCGTTTTTTTTTTAATATAGCAAGAAATATTGGTGTGTCCTCGTCCCTGTATTATTAATTGTGTTCTTTTGAGCACTGAATATTGCATTTGAGAGGATTTTTTTTTTGTATATTGTGTTCTGTATTCTGTCAAAGGATAACAGTATTATTTGTTTTACTCTTGTGTCCACACTGCTTTTAACATTATGTGGTAGTAGAATTACCTCTGCTCTCACTTTACAGTTAACTTGTATGACACTTACCAAACCAAACAGTAAGTAAAATAGATTTTTTTTTTTTTTTTTTTTTAACGTTTAAACAGTTGCATACTAATCATTATTGTTCAAATTGTTCCATGTTGGTGTATTGGATCAGATATAGCATGCATTTTTAAAATTGAATAATTTTGTTGGCTTTGTTAATCCGGCCCTGTTTACATGGGATCAACTGGGTAGAGAAATAGTTATTCTGCCCTGAGTAGAGCTGTAAATTTGATTAACAAAATAGGACTTTGTCACCTGGATCAGTGGGTTCTTGGGATGCGTATCCTGCTTCGTACTTTACAGTCCACTCACTATTTTCTGTAGGAGTCTAACCCTGATTTAAATGGTCTTTTCCCACCATGTTCCTGGTTGTAAAAATAGGTTTATAAATCTATACTGGTATATAGAAGAACACAGGGCAATCTTTAAAAATGTTTGCCTCAACATTATTTCAATCTTACCATTTAAATACAAGAGTGAAAATACATGGATAGAATATAACATGCTTCTTTAACTGGTCTCAAGTGTTATTAGACGAAACAGAATTTAGTATTATGGACTTCTATTCAATAGGCCTCCTTCCTTTCTTAATGAAATGTCATTATTCTTTTACAAATCCTTTTATTTCCCAGCCCCAGTGCTCCTCGTGTCGCTATATTTCATTTCCTGTAGTTAGGCGATATTATTGCTTTCATTCCCTGGCTATTGATTTAGGTGTATATGGTTATTACAATGCAAAATAAAACAGTTCCCTTCCATTCATTCTACCTTGTACTATTGAACATTAACCTAATATGTTTTAAATCTGCATTCAATTTGGCAGGGAAACATTCATCTTTATGACGAAAGCCCCTACAATGTAGTGACTTTTAAGAGACCATGGTTTTAAAATGTAATAGGGTTGTGTCTTACACAAAGGGAAAAAATAAATTAAACCTTTAGATACACTGAAGATTATATATATATATATAGATATATATATATAT
Source organism: Acipenser ruthenus (assembly GCF_902713425.1). Lineage (NCBI taxonomy): Eukaryota > Metazoa > Chordata > Actinopteri > Acipenseriformes > Acipenseridae > Acipenser > Acipenser ruthenus. The sequence goes on from NC_081207.1 coordinate 24,038,091, forward strand.
ATATATATATATATATATATATATATATATATATATATATAGTGTGTGCAGTATTGCTGCATAAGTTATTTAAGATAGTAATCTTATGTTAAATTAAATGTGACTACAGTTTATTGGCCATTACATATTATTGTAAGGGCTTATTTGTGAAGTATAAATGCATTTCAGTTGCTGGGATACTCCGAGTTTAAAAAAAGGTATTTTTATATATAGTTTTCTAATAAATTGAAGATTTGGCAAGTTTTTCTTAACATACTGTATATATAAAGCAATCCTTCACTTAGGGTACTCGTTTAAAAAAAATAAATGTGCGGATAGTATCTGTCTGTCTGTCACACTGCCTTAATTTTGCACCAATCACCACCAAACTTTTATCATAAACTCCTAGACGTTTTAGGTTGCATTAAACTATAATCTGATAAAATTACAATTTCATGGAAACATTATTAACTTTGCAGATGAGATTATGAGAACCCTCTGGATGTGCATCTGGACTTAAATACATCAGTGTTGTCACAGGGACATTTTAGTGGGTGTCAAAAATCAGTTAGCATGACCTGCATTTTGATACCATTGGTATAGCAAAATATGTAATCGTTACCACTTTAGCGTCCTTCTACCAGTTGCTCAAACCATTGTAGCTGTCCTTGTGCAACCATTCCCTCTTAGCACAATTGACAATGTTACATGACATGACATGACAGTGTTGCTTGAAAATGAGGATTTTTAATGAGGGTGATACCCACATCAGTTTTGCCTGCATCATTTAGGTCTAAAGGACCAAAGACATTTTTGGTACATCGCTATAAACTGCCAAGCATATGGCTGTGTACCAAGAATATCATGGTCTTTTAGGAAACTTAATATTGCCAAAGTGTGAATTATGTCGCAAGTAAATACAAAGTGAGTCTAATTGCCAGTGACAGTTATTGCTCTTGTCAACACTTCAGAAACCCAAATTAATTGTCCTTCCCATTAAAAGTCAACTTTTTTTTCAAGTTCACATAGGGTTAAATCTGCACTCCTGAGGATTTTCTTAATGACACCTTTCTGCATCCTGTTTTGATTCATAATGGTAGCTTTGTATAATGTTTCCAATTCACATTCCCTTGATGTATTAGGCCGTGAAGGCAAGTTGACAGAGGAGAGGATATTTTCTTTCTCCTCTGAGCAGGCACCCTGAGGGGTTTGGTTAAGTGACCTCTTCAGACCTTGGCTTTGCATTAAAGTTATTGTCCTAAACGATGATTTAGTTAGAAGACCTGATTCATTTAATATAGTGCTCTGAAAGTTTACTCTTGGCTGCAGCTAACTTGTAAAATAGTATTATAAAAGCTTTTTTGTTCTCTTTTATATACTGATAGAAAGCCATCAGTGCATCAATGGTTCTAAATTAAACGGGATAAAGTCTTCAACTCACCACCATGAAATGATATTTGCTTTGCTAGATGAGCTTGAGCCAACCTTAATGTGAAAAGACCAGTGGACGAGGTCATACCTTGAAAAATAGATCTTAATGGGTATTTATCAAGATAAATAAAGTCTATGATACACAGAGATTTTTTTTAATGTTTCCTATAAAGTGCAAAGTTTAAATGTCTGATTATGATTCAGACCGAAGATCATTTTTCTGAGGTCTGCTTAAAGGGTGATTTATTGACCACATTAACATAACTATCACTAATTATAACAAAAAATATTCTTAAAGTTTTAGGTTGTGGTTTAACAACTGACAGTTAATTTAATTTGGAAAAAAACAACATATAATGTCATGAACTACATCCCTTCAAGGAAATGACAGCATTATTTTGTACAGTTAACGTTAGGTTATGGCTGTAACCCTGGTTCACTGAAAGCGAAGACGACCACCAACCAATAGTTTGGGATATGCCTGTGTGGTCGAGCAGCTGTTGTGGCGTGTGTGGTGACGTCACGGACCAGGAAGTACCAGAAACAAAATGATGGATGGGCGGGTGAAGCTGAACGCTACTGCGCTCAGCGCATTTATTAAATAATAAAACAAAACAAAAGATTCAAACAAACAACAAAACCAAAGGGCACGTTGGCCAAACAAATAATCAAACAAATAAGCGTGCTGGTTTTAGCACCAGCACGATACTTAGCAGTTGTTTTTAAATGTGTTTTCTCTCTCCTCGCTCTCTCCGCTCCCCGTACTCTCCTCTGTACACTCTTTCCCAGCACGGACAGCTGCAGGTTCTTATACTCTGGCCGAGGGGTTAACTAGAGAGCGAGGTGAACTGCTCGCAGTTCCAGCGCAAAGGAGGGGGGAGACCGGGGCTCCCAACGCCGCTGAGGGCTCAGCTGAGCTAACAGAGGAAGCCGCACCAGTGAATTCTGCGAGTTTCCTGTGCAAGGCAAGGTCCGTGTCCGTGGCCGAGCATCCCTCCACATGACGTGCAAGGGTGAAATTTGGGCATTATTATTGACGTGCCGAGGCGAAGCACCAAGACACTGAGGCTCTGCGGCACTGCGCGCAGTCACACAGCTGGTGCACTGCAATTGTTCTAAGAAAAATATATACATATTTTTTTTCCTTTGTCTTAATTAGGCCAAATTTTGTGACCTTTAGATATTATCTAGAAGTTATTTGGCACAGTTGTCGGGTTCTGCTTGGAAATGGCCCATGACAGACTGGAAGGTGGTGGTGTTGCAGTCAAAACAGAGGTGCACTGGTAAAAAAAAAAAAAATAGCTTTGTAGAAAACTCAAATAATGGCCACCTCCATCATACCTGGCTATAGCCAGTGTTAACTTCTCAACTGGGACAAGCACAGAATGTACCGTTTAGGAAAAAAAATATATTATTGCAGTTCCGTTACAGACTGTATATTACTCTGGGCCAAATTGTTTTCTTAGTTCCACACAAATATTAACCTAAATACAAACAGTGGTCTATCAGTATGTGTGTGTGTGTGTGTGTGTGTGTGTATGTCATTTCACACTAACTGTTCCTTGCATTTGTTTGTGAGCTTTATAAAAAAAGTCTGTAACAATATAGTTGAATGTTTTATTTGTGAACATAATTATTATTATTATTATTATTACATTAGGACTAATATTATTATTATTATTATTTATTTCTTAGCAGACGCCCTTATCCAGGGCGACTTACAATTGTTACAACATTATACATTATTTCACATTTTTTACAGATATCACATTATTTTTACATACAATTACCCATTTATACAGTTGGGTTATTATTGGAGCAATCTAGGTAAAGTACCTTGCTCAAGGGTACAGCAGCAGTGTCCCCCACTGGAGATTGAACCCACAACCCTCCGGTCAAGAGTCCAGAGCCCTAACCACTACTCCACACTGCTGCCCACTAATAGTAAGATGCTTCAGTTAAGTTTATGCAAGCTGTTACCAAAGTCTGTATTTACAGTTCTGTGAAGTGGGGGTGATTGATGGGGAGAAGATAAACAGAAGATTGTTCAAGAAGTACAGACATAATATTTTGTTACTCATTTAAATATGATTTTATTGCCCTGAAATATTTTGAATACTTCTCGCTCACAAAAATGCATTGTGCAAGATTGCCAGTGATGGCAACTTAAATAGTGTTTATAATACTGTTATGAGTCCACTGATGATTGTCCCCAGAGATGTCTAGCTGTTTTTGTTCTAAAAAATAATTCTTACTGTAATAACTAAACTGTAATAACACAGTATATATATATATATATATATATATATATATATATATATATATATATATATATATATATATATACAGTACTGTGCAAAAGTTTTAGGCAGGTGTGAAAAAATGCTGTAAAGTAAGAATGCTTTCAAAAATAGACATGTTAATAGATTATATTTATCAATTAACTAAATGCAAAGTGAGTGAACAGAAGAAAAATCTAAATCAAATCCATATTTGGTGTGACCACCCTTTGCCCTCAAAACAGCATCAATTCTTCTAGGTACACTTGCACAAAGTCAGGGATTTTGTAGGCATATAGTCAGGTGTATGATTAAACAATTATACCAAACAGGTGCTAATGATCATCAATTCAATATGTAGGTTGAAACACAATCATTAACTGAAACAGAAACAGCTGTGTAGGAGGAATAAAACTGGGTGAGGAACAGCCAAACTCAGCTAACAAGGTGAGGTTGCTGAAGACAGTTTACTGTCAAAAGTCATACACCATGGCAAAACTGAGCACAGCAACAAGACACGAGGTATTTATACTGCATCAGCAAGGTCTCTCCCAGGCAGAAATTTCAAGGCAGACAGGGGTTTCCAGATGTGCTGTCCAAGCTCTTTTGAAGAAGCACAAAGAAACGGGAAACGTTGAGGACCGTAGACGCAGTGGTCGGCCAAGGAAACTTACTGCAGCAGATGAAAGACACATCATGCTTAGTTCCCTTCGCAATCGGAAGATGTCCAGCAGTGCCATCAGCTCATAATTGGCAGAAAACAGTGGGACCCTGGTACACCCATCTACTGTCTGGAGAAGTCTGGTCAGAAGTGGCCTTCATGGAAGACTTGCGGCCAAAAAGCCATACCTCCGACGTGGAAACAAGGCCAAGCGACTCAACTATGCACGAAAACACAGGAACTGGGGTGCAGAAAAATGGCAGCAGGTGCTCTGGACTGATGAGTCAAAATATGAAATATTTGGCTGTAGCAGAAGGCAGTTTGTTCGCCGAAGGGCTGGACAGCGGTAAACGTATAAGTGTCTGCAGGCAACAGTGAAGCATGGTAGAGGTTCCTTGCAAGTTTGGGGCTGCATTTCTGCAAATGGAGTTGGGGATTTGGTCAGAATTAATGGTCTCCTCAATGCTGAGAAGTACAGGCAGATACTTATCCATCATGCAATACCATCAGGGAGGCATCTGATTGGCCCCAAATTTATTCTGCAGCATGACAACGACCCCAAACATACAGCAAAAGTCATTAAGAACTATCTTCAGTGTAAAGAAGAACAAGGAGTCCTGGAAGTGATGGTATGGCCCCTACAGAGCCCTGATCTCAACATCATCGAGTCTGTCTGGGATTACATGAAGAGAGAGAAGCAACTGAGGCTGCCTAAATCCACAGAAGAACTGTGGTTAGTTCTCCAAGATGTTTGGGCCAACCTACCTGCCGAGTTCCTTCAAAAACTGTGTGCAAGTGTACCTAGAAGAATTGATGTTGTTTTGAAGGCAAAGGGTGGTCACACCAAATATTGATTTGATGTAGATTTTTCTTCTGTTCACTCACTTTGCATTTTGTTAATTGATAAATATAAACTATTAACATGTCTATTTTTGAAAGCATTCTTACTTGACAGCATTTTTTCACACCTGCCTAAAACTTTTGCACAGTACTGTATATATATATATATATATATATATATATATATATATATATATATATATATATATATATATATATATATATATGGTTGTGTAGTTAAAATGCAACAACATACTTTATTACAAAATTAAAATATTGGCATGTGCTGGCATTATTTGTAATGACATTGTATTTACACACATGGTTGTGCATTAACAATGAATTCACAATAAGTAACAACACATGCAATTAGTGTAGTTAGACACATAATGTAATCTGTTTCCATGACTTTTACTTACCTACTGTACCACAGTGGCGTGCAGTGGGTTTCCCAGTAGGTCATGCAGCGAGACTATATGAATGTAAATGAATGGCTACCCGTCGGGTTTTAAATTACCTGACACAACCTGGGTCCAATTTTACTCCCCGGGTATCGATTTATTAATTTGAGAAAATATGGCATTGATTATTTATTTTTCTCAGTAATTTATTCGTATACCATAAGCCAGTACTTTGGGTGGCACTAGGACCCAGTGAAAAGACTAGCCTGCCTGCCTTGGTTGGCATTATGAGATGCTCTAAAGGTGCAAACAAAATTAAATCAGTATGAGCTAACGACAGTGCGCAGTTGCAGACTGTCATGCTACTTGAATACAGCATGACTTGAGCTCCAGTACGCACGTGTGGCTGCAACGTCACTTGGAGAGCCTGGTACTGTTTTAAGTGCCAGGCTAGTCATGCAGAGCTAACGCAGCATGACTCGAATATAGCACAAAGAATAGAGTGGTCCGCGCAATGAACACGGATAAAAAAAAGATTATATAGTATTATCGCAACATTCTTAGTTTTCCGATTGGTCATGCAGTTCATGACTTGCATGCCCTGACTGCACGCCTCTGCTGTACCAGTATACTGTATATAGAGTGAATGCTCAATAATCCAAAACAGTACAATTACCATAAATTGTTGTCAGCAGGCGAGTCATTTTTTGTTTCTTTTTTTTCCCTCCTGATTTCAGCCTCTGCTGACAAGGTTGCTTATCTTTCAGCACCCCTGTCATGTCAGCTTTCCCCCTGTCTCCCCCAAAATACCAGGCATGCCTACAACCAGCCCCAGGGGTGCAGTGGAAGTTGAAATTAAAGTGCCTTAATGACATGGGCATTACTGTAAAGCATGAGAATAAAGGCTCCATTACAGTTGGTTTCAGCTGTCTGCTCATATTTTTTTTCCATGATCGTTTCCTATAAGAAGAGAAAATGATCCCCACTACTCTCAAAAAAAGACTTGAGTGTACAAACAGTTTAATTTTAAAATCTATAATTTTATACCATATATATTTTCAGATTTTACAAAGGGTTTTACAAAGGCTATTTACCAAAGCATTTAAAAAATACAAATTTATACTAAGAAAATGTATGACTTTACATTCGGTATATACATTAATGTAAATAACGAATAGTTGTAATGCACTATAAGGCTGTATGTTTAACCTACTGTAGTACTGATGCAGGTTAAATTTAACTTCACACAGTCAGTTGCTAGCTTTTACAGAGAATAGAAGCAATTGAGCTGCTTTTCTGTCCATCTCCACTACTATTCCAATATATTAACTAAATTATTTGCATTGATTTTCACCCAGTTTTTATTTTTATTTATAGTAAACGCTGATAAAATCCTGGGAATTGCTATAAAAAAAAAACTTGCTTTCCTCTCTCAAGCTGTATTCTTCCAAATTTAAGGGTGAGTTTGGTAGCCTCAACATTTGTCCACATTATAAAGACACCAAACAATTCAGCATACACATGACTGAATAGCCAAAGAGAACTGCCGTAATTCACCAAATATATACAACTAGAAACAAAACATGACTCACAATTTTATTAAATAACCTCAAAGTACATATGTATGTGGTTAATGACATAAAAACTGCTGTAGCTTTCTCTGCCTTTAGAAATCACCTTTTTCTGTGATGTGCTCACAGCTCTAAAGCATTTTAAAAAATGGTCCATTTGTCTTTCTTTTTGTAAATAGACATACAAAAACACAATACATCTGCTTCTCATCCGCTTACATTATATAGTAGCATCACCCTGGGTCTGTATGAACGTCACATTCTTATTTAGTCTCTTGATTGTGCATTGAAGAAGACAGTATACCAGTGCTCCATGAAGCCTTGAACTTGTTGGAATTCCAATTTTACATAAACACACTCACATAACACAAGACATACCAAAGAGATTGTAAAATCATGTATTCATATCCCTGCGATCTTGTCCATACCGGAGCCTACCTGTCGGGCCAAATTAACCTTGAAGGTTGAAGAGGCATTAGACTGCAATCCAAAGTTCAGTACTCATACAAAATGAGAGTCAAGAAGCCTCATACCTTCCGCATTGAAAACTGATGGCCATTCATTGATGATTGAGAGCCATATTTGGTGTCGCTGTGGCGGATCAAAGTCTAGGATCCAAGACATCGCTGAATAATGAAGGGCTATATTGCCAGACTCCCAGGAAGGATGTGTCATTATTTTATTTCTTCCAAGGTTGTGCATTTGACAGCTGTCAAGAAAGCTTTTGAGAGTGTACTCTGAAGCAGTTTACGGTAATACGTTTTAGTGAAGTGTAAGCCCATCGCTCCCTATAATGTACACTGTGTTTAATATGCCCTAATATCTGTGTATTATGTCATCACTTTCATTTGTTTGGCTGAAATTACCGCAAAGAGGGATCCATAGATGTACTAACATTGCACAGAACAATATATATAACAATCTAAGGGTCTGAGCTTGCAATATTCTCTTACTTTAGTCTCAGTTGGTTATAACTTATTAAATATTACATGTTAAGTTTCTAATTCTAAGAGTTACTAGTTTTAAAACACCAAAAGCTATTTTATTCAAGTGATGCAAATCTGATCCAGTGAGCACAAATACTGTATGTGTCCAAACTTTTTTTTTTTTCAATCTAACATTTCGTAAACCACAACCTTTGTGTATTTATTGGCCTCAAATTTCCTGATGCTTAGATTCATATGTAACGTTATATATCTCTTTTTGGCTGTATGATGTACACTATATATCAAAGCCTCCCTCTGCCTAAAAAATTGATAGCTACTGTATAGTTCTTTGTAATATCTTTCCTTGCACTCTGGGGTACCTGAAAGCACACAATGTAGGAAGCTGGAGGTACTTTTAAAAGTTATAGTATTCTCGAGTTGCATACCTCTTGAGGTCTGGACTTGAGACATACTGTATAAGCAAGAGGAAAAGATATTGCTCTGCAAATAGTGTATTTCTTATAAGTTGTTCTACTGTCAGTCACAGTGTTTACCATTTCCAAGAGTGAACATTGCTTTCATTAATCACAGTCATTATTTTTATGCCTAGACTATTCCGTCATTATGTAACTAACATTCAGATTTGTCATCAAAGCGTGGGAATAGGAAGTGTACAGGAGGCATTGGAGAAAATATATCACAAATGTTGGACAGGTGGCGAAATACATTCATTTCTGCGAGCGTTGTTTCCATTTTGTGTTATATTTTTATTTAGAATCCTTTAGTTTCGCCCATTATAGAAAAGGCCAAAGGAAAAATATGGTTCTATAGAGAAAGCTCAGGAAAAACCGATGTACTGTCCTGCTTTGATTTGCACCTAACACTTTTATAACATTTTACAATGATGTTTTGCTGTGTAAACGTCATTGACCCACTGGAATGGGCTGCAATAAAGTGAAAGTAAAGATAAATGGCGCCACATTCCAGAAGTCATTTGGACAGCTTCCAAAATCAGAACTACATTTTTCCAGATTTGATTATTGCCAGTATGGCCTTATCTCATTTAAATATAAAGAGGCCCTGTGTAATTATCACAACTTGCAAATGGCACTCCATAACACAGGGGAATAAACTCTTGTGTAAAGAAACAATTTATTTAATAGGATCTCAAAGGTTAAACAGATTATGACTCTGAGCAGAACACTGGCATTGGCATCTAAGTCAATAAACCCAGTGAAACCCTCTTTTATTTCACTTTAAAGAATGTAGGTTCTAATTGTTTTTGTTTGAAGTTTTCCGCAAAAGGCTTTTTTTCATTAACCCTTTTGTTGTATTCTTCTCTATTCTCTATCTCATATACATGTTGAAGCAGATCGAAAGAATACATAATGCAAAATGACAGATTCTCAAAGCGTTTTACTCCAATGGAATTACAATTCTAAAACAGATAAGTCTAAAACAGAAAATACTTAAGGCTACTCACAAGCACCTCAATTAAATGCATAAGCTGTTCATTTCGGGCTTAGTAACTTGGGCTCATCTTGTCTTTCTAATCTGCAGTAAAATGTTGAAAGGCCAATAATACATTAATTCAGGCTTTCTAGTTATGCTGAGAGAACTAATAGAAGATACTATATTTTTTTGTTAAATAAATCTTATTGTACTTGTAAAAAGGTACAGTGTCTGATTAATTAGAATTGGGGATGCACAGACACAGAGGACGGTAGTTCAGGCTTTAGCCAAACTGACATTTGTATAACATAACTATTTAATTTCTTAAAAAAAAAAAAAAGGTTTAAAAAATCTACTGTTGCACCCCACTGTCTCAGATGTGTATCAATGAAACGGAGCAGAGAAATACAGTGCACCTCCATTTGAAGGCAGCCCTTTTATACCATGGAATCTGTTATAAGATGGCATTGTCACTGGTAACACTTTAAAAGAATGGCCATAAATTCATAATGAATTCTGGCTAAATACCACAGGAATAACACCTGAATATTATGCACTTCAAAGTAATTCATTTTGAATCCAGCCCTGTTATTTCATCATGACTTAAAAACATTTTGGTTCCCCTTTTCTCTCCATCCTTTCCTAATGAATTCACTGTTGATTCTTCACTAATTCATACCCTGTTATTCGACCACCAGGAGAGACATCCTTATACATGTGATCAACACAATTTGTTACAAAGAACATGGAATGAATATGGGTAATTAAATCCACATGAATTAACAGGGCTGGATTCAAAATCAGTCAGGATTCATTATGGATTTCAGCCATTTTTTTAAAGTATTACCGTAGCGCTTTTATACTTGTTATAAACAGGAACACAAATAGCGTGGTCTAATAACTTTGGCTCCCAACTATAGCGTTGTAAAAGGGGGATCACCGATTTGGGTGCCCTAAGAATTGTATTTTTAGAATGCACTCACTCAACATTTTCATAATTTAAAAAAAAACTACCTCATGGTGCAGAGAGTATCACAAATAATTTAGGGGGATTTATTTTCCTCCAGCAGCACTGAGAACTGGACACGTGAATTTATAATAACCTGGTAGATAAACAGATACAATTAAATGAGTCTCCTGAATAAAAATGGAAGGAAAACGGCACACTACAGTATATTCATTAAAGTCCCTCACAACCTATGCACTGGCCTTTGTAACCAAGACACCATGCACAACCTAGTTGTTTCTAATACCATCTTACAAATTAATCAGTCGTAATAATTAAATACTGCACATGACGTGGAGATGTGTATATTAAGAAATTCAATTAATTACAAAAACCATGAACATATCAATTAAAGGTGCGCTGATAAATTCACAAAAGCTCCTGCAGGATCACACATTTAATCTAGCCTGTCACTTCCAATGATGGCATGAATCTCGTAGACCTCAGAGGTGTGTTCAATCTGTCAGTTCAAATCAGTGTATCTACCTTAGAGGAATACATAGAGATATACATAGGGCTGCATGATTCTCCCATTTATATTGCTTCAAAGTTGTCCCAATATGACTGCTGCACAAGTGTGACAGAGATCAAGTGAATCTAAGTCATAAATCTCCTTCCCGATCTGTGAGGGTGCTGTATAACAGGAACAGTGTGCCCCGGACTGGATGGTTTGGCAATTCATTCCAGGGAAAGTTGGAAGTCGGCCAACCAGAAAGGGGGCAGAGTCACAATACCAGAAGTCATCGCCTTAATACAGTAGGTCGATGTGGCAATCGCGGATTGGAGGAAAAGCGGTTGCACTCGCTACTGAAGGGGGCGTGACTGAGGGTATATCAGGGGATGTGGCGAAGCAATCTGTTCCTTTGTTATGGTTGTGAAAAGACCTGTAAAGGACGGTACCAGGAAAAAGTAACCATGAGTGTTTTCATGTTGTATCTGTCTGTCTATTAATTGTCACATTTGTCATTTATAGACGAGTAAAATCCGGAAGCTGTCGCTATCAGCCATTGCTGTACAATTCACCACTTGCACTAGGAGCACTCACTGTTGTGATCGTGTACGTGTGTAGTGTGTGTTATTATTATTTCGGGACTGAACCCCATTGGTTTTAACTGTGCCATACACATCATTGTGTAGGGCCAGTTATTATTATTTGCAACACAATCAAGAGCTGTTTTACACCATGACCTGTGTTGTGTTTGTTATTACTGAACACTGCATCACCTCTGCACCTGTGCACTGCAAACCACTTTGCCACAACAAGTTAACCCCTTTTCAGCTCATCGCCACAAACCCTTTTCACTACTTATTCTGGATGTGGTTCCTCAGACGTGAGACACTTTAAGCCAAGCACCCTGCACATTATTAAACTGCTAAATTTTAATTAAACATAAGTTAGTGGTAATATCAGGGGAGCACTATAGCAAAAAACAAGATAAAACATGAGCTTCATTTGAACCCCCCTAGGCAAAATTGGTGCCCCCTTTTTATGTTCATGGTAGTTTCTTCATGCAAATTCAAAAGTCCTCCATATAAATGATTATGTATACCTGGAAAGAATATTATATTGTTGCATGTCGTGTTGTGCATTATGTTTCCTAATCCTGTGTCGATTTATTAAACCTCCCACAAGTTCTCTTGATTCTATGTGATTTGTGATGGGAATTCCTTATTATCATACATTTCTTATGGCAGTTTATCAGACCTATTGAAAACCCCTCTTGTAGTGTATTCTTGTAATGCCACTGTAGTTCAACTTCACAGGAATTGTGTAAGAAACATAAACAAATATTTTTAGGCTTTGGTGGGTTTGTCTGTTTTAAATTATTTTTATTTAAATACAATCAAATACTTCCCACAAGCAATTAGTGTATGGATGCTGCTATTAAATTATATAAAATTGCATTTGTCCTCATTTTCCTGATTGAATACAGGTTTACTGTCATGAAGCATAAATCCAATATTTGTAGTAAAAACCAAACATAGCATGTGTTACCCCAACACATTATAATAATCATAAAGTGCCAGGTTATTGTAGTTCAATAAGAAATTATGTTCTTTGAAGTATTGATTTGGAGCAGCCAATGACATATGCTTTGTATAATACAGATTTATACCATAATCCCTGTTTTAATCTCCTTGATGTATCAACCAAAGCCAATGATTTTACCAATTCTTACTTGAAGAACCTTTCCCCAGCTGCCTCAGCAAAAGCCTTATATTATATTATATTATATTATATTATATTATATTATATTATATTATATTTACGGCTACAATGAAAGTAAACAGACACAAAACCCTGTCTAGCTAACTTTTAATCCATTCCTCTGTAGCATATCGCCACATTACAATAGAAATCCAGATACGTGTATCCCAGATGGCCGTGCATCACATAACACTGCCAATTGCATTGATGGTGTTAATTAATTTGTTTTTACTATAAACTAATTATCGTTACCTTCCTTTTAATCAATAATACTGTATTGAAAGTTTAAATTATATAGTGAAGCTGCGGTGACCCACAATAACGTGCACAAATGAAATGACCTGAACATGATTTCAGGGATGGGAATTAGACTAGTATTGCATAGCAGTTTCATCCATTCCATATGTGCTTGATTAGTGGGAAAAACATAGCCCTTTATCTTAATTATTGAAAAAAATACCTGTTTTCTAAATTTGTTAAAGCATGCAATGCTGTCATATGCCATAATATCAATATATACAGTATCTTCTTAATGTTAATGTCTCATTTTAACATACACATAAGAACCAACAAAATATGGATTTATTATCCACAAATAATGTGGAACACCTGCAGTGGATTTTCACTGCATCTCTGTTTTCTATATATTTTTTGACTATTTAGAGGAAGGGTAATGTTATAAAGTATTTTTTCCCTAGAAAGTCTTTTAGGATTAGGATTAATATAGGATATGGCCAGACACAATAATTGTCATATATTCACAAATGTCATTCTAGAGTGCAATTGGTATTGCAAAAAAAAAAAAAAAAACATAAACAAAAATATTAAACACAGAGCCAGTGTGGTATAAACAAAATACAGTACAACTGCCATCCATGGAATATGGAAAATACCCTGCAACTGGCAATCTGTGACATCAGGCAACCATATATCCTTAAAATGTGCTTTTTAATTATCTTACTGTTAGGGAGTCATTTCACTTGAAATTATTAGGAACCCATTTGTAATATGGTGCTATAATCCATTTACATTTTTATAGAACCCATTCCTTCGTATATGAAACATCAATCATTCAGAACTCGTATCCCCCCACACACAAAATTAGTGACTGGTGGGTTTGGCCGTAAACAAACAAGCAAGAGACTGCCAAACCTGCTTTCCACCCGGCTTCTATTACTTCAATTAAAGAGGCCGTTTCACCACCAAGACACCCACTCAAATACTCCTTCAGGCCTGTGGAATTTTAAAGCTAATGAAAAATGTATAACTGGAGTTATGAAGCACTCTTTAAGATGGATTGAAATGGTTTCCGAGGCTTCCTTTCATCAATTTATATGCTGTGGCTTTATGTTAATTTTCATCTTGACTTGAGCTCTGGGAAGTGCTTCCAGGTGGAGTGACTTTTGAGGAACTTCAGGCTCATCATGCAGTATGCAGCAGTTATTGACTGGTGCTTTCTTACAAAATGTATAACCACACGCTAAACACAGAATAGCACGCTCACCTATTCCACACTCAGGAAACAGCTTCTTGACCTATGTGTGCGAATGCTATGTATGCATTTGTATTGATGTTGGATTTTAATAAAGTAAGAATGTTCTCCAATTGGTGAGGAATTTTATCAAAGACTTTTGTATTTTGCTTGATGTGGGTCTGTTTTAGATTCCAATATGTACCCAGTGTGGAGTAGTGGTTAGGGCTCTGGACTCTTGACCGAAGGGTTGTGGGTTCAATCCCCAGTGGAGGACACTGCTGCTGTACCCTTGAGCAAGGTACTTTACCTAGATTGCGCCAGTAAAAACCCAACTGTATAAATGGGTAATTGTATGTAAAAATATTGTGGTATCTTGTAACAATTGTAAGTCGCCCTGGATAAGGGCGTCTGCTAAGAAATAAATAATAAAAAAAAATAATAACTCACACCTTACCAAATCCTTTTACGTGTCAACACAATGGCAATGCAATGCTTGTATATAAAGGGCCAGTTATAGAACAGGCAACTGCAATGCTATGAGCCATTGATATAATGCTATCACAGTGTAGCATATCTTGGCAAACAAATGGTATTACAATTGTATGAACTGATATACACTAGTTATCCATTGTTACACTGTACTATGATACCTCATCCGTGAGTGTGCTACTGTACTGGGGCCACTGTATATTTGTTTTCAATGATTTTGTTATTGCTGCAATGGTCTGCTAATGGTTCAGCTATATACAATGTATGCAGTATTTTTTTTATTAGATTAGTCAACATTACAGTTCAACTAAATACAGATTATGTACTGTATATGTTAATTATGATACATCAAAGGTGATGTTAATGCTTACAATTTAGGCATTAGGAATGGCTGCAAATAAAAGCTATTTTTGTAGGCTTTGCAAAGCTGTCAAAATGTTTAAGCATGGGTTCATTCATTGGTTAATAAAGTCATACCTATGAATGCCACCCAGCAACTCTGCTATTCAACACCAAGGAGGAAATGGTTACTTTACAGCTGTCTGTTTCATCTCAACCGTATTATACTGTAAATGATTTTACACCAATTAGATTTTTTTATATTAAAAATAAAGTTTGACGTTTATTATACATTGGTCATAATAGTTAGGCCATAAATAGTTTTATTTTTACTTTGTTTAAATGTTAAATCTTTCTCATGTTTTACCTGGTTGATATTGTGTACAGTACCTGTGCTTTAGTGCTTTCAGAAAGCTTAATCACTTTCAATTTCCCATGGTTTACACTTTTATAATTGTTAATAATCTTGTGCGTTGTTTATAATGATTTAAGAGTCTAGTGTGCAGTATTGGTTATAAATAATGCAGGAGGGACAGCTATTTCAAAGACAAGGGGGTTAACTTTGTCTGTCAACCTAATTCTCCAAACAAATTGTAGCACATGGCTGAAAAAGGAAGATGTTTTAGAAAAGCAGGACAATCAATACAGTCAGCTGATTAATAGCAAACGCTAAGGTAATCGTATATCATTCACAGCTTCAGATTTATGATCAAAACACAATCTCATTGTAAGGAGGGACTAGAATTAGGGACTTCAAGAATTAAGCCTTTCTGATATGGGTGGTGGGAGGTGGGTGAACTGTGGCCTTTACAATGGAAACAGATAAGACGACATAGGGATCTTGTCAGAAACAAATGTTATGTCGGCCCCTGCTCAAGCATTTCAAGATGGCCCGAAACTGAGTCCCCGAGTAGTAAGCTTAAACTGGCCCCTGGCAGATCATTTATTTATCTGAAGCTAAATTCAATAACAGGAACCATATATAAAAGTCGGAAAATAACACAGCTGCTGGCGATTTATCATGGAGTGGAAAGTCATTGTTGTCCTTATCTTTCCAATGATGTTCTATTTCCAACTGGTAATGAATTATAGTTCTTTCCACATCTTTACAATGTGGCAGGTCATTGGTACCTCATAAGTAAAGTACTGTATTAAAAAAAAAAAATCAATAGAGTACTCACAGAGGGTAAACTAACAACAGGGTGATGTGGGAGACTCCCGTTGCCAGGCATAGGCTTAGGGGCGCCAGCTTAACACTGCCAGTTATTTATGCAGACGGTCTTTAATGGCATGCAGTCGGAAACCAAATACTGTATAACACCATCAGTGACAAAGCTGTCACACCTGGCTGAGTGATAAGCCTAGACTTCTAATTATGCAATATAAACCTGGCAGCCATTTAGTGAGTAAATATTGTGCATATACCATGTTAATGGAATACTTGGTTCTAATTGCTGCCACCAGTTTTCCTTGACCTACTTTCTAATGGGGTTTGTTTAATCTCCTGTGAAGCCGAATGGATAGACTGAAATGAAAATGACAAGAGTGTGGGCACGCTCCACCTCATACTGGAGCCTTTTAACCAGTGGCGCCTCTTGGATGCTCATTGGTGGGGTCAGCAGGCCTTTTTAAGTCAGATTTACACAAGACAATTTGTTTTATTGCAATACCATTCTGTCACTGAAAGCAAGTGCTCTGTCGCATGCCATTTTTTCACAGTTGCTGCATTTTGTGCATTCACACAAAAAACAAGCAACAGTTGCTTGCCACAAGGAAGTATCTACACTCATCTTCTTTACCTTCAGCTCTGTAGCTGCTGGCAAAGGTTCCGATCTCAAAATAGCGGACAGACAGTGAAAGTCATTAAGCTGATAGCTGTGTGAGAAACATCAGGATCTGTATTTAGAACTGAAATATAAGACAAAGCGAGAATGGAGCCAATAGCAGCTGTTAGTATTTTCTGAATGCATAATATCCATAAACACTCAATGGTGGAACTCTTAAAAGAAACTTCAATCACAAAACATTTATTATGGTATTGCTTGTATATTAACTCTTGCACTCTAGATTTATTATGGATAATTAACGAGTATTACCAACTATGACTCTCTTAGATATTAGACAGATTTGCGGTCCTACTTCAGAGTTTTAGATATCACATTTCAATGTGTTTGGTAATTTCTTATCTCACTTCTATACCATATTTTATAAAGGTACTAACCATCTTCCTGCAGATTTATAAAGGGTTGTTTATGTGCAATCAATACAAAAAATGCAATGCAAAAAAAGGCATTAAGTTCAAAATTATAATAACTCTATGGTAACAACAAATTCATTATTGGTCACCATTTCCTGGACGTCTGTTCTGACATCATTGATAATTTCTTGAAAGAAAAAAGGAGGACAAGCATCCATAAATCTTTTTTATCTTTCACTTTTAAGGTTTCTTGCTGCCAAAATCTTCTTTAAATTCTGATTTAAATTAAACGTTGTAGTGAGGAAACTGTTCTAGATTTTGGAATATGGATTTACATATCCATGCATGGTACTTAAAGCAGTGCTAACCAATGTGTTCTGTGATGCACTTGCAGGGTGTGGTTGCCGGTCCCCTCAGTTCTTCACCTGTTTTTTTGCAAACAACATTATAGAAAAACTAGTATATTCTGGTAGCCTGTAGGTTGCATGATCTCCTTGTATTTAGACCATATGAGAACACAGCAAATAATAAACCTGGTAGCAACTTTTCATATACATATACAGCATTGTCTTTGAAAACTGCAAACAAAGAACCAAAATATACTAACATAAAGGGAGGACCAGTCATAATATCGCTAATGCAATAAGATAATTGATTTAAACCCTTTTATTAGCACTCATTTAATTATTATGTGTTTATTTAACAGACACCTTTATCCAAGGCAATTTACAGAGACTAGCATATGTGAACTATGCATCACTTACAACAACTTTTCATCCAAAAGACAGAGCACAAAGAGGTTAAGTGACTTGCTCAGGGTCACACAGTGAGTCAGTGGCTGAGCCAAGATTTAAACTAGGGCCCTCCTGGTTACAAGCCCTTTTCTTTAACCACAGGACCACACAGCCTTTAATGCTCCATACCCTCTGGTCTCTGTTCATAGCCGACCGGGATTAGACATTTTTTTTTCCAGAATGACTTGGTTATGATTGTTTTTCTTTAAGATATTCTGACATTCATAAACTGAGCCAACTGCTTATAAGGAAGCAATAGCTTTAGTGTTAAAGGCCAAACCTATATTTTATAGACCTATATATTTTGTTTTTAAGCAGCCCTGCTACAAAAAAACAAAAAAGATTTTAAGATTTGTTAGTTAACTCAAAAATTTAGTGAAGTAATTTATTTAAAAAAAAAAACTAATACATATATACGATCATTAACCTTTGTGTGACATCTGGAGGGACTCCTCTTATTATATATGTAAGTGTTGTACTGTTATGTTCTAAAAATAAAAAAAGGAACTGTTGGAATGTTTTTTGGAGCAGGGTGAATGGAAAATACCTTTAAAAATGAGAACAAATATAGAAAAAAATGGATTTCACCACGACCTCAGCTATCACAAATTTCTTCACAACAGAATGGTTTTAGACATTACATTTTTGTGGTGAATCTTGCACAAATTGGACCTCTTGCCATTTTAAAAATGGGAAAGGTCTCCAAGGGGTATTTTGACAGAGTCCATGTTAACCTTATACATTTATTTGTGCTTCATTAGCTATACTGTACATATTCACCCATTGCCCTAGTTTCTCTCTCCCATAGTCATTTGTGGCTGATAACATTAAACTAACTCTTGTGTAATAGCTATGTGTAATACACTGACTTCATCTCAACAATCACTGGTAATCCGTCCTGGAATCCATACCCAAGGGCTAATATAATCAGACAAATATTGACTTTGGTTTCAATTGATACCATGTTATTTTGTATGGCCTGGATACAATAGTTTCATTCATGATCCTTCAGATAAGGGTATTTCTTCACAGCTAGACATAACACATCAATATCTCTTCCAAAATGTATATTAAAGGGTAGTGTGCAATGCAATACATAAACTGCACTAGATATCTTGAATTGCTAAACTTGAAAAACCTTTATGTTCAACAATATTCCATGCAAATGAGAACTGAGGAAACCCCCCCCCCCCCCCCCCAAATAAAAAGGAGATAAGATTTTGGATTTGGCTTTTAGTTTTATTTGATACTGGAAAGGTTGAAAATTATTTTTATTTGGTAAGTGTGTAATTTTGTTTGCATATTAGGAATTCCCAAAAAACCCACACATCATAAATATACAAACGTGCATGAGGATTACTATACATTGCTGATTAATTTATATTTGTTTAGTGATGGAACATCTTGACAAGTTTTCAAGAAAATAATGAAGTAAATATTTTGGAAATATAACAGACTTTAGCTTATAAATATTGTACATAGAATAAATGGTATGCATAGTCATTAAGATGAGATCCTGAATGAAACAGACTGGCAAAATTGGGAAAGACACTAGACCCGGCAATTCATTTGTCAAGAGGCCTAGAAAGTAATCAAAGGGTAAAGAGATCAATATTCCTGTTGTCATTCATTTAAAAATGTAGAAAGTAAGGAACACTTGCTTTGTGATCTATCAAGGCTCCTGAGTTTCATACTTTTGGATTTTTTATTTGGTATCCAAGGTAACTTTGATGTAGGCACTTTGAATATGCAAAAACAACATAGCTCAGAGCTAGAAATATGCTCTATCACCAGTCCTCCATCTGGAAATCCATCTATAAAAGTGTGTTGTGGGGTGGAGCTCAGCAGCCTTCCAGACAGTTTCTCCCTGCAGGCCCCGAGAGGGACATGCCTGCAGGTCGGCAAAGGGGAGGTTTAGCAGACCAAAGTTGGTCTTGTGTCCCATTGGGGAGTAAATGGGTTGCACAGGGATGTCTGAAGTGTGGGGTAGCTGGACACGTAGTTAGATACTGCCCCCAGTCTGCTACATCAAGGCCGGCTTTAAACTCGTTTCTCCAGTTGCCACAGGTCAGGTGACTGGACATTCTCTTACAGACCCCCTCGAAACGAAGAGTTGCAGTTCTTGGGCGGCACCCATCGTTTTAGTTGGCCCAACAGAAAGGAGGGACGGAGTGGGTCATTGCTTATGGCTTTAAAATGGGCTGTAGTTGAGAAGTTTAAAGACTATCTGTGGGGAGCTAAGTTTATCATATACACTGATAACAATCCCTTGTTTCACCTTCAAACTGCTAAGCTGGGTGTAGTAGAGCAGAGATGGGCGGCCCAATTAGTAAATTATAATTTTGAAATCAAGTACCGACCAGGCCGTGACAATATTAATGCAGATGTTCTTTCCAGATTGCCTTTAGAACAATCTGATGAACAATCTGGTGATCCAGTGTGCTATCAAGGAGAGGCAGTAGGAGTGGCATCGGAAGAGCAGACATGTCAAGCTTGGGTCTGGAACCCGGGTCGATGGAAGGGAGACTGCAGGATGAGGATCCAATCCTGCAATCAGTTAAGGCATATCTAAAGCAAACCAGTTTATATTCAGCCTGGGAGAGGAAGAAGGAACCCCCATGTGCTTTGAACATACTGCAACATTGGCGTCTGGAGATCAAGGAAAGCATGATTTGTCGAAAGGTGCAGGACCCAGGGACAGGTGAGATGTTTACGCAGATTGTTTTCCCATAGAATAGCACCAAGCAGATCTGGGAAGAATACCATGAACAAATACCTCTGGCCACCTTGGATTTGAGAAGATGCTGTCAGTGCTAAGAAGGACATTTTATTGGGATGGAGAATGACGCCCGTCGCTGGCTTGAAGCTTGCCCACACTGCATTCTGTGGAAGCCAAGGCCGAGGGGGGGGGGTAAGGCTTCTTTAGTTCCCATCAAAACAACAGCTCCACTAGAAATTTTAACTTATGTTAAGTAGGCCCTCAGATCAGTATCAACGTATTTTGGTGATTACAGATCTGTTTACCAAGTTCGCCTGGGCAGTGCCCACACGAGATCAGACAGCTCTTACAACAGCACATGTGTTATGACATCAGGTTATTCAACCTTTTGGCTGCCCTGGAAGATTTCATTCACACGAAGAGCCTGATTTTGAATCTATTCTTATTAAAGAACTGTGTAAATATTACGGGTGCCGTAAAAGCCGCACAACCCCATATCACCCTCAGGAAAATGGAGGTTGTGAACATTTTAACCAGACTATATTAAACGTTTTAGGAACAATGGAAACAGAGACGCAGAATAGGTGGACAGAGTATTTGTCTGAGCTAGTCCATGCTTATAGCAACTCTGTACATGCCTCCACTAGTTATGCTCCATTTTTTCTTGTGTTTGGATGACATGCACGTTTATCTGTAGATATGATGTTTGGCACCACTAGCGAAAGGGTGGAGGGTGGTACCGAAGAATGGGTACAGAGGTACCATGCAAAGCTGATGTATGCTTATGAAAAAGCAGGGGAGCATTTGAGTAAGGCTGCAGAGAAGTCCACACTGAATTATGACCGGTCTGCTAGAGACGACCCATTAATACCCGGAGAAAGGATATTGATTTTAGACAGTTGTAGATGCTCGACAGGAAAATTAGCGGATCGGTGGGACCAGAAGTGAAAGAGGGACTGGAGTGGGTCTTTCACTGTAATTGCCTCTGCCCCTGCATCCATTATCCTGAAGCAGCTCCACCAACTGGAAAGCATGACAATCAGGCAAGTCCAGTGGAAACCCTTCAGAGTGCATGGGGTTATTTTTATCAGGTAAATCCACATAGACCAGTTACAAATCCCGGAGAGGATGTTCCTGAGCTAAGTTGCTCCCAGAGGGAGAATTGTGGGAGACCTCTGCTTAGGTATTGTGAATATAATTAAGTGGGTTGGTTCCTGGGACAGGAACCTAAAAGCAGGGGTGAGTGTCACAAGGTGACTAGTTCAGTGTTGTTTGTACAAGTCATTAATATTTCTCCAACACTGTTGTAAAAGAGAGTTGTAATACATACCAGAACTGATAAGTATTTTAGCAGCCTGTGGCCTTTTAGCTCTTTGTGTATTTATAGAGTTTTAATACGTACCTGGAACTCATAGATGTTTTATTTATTTTTTATAAATACATTTTAGTAATCCGGGAATATTAAGCATCTATTTTATTTTTGTCCCACTGCAGTTTAAATTGATAAGGACTGACTGCTTTTTATTTTGGTTTGCTTGTTAGTGCTGTAGACCTGCTACTGCTGCAGGCTTGGAGATGTCTGCGCAGAAACTAAATTACCAGAGCAGCTCCTGAAGTATTGGATTGAGAGGCCTGGACTTTTTGAATATCTGCTCACTGAAGTGGACTCTCTGTATTTCTGTAAATTTGAATTATTGGCAATTTTAGCACAGGCTTATTTTATTTATTCCCTGTTTTTATATAGTTGTTAAGTGGGGCTGTGTGGCATCTAGAGCTGGGTGACTTATGGGGTTTGCCCAGTGACGCCCCCTGAGGGAAGGTTTGAATTTGGCCAGTTGTTTGTTTTAAATTGTGAGAACGGGGTGTACTGTCATTTGATTGCCTACGTCATCCAGACGGTAATTCACAGTCCATTTATTTTAAATGATTGAAAATGTTTTTAGCATTTCCCTGTTTTTAGAGTAATACATTATTGTTTGTTGGTCGGTGGTGTTGGTTCCCACCCAGAAGAGAATCAAACCTGTGCACTAATTCAACCAATTGGTTATTTCGGTCAAAATAATTTCTACAGGCAGAATCCTGTTGTGGCGTAGTCAGAACTATACTTATAAAGTCTTTTTGACCATAACAGTATTGTTTGGTCAGCGATGTGCGCTTGAGGCACTTAGTCGTACTTGGACACACCTGGATTTCCAGGGATTAAAGGTCCACTTTCCAATTTATCAATAGTCCATCTAGCATTGTTCTGAATCAGTGAGCAGATTATTTTGCACTGGAGTCCAATGGATGAAAGCAAAATATTTGTAAACTGATAGCAGAAATGCTGTTCAGTATTATAGGTTTTACAGTATATATAGTGTTAGATTTTAATTGTATTTAAACACTGTAGTGGGGTGTACAGAAATATATATTTTTTCCTGTCAGAATGACCTATACTTTAATATTGTATTTCCAACATTTTCTTAACATAGATTCAACAATTTAACCATTATAGGTTTATAGGACAATATATATATATATATATATATATATATATATATATATATATATATATATATATATATATATATATATATATATATAAATGGATAAATAGACTGAACACGATTATGCCAGCGGGACTCAACAGAAAAGAATGAACTAACTTCAATAAATATATAACATATAAATAAATAAACAAAATTCATTCAAAAGTTGTGCATGCTGATGCGCTGGGGAGGCCAAATCTAGACTGATCCTCAGAGCCAGCATTGCATGATATAATAAAAATATAAGTTTATGTAAAGTAGTGTTAATTATAATTAATACAGATTCAAAGATAGAAGTAAAAATGATGTCACAATATATAGAACACCATTACATCATGTAAAAATAAATCATGGATTTGAATGTAAACAATAACAAGTAGTTGTCATGCTGTCAAAAACCTATAAATACCTCCAATGTTTTGATTCAAACTCCCTTGAGAAAGATATGTACAACATATCGAAACGTTGGGCAGCTGGCTCTTTGAGCTAATATATATATATATATATATATATATATTTTTTTTTTTTTTTAAATAGCGTGTTTCATAGTGGACCACCATCACAAAGCGCTTTTACAGAGGCAGACTGTGAACTGTGCATTATATGCAGAGTCACTTACAGTGGGACATTGATTTGACATCTCATCCGCAGGATGGAGCACAAGGAGGTTAAGTGACTTGCTCGGGGTATATAACCCATGTGCTGAGGCTTGCAGTCATAACTATTATAATCTGTTTTTTTATTAAATATGCAAGTTCATAGAAAAAACAGCTGTATTTGTTTTTTGTTCGAGATTTATTTAGTCTATTTTTATTGAAAAGAGTGAAAAGGTTGATGAAGCAATACTGTTAAATGGAGTTAGAGTATGTGGCCGATTGTGATGTCACCTTTTTTTATAGACTTTGCAATTGAATGGAATTCCAAGAACTGTTACACTTTTTTTAAATCCAGGAGAGACTCTTTTTTGTTTGTTTGTTTTCATAACAAATAAATAAATTAAAAAAAAAAAATCTGTAATTATGGAAGAAGGATAGTGCCTGAAAAAGAAATGCAGGACCAATGATAATGAACAACCTTAACTGTATTAAAGTTACTCTTACAAGCCAGGATATTCCAGTACTGATATTTGTTGTGCAGTATTAAGGAGCTACACACATTCAATTCCCTTGTTGACCAGATCAATCTGACTTTACTGCTTAAGTTTAATGCCTTATATTAAAGTGCAGCTAGGATTTTAAGATTAAATTAAATCCCTACAAGTTATTCCTTGAAACACAAGGACAAGAGTATATACATATAAGAACTTGGTTGTAGTTTTAGTGTCTGGAATTCAATGAAGTGTAATGAATGAAAATACTATTTCCTATGAAATTCTAATTTTTTAAGCAAATTAATTAGTATATAATGATCAATTGAATGCTTAATGCAAAGTGTTACCAAAACCCCCATTATAAATGTAGAAGTGTATATGGTCAGGACATACTTACAGTGCAGTATATTGCATAATAAAAGACCAGGCATATTACATCCTAAACCACCTGTCCAATGTGTACTCTTACAGTATTTCACCCCTCAAACAGTATCTTATGCAAAAAAACAAAACAGAATCGTATTCATGTTTAAATGCATGATGTTTGTACAGAGGGGGTTTTATTTTTTTTATTTTAGTCCATACACAATGGAGTGCATGTGTTTTTGAGCTACAATGCACTTTTAACTGTCAAATGTATTATTTTTTTTTTAATCAATGCTGAATTATGTATTTCAAGAATGATGGCTTCATTTAACTTGGTTTTGTGTAGCGTCTCCAGCTAACTCATATATGTATTTTTGTTGTTGTTTTTGTTTTTTGTTTTTAAGGATATTTCCATAGTATATCCAAATAAACCATTCTGAATTCAGAGGTCAACGAGAACAAAATTATACCAAGCACAACTTGAAATGACATTTGCTTCATGGGGAACCTGACACCTTTTTCTTTTATTTCAGGAGTCTTGGGCTGAAAGCCAATACTGTACGACCGTGAATATATTTTTAGTCCTATAATAATACATAGGAGTATTTGCACTGTACAACTGAGCTGACATTCTACATGTAGGTAGAATAAATTGATCTGTATAAAAATGACATACGTACAAAAAGTTACAAAAAAAGAATAAGGCATATAAATAGGAGCTTGCTGGTTTCCAGCACAGTAACCCCTTATAATGCTACAAGCCTACTGCACTACTATACTCAAACCTCCTTCATTAAATGCAATTACAAGCTGATTTCAGAAAATATTAAGTGTTATTTTATATAACAAGTCAACACAATATATATATATATATATATATATATATATATATATATATATATATATATATATATATATCAACACAACACAATAATAATAATAATAAAAAAAAAAATCTTTAACTTTGGAAGTGGAATTCCATTGGGTTACATAACTTTAGAAAGTACACTATTACTTTTTTACACTGAAATATTGCAATAACTGTATTGTCCTTGAGGAAATATAGAATATAGGATATACATCTGTCCCTGTTACACTCATAAAGAAACCCGTGATTTCTTCAGGGGGAACTGAGCATTTTGTATGTGAAAAGATGGTACTCACATCCATCAGCTAAGATTACTTATATTAGAATTACAATATTACATCATTCCTGTTTATTGCATAACTAATGACACCCTCTTATTCCACTGTCTTTGGATCCAGCGGGTAGGTATTGTGACCACCCTGTCTTATTGGTAGTTTACTGAATGATTAACATTGAATTTGATTGTGATTGCAAACAGGGTTCAAATAAAAATAATAAGGCAGTTTATCAGAAATGTATTTGTCTGCATTAAGATAAATTTCCAACCAGAACCATTTTCAGCTCTGGTCATACTGTAGGGACACATGTACAGTATTCCAGGAACATTCACGACCCCCAGGGGCATTTCTCCGCAGATTAATTGACCAAGAGTACAGTATCTACTGTATGTATGTCTCAGGCATGGAGCAGGCTATTATGTGATGTACTGTCTCCTTTGGAATTCAGTATTTCAGATCTAGATAAGCATTAGGTAATATTTATATATTAATAAATATATTAAAATGATTTCCAGTTTATGGAATGTATAACAAATATAAGTGGGACATGGAGACATTGTGGAGTTATTTGTATTATCCCCTGCTGGGAATAAAAATACAATACACTGTAGGACACTTGAACATTGAAATGCCTTAAAATTCAACAGCTACTATAAGAAAATAATATTGGCAAAACTTCAATTTTAGGAACTATAATTTGGCAGACTAATCAAATACTTAATGGAAATTGCTGTCCAGCTAGGAACTGGCGTCCCATCCAAGCTGCATCCGCATTGCTTTGTTAGTTGGCATAACAGTAAATTAGTATTAGTTTACTCCACATGAGGTAAAATACTGTGCAATCATAGTTATTGATGGTACTGTGAATAGTGTTACCAAATACAGCATTAAAGTCACATTAGTGTCTTAATGCTTAACTTTGTAATTATGACTTTTATTAATATCAAGACAGAGCTCTCTTGTAACATCAGCAACCTCCTTTAGAAATTCGAAAAGGTTTCTCACATCTGAAGTACAATGATAGAGTGTAAGACAGCACCTGTTTTCCCTGTGTGAATCAGGTGCAAAGTAACAATGACGTTGACTTTCTAATCAAAGTCATTTGCGAAGACTAACTTTTGGTGTAAACCTTTTCATTATTTTATTATTTTACAACTTGTTTACGTCATTGAAATTCAATACCCCTTGTCATAAATGGGTAGAGGTTGGGGGCACAAGCAAAGTAGAGGAACATTTAACAATGTTTAACTAGCAGGATTACATGCCATTAGTAAGTAATGAGTCTTTCCCAGTTTGTTATACACTGTTAAACTTCCCTGGAGATTAAGGGAGAGTGTTGACCATTATGCATGATCTAAAAACTTTGATTGTGCTGTACTTCTTAAAGGTATTGCTTTAGAAAATACCAAATATGTCTCTACACACAAATGTTGTGTAATAAACAAACTGATTATCTATATTTAAAACTTAAATTCATTTTAGTTCTATTGGATACAAGTTTGATAACTTAAAGGGCAACTTGGGACATGTTTGAGAGTTCTCTTAACTAATGTATCCTTCTTGTTGTTTAGATTCACATTTACTTACTATTTCAGTGCTCACATCCTGGTAAAACTCAAACTTGGCCTCAAAAGACTTCTCAGAATCATGTCTCGGCTGTAAGTACATCTGCTAGTGGATTTTCTCTACTATTGCCAGACTCTTAGGATACTAAGGGCAGAGGCATATCTTGTGGTTTAAACAGAAAATGATAGTGTGAATCTAAACAACCAGAAGAATATGTTAATTAAGCTAACTGACATTTCATTCCCAGACCAAGTGTGTGGTGATTTCACAGTAAGTGGTTAACAAATGCATCCCAAATACTCAATGGAGCACCATTCCTATATGATAGTCTATGAGAGCTCATTATAAATTAAAAGCTTTTGAAGTGTTAACTCAAAGTCCTTGGGACTGTTATTGAAATCGGCACACTATAAAGAGTAATCTTCCAGAATCGACCAGCCTGTTTCTATTCGAAATATGCAAATATGGGAAATGAACTGCAATCTCATTTCAGTATATTGGGTTCATTTCTGATAGGGCCCTCAGCTGGCCATAAAACATGTGTTTCTTGATATAGCTTTGGAAGAATATACTACATAGAGAGAAAACAGGGGCTTTCTAAAAAAAAAAAAATACAAGGCGCTGACCAAAAACTAATAATATTTTACTGGGGTAATAATACAGCAGACCTGCCAGTACAAAAATCAATAATATGCAGTGCCTTCCAACACATATAGCTTGCAAAGGGGTATGGTATCTAATAGAAAAAAGGACCAAAAACCTTGACATATTACTAAAAAACAATAAGATACATAAAAGGTAACATAAGAACACATCAACCATTAAAGCCACAATATAGGAGTCAACATATTAGAAGTGTTATTTTTTTCTTTTTCTTTTTAGAAGCAGGTATTGCAAAAGCGAGATTTCAATATTGCAATAAGCATGTCTGAAATGAAGTTACAGCAACAAAGACCCGATTTTGACAAATGCAAATGCCATACCTGTTTTTAATTGCTGGGTGTAAATATGTGGTACCGCTAACACACATTATAATAAAAATCTATGTGGGAAATTATTGATATCTGGGATTTACACCTGCCTCGCTCATCAATACATTTTAAAGTAAAAACTATAAGAAAAAAAAAAAACCATAAAGGTTTTGGTTAATGTCTTTGTCAGTGTCACTTTAAGCATTGACATTAAAGGCATGAGTCACCTCTGCTTCTAATCTTTTTATCTCTACTGGAACTTTTGTAACACATTATTCATTATTTTAAATACATTCTTTAATTAAAGCCCTTAATTGTCCTTTCAGGCAGTTTTGAACCATTTGCAAAGGGAAGCATGATTTGTTGTCTATTAAATAAAGAATTCAACTCTCGACAGATCTCATACTTCAGAGTTGCTATGAGTAACTTCCTCTCTCTTTCCAACCTGTATCTTTGTATTTATTCACTGCCTGATCCTGCACAATGCCGTCTAGTCAGCCAGAGGGGGTGATCTCTTATCTAATTGTGTAACATTCTATAAATGACAACCTTTCAAACCTTCACTAGGTTAAGCTGGGGAATCTAGAGGAGTGCAGTGCACAGCTAACTGATTTAAAGGGTACATAAGGACCTTTTTATTTTATTGTGTTACATGTTCCCATGTGTTGCTCTCACCGGTAAATCCATCTCAGTTACATATGCGAGCAGAAGGATGATGGGAAATGTAGTTCTGAGTGAGCCATACAGGTACATGGGAAGCCATCTTGAGGCAGGGAATGCAATTTAAAAGTTTAAAAAAAGTGGTCAAAATGGAAAGCAAACATTTAAACAATACACATACCTTACGTAAACAGTTGTAGCAACACATGGGAACAGGTAACACGATAAAATAAAAAGGTCCTTATGTACCCTTTAAGCTCTGGTCTTCCTGAAAAGCACTGTGCCTTTTTACGTTATGCAAGTTACATGCTTTCAGGTTATAATAATAAAGTGCTTTACAGAGGTAGGCTGTGAACTGTGCATTATATGCAGAGTCACTTACAATAGGACATTGATTTGATATCTCATCCGCAGGATGGAGCACAAGGATGTTAAGTGACTTGCTCAGAGTCACACAGTGAGTCAGTCAGTGGCAGAGGTGGAATTTGAACCGGTGACCTTCTGTTTACAGGCCCTGGTTGTATTCTGGTTACAATAAGCTTGATCCATTACTATTGATATTGTGATAGAGTGTGGGGGGAGAAATTATAGAAGGAATTTATATATGTCCCTGAATCGTGCATAGTTTATACCCTTTAAGGTGAGGCAGGCTTTAAAATCAGGGAAAATAGGAAAATGTGGTCTTTGTCATTTAACTAGGAAGAGAAAGACTACATATCCCAGAATGCAAATTAAAGATTCACAGCGACCTAATAATATGCCATCCACACACTACAGTACATTGCCACATTGTTATTAAATTTGAAGTGGAAAACAACTTAATCTGTAGCCATTTGTTAGTGATGCAGTTTTTTTCCCCTGATTGCAGAGGGTAACAACTATTCTCTCCTTATTAAATCTGACACTCTGCTGTGATTTATCAAATTTGCAAGCTCAGCCTTATAATAAACCTTCAAACTCAAAGTGTTGTGCCACAAAGGGGCAGTGCTCCAGATATACTGTAGCATGTGTGTGTGCACGAAGCTCAAACCTGAATCCCAGCCCAAAGTTGGGTGGATTTGAGATTCAGTCCAACTCAGTATATTGTTGGCTTATTTGATTTAGATTTTTGTATGCCATGACCATAATCATAAGGCAAAGAAAGACAGCTAATCAATCAGATGTTTAGTTACTCTTTCAACGCTAAGCTAACTGATCACATGCTACCATTGTCTTTCAGTGTTTTTTTCACTAAAATATTTGGGCTGACAGGACTGAGGTAGTTTACTGGTCTTTCATATGGTATTACCCTTCCTGCATTAGTAGACTACTAGTATAAGCAGAGTTGAACTAAATTGAGCTGACTTGAGACTGGAGAAAAACGTTTCCATGGTTTTAAACTTTCTTCACCTGGGAGTGACTAAATGACACCAATTAACATCAAAAATACCCTTTTAAAGCCTTGTTGGGCTTGAGAAACTTGCTCTAAGACAGCAAAGAGGCACATTATTTGCATACCCTTCCCATTAATACAGAGGAAACTAAGTTCTGTAATGCAATAAAAGAGAACACAGTTTCAATGAATCATCCCTGTAAAGCTGGAGACTTGGTACATGATGTGTTTTTGTGTTTTGAATGTGTTATTTCTATATCTCGGTAGCAACAGCACAGAAGTATAAATCAATGAAGTTGTAAATTTATGAGACAGCCCTTATCAGAGTACATTTTTGTAGATAGAGTAAGTGAACTGGAGGTCACTGGAAGCCTATTCTCTGTGCCAGGTTGCCACTGATTGAGACTGGGCATGATGCCTTGAGTTACATACAAGGGAGTTCAGGTTAAACTTAGTCTACAGAAGCATTTCAATAGCCAAATCAGATTTCAAATAAAAATTCCATTATATTTCTGGCTATAATGTATAATATTACCTATAAAAATATGCTGTAATACCTATTACAACTCTCTCAACTGTCAAAATGCATGATTCACGAATAATCAAAACATATGACAGGTAACACTAAACTTAAATGTGTATATGAAATACATTTTTTTTTTAAACTAAGGATGGACGCCCAATGGCACACCTGGTAACAGAAGTAGTGTGTGGCCTGTTCAAAGGCCTCAGTGAACCCCTTTTTAAGTTGTTGTTGCTGAATCCATCCCATGACTGGCTGCTGAGAGAAAATGCTTGGTGCGGAAACAGTAAAAAGACACTTGGGAGCAAGAACATTGGATATGAAGGGTGATCGTTGTTTCATGATTGTCAGGAAGTCATCGTTAAAAAAATTGCTTACTTTTGATATTGGCAGAGAATATTTTTAACAAAGCTTTTTGGACAATGATCTTGAGCGTTTTCAAGTCATGTTGTATAATCTATATTAAAATATAAATATAATAATAAAATCAACACGTCATGTATGTACTGTAAGTTCCCAGAACTGTATGTTGAATAAACTTTATTGATCCTTGTGAGAGGGTAGGGATTTGGACTGACTGTCAGGTGCATGCGGGAGCCTGTAGGGGGGTTGTACTCTCCGTGTATTCCCACGCTGTCAGGCAATGTCTTGTTGAAAGGACTCAGCTGTGAGGAAATCGGCTGATGTTCTGTCATTGGCTGGGGGGTGGGACTACACGGGGTGAATGAATGAATAAAAATGCACTGTTTTGTATCCTCTCTGGCTCATACAGGAAATATAATGGAGCGTGACTTCACGGCAGAATCCTGAAAATCGGAGGTTTTGGAGCAGCGACTCGGAGAGACAGAGTGGCAATTCCAGCGCGAGGCTTACAGACCCGGGGTGCAAGCAAACCACACGGGTTATTTACTGTATTACTATTTTTAGTTAGTGAGTTTAGTGGGACTGAGCCGTCCCACAGTGTACGAGAGGGTATAGAACAGTGCCTGTTTCTCGGTGCTCCCACCACTAGAGGGAGCAACAAGCCGTGGTAAAAAACCGCACACTTTATTTTGTAGTTTTTCCTTAAAGTATTTTGTTTTCTTTTTTCCTTTCGCCTTTTCACTTATTTTTGCTTTTGGATTACACATCTGTGTGTGTCGTATGAAGACGGGGCACAATACCATTGTTGGTAGAGTGCCCTGAACTATAACAGAAACACCTGCCAACCGAGCTCACCCTAATAAATCTGGGTGCCTGTGCCTGCATTTCATCTTTGAACTTGGTGGCAGTCTTGTGTCTTCCCACACCCTACCACAATCCTCTTACATATGTTACACACAAATAATGGTAGATGAATAATTTAATACTGAACATTGCAAATCCCTCAAGATGCAAGACCAACATGTAATGTAACTGTGTGGACATAAAGTTGCATTAAATTAAAATGGAATACTTTACCAAAAAAACATTCCCAAAAGACTGTCACAGTAAATGTAATTTTAGAGATGGGGTTAAAGCAAGGTCATAGAAACCAAGCTGGAAAGTTGTGTTATGTATAAAAGGTATTGTTCATTTGTAACTAAAGAATCACAGTTTTCCTGTTTAAAACTCTGTGAAGACTGTAACCACAGTTCTTCAGCAACACTTTATACAGTACTTAGTGTGCAAACTATCCAATATGCCACTTTATCTGAGGAGGTATAGAGTGTAATTCGAAACATACTTACTTGGTGAACCATTAACCAAGCCAGATAAAGGTCTGTGGTTTTAACTGTAAACAAGTTGATTATGTTGTGTATTTAACCAAGCTTTCTGTTCCAAGGACTGTATGAACTATCCTCAATACTTCAACGAAAGGTCTTGTAATTTACAAAAAGTGTACAACTTCATAATGCTGCTTGTATATGCACCTGGAAACTCCTCAACCAAATGGCTGAATGGAACTCAACTTCCAACACAGGATATCTCAGTAGAGGTGCATCTATATTGAACTTTGGTATTCTAGGTGGTGCAGCTGACTAATTCATTATCTTCTCATACCTTTTTTTGCCTCACCACTATGAGTGCAATAAAGGTCTGAATGCACTGGACCAAACTTTATGGAAGTTGCCACAACTGTTCCATAAGTCTTTGTGTGGGTCTAGACACAAACATATTTTGTTACATGTGATATATTAGGAGAAATTAGCAACACTGCATACTTCTAGGGACTGATATGAACTAGGGAACGCTATTGTAATTTACTATTTAAAGTCTATGAGATGGCAATCTAGCACAGATTTGGTTATACAGCAGCAAATGATTATTATTTTGGCATCAAGTTATCACAGATTGGTCTTGGATATTGTCTCAGAACACTGCTCAAAAGTTAGAAGTTGGCTCAAAGTGCCCCAGCATGCCCCACCCAAACATACCCAAACTGGACAATTATGTTTCTTATGCCTTAGCTCTTTGTCAGTATCAACTGTACTGTACACTTTTACATTATGTTTAAAAAACAAAATGCTTTTACTTTGTACTTTTTAGTTTGTTTTTATTTGTTTCAAGGGTTATATACTGTGTTTAAGTTCTTACGGTTACGGTAGTGCCAAATATCAGCTACAGCAGATTGGGTCCTTGTTGGCTGGGGTACTATCAAAGTGTACCTTGTTTTAGATGAAGCCACATTTGGGATGTATATCTGTGAAATTTGAGAAATGTTAGCTGGGTATTTTGCATTTTAAAAAGTCACATTGTAAGGCACTTTCTTAATATATAAATTAATTTAGTGTTAATACTGTTTCTGAATTTTGCTGTATGCTTTAGTAAACATGTATATCTTATATTAGTAATATCCAGTCTGCAGGAAAAAGCTAATACATAACAAAATAAATAAATAAATAAAATACATTCATACATAAATAGACATCTTCTAAAACTATACACAGAGATCACATTACAACCATGTGAAAATATATCATCCAAAATGATATGTGGATTATTTGCCATGTCATTAAGTATGTATCCATGTACATCTTTTTAACACCATTGTATTTGTATTTTATTCATTGATATCTGAAATTGAAGCCTGGTGCTAATTCTCCCTGTTGTGTCACTACACATGCTCTTACAAAGTATTGTACCTGAAATACAAATCAATTAAAATAATACATAAATAAATACATTTAGTAGACAGCGCTAATAATAGGGGGAAAAAATAGAGTGTTTGACTTGCTGTTACAGTATTCCCAAATCAAAAGACAATGCAGAGCACTAGAAGTTTACCCCGACTGTCATTCACACTGAATAAGGTTGAGAGGTAAGGAAGAGACAACTAACCGGGTAATCATTTTATAATCAAACATCTCAAAAACTGTTTATCTGATCAGCGCTGCGCACTGTCAGAGAATTGACATGTGCGTTTCTAACTAATTTCAGCATGTCAGCCCGAATAGACAACACTGACTTAGAGAGTTAATTATCTCTGACAATGTTCCCAGCTAATTTCCTATTTATATGTACCAAAGCAATGGGGCCTCTTTTATTCTCACTTGTCACTGAGGATTTATCAATCAAATCAAGACCTAAAATTGGCTGCCAGTGCGTTCTGGCATCCCAAAGGAAAGGGGATGCCAGATCTTTCCGACTACATAATGACAGCAAACGTTAACATGAAACATAACAGGTATTGTTTCTTTCTTTGTTTGGTGAAGATTTTTTGGGATAATGAGTGAGAAAGTGTGGCTGACTTGCCTGCCTGTGTGCCTTCTTTGCCCCTCCACACGCACTGTTGTCGGCATCTCAACACAGCTGCCGGGACCTGGTTCTGAATGCACAATTCTCACCCCTGTATTTTCGCTGACAGGTCCTGCCATTGCCAGCTCTGTCACTGCCTGTGCCAATCTCGGCCTACTCGCTTAGGACTCGGAACAATGTTCAACTACACCATCCTGCTGACGACTCTTTTGACGGTGGAATTGTGGCTTCTGTTACTTTTCTCACTCTGTGACAGGTGGTTATGTTTTACTTTCATAGTAGGCAACTAAGAGGAGTCCTTTTTTTTTGCGTGGGCAACCCTCTTTGTTTTTTCTGTTTTTTTGAAAAAAAAACATCGCAAGAGTTCACTTTGGCACTATAGGTCTGTCCCTGGTACCAGTTTTCTTTATAAATGTACTTCTCTGCACCATCATGCTACCCCCAAACTTTAAATCTTACAGGTTTTTCTACATTATACATTAGGGTTTATATTTGTTGTTTATTTTAATCCAAACTTAATAAAATAGTAATTAAAAAAAATATACTGCTTAATCTTATTGCTGTTTATATTGATTAGTACAGCCACCAAGGAAGAACAGGTTAACTTTATATTGAGTATTACATATTACCTCCAGTGCTCTTATATCTTTGAGTATGTTATCAGTAAAATACTCGATTTTTAAATTTTATTTTATAATACAGCTCATGATGGTCTGTATGCATGTATTCTTTAGACCAGGGCTTCTCAAACTCAGTCCTGGGGACCCCCTGTGGCTGCTGGTTTTCATTCCAGCTGAGCTCTCAATTACTTAACTAGACCCTTAATTGAACAGATAATTTGCTTAATTAAACCTTTTTAACAGTTGCATATTTCAACTTAGCTAAAACATTTGATAAGTAACTTGAACTGGAACTGTTTAAGAGCTGCAAACAAATAAAATGTCTAATTAAGCAAATTATTAGTTCAATTAAGGGTATAGTTACGTAATTGAGAGCTGGGTTTGAATGAAAACCAGCAGACTCAGGGGGTCCCCAGGACTATCGTGCATTTCATTACATACAAAAGGTATGCAATCATAGTTGTAACAGACAAGCACATTTATTTTCCTG
The DNA here is from genome assembly GCF_902713425.1 of Acipenser ruthenus. Taxonomy (NCBI): domain Eukaryota; kingdom Metazoa; phylum Chordata; class Actinopteri; order Acipenseriformes; family Acipenseridae; genus Acipenser; species Acipenser ruthenus. Next base: position 24,073,907 of record NC_081207.1, read on the forward strand.
CCATAAAGCAACAGAACAAGAGCTTGAAGAAAATGCACAGGCTTTGGTCAGGCTTAAACAAACGTCAATTTAGCTGTCAAAATCAATACATTTCATCCAGTCAAACGTGGTGCGGCAGGGATCAGCAGTGAGGCACGCACATGTCCCGGCTTTAACAAACTGAGCAACATAATGTCATTGCTGCTTTTATGTTTCATCTGACAGATCTTGCCATTCTCTCCCTCTATCACTAGTACTGACATCCCTGGATCTTGGGACCATGATAAACTACAAGCTCCTGCTGACAGACAACTTTAACAAAGTGACTGAGTGAGAGTGTGAACATAAATCGCTCCAGACAACATTCATATTGTCAGCTCTGCTACATTCCACCTGAGCTACCCAGTGAGACCGCCAGCAACCACTGGAGTAGAACAGATAAACTACTCCCTGCCTTCTGGGAGATGGAACCACCAGACAACAGTAGTTTTTTTACAAAGAGAATTGTGAGGGTCTGGAACCAACTCCCCAGTAATGTTGTTGAAGCTGACACCCTGGGATTCTTCAAGAAGCTGCTTGGTGAGATTCTGGGATCAATAAGCTACTAACAACCAAACGAGCAAGATGGGCTGAATGGCCTCCTCTCGTTTGTAAACTTTCTTATGTTCTTCTTATGTTCTTATGCGAATCTAGAGACGAGGCATTTTTACACTTGGCCCAGCACAAGTGTCCCTAATAATAGCTCTTGCCCCAATAAACAACTGGTTCAGACTCACTGCTTCTACATAACTTAATACTGTAAGTTAAATCAAATGCCCATCAAAAATGATGTGATGTATAATCTTACAAAAAGTGTTTACACATTAAAAATACTGCTAAGCGCTGCAACATTTAGCTGAGAAACCAGGGAAAGTAAGGTATCGGCACAGTAGCTACAAAACAAGCCACAGTCAATGTTATGCTTATTTGAATTTCTCCCATCTTTTCCCCCAAAGACTATCCTGCTTTTATCATTTAAGTTTAAACTTTTTTTTTTGTTTTCAAAATATCAGCTTTGCATTGCCTTTTCAAGTCAAGCATACAAAAAATAACAACATAAAAACTGCAATTCTTTTTGCCTCGTGTTCTCACTCAACGTCTTGTTTTCCGCCTGCATGGAAAGCATTCATCTGCTCATATGCATATGATTTACTGTTGGCTTTCTCCATCTCATTATTTTCTATGATTTCAATTTGCAAATAAAATGTTATACATATATCTTTACTGCTCTTGACTGTGATAGACCTCATTGTTTTCTGTTTACATTATTTGATAACAAGTGCGTATTTGCTTCGACTTTTAAGCCATGTCAATGCACTGACTATTATAAGCTGCTAGCTTGTAACGGAGGGGAATGGACATTTAGTGAACTCCTCTTAAATTAATAGTTGGACTCTATTATGAAGTAACTGTTTGTCTGTGATTTTCATTTTCTTAGTCTTGAGTGCTCTCTTTATATTAGCATTCGTAGAAGTGAAACTTTTTCCGAGCAAACTATTCATGCGTGGTGCAGCCATTATGCTACCTGCTCTTTAAATCACTAGTAATTCTATAACAAATATTTTAAAATACTAAATATTGTATAATTCCCCAGCTGTATAATAAAACACAAACATATGCTTTTCGTTTAGGAAAGATCTGGGCATATATTCTGACACTATTGTTAGACCAGACTAATATTAGGAACTTTGTGGTATCAGTTATTAAACATATTTCTTGGCTAATAGTGCCAAAAATATTTTATAGCTAGCTGTTTGTCGCTCTAACACAGATAACTAGAGCTGTCATGATTATAATAGTCTAGCACAGTTTAATGATTCTTCTAATCAACTTTACCTTTTGAAAACCACAAAGTGGCTTATTGTTTATTTCAGTGGTTTTCAAATAAAAAACACAGACATCCCAACTGGGGGTTACAGTTCTAAAGAGGAAGTGCTGGGATTTCTGACCTCAATCTCTTTAGTTTACACTTAGAGGAAAAGGCAGCTGACTATGGGAAAAAATAAAAATCGGACTGAAGATATTCAACACAAAATATTGATTGGAATACTTGCAGCTGCAAGGTACTGCTGAACTGCTTTCCCCAGCAGATGTCATGAGTGATGCCCAAACCTGAATCCTGCATCTTCTAATCTACCGTGAGGGATCCGACCACAATATACTATAAAGCCATAAATATTTGTGAGCCTTTTATTATGTGTTTTTCGCTTATGAAATTTTTGTCACAAATATCAAATTCCACTAACAATACATACTTTGTATACTGGAACAGGTCGCTAACATTTCTGGAGCAAGGATGTTCATGTTTAAATTGCAGTGATAAAGATAGAAGATGAGCAATTGCCATGAAAGTAAATATTTAATACATTAATAAAATAGGTAGGGATGCACCGAATATCGGTAGCCTATCAGCATGCCACCAATAGAAGGCAAAAAACACAATCGTCGATAGTCAATTTTTGTTATTTTAGCTGATAATGTACACTGGTATTCATGATTGAATTTCTTCCAGCACAGAACTGAATGTTTGGTCAGGCGCACTTACTATATTAATGATGTGTAACATGCGATCAGCCTGTAGTAAATATGTCTCAAAAGAGCGGTGTTTGGATTTTTTGTTTTCAATATCTGAAGACAATAATAGGATAGCCGAGTTGTGTGCAGCAGAACAGACTTGATGCTACATTAAATCCAACGATGAACTGTGAGTAGAATATTATTCGGATGCTTTTTTTAAAAAAGCTCTCTTCTTTTCTTTGAATATTTAAGACTCTGGAGTGTTTGTTTGCCCCGTGCTGCTCAACACTCTCTCTGCATCCAAACAGCAAATAAGTCCTCTTAGTTAGCGCAGACTGCCAGGTCATTACATTATTATTATTATTATTATTATTATTATTATTATTATTATTATTATTATTATTATTATTACACAATGTACTTCAAAATGGCCTTTTGTAATTTTTGTTTATCTTGCTTAATCTGAATAGATTGTGGATGTATTTGGCAGCATTTTGAAGCAGAAATTGATTACTGTGCTGTCTTTTGTTAAGTAACAAATTCAAGTTTGACTGAATTTTGTAACCAGAAACTTTATATTTTTATGACATCTTTTTTTTTTGATTAAGTGAACAATTTAATTTGTGCTGCATTTTTAAGCAGTGTATGCTTAAAATAAGAATTTAACCAATGGTGTAGTAGCCATTGCGTAGGCTACATTTCTTTTCTACTGTACAGTATAGGTAGAAGATATAATATAAAATGTTTGACATCAAGTGGCTATTTAAGTTAATGCTAGTCACATTATATTATATGGGTAGATAACCAATGGCTATCGGCTATTGGTATCGGCCAAGAAAATCCTTATCGGTGCAGCCCTAAAAATATGTAATAAAACAATACAAATAAAATTCTAAATGAAATGGCTGGTTACACAGTTGGGCAGATTGTGCAATAGGTGGCACTGTTTGGTGAGTAGGGGAGTTTGTTTTGGCCTTGTTTACGAGTTGACGACGGTAGGCCAGAGAGGATGTAACTCCAGGACTTACTGTCTTTCTCAGCTGGTGCCCAGTAGCTTCTTAAACTACCTTATAAAATGGGTTGGGAGATATCTGCGTCCCAAGTAGCAATGACTTAAGTTTGTTTAAGTCTGTTTGGGATACAGCAGGGTGATGTTGTGACTTGTCTTTTTGTTGTCGCGTGTAAATGAAGACGCTGTTTGCTGTTTTAAAGTGGGTATCTGAAATTAGGTTTATAGATCGTCCCACTGTGGGAGATTTTAAAAAAATGATTCGGGCCAGCTCGCAAGCTTGTGTAGCTGCTAACTGAATATTGTGTGCCAGCTGATGTTACTTCTTAAAACTGTGTACATATTATTTTTTGTTTGTGTTGACCAATCATTAAAAACCGACACAGCCTAAGCGGTTACTTTTTTAGTATTCTGCTCTTTTTTATTGGCTTCAATTGTATTAATTTCAGCAATACTGAGAGAGGTGTCTTGTAGTACTCATGGTTTAATTTTTTTCCTGACCTTTTTTTTTAAATAATAATTTTTTGTCCACCCACTGCATTTGCTTCAGTGCCAGCCCCACGCAAATGGAAAAAATTGCAAGTAGCAATTTATGGGTGGTAACATTTTTGTCACAAATGACAATGAGGTACCTTGCATATACTAACATGAAGATTACAAAGAATACAGAGGGCACCAATCTGTGGATGGGACTCACATCTCTGTTATTAGCTTGGAAGCCAGCTCCCTTGAAGCTTAAAACAGAGACCTAGCAGGTCATTAAGGGAAGGGCAGTTCATCAATGTTTTATATTATTATATATTATTTTAATGGCAGCATTCCGAATATTAAACGGGACTATTGTGCCTCTAAATGCTGCGCGCCTTGCTGAAATATGTGCTGCGGGTGAAAGTGAGGCGAACGTTTTTATTTCTTGCCATCAATCTGGGTGAAATTCTGAGCTTTTATTGAATAAGTGTTCATTCATTTTAAAGATACTCTCTGCTCTTTGGGGTTTTCTGATTGGTGGTGATGGGCACTCACTCCGTGATTGAGCACCTCAGCGCTGAGCAGCTTTATAGCACAGTTAATTTAAAATTAAAACTGCTGCCATGAACGCTCCATCTGTGAATCAAAAGGGCAAAACCGGCCACTTCAAGCTGTCTGGGGGAAAAGATAGATGATCAATCTCTGCCATCCCACTCGCCCTTATTGTCTATATTGTGTGTGAGAGATTGTATGTGTGTGTATATGTGTGTGTGTGTGTGTGTGTGTGTGTGTGTGTGTGTGTGTGTGTGTGTGTGTGTGTGTGTAAGGGGGACGGAGATGACAAATATATTTCATCTTAACAGGAGAGCATGTGCTTAGCTGTTCTGGCAATCATTTGTGAAGTTAACACACTTGTACATGTACACACAACTACACTCACACACAGATACATATCTGTGCCTATAAAATTGAGAACCTGACATGTTTTGATTTTCTGCTAATATAAAGTATTCCTATTAATAGTATATGAGAACCTTGGGTATGGAGTGCTAGTTGTTAAATAGTACATTATACACAACCCATTACAGTTACCAAATAATATCCAATGGCAATGCAGTGGTTCTGTTCTCAGGGGTAAGTTACAATGGTATGAGCCATTGGCACAATCATATTAATCAATTCCACTTGTACTGCACCATGTTACCAGATCAGGACCCCTGTGCAATATTTGTCCAAATCTATTTTGTTGCCATATAGATATACACACAGATGTACTTTTTTGTAATGGTGTGTGTGCCTCTTTCTGTGAGATGGATATGTTTTTTGTCACACTGCAATATGTATATTTTGCCACAAAAGAAAATATAAGTTTCTTGGGTGATTACAGTATATCTCTGTAACAGGAACAGTGTGCCCCGGACTGGATGGTTTGACAGTTCATTCCAGGGTCAGTTGGAAGTCGGCTATCCAGAAAGGGGGCGGAGCCACAATACCATAAGTCATCGCCCTAATACGGTGTGTCTGTCATGGATTGGAGGAGACGTGATTGCACTCGCTACCGAAGGGGGCGGGACTGAAGGTATATCAGGGGATGTGGCCAAGCGATCTGTTCCTCTGTTATGGTTACGGACTGACCGTGAGGAAGAAACTGTGAGTGTTTAGTGTTGTACTGTCAGTCTATTAACTGTTTGTGTTTGTCATTTGTAGACGGCTAAATATCCAGGAGCTGTCGGTGATAAGCCAGCCTCAAACCCAGACTGCACTGCACCACTGTTAAGCACTTGTATCGTATTCACACCACCACTTGCACTCGGAGCACTCACTGTTGGACTGGTGATCGTGTAGGTGTTATAAAGTGTGTGTTTGTTATTATTATTCCGGGACTGAACCCTGTGGTTTTGACTGGCTGTACACATCGCTGTGTATAGTCAGTCTTATTATTTAAAAGCAATTCATAAACTGTTGTTGGACTGTTGTTTCTAATCACTGCATCACCTCTACACCTGTTTACTACAAACCACTTTGCTCCCCCCAAAATAAATCTGTACCAGGATATATTGCCAGCTGTGCTACTGAATTGGGGCAGACATGCAAGTGATCCACACATACTGTAAACAGTCCAGTTAGGGTTAAGAGGAGATGCTCTGACCAAAGTTAGAACTGTTGTTTTCACTCAAGAAGTTTCTCTCTGGTAAATTGTGAAGTTCAACCCTTCTGGTATTTCACACACCCATATGAAAGCAATAGCTAATGTCCTGCTGGATGGATCTAAACAGTAGAAATAAGTTCAACTGGTTTTGTTTTGTGTAGAGGTTAGTGATGTATGTAAATGGGAGTGTTTGTGACCCACCACTTTGGTACCCTGACTTTCTGTATTAGAGTAATTTGGTATGAAACAGTGTCACAATTTAGTGACCAAAACAATATCAGGGGAGAGAATGAGTGTTTTCTTTGTTTTCTGATGCATGCTTCCCCTGTGTGCCATGGTGTCATGCTTCAGTGATGGTTTGAGAACACTGGATGGAATGACAAAGCTTGAGAGTTTAAGATGCCTTTGAACTCACTCAGGATTAAAGTCCTGGCCTTTTATTGTTGTAACATAGCTCTGTATGGCTTTCCATTATTCTTGTAAGAATCAAATAGTGTCTTGTGATTTACAGCACAAGAACTACATGAGCTGGTATTGATATTTCAATTTGAAAGGGTTGGCTCCTCCCTTTTGATAGCTGGATGTAAACAGTACCCACCATTAAGATTAGTCTGTTAATGGTGGATGATTAGAAGCAGGTCCTAGATAGGCTTGCTCCTTTTCGATGCTGTGATTGAGTTGAGTGGAGATACTGGTATCCAAAGCATCAGGTATGATTGACACCTGTTTCATTTGTTGTGATTATATTAGCTTGGATATCTCCACCCTGTTGGCCTTTGGTCAGGTGCTGGTAGAAGCAAAGAAAAAACTGACAATTATTGAGTAGCAAATACCCTGCAACCCATTACATAATTAATAGGTTTCAATAAAGAACTTGAGTTGATTAAACAATAAATACTAAAAAGGTGAGTAATTTACATTATTTGGTTAAAAATAAATGTTGAAAAGGAGAAAGCCTGGGCAGAAAACATAAAGGTATTTTCCAGATGTATAAGAAAAGTGGAAGGAAAGAAGAAAAGGAAGCATGGAAGACAGAAAAGAGAATAGGAATGATGGAAAAAGAAAATAAGATTTTCTGGTGAGACTCTGTTGATTCAATAGGGATAACAGGTCATAAAACGTGCTATTAATTCTTGCTTTTGTTTGCGATCATCAATGTTGTGAAAAATGTAGCGAGACTGGTATAGATCTTGAGGCAAAGTTAGTACAGTCACACCTGAGCTGTGAACATCTGGTGGAAATAGGTTTTCCTGTTTCTCCAGTATGCTGCTAATTACTTTTGGAACAGCAAATGATATATACACATGGTTTGTAGTTTGACAATGGCCTACATTATTCAGGGAATATTTGAATCCTGTGGTGTTTTTTTTTCTTTCTTTCAATTGCTTTAGTGCTGTAGATCTAGGAGTTGGTTCAGCAGTGTAGGCTATATTTTTGTACTCCATGTTTAAACACCTCATATTTTATACTTTTACATCTGAACTATGAAACCTGTAAAAGGCATATGCAGGTCCTCTATTACTTATTACTATTTTATTTTGATTTTTTTTAACATAAGGTATGTTATGATTTTGTTTTGCTACATACATGGCTCATTGGGTTCCTCCCGAGAAATTATTTTCATATGTCCAGGTGGCACAGATTAGAAACCTAGCATTTGGTAGAAAGGATAATCTTCTCTTCAATTGCTTTCTCAGAAATATTCCCTATAAATTACCCACTAACTACTTGTTAGTAGTATCAGCCTTTACCGCCTTTTATTTTGGCTTGCGACGTCATGGGAGACTGTCTAGACTGTTATCTTTTTCTGCTGGCAGTTAAATTCAGTCAGTATTTTGAGGTGACATTGGATGCCATGGGCTAAAATATCTAAGTGATCATTTAATAATTTGGCAGCAGCTTCTAATAAACTGTTTTCCTTCACTCACTTATGAGTAGCTTGCATGAAAGATTAAGCATTGTTGAGTCCTATCCTTATCCATTTCTTAATCAACACATTTTTTTTACAGTGCTTTTAACAAAACGATTGCAAAGAAAACATAAAAACTATTTGCATGTTGAACCCTGGGTGTACTGTTCGTGTTACTTGTTTCTCTATCTGTCTTTCAGAAGAACCTGACATTCCTCAAGAGAAAGCAAAGGACCGCAATGCAAGTGAAGTGACCCAACCTGTAAACATCTCATACAGCAAGTAGAAATGAGCTTGTTTTATTCTCATGACACACACAACAGGCAATCTTGAAGACTAAACTGTTCTATTTTTCTGTGTTTACAATGTATCTGTTTTTGATGCAGTTTTCCAGTATCTACAGTATTTTTTTTCTTCTGCTTGTCCATGCTGGCTTTCCAAAATCAGTTATGTCTGTTGTGGTTCATACAAATACAGTAAAAAGTAATATCTGAATAACGTTTTTCTAGTTCCATACTAATGAATTTCTTAGTAGCGGCTCCTGACTTTAATAAGTGGGGACGCAACAAAACCTGCTTTTATTGCATATATATATATATATATATATATAATCAGCAAATGCATTTCAATATTATTTTTAAGTACTTTTTGTTATACGCAGTAAAACGTATGTTTCAAAAGGTACTTCGTAATTTAATAAGAAATTGAATACAGTAATATGGTATATATGGCAAGCAACTGAACACTTACTTGATATTGATGAATCCTGAGTGATGTCATTTGTAGAAAAACTCTGCCTGTCTGTCTTTCCCTCCAGCAAAATGGTCGTGACCCATACCCTGCCTGGTAACAGCCACGTCAAGATTAAGTAATTATGAGTGGTTGAGGCTAGCTGCGAACTTGTATTGCGTAGCCAATACAAATTCAGTAAAACTGGACAGACAGAGGGTGATTGAAGGTGAAATACACACACAATCCCACCCATTTTGAGGCTAAAAAAAAAATATGGTGTTATGGATTCTGTCATGTTAGCCAATAGCAATACAGTAGACCTTGGAAAGCATGATGTAAGGTTTGAAAATGTATGGAACCGGTGCTGGAGGCTAAACGAAACCTACCCGCGATACACAGCTATCGCAGATCAGTATGCTTATTGCACTGTGATTTATTTTTAAAGTAAAATTCTTTTACAAAATTACACATTGGATTAGCCTCCGTAGCCTCTAATGACTAGCTGCCACTGGAATTTCAATCTTATACAGACAATGCTCCTAATATATTCAAATGGAACACCTTTAGTTGATTAATCGGTTAATCAACTCTTTAGTTGATTAACCGATTAATCAACTAAAGAGTTGATTGCAGACAAAAAATAATTACAATTCAATCGTGTAGATTCTTATTTTTTAATTTCATAAAATCAACCAATAGAACTGCATTTTCTCCATGACAGTCCAATCATAAGTGAGCAGTCTTAGGTTTAATCAATGGCAGAGCAGTAGGTTTAATCAATGGCAGAGTCAATAAATATTCTAGAGTGTGCTGTGTAAGAATAGCTGAATTTCACACAATATTGTTAATATTAAAGAGACCGTTATTGAGAACTTCGAAGTAATATTTAGAATTTCTTTTTACAAATTACAAAAAAAATTTCATCAGACAACAGAGACACCGTAGTCAATTTGGTTACAAATCAATTTTCAAGAAGAACTTCCTCAGAACAATTGGAGATTGTTAAAAAAGGGACCACAAATACCCGAACTGACATAGGAAGGAAAGGGATATACTCGCCACTTCCAACATTCAAATTATGAAAGGTATCTGTGGCTTACCGGTAGTTGTCAATTAAAATACTGTTGGTCTTTTGCTCAGTACAGAAAAGGTGACATGAAAGAGCATAGGCTACAGCAATTTAGGGTGTTCTATCGAAGGCAGCACAGAAACATGAGCGTTCCCAAAGTTACTTGCGAGCCATTGTAACACTCACAACTTTTGGACAAACCCGGATAGATGTTCAAATGGATGAGCAGAAGCGTAGGGAAACATCACAATGAGCAAGTAAGAAACAATCATGAGGTTCTATCACAGATGGCTTTTTGTGGCGTGTGGGTGATAACGTTAGACCAGGAAATGAAACATAAACACAGGTTGTATGGGGTAAAAAGGCGCTGCTGCACTCGTATTTAATAAATAACAAAAATAAACAAAACCACACAAAAAAGGGCACTGTGGCCAAAGTAAAATAAACATTAACAAATAATTAATTTATATAAAAATGAGTACTTTGTTTGCTGGCTTGGTAGCTTTCATTCTTACTATCCTTATATCTCCTCACAACTCGACGGTCTCTTTTGTATCCTGTGGCTGGAGCCTTAACTACCCATTGATCAAACAATTACCTTATTAAGGCTCCAGCCACATTCTTCTGTGTTTATTTAAGGATGGGGAAGTAACCCCATCCTTCCCAAATAATAACAATAATGCCGGCTTTTCACCGGCCACAAATAATAAACAATAACGTAGGACAGCTTTCGTACGTCCGCACACAAATACAATTATAATAACAACAATAATAATGATGAGAATAATACAACACAAATACATAAATAATAAAAGGGGCGGGCACCTTGCCACAGGTTCTTAAACACTTGATTGATTCTGTTGTTTACTTTGGCAAGCAAGAACTGGCATTCAGAGGGCACGATGAAGGCACCAATTCCTCAAATAGAGGCAATTATGTGGAATTACCTTCTCTGATTTCTGACTACGACAGCATGTTAAGCAATCACTTGTCAATAGCCATAGTATTTTTGGTACCACTAACAAGATTCAGAATGAATAAAAGCAGAAGTACAGGAAGCCAAGTACATAGCTGTAATGGTAGATTAAACAACCGACAATGGAAATGCAGCTCAGATGCGTTGTGTTTTCAGGTATGTGACTGACAGTGTCCCAAAAGAACGGTGTTCTGTGAAAGTGTTCCAATTACTAAAATAAAAATAATAATAACAATGCTTTTAAAAAGACCAAAACCCTTTTTTTAATTCTATAATTTTTTTTTTAGTATTACTATGCAGGACAGCCACTATAAGATAGTTACCTTTATTAAAAATGTGCACAGATTAATCTACTGATTTAATCAACTAATGCACGTAAATTAACCGATCAAAATTTTTATTCGAGTGACGGTCCTAATATATATATATATATATATATATATATATATATATATATATATATATATATATATATATATATACAGGCTGGGATTCTTACATGTTACTGCAAAGGTCTTATAGATGCACAAAGTGCACTCTGTTTACAAGAACCACTGATATAAGAATCAACCGCTTATAGTGATCAAAACCACTCCTATACTAACCATTCTAAAATATTTAAGCAATATGCTTTTAAAAATAATTTCGGGGGAAACTGACTACATGTAATACGGTACTGTATCAAGTGCAATGGCGTGTACAGCCATTAAAGCTGTTTTTGAATATGATCACATCTTGCATGATTAGGAATATATGCAGCGTGGTTCGTGCAGTGATGCAGAAAACAGGTAATCAAACAGTGATTGCGCCACTGCATTGTGCAGGTATGGTTTTTTGTTGTGTTCTCTGTCAGTGAAAATGTGTTTCAATGAAATGAATACACATTAATTGAATACATACTGAGTACAGCAGTGTTATTGGGGATTGCTGCGTGGCGTGGTAAGGAGAAGGAGGAGGATTGCAGAGCTTTGCATCTCCGCTTAGTGAAAAACTGAGATTTGCTTCGTAACTGAAAATAAGCAAGCCACAGATGCTTAAATGCAGTGGTAGTCCTGACAGTAAAATACTGTACTGTAATGTCATTTTTATGCAAAGGCCATTACACGTAACACCGCACGGCAGTTAAACTGGACACCCTCACGAGACGATCGCTTCTCAAGTATACTGTAGTAAAATAGGGTACTGCAGCCTTGAGTAAACATAATCATGATCATATAACAAGCTGCTTACCCACAAGGACTTGTTTTGATGTATTGTCCTCAGTGATTGAGCACCATTGACATCTGTATACTGTATTTAAACTGCTAATGGCATGCTTTTGCTAATTGTAATGTGACAGAGTGGCCGAGGACAGTGTAAATGATCAGACTGGAGTCTTGATTTACAGTTTTAAACCGGTGTTGGTTTTATTTTTATTTTACATTGCGGTGGGGAAACAACCGCAAATACACCAAACAAAACAAACAAAATAAACCTAGCTCTCGGTTGGAGCACTAACTAAACAATACTTTGTGTGGTCCCTGTCTGACTTCAGGACGGATAAGCCGTTTACCCAGCTAAACCAACTAAACTGATTCTGCACCACTTTACCACAGTAATCATATCGGATCATTTTCTTGCCCTCCTCCCCCTCCTCTGATCGCTCTATCTCTGTTCCTCTGGAATCTACCACACTCTCTCCCTCTTCCGCCGCTAAGAACCTTGGAGTCACCCTGGACTCCTGCCTCTCTTATTCCCAGCACATCTCCACTCTGGCACGCACGTGCCGATTCTTCCTGAGCAACATCCGAAGAATCCGATCCTTCCTCACCAACTACGCCACCTAGCTCCTGGTCCAGGCCTTGGTACTCTCCCGCCTAGACTACTGCAACTCCCTCCTGGCTGGCCTCCCTGAGTCCGCCACTTGTCTGGTCCAGCTCATCCAGAACTTCGCTGCCCGCCTGGTGTTCTCTCTGCCTCGCTTCGCCCACGCTACTCCACTACTCCGCTCGCTCCACTGGCTCCCGATCACCGCTCGCATCCAGTTCAAGACTCTTGTACTAGCCTACAGATACCTTGACCAGACTGCACCCAGCTACCTCCAGACCCTCATCTCTCCCTACACCCCCACGACCTCTCCGCTCCGCCTGCACTAGAAGACTGGCTCTACCTCCTCTATGCTCCCCTGCCTCCAGAGCCCGCTCCTTCTCCACCCTCGCTCTGCAGTGGTGGAATGACCTTCCTACAGATGTCAGGACTGCCCAGTCCCTGACCACATTCCGGCACCTCCTTAAGACTCACCTCTTCAGACAGCACCTGTAGAACTCCTCTGTTTTCCCCCTGGGACACTTATCTCCCTTCTTTAAATGTGCTTTACTTGCTTTTATCTGCCCCCTATTTTATTGCATTTAATCCTGTACTTCAGAGTACTGTAATCTGCCAAGTGTTTAATCTGTAGTATTTTGTATTTAATCATATCCTGATGTAACTATCACTGACACTGTTATCTGCTGTATAATTGAATTGTATTTTGTCACACTTGTACTTGCTTGAACCAAAGTCATTGTATTTATCTTGCTCTTAATTGTATTATTACTTGTACTGTGATACTTGAAATGTTTTTGCTTACGATTGTAAGTCGCCCTGGATAAGGGCGTCTGCTAAGAAATAAATAATAATAATAATAATAATAATAATAATAATAATAATAATAATAATATCGGTCCGCTTTTAAGAATCAACCGCTTATAAGAATCAAATCATCCTGCAGTAACATATTAGAATCCCAGTCAATGCTTTAGTTCATTTAAACAAATAACCCACCTGCTGAATTCAATATCAAAGTACAGTGTACATCGCAATGCTGCTAAGTGTTTTGGAGCCACCCAGTAACCTGGAACCAATAAAACTATTACAGGGAAGATTGGCTTTCATTAGCATCTAGTAAACACATGTTATTTAAGATTTATGGGGGATAGTTTTTTTTTATTTAATGCAGTTGCTTTCAATTTCCTGTTAGTTTCCTTAAAACACTAAGGCCGAGATTTATAAAAGGAATGCGCATGTTTTACGACCGTAAAACAGGCGCTGAGGGTTCTGAATTCTTGGATGGGATTTATAAAACACAAGCAATGGCATAAACACGCAATTAAGACATGATTTGTGGGGATAATGTCTCTGTGCGCTTTAGCCCTTGATGCATATGTAATTCTGTATATGCATATGTAATTCTGGGGCGTTTCTAAATGAAACAGCTAAAATTGGGAGTGGATTTTGCAATTGAGGTCTATTAAATAGTCTGTTTAATTTATTAAAGCTGCCGGTAATTGCGGGCCTCGTATTTGCTTGATTATTTTAAGAACTCTGAAAAGCAGGCGTTAATTTGCCGCAGTCAGACAGTAGGCTAGCTACAAGGCAAGGTAATGTGGGAGAGTTGTCTGCAGCAAGAAGGAGACATCGTTTTCAAGGACAAAGAAACATTTAATAACATTTTGCAAAGAGCTCATTTTTTAACCTTTCTGATCAAGTCAGTTTGTAAATTACGGTTTATAATACCGGTACCGTATTGTTTTACAAACTCGAATTTCCAATACATGTTTCATAGCTTACATGGCAAAACAGAAAGTCTGCAAATAGAGACTATAGAATCCATGTCAAAAAGGTTCTTAGAAGCACCTAAAAAGGTCTCCCCACAGTGGTTGTAAAAATTGTAACTGCATAAGACTTTAAAAAGATATAAGTTGTTGTTAAACTGAAGACTGTTCGTATAAAGCTATATTGTTGCTGAACATATTGCTGTACAACAATGGAAGGATTATCCACCCATTTGACTGCCATGGATGTAAGTAAATACAACTTATTGTTTCTGAAGTTTGAAAAGTCTATACGCCTGGAATTATTCTGTATGAAATAAGAAGTTGAACTAATATGCGAAGCACAGTAACTGGATGGTGGGTCGTAATGTATAAGCAACCTACTAAAAAGTGGTACGTTTGTTTATTAAGAAGCCACCACACATTCCATATTTTGTTCCTTTGTCTTGGTGATGTATTTCAAGCTTGTAACACATCTTCATATGTTACAAGTACTGCTTGTACCAAAATCTTCAATGCCATATTGGTAAGTTTCAGTCTTCGCTTCCGAGCATCCTCATCACCATGGCTAGTACCAGGCTGAGGTCTTTGTGTGCCGTTAATTTTCTTTTGGAATGTGTAGCCTACACATTCAGGGTTGACCCAAACCCGCTATGTATTGTGAGAGGTGTGTAATTCTCCACTGCTAATTGCGGTGAGGGGTATTTAAATTGGTTGATTGCGGAATCGCCTGCTTTACCTAATTAGTCTTATAAAATAGGTTGTTATTTTGATGCTGACTGCGGCCGTACAGAACGCGCACATTATGTGCGGTCGGTTTTTCCCCTTTATAAATTTGGGCAAGTGATTTCTCGGAAAGGGGCATATGTGCTTGTTGCCTTAAATACAAACTAGTAAGAAATGTGTCTTTTGGGAAAGTGAAATGCTAGACAACTGACAGTAAGCTCATCATATCTTCACACTTTTCCCTATACAATGTGCTTCCCAGATTTCAAGTCTGCTGTGGTGTTTTTTCTGACCAGACCATTGCACCATATTGACAGTTGTCCTTGTTTTTTCCTGAATTATTTTATACTGACACAGTGCCAGAAAAATGCACTAGTGAACAACCCCTAAAGGACAGCTCTTAGGAGCCATAGGTGTAAAACAGCTGCCAGCAATCACTACATAGACAGGCAAAGCCATAATTAATTTCTTAAAAGCCTAGGAAGGAATACTGTTCTCTGTGACTTGAGAATTCTTAAGGTTCTTGGCTGAAATATCAATAAGGTTTGTTCTAAGAATGCATAAGTAATGTGTCTTACACAGGAGTGTTGATTTATTAACAAACAGAACATACATGGTTATGACAACTCTTTAAAAATGCATTAAGTTAAACTGTGCCTCTGGGTAGAAGGCTGAGATCGTTTATACCGATGAAAAGGAGGTAATCCTCCTTGAAATCCAGTGCTACTTTAAGGCTGGCTCTTGCTCTCCACACCTTCCATTCCCAGCATGAGTTTTGTAGACCTAAGTACTGGATCTATCCTTCAATAAACAAGAAAAAAAGCTTTTTAATAGTTCAATGATCGAAGTCTACCACTTGTTTGAACAAACTAATGCAAAGTCATTAGAAATGCATATTATGCGACAACAATTGCATATTAACACAGTCCTAGAGCCAATTAATCATTAGTCCATCAATATCTAATTTGCATAAAATTATTCTCTTTTAAAGAGTCTATGTTTGAGGTGACAGGGTTACCTCATCGATAATGCAAATTTTGCTTTAAGCCTTCCAGAAGCAGTCTAAAGGAATAAAGGGCTGTATGTTCCTTGTGATTCGATATCCAATAGGCCTTTGTGCGCCAGACTACAAAAAAGGATAATATATGCCATTTACATTTTAAAAGAGCACCACCCAATACCTTGGGCTGAGAGAAACACCTGCAAAGTGTCAGGTTTAAAAAGTTGTGTGGTTCTCACTCCTGTGCACGTCCTTTTATTGACATCTGTTACAAAACTAGCAACAAGCAAATCACAATGTTTATTTAAGTACTCACCTGTCTAAGTTGTTAATTAACATTCCCAAAAAAAGATATAAATATGAAATACTGGCATACATAGCATGATAAATCTGTCACGTCACTTTGCTTTTTGGAGGATAATAGAATCAACACCCTTGCTGTTTTTACACAGATGTTATGTGGTGTACAGGAATATTGGTCTTTTGTTTCAAGATTGCCAGTCATAACACAGTGACTCTGAAATACAGTTATAATGGCCTTCACCAGACAGGATTTGATTTTTGTCATACTAACGAAGGACAGCACATTATATATTACTTACATTATGTTTATGATAGTGTCTGCACCATTACATTACAGGTCCAAGTTTATGGACGTTGCAGCCACGGATTAGAGGAGCGCTTGCACTAGTTAACCAAGGGGTCATGATTGACGATACCAAAAGGGGTGTAGTGAAGTAATCTGTTACTTTGTATGGTTAAAGCTGAACCGGAAGGATAACGTGTATTGTTTGTTTTTGTCATGTCTAAAGAACCACTGCATTTGTTGTTATTCGACGGGTAAACAGGATCCGGAGCTGTCGCCAAGGGCCAGCACTTATCCGGACTACACTGCACCATTGTTCACAATAAACTGTATTTGCACCACGAGCCCTAAATAACTCGCTGTGGACTTGTGTTTGTGTTTTGTGTTACGTGTGAGTGTTTAGGAAACGGGACTGTTATTATTTCGGGACCAGCCCGTGGATTACAACAGAGCAATACACGCCGCTGTATTGCCTGTTATCATTCTTATTATTTACTGCTGTTTGTCATCAGACTTTTGGATTATACAAATAAAACACCATTGCACCTGGATTATCGTTGTCTGTCTGTTTATTGATCACCACAGCATTCCTGCACCTGCACACTGTTAATCACTTTGCCACAATGAGCCAGTAAACAAAGAAAGCCGCTCCATCCATTCAGTTCTCTACACTATAAACCCTTTGGAACCTACTTTCATTGTCAACAAGCCATTCAAGGCCTTTCACGAACAAACTAGTAAACAAATACGCTACAACAGAGCATTGTAATGTGCATTACATCATTACATGTTATCTCCTGTAAGAGTGAATCCATGATACTTTATTTTGTAAAGGATGTTAAGTTTTTTGTCTTTTTGACACTGTAAATAGCATTGTATAGGAAGATTATAATTCTAATCAACAAATATATACGACTGTTCCTTTGAAACGATTGCAGGTTGTGCCATTGACAAAATGGTTTTACAGTTTTCTTTTAAAAATAGATGGACTTGAGTCTCTCTGTTCTGAACATGCAGTCTATAAGTAAAGTAGTCACAAGTTAGTCCTCATTCTTGAACCTGCTTTTGTAAGGATGCACCTCTATGCACTTGAACCTTTGCTTGACAACCCTTACCACACTCTTACTTACTATGTTTGCAATGCTTATTTTGTCAGGACTGTCTGCTTGGAGAGTATGGCAATGGTAACAACAATCTCCCTGGACTAGAACCACAGTCCTTATGGAATTGCCACCTAGCAATGAACATGCACTTTAGTGATGCACGGCAAGTGATTCAGTAGCAGCTGGGCTAAGAGAAACAAGAGGACAAAGCGTGTATATTCCAGTTACTGTCCCTGTGGAGCTATGTGTTCCCAGCTCCCTACGACCTTGAGACAGTTCAATCCCATAGGCAAATAACTTGTAGAGCAAGGAGTGCATCAGGAAATGGAAATGACTCTGATTAAAGTGATTGTGTTGTCCTTTTCCACTCTGGTTGAGATGTGGTACGTGTTGTAAATGTGATCCATCAAGTCATTGATCCCTCTGGGAAGGGGAGATGTATTTAGAAACGTCCACACATCGGAACCAGCCAGCTGGCCAGATGGGATAGAAAAAGTCCTGCTATCCAACAGTGCAGCGTCAATGTTTCCGCAGTGAGAATATAACAAGGTACTGTCTGAAAGAGGCAGATCTTTTCAATGCCCATTGGTCTGGAAGGCAGACTTTACAGAATTCACCAGTATTGCACTGCTAGATGGCTTAGGAAAGAAACAATTGTTTTAACATAATTTACACACATTATTTATTCGAAAAAATACAACTGTTTAAACAAATAAAATTTAAAAAGTATATATTTTTTTTAATTAGAGGTTCGCTTCGTGGCTTTGGCTGGCATCAGTATAATTATTTAAAGTAGTCTACAGTGTCTCCACTCCACCAGATACAGTATGTGTTGTGCTCTGTTGAATTTTATAATTCACGCAGTGTTCTAACTTGTATTATGGATTTACACTGCATAAAACCACTGTTTCATTGTACAGGTTCAGATAAAAATGTGTCATTAAGCAAGTATAATATCCATAGACTAGTCTAAACTGGGTCTAAAAATAAATTTTAAAAAGTTGTAAAATTAGCCCATAATTCAGTCGCTACTCAAGTGAAATAATGTAATTCACTAAAATATCAGAAGCTTCCCACTGCTTGGATGATTATAAAAATAATAATTTAAAAAATACAGGGGCAGATGTAAAAAAAAAAAAACACTTTTGAAGCTAAATGACTAAATGTTTGAAATTTGAGTCAAATATACATTTTTGGAATTAACAACTAATATTTTACTTTTCCTCACCAATAGTTTCCTAAACTCATCAATGCACATTTGTTGCCTGTGATTTGAACATTGTGGAAGCATTCAAAAAGAATGCAGACGGCGTGGTATTCGAGGATTGCTTTCCAGTGTGCCAAACCTGCAAGAAAAGAATTGCTGCAAAAAATCAAAATACATCCAACATGTTTGTCCACCTCAGTGATCATCAACCCGCACTCTACAGAGAGGCAGAGGAGGAACTGCATCTTTCAGTGGAAGTGAAAGTCTACTAAATGTGTTTTGTTGTTGTTGTATTTTAAAAAATTTTAAATGCAATAACTTTATTAAATATGCCTTTTTAAGTGCTCAAATTGTTAGTGAAAATGTGAATTGTTCATGGTTATTATGTAGCTACTGGAAGAATGATGCTTGAGTGTGAATAGCTGAATAAGAGGCCCAGGCTTGAAATTAGGATAGAAAAGAGATCCCGACTGATGAACTGTCCTTTGCACGAGGACCGAGCGTGGTCGAAGGTCACGTTCATGAGGATCTAAAAACATATAAAAGGGTTGTTCTTGGCAGAGACGCCTCTTGGGGCGATAGGAATAGTCCAGTTGCATTAGGACCTGAAAAGAGAGATAGTAAAGGGTTCCCTGACTGGTCTGGTGCTGCTCTCGAATGAGGTGAGGCACAGGCCTCCGAAGCCAGGAGCGGGAAGGCGTCCCGCAGGGAACCTGTGACAGAGAGAGATGGGTTAGTCTGGGATGGGTTAGAGGGTAATGCGGGCCACATCCCGAGCGATAGAAGAACAGCGCCTCACATGGTGAGGTAGAATAGGCGCACGAGCTGCGCAAGGATAGTGTGGCCAGGGGTCCCCTCTGCCTCACTTGGTGAGGTCGGGGGAGTGAATCCGCACTTACGAGAAAAACGGGGAGGGTTAGGATAGAGTTAGTGTGGGATGATAATGTGATTATCTGCCGCTCAGTGGAAAATTAAAAAAAAAACGTTTCTAGTAGCGGAAGTAGCTTCCCAGATTCTAAAGGAATAAGGGGTATAATTGGGGTGGAAGACCAGTTCTGGGCAGGGAATGCAATTTAAAAGTTTATAAAAGTGATCAAAATGTAAAAAAATAATAATTAAAACAATACACACACCTTGCGTAAACAGCTGTAGCAACACATGGGAACATGTAACACAATAAAATATAAAGGTCCTTATGTACCCTTTAAGGTAATGCAGACACCTTTCAGAAGCACTGAATTTCTTTTCTTTATGGGCAAATTGGAGCAACATTCGAACCACTTTAAAATAGTCTCCTGTGTAACCTGGGTGCACATAGATAGTGAAGGTACAGGTTATTCCTAAGAAGTATTCAAACTTGTGACCTTAATGCTCCACTTACTAAGCTACAGTCAGAAAATATAATAATATTGCTGTAAAGGCCAGAAAATGTATTAAAAACCCAGCTATTACTAAAACCTGGACTCGAAAAAGCATGTTTCCACATCTACATTTTTGCATGAAAACTATTTCCATAGTCAAGGGAAAAGTGCCACTTAACTGGGATTTCCAAAGCCTTTCAATTTCCTCAAAGCCATGGTTCAGTTCCAAGTTACAGAGCGCAGTTAAATGTGTCCCTTTCCGGCCATGCAGCCTGCACCAATTCCAAATCGAGCAATCCGCAAACCATTTAAACAAACCCACAAAGACTTGAAGACAGGATATTATATCACCCTTCCCCACAGTCTTATTGGAGACTATATATAAACATCAAATACATTAACTAATAAAGGATATCAAAATAATCATAGACAGGAAAATGATTATATTAGATGGGATGCAGGCTTTTTTTATCCATAATATTAGGCTGCCACGTCAGAGCCACTCTTGGTTTTAATTAATAGTCAATGCTAATAATCAGTGTTTTAGAAAACTCTTTGTACTGAATTTCTTGTGTTGATTTTTTTTTCTTTGTTTTTTTTTAATGAGTAGAATGTTATAGATTGACTGCTTCTGATACCTGTGCTTTTGGTCACATGGTCTTACATTGGCGTAAGTACACTAGACTCTGGGAGTAAGTACACAGATTCGGATAAAGAACCAGGAACAACAGCACATCTGACTATGTAACATTGTATCTGTCCTCATCTTAAACATTAAGCAGTCATTTTAAACTCTCTTATATGAATCAGTCTCTCTACATGCAAAAAGAACAAGAAAATATTATAGATATTAGAAAAAAAAAGGTTTAAATTAAATTGGTAATTGAGTTGCTGAAGCAAGTAATATATTAATGAATTTAAAAAATGGAAATAACCAGCTAAGTACAAATTCTCATTTCGTATGGAACATCGTGGCTTTAAAATATACAGAAAGTGATACAGATTTGCATGAAATCAAGTATAATTTCCCAAAGTCCTAAAGAGCCTCTCTCAGGCTAAATCGAGTTACTGCACATGTTTGTTTTTTTTCTCTTTCTTCAAATCTGTTCCACTGTTCAAGTGGTGTGCCTGTTCAGGGCTCATTACCAAACATGAAGAGATTTTCCAAGTTCAACTCCCTATTGATTAGCCCTCCAGGCCTCTTAGAGCATCTCCTGTCCACATGCTAGCCAGTAAACTTGGGTGGCAAAATAAACTAATCCAAATCAAGATGGACATTTTACAAGTGCCTGTTTGTTATTCATGTGGAGGCCTATGCCTAAATATTGTTCAAATATTATAAATAATGTGGTAATATTATAACAAGATAGGTGTACACTCCCTATATGGACTATGATTAAGCTCAACTAGCATTAATTTCCCTTTGTGTTCGATCCCTCCGTGTTCCACAACCGTGTTCATTTCTAAAAATCAGATTCCTGGGTGTTTCCTGCAATAAAATAAATAACATCAAGTACAAAGGTTTTCTCTGTATTTCAAACATACACTAAATCATTCTTTCATGTATAATACACAGCATGACTTAACACAAAATGCCAGTGGTTATGGAATTGTTGTCAATAATGGGTGGCTGCCAGCTGCTTCATGGCTCAGCTGAAGTCAAGGGGCCCCTTCTTGGTGATACTGATGGAGAAATAAAAAAATAAAAAACAAATGCAAAATACTGTTTTGTGTTTAGATACTTTTTTTAGACAAACACAAAACAATTACAACCATTACTGATTGTAGGAGTTTAAAAAATCATTTTTGTATTGATAGGGATATACTGTTTGGATAATAACTTATACACCTCAAATATATAACCTATGCGTGTGTATGTGTGTGTGTGTAACACATGAAAAAAAACATTACAGTAATTACTAGTATATACAATGCACCTGTCTAACAAAAGTCAATGTATTTAGTTCATAAATTATATACAGACGTGCTCAAATTTGTTGGTACCCTTACAGCTCATTGAAATAATGTTTCATTCCTCCTGAAAAGTGATGAAATTAAAAGCTATTTTATCATGTATACTTGCATGCCTTTGGTATGTCATAGAATAAAGCAAAGAAGCTGTGAAAAGAGATGAATTATTGCTTATTCTACAAAGATAATCTAAAATGGCCTGGACACATTTGTTGGTACCCCTTAGAAAAGATAATAAATAATTGGATTATAGTGATGTTTCAAACTAATTTGTTTCTTTAATTAGTATCACACATGTCTCCAATCTTGTAATCAGTCATTCAGCCTATTTAAATGGAGAGAAGTAGTCACTGTGCTGTTTGGTATCATTGTGTGCACCACACTGAACATGGGCCAGAGAAAGCAAAGGAGAGAGTTGTCTGAGGAGATCAGAAAGAAAATAATAGACAAGCATGGTAAAGGTAAAGGCTACAAGACCATCTCCAAGCAGCTTGATGTTCCTGTGACAACAGTTGCAAATATTATTAAGAAGTTTAAGGTCCATGGAACTGTAGCCAACCTCCCTGGGCGCGGCCGCAAGAGGAAAATCGACCCCAGAGTGAACAGAAGGATAGTGCGAATGGTAGAAAAAGAACCAAGGATAACTGCCAAAGAGATACAAACTGAACTCCAAGGTGAATGTACGTCAGTTTCTGATCGCACCATCCGTCGCTTTTTGAGCGAAAGTGGGCTCCATGGAAGAAGACCCAGGAGGACTCCACTTTTGACAGAAAAACATAAAAAAGCCAGACTGGAATTTGCTAAAATGCATATTGACAAGCCACAATCCTTCTGGGAGAATGTCCTTTGGACAGATGAGTCAAAACTGGAGCTTTTTGGCAAGTCACATCAGCTCTATGTTCACAGACGAAAAAATGAAGCTTTCAAAGAAAAGAACACCATACCTACAGTGAAACATGGAGGAGGCTCGGTTATGTTTTGGGGCTGCTTTGCTGCGCCTGGCACAGGGTGCCTTGAATCTGTGCAGGGCACAATGAAATCTCAAGACTATCAAGGCATTCTGGAGTGAAACGTACTGCCCAGTGTCAGAAAGCTCTGTCTCAGTCGCAGGTCATGGGTCCTCCAACAGGATAATGACCCAAAACACACAGCTAAAAGCACCCAAGAATGGATAAGAACAAAACATTGGACTATTCTGAAGTGGCCTTCTATGAGTCCTGATCTGAATCCTATCGAACATCTATGGAAAGAGCTGAAACTTGCAGTCTGGAGAAGGCACCCATCAAACCTGAGACAGCTGGAGCAGTTTGCTCAGGAAGAGTGGGCCAAACTACCTGCAGAAGTCTCATTGAGAGCTACAGAAAACGTTTGATTGCAGTGATTGCCTCTAAAGGTTGTGCAACAAAATATTAGGTTAGCGGTCCCATCATTTTTGTCCATGCCATTTTCATTTGTTTTCTTATTTACAATATTATGTTGAATAAAAAATCAAAAGCAAAGTCTGATTTCTATTAAATATGGAATAAACAATGGTGGATGCAAATTACTTTTGCCAGTTTCAAGTTATTTCAGAGAAAATTGTGCATTCTTCGTTTTTTGTGGAGGGGTACCAACAAATTTGAGCACGTCTGTAGCTACTTGCCTGCTGAAACTATTATTTTAGTAACATTGTATTAATATTTAATGACAGTTGGTTATCTAAACTATATAAAACTATGTTTTATTAACAGTTATAAATAAATTATTGTTTTATTTATAGAAGGAGACAGTTTAGTCCTAGTTTTATGGCACAAATCTTGGGCCTTAAGGAAGTGACTTCATCATAAACAGAATGTGGAATTGCTATTATTTGGACTGTAATGTTTTATTTAGGTGCATTTGAGGTAATTGCTGGTAAGGAAAAGTGTAATTTGTTACATTACATATTTTACATGTATAGGTTAGATGTAATATAACATATTTTGATATGCATATTGTGGCAGGGCAGAAGCCTTGCCGATGTGAATAGTGTGTGGGGGAATGTAAGGTTGGCAGGGACGGGGTTAAATCTACCCCTAGCAATAATCCCAGGGGTGGCCATTTTCCAATTAGGCAATTGAGTGCTAAATGGAGAATGGTCACCTCTATATAAGGAAGCAGAAATCCTTTGTGTACGTGCGTGTATTTTTCTGTGTATCTTCACAGCACAGTTTAACTTTGTATTACTTTTAAATCTATTCTAGTTGAATTTTCAAAGTCCCCTACGGATATAGCTGGGATGTTGGTCATTAAATAATACAGTATGTTTTTATGAAAATATAAAAATTGAATGAAAGCAAAAAACAAACAAATTAACACAGGTAAAACTATTATACACTGTCAAGGATGTGTACCAGTTCAACTCATGCCATCTTCAGTGTGCATTTATAAAAACCTCAAAATGTATTGTTGAGTGGTTAAAGTTATGGATACATTTAAGAAAAAAGCAAATACATCAATCGAACCAGAAAAAGCTTTTTGCTTACTGTGGCAGGATGACAGAGGTTTGAGGCTCAGAGACAGTGAAAGGAGCAAAATAATGATCTTTATTAAACAAAAAATAGTCAAATAAATAGGCACAAGGGCCCAAACAAAAGGTTTAAACAAAATACAGAAATGTAGGCTGGGCATTCGCCTTCACTACAGTTTCTTTCTCAAAAACTAAACAGCACAGCACACCAACAAACAAACTCACCCAAAAAAAAACACCTCTACACAAAGGGTTTCACCTGCCCTTTATACTCTGTGGCTGGAGCCCAATTAACTAATAAGTGCTTAATTGTTAATTAAGGCTCCAGCCACATTCTCACATGTATTTTCACAGGGAGGGACTTAACCCCCTCCCTGCTGATCCAAACCAAAACAAGAATCACAAAAACATAATGAAAACAGTAAAACTAACAACAATACCAAACACATATTTATAGGGGCAAGCTAGCACCCCATCACACTTACATTTGCAGATATTTGTCAAGCTTATCGACCAGTTTATTTGGATCACTTGTTGTTAATTAAAGTAGGTACCGCTACTGTACAGATTTTAACAACCTAGGTGTCAAAACTCTAAAGACAGACACACTAGGAATTAATTACAGCTTCAGTCTCATGGGTTGGTGAATTTAGTCAACTTCGTCTATCATTCTGTCTACAGTAGATGACGGCGAGGATCCTCTGAAACTCACAGGGATCTGAATCTGTCCATACATTCCTGGAATAATGCTGTGAAAAGTAGCGACCTCCACAATATAATTTTATGTTGAAACATGTTCAATATCATGTGTGTGATTATGTTTATTAATGTTTATTCATCTAAACATTATCCTTCTTTACTTCTTTTTTAACTGGTGTGCATTTTGAGCTTGTGAAAATGTAGTAGCAGCTTCTTATGGAATCAGAACTAAAGGGCAATGGTGTTGCACAGTAAACTACTTGTATTACTCTTAATTCCTTAAAAGTACAGGTTTTAAATTTGATCTGTTCTGTGTTTAATGAACCTATTTCAAATAACTTTACTGTATTTGTATAGAAACATGTCAGTAGTTCCATGTATTGCAGTCTTAAAACTAAAGCAGTTTCAGTTATTTACCAAAAACAATTTTTTTTTTTAATTCCTTTTTAAGCCACAATGCTGATGACAGCACAACATCTGTAAAGGGTTAAAGACAATCATTATATGCACTGGTCAGTTTGCATTACAGATAAACTAATGAGATAGTTACCAAAGACAAATACATAAAGCAATTACAAATATAAAATTAAACCAGAGATAAAGAAACCATGTATCTAAATGCACAAGCATTGCCACAGTTGCTTTCAAAATCCAAAGCAGATCATTTATCAGAGGTGCAAATCGTTTTGAATATTGATGCTAAGCTGTTTTGAAAGTTTAGCATGGTCCTTTCCTTTATTTTCAAAAGAATATTAATTGACCTTACAGTCAGTGTGAAAGAAAGACTTCTTGTGGGAGCTGGTGGTAGTGGGCTAATTCCACGGTTCTCTCTCCCTGAACACAGCAGTTCAAATCCAGCTTCCAGAGGTGAGTTCCTGGGATAAGTAATGGTGTTGGTTGTAACTAGGAATGCTACTATTCGATTTTTATTTTTTTGCCAAATCAACGATTAATATTAATGTTTATTTTTGGAAGAATTTACAGTTTTTTTAATCTTTATTTTTCAATTGAAGCAGAGAATGGGTGAAATCGACCTCTATGCCATTGAGAAACATCTCATTTAGCGAAGCCCCTTTATCATATTCAGCATGAAATAAAACATTAGATAGCTGAACAGAACTAACTTGCACTTATTATCCAGAGTCTTAGCTCCACCCCTCTCCTGCTTCAGCACAGCTGGATTCACTGAAGGCAATGTATTCAGAGGTGAAAGTAACTTTAATTTCTTACCGGTACTGTATAATTGTTCAGCCCCCATGATTTATATTTGACACTTTTTGTGAGTTTTGTCCAGTTGTTCTGCTTGGATTTTGTTTTCTGACCAAATTTATATCAGAGCTTTAGTTTCTAGCACTCTTCATGTAATTAAGGTTACTAGATTTGCAGAGTGAAAAACTAGGACTTTTTTTCTTTTCAAGTCACTGACCCCGTACCAACTCCGAAGCTGTTAAAATAGTCACATGAACGGGACCTGAGTGACTTTGAGTTCTTTTGCTTAAACATCAATAGTACCTGGACAACCAAGAAGAAGCCATTGAGATGGGAAAGGACTTAAAATACAAAGAAAAAATGAGCCTGAACAATCGTTTTGATAAGTCGAAATATAAAAGTACCTTGACAAAATGTTTTGCTGGTACGCAGTACCAGGCCGTATTGGCATACTTTCACCTCTTTGCACGATCTAAGGCTGATATTTGTGGTGAATTTACAAAAACAATGTCCAACAGAGCTAGCTTGTGAAAAGTCAAGTAGGTGGTTGTCTGATTGAGTAGATTTCAGTTCAACCTCAGAGGAAGAGGAAGGGGTTTACTACACAGAGACCCGGTCTGGACTACAGTCAATGGAGTAAAGCGACAGGAAGCATTCTGACAGGCCCTTTTTTCAAGGTAATAGCAGGTTGTAGAAATATGTGTTTCTGTATCATCTGATGCTCTGTCATTTTTTAATTATTATTATTATTATTTTTATTTATTTTTTAGCAGACGCCCTTATCCAGGGCGACTTACAATTGTTACAAGATATCACATTATACAGATATCACATTATTTTACATACAAGTCCCCATTTATACAGTTGGGTTTTTACTGGAGCAATCTATGTAAAGTACCTTGCGCAAGGGTACAACAGCAGTGTCCCCCACTGGGGATTGAACCCACAACCCTCCGGTCAAGAGTCCAGAGCCCTAACCACTACTCCACACTGCTGCCCTAATCTTTTGTGGGCTGACGATACTTGGGAAATACAAACAGAAACACTGATTAATTTATCAGAAAGCATCCTAATAAAGCAAAACACGTGAACGCTTACTAACTAGTCATACTGGTCGTCAAAGCAATTTCTATTTGACACTCTTTGTCACTGTAATAGGTTCATATGTACAATATGTGCACAATTTTTTTTTACTATAAATAGCAGGGTCAACTGTATATATTAACTGTTACAAAACACTTGTGGTTTCAAGGTTAAATAGTTGCTAATGTTGGTACATATTTATGTTGTCAAGCAGTGTTAAATGAAGCTGCTGTGGCTCACGTTTAGCATGATGTAAGTCAGCACTGAATCATGTTTTGCAATGGAAGCTAGTGCTTCTATCCAGGGAACAACTGTCTGAAACTGTTTAAGCAGAGCTTTAACCTTTGATGCCGTTGTATTTTTACAATATTTACACACAGAATGCAGAATCTGAACCTTGACTGAGACACAGAAACACTGCTTGGCATGGCATACACACATAAAATACAAGTGATTGTAATTGAAGTAATTGAAAGTCTGGCTACTGTCTGGATACAATATGAATTATTATTGGTCATGCAGTATTGAAATTCACCCAAGCACTGGAAAAAAAAATCTGAGGTTGATCAAACCATATCCACTGTGTTCCTGGCTTCTGTTGTTAATTCTGGGATCTGCTGAATATGGGTCATGATGTTCTACCATTTTTTATGATATTCAAATTTTTTATTTACTGCAGTGACAGGAGATGTATGTTACTAGCATACCTTATTGTTTTTCTCCTTTCAGAAACAAAATAAAAAAGAAGCCCTGTCCCTTTAAAACATGCCTCATCACTAACCTCAAATATGTATGTTTTTAATAAAACTGTAGAAACAGCTTCAGCCCTGGAGGAGAAATCCATGCCGCAAGCCCGATACACTGAGGTTGGAACTAAGGCAGCAGAGAGGTGCTGCATACTGTTTGTAACAATTATAATAATACACCTGTATTGCCATTGTCTCTGTACACCAGCCACTTGGGGTCTCATTAGTATTGTATTATGGTTGTATGGGGAAGTGCATAATGTCTCATAATGAAAAATGCCAAATTTTCGATCTAATAAAAATGAAATTGATTAATGAAAACCACTTTCGGGGGAAGAGTTACGTCGTTGTTAGAAATAAAAAATGATGTATTAATCCGCCACTCTTACAGATGGCTCTAACCTCCTGACAACTGCAATTCATTTGAGATGCTATTAGCATGCATAATTATGCTAATTAAGTTGTAATTAAGTGCTAATTCTTCAGAGGGCTTTTTTGTCTGTAATTTAATACAACTCAGCTGTGAGGATTTCTTAACGCTGTTTTTTTTTTTTTTTAAAGAAGCTTACTGTATAGAAGATGGTTTTCTTTTTTTTTCTTAATAAAAATACGTTATTTTTTGTTGTTTTTACGTTAAAGGCCATGATTAAAACATTTTGAATAGCTAGTTCACTGTGAATGTTCCACTCTAATATATATTGTAACATACAGGTAGTGGACAAAAAAATGGAAACACCTGGGTAAATGAGGGACACCAAGTATATTGAAAGCAAGGGCTTCCACACAGGTGTGGCTCATGCGTTAATTAAGCAAATAACATCCCAGCATGCTTAGGGTCATGTATAAAAATGCTGGACAGGCCTGGTTGCCTATAATTATGGCTACCATGGCTGCAAGAGGAGACCTCAGTGACTTTGAAAGAGGGATGATTGTTGGGGTGTGTTTGGTAGGAGCTTCAGTGACCAAGACAGCTCATCTTTCTGATGTTTAATGAGCAACGGTGTCTAAGGTGATGTCGGCCTGGAACTCCGAGGGAAAGACATCATCAGCAAAGAGCAACAGTGGGCGGAAGCGCATACTCCAGGATCGTGATATCCGTGCATTAATTAGAAGTGCAAGGCAAAACAGGGAAGCAACTGCAGATCAATTGACTGCAAATTTCAACCTGGGGCGCGAGCAGCCACTTTCATCAAAAACGTTCTGCCGAGAACTCCAAAAAGCGGGATACCATAGTGGCCCAACACCCTATTAAGTGACTTTACATTGGTGTTTCCATTTTTTTTGTCCACTACCTGTATTAGGTTCTTAATTTAGAAGCCTAGATTAGATTATATGCATAACTAACAATACTGGTGAAGCCCACTCAAATGGTTGCTGTGGTGTGCAGTATGTTGGGATTAGCAGTGTGACACTAGCAACAGCTCATGTTATTTGTACTGCTTTTCTAATTTGAACATTGCAGAAACCCCTTACTTATACTCGTTATTGTCTTTAAGAAGTATTTATTATTGGCAGGTATTCAATAAATCCATTCACTGACGTATTGATTTCAAAACAAGAAATGCTGTCATGCCTTTCCAATCAATGTCAATTATCTTCTGCACTGAGTGTTTTAAAAGCTGATTGGAAGAGGATTTTCCTCGCATCCAGGGAGCTGAAATTTTTACTGGTATACTGGCATACCAAGGCTGTAAACTGACAATGAAAATATATTTGTTTAATACAAAATGCAATGCTTTATGTACCTCTGTTGTTTTTGTTTTATTTTAATTTAATTTTTACATGATTTAAAAACGTTGAATACAAAGTCAAATAAATGTAACACAGACTATCTACAGAACATAAATGTTTACCACTTTCAATCTACCACAAATAATTTGAACCACCAAACTGTAGTGACTGGACATTTTCATCAAGATTCCTGCTGAAAGTCTATTTGATCTACTTCAACCCAATACAGAATTATTCCTGAACCAAATACCCAATGGAAAACATTTTAGATGCCACACAAATCACACTAAATGCCAATAATCCAGTTAATTGGCCAATTTCCATTAGACCAGTTGCTGCAGTTTTTTCCATAAAATTCCAATCAGCTTTATTGGTTTTCTCATTAATGTGAGCAATAACTATCAGTGCTCCTAACAGTGCCAGGAACCTGCTTCACTGGGATCTTTGCAAGTGACAGTGAGCAGAGATTGAAAGATGTCAATTAAGGGGCCCATGTCATCACAGCAAGAGGGCTGTTCTTCATCCAAGCATCAACATCAGCAGAAATCACCCAGCGGGCTTGTGAGACCCTCGGAGGGTCTGACACCTCGTATGACATCTGCTAAAAATGAAAGCAGGGCATGATTTACTGACTGGGTCTCATTAATATCACAACCTTCCTGCTATGCGAGTAGTGCTACAGTACAGTATATCGCTGTTCTCCTGAGTGTTTGGCAGGGAACCCTGTAACACTTGGTGTTCTAGAAACCTTATCCCCTGCTGACAGCCCCTGCATTAGACTTCAGTCTTCCTGTGAACCATTTTTTAAGTTATTACGAGCCTCTGTACCATGTTCAGGTCTGCTTGGTTTATTTTAGTTAGCTCAGAAGTGGCAAGCAATTTTGAACAGCAAGAAGTATAGTTTTTAACCTTTTCGTGACAGGCATTATTGTTGTGCATTTGGATATTGGGGTCTTTTCTAATGATATAAACCACATCAAATCTAAAAACAGCCCTTCCTGCTGTTTTAGCTGCTTTAAAAGGGACTTGCACATGCTTTTAAGGATATGACTTTTCATAAACTCATTTCACATTATTATTTATATAAACCTTGATGCACTGTGAACAAAACATAAATACAATTCTACAATATAAGGTTGATGGAATAAAAAATATGTATTGTTGAACTGATGCAGGGAAAATATGTCTCAAATAATATTTGAAAAAATGATGTACAGCTGAAACAGACAAAAAGGCTTTGACAGCAATAATCACCTTTCTTTTTAAGAATCAAGAATACTGTATTGGTTCCCTTGTTTGGATGTTTGTTCTTATAGGCGTTTGTGAAGGGTTCTAACTTCTGAATGTCTTGTTGGATAAATCTGATAGTGGGGGAACAAAACAGGCACAGTTAAATATTTTTTATATCAAACCGTTCCCCATAAACACCCCAAAATCCACCCACTAAATAGATCTTCTAGAGCATAATCATTTATGAGAGTACACTGATGGGATTTGCCATATGAAGCAAAACCCCTTCTAGCTGTGTACCTGTTGATATTTAAAGTGAGGAATGCAACATGGGCAATAATGAGAAAGTGTCTCTGCATAACATTTAAAGCAATCCAAGCTACCAGTTAAATTCTTTTCATTGATACTATGTGGGTTATTGCGATGGGGAAAACTGTAAATGCCTTCAAGATAAAAGGGTGAACATCTGAATTTCACAGTCATCATCATTTAGTGCCTTTTCACTCCAGCTGTATAGCTAAAGGCATCCGATACTTCCAGTATGATGCGGATAAGGGAGAAAGGGTTAAGTCACTTTCAGACAGAGACTATTTTTTTTTGACAAGTAGTTTTGACACAGATTCCCATTCACCCAGAGGCCGGCATGTACAGCCAATTGTCAAGTTAACCAGCTAAAGATACAGAACAGACGACATCCTTGGCAGCGCTCTCCATTAAGCTCCAATGTCACTGATAACATCAAACTTCAAAAATGAATACCTGTCAGGTTTAAAGAGTCCCATGTTAGCAAACCCACTGTATATCAAGAAAGATACTGCACGCTATTGTTTTAATAATGTTTGCTCCGTATTATAGTGGCTTTACAAGATAATGCTGCAAATCTGATGTCTTTCAGTCATGTACTGGGAAAATGAATATGGAAGTCATTTAAAATAGCATGGACTTAATAAACCCTGATTCCAAAAGCATCATATTGTAATGACCCTGGGTCTGCTGTAGCCACGTTCGAGAAGGTTCTGTTGACTCAGGGTCAATAATTCAATTACAGCAGATGTTCAGGGATGTCAGAGAGGAGAGAATCGCCACCAGCCTAGTTGTAATATTGTTGGCACAAACCAGCGGATGAAATGTTGCAACCATAAAGGGATCGAGAGCAGGAAACCGTACATGCTTGGGATTGGTGACTGGTGCACTTGGGGGACATGACCTGCTGCTGGAGTAAGAACAACAGAGAAACAGAGAAGAGCAGAAGGGACTGAAAAGGAACCAGAGACTGCACTTAGTTGGCTGTAGCACGGCCAAAACAGTGTGCTTTGGACTTTATTTTATTTTATTTTATTATTTGTCACAGTCTGAGTAATATAAGTGTACCACTGGCTGGTAAAGCAGCATGCTTTTACCTGCCCAGTGTAAAGTCCTGGCTTAACAAACCGTGAATTAGAGAACCTGCAATTCCTGAGTGAGCCTCCTTCATTTCCACGCAACGCTACAATATTCATAGACAGCCTACAACCTGTAGCCTGACAGTGCTGGCGCTGGTTTGCAATAGTGTTTCTGTAAACTGTAAATTTAATGGAATGAAAGATCCTTTCTTATCAACTGAGAAAAGGTCTATACAAGGAATAATTTCCAGCCCTGCTGTTGTAACCAAACACCAAGATACTGGAAATATGTGAATTGTATTCAGTTGTGTGATTGTGATTCGAAACACAGTGCTCACTTGTAATTTCAAAAGGCACAGCTCTCGAGGACTTTTCATGACAATATTGAGAGTAGTGAATTATTTACTGTCCTATTCGATGCTCCGTGTAGAGTTTGTTTGGAATCAATTTTAATCAGTTCTGTGCTAGTGGGAATATGCATGCATAAAATATAAGAAGGTGACACTTTATTGTTCAAAAACAAACGTTAAATCAATCAAGTAATCAAAATAGTATCTTCTTAGAAATAACATGTTTACACAGGTATAGTTTTACAAAGTGTTGTCAGAAAAGGACTGCTTTCAGATCTTAGTTGAATATAGATTCACAGATTGACAAAAGCTGCCATTATGTATTGTGATCTCTAATAATTGATAATGGGGGCAAAGGTTGTGTCATAGGCAAATGACATCATTAGTAACGTAACTAAATGCCTAAACTAAATGACGGGTGTAATCCCTAGGGGGTAGATTGTTTATTTCATTATACTATGTGAATAAAGAACTAGGAGTAATGGACCCTGACCCAAAACTCTGTTAAAAATTATTTTTTAATTAGTTTGTAATTTACAGATGTGGTTAATAATAATGCATTATTTTTTAAAGCCTTCCCAAGAGGCAAGATCACGATGTGAGACCTCCTTGGTCAACAACACTTCCCCTTCTGGGAGTAATGATTGAACCTGCAGAATAAAGAATTAACCCAATTAAAGAGCTTTAAAAAAGTTCTTCTGAACTGGTTGCCTGGTTTCTATGGTGAAAATGGGGCCATCTGCCCTGTCTAATGGGCCTTGAAATTCAGAGCAAACAAACACAGAAGCATAGCGTGGGTAAAGGATAGAAGATGAGCAAACAAATAGCTCAGATCAGGTGACCTTTGGATTCATTAGATCCCACTGATTAAACCTGGATAAAAAGTGACTATGCTGCATTTAACCAATACTGTACATACTGTAGTGTAGTGTAGATACCCATCTTTGACAATCCACTTTGCAGCTCCCAAACAGAGCCAACATCTTGCTGCCTAAGAACCCTAGTAGCACTTCATTTAAGCCAATCATTCCTTTGCACTCAGGAGCTCAACAGTGGCTCTCACCAGACCTGCTGGCCAAAAGAATCTGCTGATTCTGGCTCTCTAATCTGCAGGGGAGAAAGAGACAATGTGATGATCCCTGTCGAATCAGCAGTGATGATCAACAACTTCACAAAGCCATGCAGGCATGCCTTTACCAGATGAGCCACTCTGAAAAAATAAAATAAAAAAAAACTTAAATTAACCTTATTTAAATTAACAATAAAGTATAAGTTCTGGGACCATGTTTAAGTTGGAACAGCTCAACAAAGCAATCTTAGTGATTGGAATAAACAAACTACATAAAAGTAACAATGGCACATATCTGTCAGCCTGCAATAATGTTTGACAGCTCTCCAAAGCAGCCAACAGAGATGATTTCATATGCCACGGTGCTACTAGTGTAAACAGCTGGGCCTTTATCTCTGTTAACAGTACTCGGCAATGTTTTTGAGTGTTAGGAAAACATACAAAATCTCAATTTTTACTGATCTAGACATGAAGAACTTATGTCGTCCTTTGAGGTAATGCTTTGCAATACACGATCAAAGAGCTACTTAGTTGCAGTATAGAGAACATGGTCAGGCGGATCAATACAGTGTTAGAAATTCTTTTGCTGCTGAAATAACCCTGCCTTTTTCATTAAGTGCTACTGACAGTTTGGGATCTTTCTATTAGAAAAAAAGAACTATCATTGTATTTTATAGGTGGTACACCTGTACAATATCCAGTTCTAACACTATACTTTGAGTACAGGGGTTGAGCAAAAATGAGAAAGTCCTGCCATAGCAATGTCAACAGGGTGTACAGCCACCATGGTCCACCGGAATGGCAATGACTCAATCAGATGAAGGTTTGTAAACTGTTCTTCAGGGATACTTGGTAATTGATCTATAATTACAACCTATATTCCATTCTAGGGAGTGTCTATTCTCCTCTTTGACAAAAAAATCAGTGATTTGTGCTGCCCTTGTGGTGGTGTGCTATGTGTTTCTATTTCTTTTGTGTCCATTCTCTTTATAGTGTGAGAATTGAAGTAATGAGAGCACACTGTATGTTTGTTAACAGGCTACAGGTAAAACAAAATCATCTCTCTTGAAAAGTATAAAAGCCTCTCCCAAACCATAGACTATAAAGTGTTTGTACAACACTAGTAGCGGTGTACCACCATTGGTTACAGTCAACTGTTGACCAGAAAATTAAGCGCAGAGTTAACCATTTACATAGATGTTTGTTACCTAACATGGCATGCCTTCCACGGATGGCTTCCATTATTAGTATACAAATGACAAAAAAGTTGAGCAAAAGTAAACCACCACATTTTCTTAGAACAAGCATCACTTTTTTGTTTATTTCTTAGCAGATGCCCTTATCCAGGGCGACTTACAACTGTTACAAGATATCACATTATTTTTACATACAATTACATTATTTTTTTTACATACAATTACCCATTTATACAGTTGGGTTTTCACTGGCGCAATCTAGGTGACGTACCTTGCTCAAGGGTACAGCAGCAGTGTCCCCCACCAGGGATTGAACCCATGACCCTCTGGTCAAGAGTCCAGAGCCCTAACCACTACTCCACACTGCTGTCCAATTGTTTTCATAAATGGTATGTATTTTATTTGAAGATCTTCCAATGAAAACATTGGAAGATCTTCTTTAAAGCACTCCAGGCCTCAATAGAGCTCTCAAACATGTCTTATCACCAAGGGCATCTAGTGCACCAGATCAGTAACCTGTCCCCAACCCTCTGTCTCTAATAGATGTGAGGAATAAATGCATGTAAGTAAAACAAAATATCACACAGAACAAGTGCTATATTTCTTAAGTCTGGGAGAAGACAGTTGCAGGTGGACAGGTTAAAGGTTACATTCTGGTGGCTCAGTTGTACAGTACTTAAGTTTCTGAGAGCTCTAATGAGGCAACAGGGGTGCTTTAAATTGTTTTTAGTTTTATTGTGTGATGAATGAAACAGCAAATAATATAGAATGGGGTTCTAAACAGCAATGAGAGTATAAATTAAGATACAGCAAGTAATAGTGCATACCCATACCAAGTTGCTCTTTCAGCTGCTAAGTGTAATTCACTGGGTATGAAGCTGAATGGGCTGGTGGTGGCTCTAAAAGGGGGGCTTATCCTCCTAGCCCCTGTTAAATTAAAAGATGGTCTTTAGACTGGGTGGCTGAATATAAATATAATAAAGTGCAGTAGTAAAATAACTGTGGCAATCTAGCCCAAATGTAATTAGAGATTCATCCAGCATTATATATCAAAATGAGTGGGTGTCAACAGGGTACAGTGCATTATGGCTTTATTGCAGAAACCTATATATCTAAACCTTAAAGCAGAGGATGTGAAATATTATGTCCACTTCAACCTTTGAAATTAAGGGATAATAATTAAGACTGGGGAAGTTTAGCACCTGTTCTGTCCCTCTAGCTAATGGCTTTTTGACAGGGGGGAAACCCACTTGTGATACAGTTAATTGGTCTATCTAAAACCAACAGGATCTCCAGACTTCAAATTTTAATATACATATATTAGGTTATAAGCCTTAATTACTGTGGCGAAAAACCAAACCCAATAATTTAACTGCAACGATTCCTATTTCATACAAGGCAACCAGGGCTTAATTTGTTTTTAAAAATGGTAAAAATGTATTACATTTCAGTGCCCAAGAAAGGTGCTGAGTTGACGGCACTTGAAACTGAAACACTCTGTGTATTCACAGAGCAGGCACACACAGCAAGCATCCCCAGCAGCTAGTGTCTCTGCATTAGTACCAGTGGACCTCAAACTTACTCTGGATGGACCACCCTCTCAGGGACATGAGACAATGGCATGTCTTTAGCTTGAAAATAGTCTGTAAAACTTAATCTCATTACATTCCATTATCACTGGCGCTGCCGCTGACGTGAGCTCCAGTTACACAAAGGTCAAAGGTTGCCCATACTGTATGGTATGTTTTTGTATACATTTCTTTACCTATCTTTTCAACACACGCCTCGACTGTTTCTTCCATTTGGTGCTTATTAGGTAACCTAGCAGGCACACAGTCCCAATTAATAGGAATGTTGACGGAAATGTTTGGCACTCTATTTTTCAAACTGCTTTAAACTTGGTCCCAGTGGCAGATGGACGTCTGAAAAGGTGCCCATTACTGTTGTGTCTGTAGGAACTGGACTCGACTGTACTACAGGCACCACAGGTACTTTAGCTAACAGATTGAAATGTCTTCCTATTGACTTGGACTGGAATTCAAATGGCAGCATAAGTGAAAGGCTCTGTATCCCATAGCCTGAACCTGTTTTCGTGCTCAGTTAAGTAACTGGATTGTTTTCAGAAATATCCAATATATTTATTTATTTTTTTCCTATTTGTAATTCAGTTGCTTTACCCTTGGTGTCCATTTAATTGGCACTGTCCAGAGTCCAGTCAGACATACTTAGATAAAAGTGAAGTAATATATTGATCAACTGCTGTTGTCTCACTAATATCCCTATGAACCTATTCATTGATAAACAACCAGGGTCATCAGCATAAGCTTGGAATTCTCTGAGCACTCTACACAAAGTACTGGTAATAGATTTAATCTAATGAGGGTGCGGTATCCCTTCATTTGTATCTGTTGTATAGTGCGATCTCAAATAAGTTATTCAGAAGAGACTACTCTGGCATTACAATTATTGTTGGTAGTTTTCACATGAGACATACTGTATGTTCTTTTGTTTTAAAATACCGCTTTTAGTCTTTGTGTATTTGTATGTGTTTAACTTTTCAGTCTATGAATAAAGAATCACTTTGTTAGTAAATAACGTAAGTAACATAAGGATTCATTTTTGTAAAGTTTATATTGATGAAGCTTATGTATTATATTGATACTATATTTGCAATCTAATTTATAATCCATACACACAGACTACAAATTGCCAAAGGGGATATGCTCTGACAAGTGGTCTAGATGCTAATGTTAAATATATGTTGTAATTAATTGCCACTGAGTTGGGTCGTTCAGTATGTTATTATCATTTATAAAGCGCTGAATGTAGTATTCAAAGAGTAATACTAAAATTATATGGCAAACATTTTGACTAGCCTTTCTCAATGTTTTTAATTGACCAGTAACAGTACATTTAGAAATCTGAAAGATTACTAATTGAAACCACTTATGGATAAAGACAATTTTATTCTATACAACTGTATCATGGAAAGTTTGAGGTTTCAGTATAATCTATACATTTACCCAGAACTTTCTCTTTAAATTGTTTTTCAAAATAGTGTTATCTTAAATGACAGCTTGCCAAAATTCTGGCCTCCCAGAGATGCTGTTTTCCTGAAAAACTTGCTTTGCTCTTTTGTTTTCCTTCTGACATGGGGATGTATCTCAGCATCAAATCACCTAATTTACTCAGGCATTTCTCTCTACCAATCTACCATGAGATGGAGACAGGTGTTCTCATTGGACATGATAGCATCGTTGTATCATATGTGATGCATGTCATTGTGGATCAATAGACTGAATAGCCTCGGGGGAGAAAAGTGTTTGTTTAATGCCAAAAGTGTAGACATAAACACATATTTTCAGTGCATTTGAACCCAGTCCAAAGGAAATGCTCTCCACCCTCATTAGAGCGTTCTTGTCGGAAGCTAAGCATTTTGTGACCGCAAAGTGTTTGTCACATAAGATTTTTATGTGACAAACAGACTTTTAAGTAACAAATTATTTTAAGTGCATGTGTTTACTTGTTTTAAATGGAGGGCTTGCAGGATTATGAATTCTTTATGGCTGGGTAAAGTAGCTTTTATTAAAATCGGTTAAATTGAAGATATGTATTGGGGAAATAGCTTCATAGAAAAGAATGTTCTCTTGCAGAGATGAAACCACACAAGGCATTCAACCATTTTCCATTTATTCAAATCCTTA
Organism: Acipenser ruthenus; assembly: GCF_902713425.1. Lineage (NCBI taxonomy): Eukaryota > Metazoa > Chordata > Actinopteri > Acipenseriformes > Acipenseridae > Acipenser > Acipenser ruthenus. The sequence goes on from NC_081207.1 coordinate 24,113,167, forward strand.
CAGTGTACAGTTATATGGATATTCAAATCTGTCCTCTTCCCTGTATCAAGACTAAAGGCATGTCATAATCAGATGACAATCGAGTAGAATGATGAAACTTCATTTTATGTACAACATTTTAAATGGCAAACAATTATATTTATGTGTGAATTTTTACCATCCCTAATTCTTACTGTAATCCTCCCTAGTCCTATATCTGAGCGAAACTCAAAGAAAACAGACAGCAAGAATCAGCATTTAGAGAATATACCAAGAGGGACTGTAATTAGATCAGAAATAATGCTCTAATTATTTTAAAGAATAGATTACCATTATACCAATGGCTCATACCAATACTGCTGCTCCTGTGCCACTGTTGGGGGCAGTCAACCCAGTGCCCAAACGCTACCATTGCCCCCAAGTACAGAACCACTGCATCGAAGATCATTTGTGGAACTATTAGTTAGCGTTAAATAAACATATTTCAAATTCGGTTCTCGTTAATCCAAATCCGTTTACAGAATAAATAACTCAAATTGAGAAAGCCAAGATGTGGGGTTCTGAAACATCCCTTAATTCTTTTCCCCAGCTCTGAAAAGGAGCTGTGACATGTATTACACACGTAAACAAAAGACCTCTTCACTCCAGCAATGTTCCTTTCAAAACAGAGTTAAAAATGCCATTGATCTGCAAGTAATTGGGAGAAGTTTATAGAGCATTGAAATGCAAATATTAGGAACTGTATATTAGGATTTTTCTGAAGTTGTCTTTTGTACAACAGCAGCAGTCTTCAGATTAAGTTTTGAAAGCTCTGATCAGATCGGAAGCAAATGGCTTTAATACGGAAACAGTATAGAGCTCTACACCCATACAATGAATACAAAGGACAGAATTGAGTTGATTTACATAGTCCCTGTTCACTTTGAGACAGAGTCATGGTGCCCAGCATACAATGTGAATATGTTTGTTTCACAGACCTCTCGCATTCTTATGTTTGAGGTGTATATTCCTATACATTCCTGAATCATCATATGCATCACTACAAAATGTATCACTGGTAATATCAATGAAAAAGTTCATGGAGGATCTCAACCAATCATGTTTTGGGTAGAGTAATACGATCCAATCAGTGAATAATAATATTTCAACTGTAATGGAAGCTTTTTTCAGCTCATGATCCAGTTAGCTATACTGTTTCATTATTTTTATTTAACTAATTTATGATTTCCATTACATGAGAGTAGATGTTAAAACTTCATGCTGATTTGAACTCGGCTCTCACCTAGATAAACACCAACTAAGACGTAGCTTTACAGTAAACTAATGTGATCCATCTGTGTCTCCATCCATTTGCATTTCCTTCCATATGATGATGTAGATATCCTTCTGCCTGGTGTTGATGGCTTTAGTGTAATGCTGGCTCCAGGGATCAGCTTATTTTGCCTCCCTGGCGCATCAGCACACACAACGGCTGCGATGCTGGCTCTGGGGATCAACCACATTGCGGTCTCCCCAGCGCATCAGTATGACAACCGTCTGGTTTGAGCTAAGCAGGGTACATCTCTGGGGTCTTCAAGTGGGCACCTTCCATCCTCGGTGTTTCGTCGACTAGCCCACGACACCTCAAGAGGGCTCGACAGTGATTCTGGCGTCCAAGCATCACCCCCCTCCATCCCCCACTCAACTCAGCCCAGCTTACTTACCCATATATGAGCGTTTCTTTCTTTCTACTGTGCTTGAGATCCCCAACCAGAATCTTTCCGTCTCAACCACAGCCAGTTGCTGCTCCTCTCTGCTGCTTCAGATAAGTTCTTCACTGTGCGACGCAACTCTTGGCCACTGAATCTGACGTCTCTGAGAAACCGGGTTGTAGAGTGTGCCACAAATCCTCAACAACCCACCTCCACTAGGTAAACCCGGACTCTCCAACAGTCTCTCTGGACTGTTCCGCTTCAGCGGCTAGTTGAGCATACCGCAGTTTCTTCCTCTCATATGCCTCATCTACAGCATCCTCCCATGGCACTGTTAACTCTACCAGGTGAACAAGGCATTAGATATAGATATATATAGATATAGATATATATATAGATAGATAGATAGATATGCAGTTCTGTGTAAGATACAAGCAGATTTCTACTTTGAGGTCAGCACAGCCACTAATCTGACTTTATATGTTTCTAAAAGGTCTTCCTGATGGAGCATAAATGGGCAATGGGCATTAGATAGATAACTAATTTTATCTTCTGTGGCATGCCCTTTGATTTAGCTTGGTATACTCAACTGTCATGGCAGTCAATTATATAGCAAGTGATGCACACTGTGTTGGATAATAATACTCAGATTTATATTTAGTTTTCTCTGTCCATTGTTTCATTTTTGTTATTTTTTTTCTATAACACCAATTAAACATAAAAAACATGCACTTAAACAACAACAATACAAGCTTAACTATTTGGTAGAGACTTGCATAAAAGCATGCCAATGTAGTAACACATCTCAATATAAATGAACATTAAGGAGCTTTTAAGGAATACGTGGAATAGAGTGTTTTATCTTAATAATTAAACAGATTATCAACAACATTGATGGTTAAGACTGAACACACTGTTCTGCCGAGAAAGAAAAGCCATAAAGTTATATTACTGTAAAGTGCCTTCAAGTAATCCAGTACTACTGTTGTTATCCATACTGAGGGCAGAAAGGGTGAAGAACATTTTTGCAACTGGCCCCTCCCCCCTGTCCTGCATGCACACTTCCAATAAAGTTACTGTTCCCTTTCAATTTGAAGACAACCACCAAAACATTACATATGGGATATGCCTGCCTATTGGTAGGTATTCACTGAGCTCTTTATACCAGAGCTGCCGATAGGCCCCATCCTGGATGACATCCTCGGTCCCGCCTACCAAGGGGTTAAAACCGTCATTCCACAGAAGCCATCTCTCTTTTTGCTTTTCAAGAGAGTAAGGTAAGACCTCTGTGTTGAACTGAGCGTTTTGTGAAAAATAGCTTTTCTGAGTCAACTGCAGTTCCCCTGCATTCGTGCTGAAAGCTGGCTTGCCACTTTCCTGGAATCAGTGGCTCCAAAATTTAAGCCTCTTTTTCTTTCCTCCTTCTTTCAGCAGCCTGCTTGTTTGCGTTGCTTAACTGTCTCACGTGTGTAAGCGACTGCCTGAGCAGTATTGATTTAAAGGAGTGCGTGTGTAGGTATTTTCTAGTCTACACTCTTGGGAGAACATAGTTCCTCCACCAGGGCTAGGCCTCGCATCCCTGCTGTTGAGTGATTCCACCAGCTGGACTGGGCCTTGTTTGTTTTGGTTGTCGCTACACGTCCTCCTGTCTGTATACCAGACTGTACAACCCTGCTTGTCTGGGTCGTGCTGTGGATTAGCTGCAGCGCAGTTGTTATATACAAAAACAGTCAACCAGCCGTGTATTCCTCCACCGGGCTGTGTGTTTACATACACCCTGCTGTAGAGTAGACCTCGTCGGCTGCGTCAGCCCGCCCACCTCGGTGTTTCGGGCCTTCATAACAACAAACAACAACAGTGTGTTCTTCTCCAATTGTTTTTGCTGTGTTTTGCTTTTCAGTTCGCCCGCCGCGGCTTCAGCCCTTGTGTCTCCCTGGTGTATGCTGCGCACTGACCAGGTGTGTGACCACATGCGGTTAGGGTAGGCACCGCTGCATAGCTGCCCCCCAGTGCTTTGGTACCTCGGTGCACGCTCAGCCCCTGGTACTTCGGTACCTCGGTGTCACTGTGCTCATTCCACACGGTGCTCGGTGCACGCGTTGCTCACAGCGCTCGGTGCATGTGCATACGGTGCTGCACGGTACTCGGTGTACATAGTGCATGCGGTACTCGGCACACACGGTGCCTTGATGCACTTTGCCTGTAGACAGTGCTCCACTCTGCTGTAGGCTACGCACTGCCCCGGATGTGTGATTGCAAGTAGTCCAGGCTAGACCCCCTTGTCCAGTTGCTGTCATACTCGCCAGTCTGTCCGGCCGGGCGAATGGTTTAATACAGTGGACCGAAAGGACGCGTATTCCGCGTTCCTATTCGTCCAGTGCACAGGAAGTATCTCCGCTTCGCCTTTCAGGGGAGTGTCTTTGAGTTTTCCATGCTGCCATTCGGCCTCTCCTTAGCCCCCTGCATGGAAACTGCATGGATGCCATTCTAGCTCCCTTGCGGCTGCAAAGGATCAGGGTGATGAACTACCTGGATGACTGGTCGATCTGTCCCAGTTGCAGGAGGGAGCAGTGGCCCATACAGCGATTGTGACGAGCATCTGTTGAGGCTGGGTCTCACCCTCAACGACGCCAGAGACAATACCAGTGCAAAGATCCCACTGCGCATGGCTCTCCTCAGTCAGGCACAAGGCACACTCTGGCACCCAGAACTGGGCAGATTCCAACTGTGGGTCTGTCCCCTGAACGGGACCGTCTATCCGCCTTAGAGCTCTCAGACGCAGTTGTCAGTACACTGCAGAATGCTAGGGCCTCCTCCACAGGAGCGTTGTACGCCTATAAGTGGAAGTATTTTCAAAATTGGTGCATGACGATCCCCCTCAACGTTGAAAGTGTACCAAGCAGCCATATCTGCATGCCATGTCCCTATTGACTCAGTGTCCCGGGCGCTCATATATAGCGACCCATTTTCTGAATGGTGCTCGGCAGTTACGTCCTCTTAAGAAGGACTGAATAGAGCCTAGATGTGGTACTGGAGGCTCTCGCTAAGGCCCCGTTTGAGCCTATACACTCCATAGAGTTGACGTATCTGTCTATGAAGACAGCCTTCCTCTTGGCTATCACCTCCGCAAAGCGGGTCAGTGAGCTAGAGGCGCTGTATGCATATTTGGGATGATGGCAGCAAGGTGTCACTACGTACAAACCCTGCTTTCCACCGTAAGGTGATCACAGCCTTCCACATGAACCAGTCTGTGGAACTGGAGTCTTTCCATCCACCTCCGTTTTCTTCGGAAGAGGATAGGAGATAGAACGTCCTCTGCCCGGCGCGGGCATTGAGATGTTACGTGGATAGGACAAGAGCTCTGCGTCATACTAACCAGCTCTTTGTCTGTCACGGTATACGGACCCTAGGACAGCCCCTCTCGAAGCAGCGACTGTCACACTGGAAATGGACTGCCAGATGTTCTCCCTCATTGCCGTGTCTTTATCATTTTTTTGTAATTTATTGTACAGCTCCGGGTATTTTGATACTGCAAGAATTATCTTTTCTTCCCCCATTGTTTACTGAAGGCGCACAAGGCAAGTTGTTCCTCATTGGTCAGTTCCCTAGCTGCTGTGTGAAAAAATCTCAAAGATAGACACCAATCCTATTTTTTTCACACCACTTCAGTGTCGCCCTTCGTATCGCAGGCAGTGTGAATGGCTCGTATCAAAAATACATGTTTTATTTTTTTTGTCGTGATGTGGTCATACGACACATTCGTTTGTTACATCTCGTCTGGTGTGCAGAGGCCTTTAGATGTCACAACTAACGTGCCTTGCACAGGGGATCTCAGGATTTAAACTTAGATTAGCTAAATGTGTGGCTTTTTATATGTTAGCCTGATCGTTACATTGGTTTCCCAGCAGCCTTTCAAGAGCTTATAGACATTACGGGCAGCAGTGTGGAGTAGTGGTTAGGGCTCTGGACTCTTGACCGGAGGGTCGTGGGTTCAATCCCCAGTGGGGGACACTGCTGTTGTACCCTTGAGCAAGGTACTTTACCTAGAATGCTCCAGTAAAAACCCAACTGTATAAATGGGTAATTGTATGTAAAAATAATGTGATATCTGTATAATGTGAAATAATGTATAATGTGATACCTTGTAACAATTGTAAGTCGCCCTGGATAAGGGCGTCTGCTAAGAAATAAATAATAATAATAATATTATGTCCACATCACAACAGAGCAGCAGCTTTGCCCTTCAGATTGAAGCCATTCAAGGCCTCCAAATCAAACTGGCACTGAAGTCAACATTTGTGTTAAATGTATAATGAAAACACACTGATACATACCCTGTGAGAAATACACACCGAATGGAAAACAAAATCTGCCGGTACATTCTTGAATGGCATGCTTCACAAATTAAACACAGTTGTTGATTCTTTTTTTTTAGAACCAAGAATATCATTTTAACAAGCCATATCTGTACCCTATAGTACATACTGGGATCTTAGTTTACCTTTAGCTGTAAGCGGGTTACAGGGATACAGCTGTAAAAACAACCCAGTGTAAAAGGTTACAATAACAGAATTAAGAAGACTTTCATTCTCTTCCATAAACCCAGTGTAATGGGCCGTTCTTATTGACTTTGTTTCCCCTTTGACCCACAGATTGTAACAATAACAACCCTGGTGATGTTCATTACGCTGGTTTATGATCTCTGATATTGCAGCTGTAGGTTCAAATTTATTATGTTTTTGACAAGGGAAATGGGGAGCAAGTGCTGAAAAGTTTGAAGTTTGGATAATTTGGGAACATTCAAATTAGGATGAAGCTACCATGGGGTGGAAATGTATTGCTACATTGAAACATGTTAAATATACTACAGAGCAGTGAAAGAGTTCTTTATGAAAGATACAAAATTAGAAGGTATGGACTGAGTCTCCTAGTAAGTAGTCCTAAAGAAAGTCAGTGTCTGTACAGGGCAGGCCTGTTTGATTACTTTAGTAGAACCGATTTATAACAATGCATAGATTTAGAATAGAGCAGATTTTGAAACATTGAAAAAGTTGGGTAAATAAATCAGAAGCTTAAAAGAAAACTCAAGTTCTATGCAAATGTGTGGATGTGTTGTTACCCAATACCTTTTTTTCCATTATCATCAAAAGTGCAAAAGGGCAACCAACCATCATCATTATATACCAGTCTGAGCACAGTTTACTTTGCTAGTGAAAACAAAACAAGCATTAATTGGTGGGTTAGGGGGTGGATTTTTTTTTTTTTTTTTGGGGGGGGGGGGGGGGGGGGGGGGTGGTACTCGATGGGTCATTGACATCTGTTATGATGGATTACCCACCTTCAGCATAAAAAGATGAAAGAGTGCTGAGGTATATGATATATACATTGGCAGCATCCGTATGGATTGCATATGCAGTTAAATAGAGCGTCATTGAAATTTGACTGTTTCTAGAACTATACCGAGAGGTAATACATGGTAATGGTACTTTCAGGGAATCTAGTGCACCATTGGAAACCTACGTTACCAGAATAAAAGATTTGCTGTAAGAGAGTCTAACCATATTAAATCAACATTTTTTTAAATCCTAGTTTCTTCCAAACATGCACTGTCTTGATGTCTTTCACTATTCAGAATAGTATGGGGTACTGGACTGGAACTGGAGAGTTACTTCAGGAGATATCTTCGTACCTTCTCCAATGTAATTTTAGTGTTAATGAAATTAAGAGACAATGGTACTGGCTAAAGTCAGGCTTGGTGTCCGCAGATTTGCCTATAGTACTGGGCCTCTCCGCAATAGTAAGTAGTTTATTTATTTATTTGTACATGTCTATGAAAGACAACACAAACTGAAGAGTAGTTCCCGAACCTATAACTAAAGAAAAAAATATATTAAAGAAAAATAATAATATATTTGAGCAATTGCAATAATTACCACTGAAAATGATTGCAACTCATTTAAAAGGTAAGGGGACTGTTAAAAAAGAAAATATAATTTGAAGCTACTTACTCTAAGAAACTGCAAGTACTGTATTGGTATATAGTTCTTATAATAATTGAATAGTCAAACTCAAATAGCAGTATTTGATTAAGCGGAGGCACTTACAAGTACTAATAATATATTACTGAAGAATATTTTGTTCCTTTACTTCAAAGAGGCTCAGAAAACATATTTTATGCAAACTAGATTGTATCTACAGTACATGTACAGAATACTGTCAGAAAACACGAAGCACAGCCTCCTGTTTAAATGACTGTTCAGTGTTTACTTAGACATTTACTTGATGTTCAGTTATTTTACATTAAAAAGGGAAAGACAATCTGGCAGGTGAAATTTGTTGTATAATAATGCTAAATAAAAAGTGAGAATTGACATCGAACATAATTAAATGAAGCTGAATCCAATTATTTCTCTTGTTAGTGCTGTCTGCGTAAGTCCTCAAACTAATGTGAAACACACCAAGCTTCAAACAAAACAGAGCTGTAATGGGCAATAAATAGTTTCCAAATGGAGGCTAATTCCTTGAAGGTCAGGTGATCTGTGCCAGAGCCAGTCACGTACAGTACTGCACTGCTGGCGCAACACTCCTAGTATCCCTCAAGGACTTGCATCAATTTGGCCCTGTTACATGGAGTTGGTGTGTTTTTCAGAATTTGGCTTTTGAATGCTGTTCACAGTTACAGTTGATATAAAACGGTGCAGCTAAGGAATTTAACATATAAGAAGAATGTTTTTCTGTTGCTTAATATGGCACCTTGTTAAGATTTCCTTAGCTGATAAAATTGTCTTCACAAAGTTTGCTATCTTAAACAGAATATGTCTTCACAGCAGTAATTGGACATTCAATACATGCACTCACATATTAAACCCCTGAAACAGTGATGGTTCAGATCAAGCCATTTATGCATACTGTATACTGAAATCTCAATGAGAATAAATATAATTGTTGGCATGGCAGGTAGGTACAGAAGTGATCCAGAAGACAAAAAAAGTTGGAAATGAAAGGAGCACAAGTCATAGGCAAGCAGCTTCATGTACATACAAAATGCATGTCATGAACATAAGAAATGAAACTGTCATGTATGTCCAATTTACACATTGTTTGGTCTATTCGCTTAATCTAAACTGTGGTGGATCTATATATGTCCTTTAAAACACTTGAAACGACACTTCCTGGCATATATTCACAGACAGAAATGCACTAAAGAGATTCACAAGCATTGTTAGATGCCTGGTTTCCATAACCTTGGTAGACAGGTTATAATTATCTCAGCTGCAGCTTTAGGATTTGGTGTGGTTTAGATTAATGATCACGTGTCTAATATTGGTGTTGCAATAATTGTATGAATAAAAGCAGGGTTGAATCAGATACCATATAGGCCATGAATGTTTCAGGTTCTGCTGTAAAACTCTACACGTTAACACTGAACATCTCCCAAGCATGTATCTGGTCAGATGAAGACTATGAAGCACAGATGCATCTGTTAATTTGAATCTTGTTTCTTGACTGTTTGGTTTAATCTGGTTAATTGAATGCTTCAGTAATTCTGAGAAGATTAAAATTTAGCTAAGTGTCATTTTAGGGTCAGGGTTAAGTAAGGCCAATTATCTATTTGTCAAATATATAAAGCACTCATCTAATTTATTTTTATTGAAATTGATTACCTTGTAAAAACAGCGCCCAGATGGCTGATAAGATATTTTTTCTTTGTAAAGTTAAACAAATGCTGTTTAAAGCAACTGGATAACGCAAGATTATATTAAAACCAAGGTCTTCAAATTTAAAAGCCTGGGATTCCCAGTTCTAAATCACAGATTTCACTAAATAAGGGCTTTACACCAATATTAGCAATTGGGTTCGAAATCCAGCTTCTTCTCTTTCAGCCCGCACGGCTACAATTAAGTAGTCAGCTTGTCTATTTTGTAACCAGAATCAATTTCAGTTATCTGAAATCTTTACGGAACCAAGAGCTGATCAAAAGCTTCATTAAAAAATACAGCTATACATACAGCTATAGCCAAAAGTTTTGCATCACCTAGAATTTGTGGATTGAGACATATATTAAAAAAAAAAAAAAAAAAAAAACACTATAAAAAACACTACATACATTTTTTATTTTTTTATTTAACATCATGTAATGAAAGAAACTACAAAATGATATTACAAAAGTCTACTGGAAGCTATAATAGTAGTACAGTATTTCATGTTAGATTTCAAAATGTCACATTTTTCAATTTTTGTCAGTTTTTGTTAAGTATATGGAAAACTACAAAGCGTCTGTAATTCAATATGTTAACGTAACATTATTCAGCAGGTTTTATTTGACTTTATGAAGCAAAATTAGTTAAATCTATAGAGTGATGCAAAACTTTTGGCCATAGCTGTAAGCTTTAAATGTATTGCACAAGCTGAATTAAAAGCTGGATGGTATTGCAGTACTCAAATTAAATGGTGCAATTTATATTTTTATTTTGTATAGATTTATGTAGGTTACGTTATTTAAACAAAAAATGTGCCAGGACTGTACATATGATTTCAGTAGGTCATATTTAAAAAATCAGCATTTCAATGTTCCTTTCCAAAACGTGCAGTGTCAGATTGAATATAGATTTTAAATGTAGTGTCACAGTTCAATTTAAATTGCTTGGGCGGGGTAGCTGAGCCAAATAAAACATTGCTTGAGCCGGTGTTAGCTTAAGGAGTTTAGTCCTGCTAAGTGTGATTGCATGTTTTGATCTCTTAGATCTTCTTATAATGATAAGCGGTATCTTTTAGTGTTACAATATCTACTGCTACTGGTAAGGGATTAAGAGATGAAAAACAGAATTGTCTGTTTTTAATACTTCTTTTCAATGTTATCACAATTTAAATGTGTGTATTTGTTTTCTTTTTTCTTTCGATTGACATTAATGAAAGACTGTGACCATGATAAACATATTTATGCAATGTATTATTATTATTATTATTATTATTATTATTATTTTCCTCTGTTAAAATAATTTATGAGAAATAAAATCTTTCATGGCTCTCAAACAAGATTCTTAAATATTTTAACAGTACAGTAGTAGCAGTTTTCTGTAAAACACACTTCGCTTACCTTTTCCATGACCATTTTTTAAATATATTTTAAAACTATTCATTGTTCCATTATTTTTTAATCTCTTAAATACCAGTGGGTCTTTTTAAATGATCCACTTCTTTAAAGATAAAAAATATATACATTAAAAAGAGATGATGGTTTGCATACCCGTGATACTTAAAGTGGCTGTGTTTTATTGATCCAAGCGGAGGTGATATTTAGATTTGCAATTGATCAGATCAGTTAAATAGACTCCCAGGATTTTTGCCTGTTTACCATAAAATGGTCTTGAACAAATTTGTCTTTCAGGAAGGACTCATTAAAAAAAAACAAAAAAAAAACAAACAAAAAAAAACACTACAAACAATATTCCCTTTGTAAACCTACCACAGCCTAGAGATTCAACCCACTAATGTACAAATAGCAGAGGCTATACTAGATTTCACTTCTCCTAGGCCAAAAAAAATAAAATAAATTATTGACAATTTGTCTGAGAGGCTGTAAACCTCAGTCTTTTCCACAAACAGTCAAACACACACAAGTGTAAGTTATACTGGAGAGGCTTGTCGGTTTTAGTTGTAGAGTCTCATTATTACTTTATAGATAAGTATTCCATAAACTCTGATCAACTCCTATCTGCTTCTTTAAAGGGGTGTTTCCCCCAGACTACAGCATGTAGAGCCCAAGATTAAGTAGCCAGATTGACCAGTAATTGGAGGGTTTACCTTATGCCCTTTCATTATGTAATTAATTAATCAAAGAAAAAACTGAAACAGATGGTGGTTAAGTAATCCCGAGAAATAAGTAACCAAAGATGTGTGTGAGGTTTTTCAATTATTTACAACATAAAAATAAATTAAGGCTGTGAACTTGCAACATACCCCCCACTCAATGGGAAATCTATCTGAAAACATGGCATTTAGAAAACCCAAATTCTAATTCTCTGGGAAAGACCTGCAAGATGCTGTGAAGTTCTTCTGTGATTTAAAGCGTGTGTTATTACATAGATTATAGAACTTGGCTTTGGAGCACATTTTACTTATGGTAGTTTTAATAATTTCCTAAAATACTGTACATGTTTGGTCCAAAACAACAAAAACATTCAAAATTAATTAAAGCCACCCGGCCACACAAAAACATATATGTGTAAACATATTCTAATACAGACATTTAGAATCATTTATTGGTATTAAAATATATACCAATGTATTGGACAATTTAGTTCATGACAGGTCTAAGAAATTGATAAAATGCAAGTTTTGCTGTGCCCAGCACTCTTGTTTTTCATTTACACACAATGACAAAAGTAATTATTTTTTGAATTTTCCAAACTTAACAAGGAAGAGATACTTAGTGCAGATTAGATGACACCGTCAAGTGTATCATGTTTGCACCTCTTTATCTAAGAAATTTGTATAATTGTATTAAATCTTCCAGTATGGATTGCGTATTTAAATAATATGTATTTAAATAATTAATCTCAATTTTAGATGTACTCTGGTCAGCAACAACACAGCTCAAGCCCACACAGTATTTCTGTATAGAAAGTTCACAAAAAGAATTTTCAATACACAGCAGTTGTGTTTGCCTTGCAGAAATACCAGTACTGTTAACACGGTTTAACGTCTCTGTTGCTTAAATGGAAAGCAGTCAGTTTACATAAAACTACTGAAAATGTCTGATAATGGATTGCTCTTTTTTGTACATTTTGTTTCCTGTCTCTTTCCATTTTCACAACATTTCTGATGTAAAATGGTCAATTTGTGAGAGATGACTGGAAATGACAACCAAATGCCTGAAATGTCCAAAGACACATGAATGTGCATGATTGTGAGTCTTACAAGGCCAGGACCTTGTTGGGTCTCCAGATCAGGTCCAATCATTCCCAATTCGAATACAAGACCTGTCTGCCCAGTGTTTTCTTCCTCAAACTTTGTAAGCTCAACTTTGCCAGACAGAACGTATATTAGATGCGGGAGATGTGTACACGTTAGGATGGCTGACTGTTCTTTTTAACTTTGTATCACCAGGGTAGCTTTCAAATGTTTCAGCCACCTCTTTCTGAGGAGCTCATCTTTGTGGCACTGCTGTCAGTTTGCGTTGTGTTTAAGGCAAGATCCTCGGCAAACTGCACAGAGTGGCAGTCCTGACATGTGCCGCGGTCTGACAGGAGATATGTTTAGGAAATTGGCAAGCTGGTGGCAACTAAATAAGCGGGACACCCAGTGGCAGTAATAATGATATATACAGTACTTTATTTATGGATTTTCTTTTTAGTTATATTTATTTATTTATTATCAAACTACAAGGTTTAATATCCAGGGAACAGTCTTTTAAAGGAGTTCATGAGATTCATATATAATATCAAGCATCGTGGGCAGAGTGACCATTAAATCTATTAAAATGCATTTTTATTTTTTCCTTTGTTTTAAGAATGAGTCTGCTAAAATTTACAAAAACCTAAAGAGTGAGTCTCAGTAAAACTTAGTGAGACTTGATGTGTCTGCTTAATGGCATACAGTATATAGTATGTTTGTTGGTAATATGTGTTGATATAAATAAATACACATACAAACATACATGAATAAAGCTAGGGAAAAATATATTCTGAATGCACACAATGTCATCAATGCCTTAACGTTAATATATTATGTTAATGTACTGCATATTTAAAATGAATGTTTTTTTGTTGTAAAAACTCAAGACAATAATTCATTATTTACATACTACTAAAGTCTGATTGAAACAGCCATGTGCTGTATTTCCCTTTTAAAATCTGTATACATAATCCAAGTGTGTCAAAATGTAAAGTTTTACAAACCATTTTTGAATTTTTTTGGGGCTAATTCAATTCTTTCCTCAAATTTCTTAAAACGTGTCTTATGATGAAGTAATCTCTAAACTCAGTTTAAAATGCACGAATGCATTTACTTGAACAAACAGTATTTGTCCTGGTATTTTGACATACGTTGTAATTAAACATTTTTATGTTATAAACATCTTTTGCCTCTAACATTGTTAAGTAGTTTGTTTATGAGATGATTGATTTGTCATCCTTTTAAATCTGTATTATAAAAAGTAATTTAAATTAATTCAATAATGATAACTTATTGAGAACACATTATGTTTTTAGTGGGTGATCTACAGGTAGTGGACAAAAAAACGGAAACACTTGGGTAAATGAGGGACACCAAGTATATTGAAAGCAAGGGCTTCCACACAGGTGTGGCTCATGCGTTAATTAAGCAAATAACATCCCAGCATGCTTAGGGTCATGTATAAAAATGCTGGACAGGCCTGGTTGCCTATAATTATGGCTGCAAGAGGAGACCTCAGTGACTTTGAAAGAGGGGTGATTGTTGGGGCACGTTTGGCAGGAGCTTCAGTGACCAAGACAGCTCAACTTGCTGATGTTTCACCAGCAACGGTGTCTAAGGTGATGCCGGCATGGAACTCTGAGGGAAAGACATCATCAGCAAAGGGCAACAGTGGGCGGAAGCGCATACTCCAGGATCGTGATATCCGGGCATTAATTTGAAGTGCAAGGCAAAACAGGCGAGCAACTGCAGATCAATTGACTGCAAATTTCAACCTGGGGCGCGAGCAGCCAGTTTCATCAAAAACGGTCCGCCGAGAACTCCACAGATGGGATACCATAGTGGCCCGACGCCCTATTAAGTGACTTTACATTGGTGTTTCCATTTTTTTGTCCACTACCTGTATTTTTAAAACCATCTCAAACTTTTGTAAATTACAAGACATTTTATTTTACACAGGTTCAATACTGTAATTTATATGGTGTTTTGTTATATTAAAGCACGTATTTATGTAGCCAAAAAAAACAAAAAAACCTTTTTAGTTGGATCCAAACTTACTTTTTCCCAGCTCCTTGGCAGAAATGCTCTGCATATCACTAGCCCACCTTATCTAATTTCATTAATGCAATCCTGTGTCCATTCCTTGTCAGTTTAATGGCCATTATTTGTGGTTCCCTTCAAATAAAGCAGCAGCTGTAAATTGCAGTCCACGGAAATTGAGATATAAATGCCAGCCTGCATTACGATATAATATCTATTCTTTTAATTAAGTGAAAGCAATTGTGACATTTATTGGATTGCAAGTTACTTGTTAATGGCAGTGAATGGCAAAAGGAAAAAAAAAATATTGCTTATTTTACATCAATAATTTGTAGACCTTTTGCTAATGATTATTCATTATTCTCCCAGTGTGGCTGTCATGTTTGTTAAAGCACATTGAATATAAAAATTAGGGATGCTGTGTCCCTTTTACAGTATAGCTAATATGTGCCGTTTGGAAGGCCCAGCTCACTGTATGTCATTGCTGGTTGTTGATGGTGGTAGTCAGCATGTTTGTATCCATAAAACAAATACACATTTTACTAGGGTGCCATGGTATTATTCTACACACCACAGGTTATACTTATCAATCGTGCATAAAAACATTACTAAAATGTATCGTACGCACAGAGTTTAGAATGTTCGCACACACAATTAAATTCTGATTTATCAATCCTGCGTAAGGCACTCATACACACGTTTCTAAGTAATATGTGTTAGTAAATCTCAATGGCTATGTTTCCATTGCAGTGGATTTATTCGCTAAAAGTTTACGGATTAAAAAAAATATGCGACAAGCTCAATGGAAATGGGTATAATTCGCAAAAACATGTACATTTATTCGAACTTTTAAAAACCCTAGACCTTAGGGTTTTAGGAAAGTCGATATTTTCCTTGCCTTAATGCGCATAAATTTAAATGGAAACAATTTTATTCGCATAAAATAAGCGAATCCCCCAAGGTGCACTGCAGCTCCTAAGGAAGTTTCTTACTGGGAGGAAAAAATGGCGACTAACAGTAACAGGTGCAACTGGGAGACTGCATATTCTGCACAGCTAGCCAGCTTATACAGAGCGATAGCGATTCTCTTTTCTGTTGGTATAGGTGATCTTGGGCTGAACTGTTCTGGAGCAATATACGGGTCAAGTTTAGTGCACAGTTCGAACACGTGCACAATGGCTTTAATTCTCCAGTTTGAACAGAATAATGTAACCTATTTTAATATCTATACGTCACACGTGAACACCAATCTTTCCTGTACAAATACATTCCTTGCTTTTATGGCATGAATTTTATTAATATAAAAATGACTGAAACTCATATATTTTAATGAATATTTTATTGTAAATATATAAATAAAATTCAGTAATAAATGTAACTAATTACAAAGAATTCAGTACATTTACCATGTATGGCATTCTGCCTTTCCCCCTTTTTCTTTTGCAATCCACGCAATTTAGAAGTATAGTGACATCAAACATTAGCCTACATAAAACAGTTTGAAACCCCCTTCGTAATGTCCTCTCTTGATTTTACACAAACTGAAACAATTGCTCTATATACGACTGTATATAAAAATCAGTGAGATGCTTAATTTCGTGTTTATTCCCTGTTTATTAATAGAGAAAAAAATAAGAGGGGGAAAAGAAAAACATAGTATGAAAAGTGTGTGCTAAACGTTTAACATTTCTCATAAATTACAAGAAAAGGTGAAAATGCTCCTGTAATTTATGAAAAAATAGTACCCTTAAAGTAGGCTATAACCAAAATATCAGTTAATTAAGATTCTTATGGGGTAAAACAAATCAAGCTGTAAGTAGCCTAACATACTGAATTTTACAATACAAAAAGTATAGTATTCAAGTACACCGGTCAAATATTATGGTTAGATTTTCACCCGAGAATACTTTAGCAATCTTGGTTCCCGCATGCAGGCGCATCACACAGGGCGGATGGCGGGCGTGAATCCGGGACCTCTCGCACTAAAGCAAAGCGCCGATACCGCTGTACAAAAGAACCGGCTCTATTGCAAGGAGCGTATATTGGGCTTATGTCTTTGTGTGTGATCACTCACCTACCAGCCCTACTGCTGCCTTCCCCCGTGCACGCTACAATACTTTCAGAATAATTATTTTTTTGTGAATAATAAACTGGTGGGAAGTTAAGGACAGTAGACTGCTGTTTAGTAAACTGGGGTTATTTGCTAGATGTGATACGTCATCGTACAAGTAAAATCGCATACATTTGTAAAGTAAAATCAGGTTAAAGAGTGGAAACGGTCTGTCCCACTATTCTTCTAGCGTATTTCAGTTTTCGCTGCGAATAACTTTAGCTCCGCCCACAACGTCATCACGTATTTGCTTAATACGCGGTAGTTTCAACAACTTCAAAGTTGACTATAAATTCCAGTCCTGCGAAAGTCTTGTGATGTGATTTATAGCTGGAATTTAGTAGATTTGGTCGGGCGATAACAAACCACGCCCCCTTCTCAACCCACTTGTCGTCAACAAGTGATAGCTGCTTTTTGAAGGGCGAAAAGTTCCCAGAGATTTCGCTTGGAATTTTTCTTATTACCGCGAATACTTTCACGTCCGGCCCTAGGTTTCATAATGTAAATGGCAGACTAAATTAACGTTTATTTTTTTTTATTTTTTATTTTTTGGCTTTTGTTTAAATTGGCATTCATCTTCTCCAGCTTATCACAGCGAGAGATATGACCAGCAGAAGACGAAATGTTCTAAGACTTATATTTTATATTTGTTATACTCCGTAACATGTCCTTTTGAATCCAGATACATAAACTGGATTCCTGTACAGTGATTACTTCTGCGGAATGAATAAGTCTTAGATATTAACACCATCTCATTTCTCCCTGGTCTTAGCTGAACTGTATTTCTATGAACATATAGTAAAGCCAGCAATGGCAATTAGTTGCATATGATGGTGATGGTGGAGTTTTGTGAAACACAATGGTAAAACAATGGTTAAAAGGTAAAACAAAGCAAACAAAACATGTATTTCAGTGCTACTAATCTGTCAATAAAAAGTTGTTGTGTACTGTATCTCCAACAGTTTTTATGTTAAAAAATATTCCTTTACAAATTTTTATCAGCTTATTTTGAACTTCGTGTTTGTGTTTTTGCAATCTATAGGTATCAAAAACTAAATTCCTTATCATGGTTTCAATGTTGGATTTCAATACACCTTTTAATACACCTACTTCCTATTTGCAAACAATCTCCTTTCAGTTAGATACACCTTACATGGCAATCATATTCCAAGCTTTAATATCCATGTGACATTATCAGAGGCATTATATAGCAATACTGACAGACCAGACCCGGCCCGCCTCCTGTCATTCTTTGAAATGTATACACAACCTGGTGTGTGCCCAAGACCGCTTGCCATCACTAAGCTTAAATTAGCAACCAGGCAGGCCTCCTTCAAGACGTCTCTGAGACCAGCTGTGCCAGGACCTGTCACCTTCTTGTCAGCAAAAGTTTTCTGTCGAAAGAACTTTCGTCATCCCCTTCGTTCCTCAAGTAACGGGAATGTCACTTGAAGAGGCAGCTGCAGTTGTTTGTGATGACTTGTCTCGAATCAGAGTCTGCTGCCCCTGTCACTGGAAGCCTCACCCCGCGGCTATAACTGTCACTGATCATGTTCGGAGATGTATCACGTTAGAGAAGTACTCAGATGGGACACCAGATCAAAAGAGGAGTGGAGAGACGGACTCTACCAGCTAAATGTAAACAGCTACAGGCGCTTATACAGTTAAAGCTATACAGTGCCAGCTTCTTTAGCGGGTCACCTATCATTTTTTGGCAAGTCAGTATTTTTGTATTTATTTTTATTTTATAACCTTTATTTATCCATATCAAGGCGGAGGTAAAACAAATGATATTATTACAAAAATACAACCACATTAAAAATCAGGAGCAGCCAAAGCAAGAACATGTCTCTGAATCACAGACTTGTGTTCAAACTACATATGGTAATAATAATTACAGTGTAACTATGTGTAGTATTTTGAAAGTTATATAAATGTTTGGATGACTGTTTTGATGGAAGCTCTAGGGGAAACAGGCACTAGACCTTTTCTCCAAAACATTTCAATAACCCACCTAGCTATTAATGGGTCGATAAGCATAATAATTAGTGTGATTTTTTTCACTTAACATGGCCCAAGAATGGATCATTTGTCAGCTTAGTGTATTGTATTTTATTATTGGACTACAGTATGTAGTTTGCTATATTCTTTTTTTATATAGGATACAGATACAGTGCAGTACTGTGTGCCATGTGGATATTCTGTAGGCTGAGGATTTGTAGTAGCCTTCATTTTCCAACTTAGAATGATCCACAATTGTTATAAGAAGTGATGATCCTACTCTACCTTGTTCAACTTGAATCTGTTTGCAAAAAACTAGGACTAATTTCAGTTGGTCCTATCTGCAAAGGCAATGCTGCCACCTAGTGGTTTAATTAAAACACTGAATGAATCAAAGTCAGTTGGCCACAGTGTCTGTTGTGGAAAAAAAAAAAAGCAGTTTGAAACATAGTACTTCTGCCTTAAAATAGTGTTAAAAAGGATAATACACAGCGACACACAACATCTCTTGATAGATGGCATCCTTCACACTGCTTTTAAAAAAAAATTGCACAACAGCATTGAAAGGACTTTGTTAAAAATAAATAAACAATGCCTTATTCAGTGGTCCTTATGACAAGTGCAAATATTCAATTCACTTTAAGCTTCACATTAAAAGTGAATTATGTACACCTACATCTACACAAATTGGGCTAAATATGTTGGTGTGAAAATAATACCATTCTTGTGATACAATTAACATAGCATGCTTTAATCCACAAAATGAGTTCTGCTACTATCTCAAGTTTCAGGTCCACTGCCGTGACCTATGTACGGGTCACAAGCTTTAAGACTTGTGTCATAAACAGTTTTAAATGTATGGAAAATTGAATTTTACACCACTCCTAGTCTAAATTAATTAGCCAGTGTCTCATATTGCAGACTGCTAATATCATATGCCAGACACCCAAGCCTCACAGCTGTATTAATCAAATGTGAACTCTCCTTGCCCTTTGATTTTTCCTTAAATCTAACAATGGTGCATTCTATTCAGTATATTTTTTAATGAAGGCTATGTCAAGGAGGAATTAAACCCACACCCTAATTTACACTTGTATAGTTATGAGGGGGGTAGTTACATAGCTGAGTCAAGGATGATTACTTTTACCTTTCCTAATGTGTGAGTCTACCAGCAAATTAAGAACTTACTGGAGGCTTTTTATATGTATATTGCAATGAGTCCTAAGGTAAATGGGGGTTAAGAAAAAAACTTTTCTCATGTAGGCTAGGTAAAAGTACAGTTAAACCATATAGACTTAGACAATTCAAAAACACACACACACACACACACACACACACACATATATAATTTTCTTTTTCACAAGTAAGAAATCAATACAATTGTAATCAGACCAATACAAAGGAGTTTAAAAGGCATGGAGTCTTACTGTAAATTAGAAACATATTAAAAGTTAATAAGGTTGATAGAATTCAAGTGAACCATGCAGATTGAATGAGAAAAAGCTACAGCAACCAGTCTGTGTAGCTCCCCATCACAGCCCACATCAATCCACAGCACAAGCGCTTGATTGCTAAGTGAATAATGTGCTTATGAATTTGCTACTAAAGCCAATAACCATTTAAAGCATACGAGGCATCTTCATCTGGCGAAAGCAAAATTACATTTCTACTTTTAAAAGATGATTCTGGCTTCATGCCATTTCCAAGCCTGTGCACATTTGTAGAAGCATCTTTCCATTTTACTGTATTTACGAGGATGACTTTCTCAGGATATTCCTGTGCCTGTATATATTGAACCAAAGAAAATCATCTTGCATTCAATGTGCATTCATTTAGAACCTATGTTTGAACATGGCAACTTTGGAGGAAACATTTAAAGGGAGCTGAGGAGCTGGCTCACAGCATGGAAATGCTACAGGCTGTTGATCTGTTTGAATCTTAACACATTTTTTGAATTTGAGAATGTTTCATAATGACATGAGAAAATAAGACATTCAGACATCACAGCATTATAACAATAAGCATGTTTGTGTTTCCCTGCATGCATGGACTGTATAACACTATTCCAACAAGCCAATGAGGTGTCATAAGCTATTTAAAGTGAAAAAAGGGATTCACCTAAAGCTTGTTACACATTTCCAATCTGTAGTGCATGACTGACAACAAGGACTTTTCAGACCTGGTAAAAGTAGCTTGTTTTTATGAGGGGGTCTATCAGTTGCACTCGTCTCCTTACCCTACTTCATAATTGAACAGGAAGAGATGATGTAAACCATGTCACATGACTCTGCGGTAGCTGGATTTTAAGCAGCATGTTGCTGAGAATAGCCTAATTAAAAAAAAGTGTAACAGTTTGACTAACAAACATGACTGTTTATGTATCATAAATGTGTTATGTATCATACATGTGTGACTTGGCAGTAACAATACATGTGTACAGCAACAAGTACAAGTGTTGCATGTGTAGAAAGCCCTATCCCTGTAGGTGTATGTAGCTGTGGAGCCTGATTTAGAACCTGTATATAAATCTTAAGAAATTTAACTTCACACCTGTATTGACAGTACCTTGTTGCTTTAGCAGCGACCCCCTTTCCCCCCTATCTGTTTAACATAGTTCATTGATTACTGCCACGCTTCCATTGGCAGAACTAATTTATTTATGAACTTGTCATTCCAAATCATTGATTAAGATGTCCTTCATTAAAGATTTAATTATACCCAAAGATAAAAGATTTGCTAATTATTGTCTTTTTATCTAATTGAGCCTTTGTGCCACAGGAGAGAAGTTCAGAGGTTCCACGACTATTGCCCTTGAAGCCATTTGGTTCTAGATGAGAATTTAATTAGAAAAAGAGTTTGAAGGTCTTCAAATACCTTCAAGAAGTCACTGGAAAAGTGCGAATTGATAACTGGTCAATAGTTCAAGACCTAGGCAAATCTTTTTAACCTTTGCTGTCTTTCATTTTTGGCAAAACTTGAGTGCTTAGGGTTTCTAGCTATCACTTGTATTGAGTGAGTACTTGTCTATTTTTCTATACACTAAAAGGCACAGTTAGACCGTTTTAAGTGTTGTGGTATATAGGACATAGTGCAAGTTCTTGGGATAAGTGTTGAACATCAACATTTTGAAGTCTGTTACTTACTGTAGTTGACAGACTTGTATATCAGTATCCTGCCACTGGTTCAGAAAGCACAAATAATTATTGTTTAGTCTGATTTAATTACTTCTGTTTATATATATATATATATATATATATATATATATATATATATATATATATATATATATATATATATAGGGCTGTCACTCGATTAAAATTTTTGATCTGTTAATTTTTGGGCATTAGTTGATTAATTGGTAGATTAATCGGTAGATTAATCTGTGCACATTTTTAATAAAGGTTACGATCTTATAGTGGCTGTCCTGCATAGTAATACATAAAAAAATCAATAGAATCTAAAATAACATAAGCCCAATGGGAATTTGGTCGTTTTAAAAGTGTTTTTATTTCAGTAAATGTAACACATTTTCACAGAACAATGTCAATCCATGAAAGAGTTTATAGCAAAATATAATGCACAAGAACTGAGAATGGATTTTTTTTTTTTTTTGTCTTTGATGCAAACATATCGTATATAACACTTATGGCTCCTTATGAACAACCTTTATTTTATTTATTTTTACATTATATTTAGGGCTTTTGGGTTTTTGGCATTAAAAAAAAAACACTTTTCAGGAACATGAAACAGGTAAACATCGGTTAAAACAACTCTTCTACCCATGGTCCACAATATAAACTAGTAAAAATTGGTATACATAAACAACTTGAACAGTAATGTAATATTAACAGTACTAACATCAATAAAACACAATGTTATAGTCGCAGCTTGTGACACTAGTAAAAGACATTTACTCGCCTGAAACCATGCCAGGCCAAATGAAGCAATCGTGAAAACTAAATTCTGCACTGCACAGTCAACTCCGTTGAAATGAACTTTGTACAGCCAACTTAAACATAAAAACTCCCTTTTCACCAACACAGTTTTAAAATGAATAAAGCCTGCTTTGATTGTAGTAAAGGCAGACATATTTTTCCAAGCTGGCAGCAGACATTGAGGATCGTTCTGGACGTTGTAGAAAATGTAAGAAGTCTGTGTGTGTAACAACAACAAACCAGGAAGGGAGACTCATACACAGAAAAGCAGTGAAGCACTAATGCACATGCTTAATAATAACAAATAACAAACATTAAACACTGTGCATTAAACAGATCAAAACACATTACCAAAAAGGTCTACAAAACACTCACGGAAATGTAAACAAACAGACGGGACGAGACAACATGGAACATGAAAAACCTCCACCTCTCACCAACATCAACTCTAATCATTACTTCCCCAAACACCGTTTATACACCCTATTTAAACACCTGTGGCCTTAATTAATCATTTATTCAATTCACAGCTCCAGCCACATTCCCATGTGTTTTGACAGGGAAAAATTTAACCCCCTCCCTGCTAACCCATTGTTCCCCCAACACATACACATATGCACCGACAGGGCTTTCCCTGCCACACTGCCATACATACATATCATAATACTTATCATGACCTAACCTGCATATTGGGATACATATTTTATCATGTATGTAGTGTATCATTTTACGAGTTACTGTTATAAGGTAACCACAGCAATATGAACCTTGATGGAGGAAAGAAAGAGATTCTTATGAGGTAGGATAAAAACTCAGATAGAGAGACAACTGTATGGTGCAAGGATTTTGAATTGCACCAGCGGATAAATTCTCTCTGTTTGCCTGTATAAGCCTGGAAAGGGGAAGGTTTCTTGGATGCAAGAAGGATGTTTATAACTTGCTCTGATAGTCCATGTTCTTTTAACCTCCAGGCAATCAGTCGAAGTACTGACAAATTGAGGCAAAGCATCTTCCCGTTCTGAGACAGTAGGTTGCGGCTCACCGGTAATCAGCCATTTCCAGTATTTCTGAAAACCAAAACCTTTTAGGCCAGTAAGGTGCTACCAAGATGAGGCTGGTCTTGTCTCTTCTTACCTTCCTATTGATGGTATTGGTGGCAGGGGTGGGTATGAAATGAACAGACCGTCTGTTGCCATGACTGCTTCTTGATAAAAACTGAAGCAGAAAAGTGGCCTTTGAGTGTTTTCTGTTGTCGCAAATAGGTCAATTTGTAGATGCGGATTCACTGCTGAGTGAATCTGCAATATTGTTTTCAGATCCGAGTAAATAGGTTGCCTGGAGTGTAACGTCCTGTGCTCTGCACGGATTCCAGATCTTCGTGGATAGGAGGCAAAGTTCCCAAGACATGCGCTCTTGGTGGTTGATGTAGTTTACCGCCATGGTGTTGTTGGTAAACTGGGCTGAAGTGTCTCAGTGCTAAAAAGATTGCCAGGAGCTTCAGGATGATTTATGTGGAGGTGTCTTTGCCTTGGTGCCCAGGTGCCCTGAACCTGAGCCTCCGACAAGCGTGCTCCCCACCCTATTAGGAAGGTGTCTGTGTGAAGATGAAGTGTAGGGGGATTTGGAGAGTGGCAGCCCCATCCTCACCCGGGGTGAAAGTCTCCACCAACTGCTTTGTATTGCAGCTCTCGGGGTGAAGGGAATCTGGAAGGGAGGGGTTCCATGAAGAAAGGAAACATCTCTGAGTATGCCTCATGTCTAATCATGTGTCCCTTACAAGGGATACACATTAGATAGAAATCCCTACTGCAACACAGTGATAGTGGAGAACCACACAACGTACCAACAGAGGGCATGGGGAAGACAAACGCACTAATAAAGAGTTTATGAAAAAGGGAAAAAAATAACTAGCTGATAGCCATCGAAAAGGAAGAAAAAGTATGATTGTCTATATATTAACTTCTTTTTTTCTTTTTACACAACCAAAAAACGCACAAACACAATTTTTTTTTTTTGGGGGGGGGGGGGGTTATGGGGGAAGGATATCTACTTTGGCACCAATAGGGACTATATTGCAATGATCTCTAGGTTAGAGATCTGATTGTTCTCCTAACCCAAGCAAAATGGAGACCAGAAGTTCACTCTGTGTGGAGTTCATAAGACGAGGTAAGAAAGTATATGAGAGAGAGAGCGAGAGAGAGAGAGAGAGAGAGAGAGAGAGAGAGAGAGAGAGAGAGAGAGAGAGAGAGAGAGAGAGATTCTAGGAGAGGTGAAATATTGTACCAGAAGTGGCTGAATGTGCTAAGGTTTCAGGTGCATACTCTACTTTCTGATGTTACACCAACAGTGTGTGTATGTGTTGGTGTGTCACACTGACTCAATGCCAGCAGCAGCTGTATTGTAACATGTGTTTGAGGTGGGACACAAAGTGGTGTAGTCTTAATAGGAGTGCAGGTTTTACAGGCAAATGAAAGATGTCCATAATTAGTTATGCCCCAAGAGACTAGTTGGAATTAAAAATCCAATGCAAAATTCAATTAATTACCAATCAAAGCCCCCACCCCCACCCCCTTATTTCAACTGTGGTCGTGATGAATGGTGATAAATGATTGAGAGGAACCATGGTGTTATTAGCCTGCCCTTTTAAAATGCATTCCTGTGTGGCTGAATCTTCAGCTCTCCTAGGTTATTCCACTCCCTCACCGTTGGGAAAACATGTTCAAATAGGGTACATTTTGATTTCTCTCTCTCAATTATATATGTATACAGTTTCACTTTACATTATTGCTTCTTAATTACAATGTAATAAAACAGCAATTACTCAAATGGGCAAGTAGTTACAACACAACTACTTGTTAAATTACAGTACAAAGTAAAGACTATACATTCTGCATTTATCCATTTATAAAGAGCTAGTGGATAGCCTAATAGCCCACAAGAAGATTACAACTTGTTTTTACTGTAGTACAGTTTCTTCCATTAGTTTGGGTGAAGGAGGCCTAATGTAAAATCTGAAATACAGAGAGACATAGATCTACTTGGACTAGAAATGTGAATAAGAAATATCTTAGGAAGAAAGTCATTGTACTGGTCATATACAACTGCACCATCTTGGACAATTAACATCCAGTTCAATCTCGGATACATAATTTACATTAAAAGGACTATCTTACAGTATTTGCTGAGTTTTATTGTTGGGTAATCCTATTACAGCACATGCAAGAAACAGGGTTACAGGAATAGACTGACATCTCCTTGTGTACTGTTTGAGTTTGGTTCATGGAGTTTAGCCAGTTTTATGTGACCAGGAACAGGATTTTCTACCTAGGGCTTTATAATAATACACTTAGTTTTGTTTTTAAAATCAAGGGCTCGTGGTCCAGTAGGTATGTCTCTCAGCTTTAACCAGCTTTTGAGAGACTGTTATGAGTTAGCTCTATTCAGTATTGATAGACAGGTTCATAGAGTCATGCTGGGCCTACTTCACAGATAAACAGAGAGCTATAGCCAAAACTTCATTTTCAGAGCTTGGTCCAAACTTAGTGATATACAAGGTGAGTTAGCTGAAAGTAATTTCTAAAATGAAGGCCACTTGAGTTCCAAAAGGTAAATGAAGTTCTCAACCCAAAACATTCATTGCTTATGGCATCTAATTTGGCATTCTTGTCTCGGTATGGGCAAAAGGACAGTCTGTGTCTAAAATGAAAAAATGAATCTAATACAGCAGGAAGGGGTGTGTGTAAAGGTTAAGAATGAGACATGCAAATAAGACAGTGAAGAGGGAGTCAATAATGTTTCTGCCTGCACTCTACCCAACCTTGACAACCCAACATTTGCAACTCTCCTTCACTGCAGCTAAATAAGTTATAAGAGAATACAGTTCTGAAACTCTACTTCACATAAACAAAAGCAAATATGTTAGAAGTATAGATTTCCTGCTTCTGCTGTCAATACAAAATTAGAGCTATTCCCATAATGAAAAATGTCAGTCACCGCTACCTACGTCCAACACATGTATATACAAAGTCTTGTGACATATGGACTGACAAGTTCCTACACATATCCAGATTCTGATCTGATTCTCAAAATCAATGTAAATGTTACCACAATTTGATAAGCAGTTCTCTAGATATAAGTAACAAGTGTAGCAATCACACTGTACAGTACATACAAAGACAGACGTACAGGCCTTTTCTTATGTTGCTAGATTCTGATACTTCAGCAAGGTTTGTCACAACTGGATGAAATTACACTTCTTTAGATATATGTAAAACTCTAGTGCGACATACATTACAGTGGAAGAACAGATGGACCTCTCCACTAGACCCCCAGCATGGATAGTAAAATACATGCTATACTGGTACTATACATATTATACTATACATTATGGCAGACAAAACAACAAAAACATATTGTACTGGGTGGTTCAAAAGTCACTTTGTCAGGGTAAATGTGCCCTAAAGTAATTCCTGAAGATGTTGTTGTTGAAGCCTTTGTGAATAAGAGGGACTGTGAAGACATTGAAAAGGACTTCTAGTCTAAACGTTTGTCACTAAATTTAAGTTTCTTGTAGTGATTTTAAATTCAGCACTGCGGTAGCAAACGGAGAGGCTCTGTGAGACTCAGAGAATCACAGAATCGAACTAACAATGCCAAGAAGTAGCATGTACAGTAAGTACATAAAGTATAAGAAGGAAATATTTAAAGCATTTTCAGCCCTTAGCAGGTCTAGCAAAGACTTCTTTAGCAAACACAACACAGTTACCAAGAACAATGGACAATTTATGTGTAAGAAAATTAAGAGTAAGTAACTTCAAACTATATTTTATATTTACTATTATTCTGATGACTAGTGAACCAACAACACTGAAACAACCAAATTGATGATGTTGTAGTCCGTCAAGCTGCAGGCCTGTACATTCAACTATTACTGAAAGGCTGACACAAGACATTTGTACTGGCCAGTATACAAGATTGTGAATGCTACATTTAATTTTGATATTTGCTTAATCTAGTAATGGATAAGTCCAAGGGAGTTTTATAAATCATCTTCCAAATACAGATAAGCATGTTGCAAGGCAAACATATTTCAAAAAAGATATTTCAATCATTGAATGTACTTTTATTAAAGCACTGCTTTTTCAGCCATTTACACTAAGTGCTTTAATCTCCCTGTATTGTGGTCTGTGCGACAGCAATATTACTTAATAATGCTAATGACTTTATTCCTTCATTAAATCAGCTTTATTATAAGCATCTCCATCTGTCTGTTCATCTATTCTTCATGTACCAAGTCTAATCCTGCTTAAGCCAAGGTGGGGTTGTTGAACATCGCTCTTATCACATATATGTAAACACATAATGTTCACTGTTAAATAAAACAAAACCTCCGAACACATGGCATGCATTTTGTCTTTATTCATACTTCGTCTGACTTCATGCATGACTAACCACATGGCTTTGGCAATGGCTTAGTGCAGGCGCTTTTTTATTGGGAATCTAGTATATAAGTCGGTTATTAATAGGATTACCATAGTTTAGACAGCTTGTCCATCTGTAGTACTAGTAAACTCTGCATGGTTACAGAATTCTGTAAAACTGACAACTGCACTGGTGAGCGGAACACATTAGGTTAGTTATAAGTTAATGCTGCAGTTGAGTCTGATTTGGATATGGCTTTACATTAGGCATTGACTACAGTAGAGAACATGGATAACCTAGAACTGTTGATTTAAAAAATAAATTAATAAAAAGAAAAGCAAACTCTGATTCTAAACTTGCTTTTATTACAAAGTAGCTTTTAAAAGATAATTTTGTTTAACATGAGCTTTTCTTACTGCATCAGGTAGATACCGTATGGTCTTCTAGGCCTTTACACAAAATGTCTATTCATTTTTTTTAGTTGGAATTTGAATTTTTAATATGTACCCATAAGAATATGACTTAATGGGGTCCCAGAGTGGCTGGTAAAGGCAGTGCAGGTTGCGTCCTGGTTGTGCAAAGTTTCTGGTAGGGCTGCAACAAAGGGTACATTTTGACCTTCGAAGGTTCAGAACACATTACCGAAGGAAGGTTTCGAACCTTCAATGGTACTAATTTGCATAATTTACTGGTGATGTCACCATAGCTACTTGTTTATATTTGATTGAAAATCCTATTATTTTACAGGTAATCCATATAAATGGAATAAAACATTCACATGTAGTTTAAAAATACATTATATAGAACAGTAATCATGTTTTTATAATTTAAATAAAAATACATGTTGTTTATTTACATGTAATTGATATATACAAGTAAGCCTGCATTGCAGCAGCACCAACTGCAGCGAACTTAAGCAAAACAAAGCTTTATTTAACAGTCACCGTTCCAAGCAAGTACTACTACTAAAATATGAATAATAATATGAGCTTGCGCTTGTCAAGTAACCCCGGAGATTGGATGTGCCTTGATGATACATGAACAGTCGCTTGCACAGTTTGCATTAAACTTTTTTTTTGGTCGTCTGGGCATTTAACAAAAAAATCCCAAACAGCAGAGGGGTTTCAAAGCATTTCTTCCAATACAGCTTATGCTATACAATTAGTGTTAACGTATATTTTGTATGTTTCAAACACATTCTACCATAGCACTTCTCTTACATTGTCTTGTACACTAGGTATTCAGTACTTTACTGAAGCACTACAACTGCTAGTATAGGTACCTCTAGTGCTTTGGATACTATACCCTGCTCCATACACAGCAGCGCCATAGAGTTGCTACGTATAACCATTTGTTTACGTAACATGCATTATACAAATCAAAAGATCCAATTTTTGGCATAGGTGAAGATAAATGGGCCAAGAAAATGATAAAGGGGCCCATTTATAACAGAGAATTCTGATCAAATCAATTTTAATCAGTTCAAAATTCATCGTTCTGATCGCTCCGCCTCGTCTCCTTGAACTCATTACAGCATTTCACTATCAGATTCTGAAAATTAATGCGTTGGTATGCTGGCCACTGATCACTGTGTATTTCAGTCCCCGGTCTCACTACCTTGGTGATGATCGGTAGGAGTGTTAAAGCATCTTGCCACTCAATAAAGGTAAGGTACCCGCACTGGATATCTGATATCTGGTTGGTAAATGCCTAATACCCACCTATCGGGCTTTCCTAGGTTGCGACCACGTCTATATTTCGCCTGCACCATGACACTCTCATCAATCTGAACCGCACAACCCGGGCCACCAAGCAACATGGGGTCCTGCATCAGCTTGCATGAGCAGATGTCCCTCAAAGCTGTACCAGTCGATTGCTATTTTTTTTTTATCTATGTCGACATGCATGGCAGTGATGGTGACAGGTGACTTACAAGCCCAGAAATAAACCAGAAACAATATTTTCTGAAGACTTAAGCGAGTGTTTTGAAAGTAGCTTTCTGACAAAATTGATTTTTTTGCCCGACAGTCACGATTCTGACATCGCCAGATATAGCCCACTAATTTTGTGTAGCTGTTCTTTATCATACTCGTACCCGTTTGATATTTGTCACACCGGAAAAGTTTAAACTTTTGAAATAAATAAATGCTCTTAAGCGGGTCTGCAGCAATATCACTTACGGTAATGATGTTGTATACCGAGATATCCAATATATCTGCTGTGGTTTTTTTATTTTTTGGAAGCAGTAACCGACACAGGCAGAACGTTCCATTACCAGCCAACACAGACCTATACCCAATTTTTGCATGTGAGTGGCATTTAATGTGTGATTTATAGTATTCACACATTGTCAAACGTTTTCTGTTAACAGAGAAAAACAAAAACATATATATTTAAAAAAAATAAAAATAAACAGTGCGTGAAGCCACCTGACGAACCTACGAAGGTTTAAAACTACCTTCGAATTCCTGGCTAGTGAACAAACCTTTGAACACAGCCCTAGTTTCCAGACTTCATGGGAATTACACAAGGAGCCACGTAAAGGCAGGTTTTTTATTACACTTGGTACAATATTTATACAATTTTCAAACCTTGAATGATCTCATTATTTTTTATCGGTTGTGCCTCGGTTTCAGATTTTGGTTTGGCCTCTGCCTGAAAATGGTTTTTAAATAGATTTTGCCTGGATGACCTATATGTGTATCCATTCCTCATACAATGGCTTATAAATACAACCTACAAAACAATGCACAATCAACAAGCTTTGAAACCATGTGATTACCATTTCCTTAACTCACAATGGTGTTTCAAAACATTATTATTTGTTTATTTAGCAGACACCTTTACCCAAGTCGACTTACAGAGACTAGGGTGTGTGAACTATGCATCAGCTGCAGAGTCACTTACAACTACATCTCACCCGAAAGACGGAGCACAAGGAGGTTAAGTGACTTGCTCAGCGTCACACAATGAGTCAGTGGCTGAGGTGGGATTTGAAGCGGGGACCTCCTGGTTACAAGCACATTTCTTTAACCACTGGACCACACAGCCTCCCATTATGACCGTGCATTATTTAGGTCATATGAATAGGGTATTATTCTCTTTTTAGCTTAATACAAGCACATATGATTTAAAAGACTAGTAGCTAATACATTAATTTAGCAAATCTTACTTTAAGTGAAGTGCAATAGCTAAGCATTTGTAAATGGGTTAACCATGCTAAGATTTCATGTTTGCACATATTTGTAAATGGCTGCTAATTGCCCATTCATGCAAAAAAAAAAGAGTAAAACCAACATACAGAAATTGTGTAATTAAAGTAAGAAATACAAATTGACTGCTTTAGTTTAGTTTTAATGTTTAGTGAATGTACATTCAGAGTTAGCAAACTAAACTGAAGTATTTACACTTTTACACTTGACACCCCTACTCCAAAGCTTCAAACTCTAATACACTTAGAGGTATGTATTACAAGCTTTACCTCAGGGTACATTCCCCAAAGGTAGATTCTAGTAGTTTAAGGTAGGTACCAAACAGTTACACTCTTTGTGTAACTGTACCAGCTGAAGCTTATGAATGTCATCTGCCCCTCCCCCTTTCTAATGCAGTCCAATGGGTAAATCAAAACTTTACATGGTTTTAAAGAATTGCTATTACCATTTTTATTTAATACCGCATTTACTGCACTACACTCAGGCAGAGTGCCTTGGGACAATTGACTCTATGAAATGTGCTATACAAGGGCAATTTGTTGTTATTTAGACTCCAACATAATGAAATCAGTGTCGCACAGCTCCTATTTTTACTGATTGGTTCGTTCATTCATTTCAGTTGGCACGGAGTCACGATGTATAATCCGTCAGTCAATATGAACTCGGTAATGAGAAACATTTTGGAGCCAAGTATTTTCTTTTAGTTGCCCGAGCTTCCATTAGCTTCCATTTCAAATCTGGATTCCAGCGCAGTCGCTGCCTCCCACATTTATTTTAAGCGAGACGTTAAAACAGCCGGAATAATTTTAGCCATGACACACAGGGCCTCTTGACAGATCTTGACACATTAGGAAAGTGGGCTTGGCTGCAAAACAATTAATAACTGCCACTGTAAAATGTTGCAGTAGAACTAATTGTAGAAGTGGATCTGGTTTTGCTAAATGCTTCATGCAGAGAGTAATTGATACAAAAAGCCATGGTATGCCCTCATGTAATTAAAGAAGCAGAGTGGATTCCACACCACAGCCTGCTAAGAAGTACAGTTAGTGTTCTCATGCAATATGATTATAAGTAGGTCTGATGACCCCAGAACAACCTGCTGTACCCACTAAGCACCTGTTCATAGACAAGTGTCAGAGCACCTAGCAATGCTGGGAATTCACAATGAAGACCATGAAGTTCTAGTAGAGATGACGACAGGATGTGCCAAAATGTAGGTTGTTGTCGCAATGTGTCTGAAAACATCTTTAGAACAGCTGAGATACCAAAACTGCAGGCTCCATGCCCAGGGTTGTTTTTAGGAGCTTTCCATACTAATTGCCAGCTTACATGCACACAGGCATATGGATTCTTCATTCCATTTGGTAAATGAGCAATGTATATGAACTGGGCATGTAGCATGCAATCAGTTCACTACAAAAAAAAAACATGTTTAAATATTTTAATACTTTTTTTGGTTTCCAAATAAAATATATATTAAGTGCATTTCATCTGAACTGTTGAAGAAAATGTGGAAGGTAGACCATGCAAATTGTAGGGTGACTTCTAAAGTCCATATAGGCCTACTGACCAGGTTTTAAACCTAGATGAGTTTTGGTGCATTCCAAGTACTAAATGTGTCTGCCTAATTTAGAAATTATAGTCATACTGTATATATCGAAGCTATTACTTTAAATAGGCACTGACGCATAAATAAACACCACTTTAAACTAAGAAAGTTAACTTTTTACATACTTGGGGAATAGACATGAAGGTCTGATGGTTTTGCAAAACCAATTCCATGGCTATGTGATTTGTGGTTGGGGGGGAAAAAAAGGATATGAACATGATTGTTTTATGTACTGTAACTGAGGGGCTTCAATTACCAGAGACAATTGTACACGGTTTGCCCCTAAAAAGCAACCATCTTATTATGAATCTCCTTGCAGATGATGAGTTAATAATACTGATATCAACATAAGAAACGCACTCAGAGCTTGCTCTTCAGTTGAATGGCAAGTCATTCGTCTTTGAACCGTATGGTTTGCTGTTCACGTCCAGTCCTTGCCTTTCCATTCAATTCAATGGGCTGAGATGCCGATTCATCACAGTCTGTACCCAAAGCTATGTAATAAATCACAAATTCCCTTTTGTATCTGTTGTACAAGTTTTGCAATAGTGTTATTTGGATGATATTCCATTGGAATTCATCATGCATTTGTGAACAAGCTTTTAACTGTTTAGATTAGCCCTCTGATAGCTATTCTGTGAGTTTGCAGCCATTATTTTATAATGTTACAGTTTGTTTATTTGTTAAGCTCTGTCCACACTACTTTATTCTGTACAGGAATTTACAATGTATTCTGCTGCAGGTTGTCATGGTATTATAATTTCCACAACTGTAGTAGAAGCTGTCTTGTAGATCCTTCACATTTACTGTATTTACACTGCCATCTAGTGCTTTGTAAAGCTACAACAATGTATTATCTTGCAAGGCACTATACCTCCTACACCTAACAGTAGAGAACTGCTTATTAGTATTAGTATTATTATTATTATTGTTACCAATAGTAGTAGTAGTAGTAGTCGTAGTATATGCAATTTTTGCAGATGTTTTCAATGAAACATATTTGGTTTAATTCTAAATATCAAATATAACTAGGGCTTCTGATTTTCGGTTTGGTTTTAACCGATAAAACACCCCCGATACTAAAAAAATGAAATTGGTGGATTGCCAATATAAACACCGGAAAACCTAAGGAAATGGTTAATCAATTCGCATTGACTTTACCCTATTCCAATTAAAAATAAAACCTACTACAAAAATAATAACACCGTGTAACAATTTTTTTTTTTTTTTTGGTTCCTGGGTAGTAAGTGTTGTTTCCTAATTGCTTATGCCTCAAAAGTATAGAAAATGGCTATTATTCCCCACAAACTTTGCTTTTGTGACCAGGACAGTGATATTTTGAAATTGACCTATTTCCAATGAGAAAACGGGCGAATTTGTGTCTTTTCGTTCACATAAAGTCAGAAAAAAACAACATATGCATCCAAATTAACATGTATTTATACTAAAGTAATACAAAAATGACTACAAAAGATTTAGAAGTGAGTAGTTTTTCGAGATTTACGATTATACTGTAAATCACTTTCACGAATCAGCCCCCAAATGTAGTCTCCCATCATGTTCTCGTTATACTGTCCTTGGTAGCGGCGTTCAAAGTCCAGTATATCCTGGTGGAAGCGCTCGCCTTGCTCCTCCGAGTATGCTCCCATGTTCTCCTTGAATTTATCAAGATGAGCATCAAGGATATGGACTTTGAGGGACATCCTACAGCCCATTGTGCCATAGTTCTTCACCAGAGTCTCAACCAGCTCCACATAGTTTTCGGCCTTGTGATTGCCCAGGAAGCCCCGAACCACTGCGACAAAGCTGTTCCAAGCCGCTTTCTCCTTACTAGTGAGCTTCTTGGGGAATTCATTACACTCCAGGATCTTCTTTATCTGTGGTCCGACGAAGACACCAGCTTTGACCTTTGCCTCAGACAGCTTAGGGAAGAAGTCTTGAAGGTACTTGAAGGCTGCCGACTCCTTATCTAGAGCTCTGACAAATTGTTTCATAAGGCCCAATTTGATGTGCAGTGGTGGCATCAGCACCTTCCAGGGGTCCCAGCCGTACTCATCATACTTCAAGGCGTCCAGCAAGGTCTTGATGCTGTTGTAATCCTCTTTGAGGTGCACCGAGTGAGCCACGGGAAGAGACGGGTACTTGTTACCATTATGGAGCAGCACGGCTTTGAGGCTCCTGGATGAGCTGTCAATGAAGGACAGTATAACGAGAACATGATGGGAGACTACATTTGGGGGCTGATTCGTGAAAGTGATTTACAGTATAATCGTAAATCTCGAAAAACTACTCACTTCTAAATCTTTTGTAGTCATTTTTGTATTACTTTAGTATTAATACATGTTAATTTGGATTCATATGTTGTTTTTTTCTGACTTTATGTGAACGAAAAGACACAAATTCGCCCGTTTTCTCATTGGAAATAGGTCAATTTCAAAATATCACTGTCCTGGTCACAAAAGCAAAGTTTGTGGGGAATAATAGCCATTTTCTATACTTTTGAGGCATAAGCAATTAGGAAATAACACTTGATACCCAGGAACAAAAATTGTGTTACATAGTGTAATAAATACATTTCCCAGTGCTGCTGGGCAATGTCCCACCTTCCTGACTTGTATCTATCATTGATTCGTTCTGAATACTTTAAACCCACCCCAACTACTGAGTGACAGCACATTCCTCCATTTCTATTGAGGGTTTTCATGCAATGTCACATTTTCTCCTGCCGCCACATTGGCGGTCAAAAAGTGCTGCGTATCAATGTATGTCAATGGCAGATTATTTATTATTATTATTATTATTATTATTATTATTATTATTATTATTATTATTATTATTATTATTATTATTATTATTACGTTTAACACTCAATTGTATAGCTGATTTTTTCATTAAAAATATACACTTAAACGAGATAAGTTGAGGGGCTCTCAAGTGGCGCATCCAGTAAAAGCACTCGCGTAGAGTGCAGGATGTGCCCTATAGTCTGGACGTCGCGAGTTCGAGTCCAGGCTATTCCTTTGCCGACCGAGGACGGGAGCTCCCAGGGGACGGCGTTCAATTGGCCGAGCGCCGAGCGCCGTCCGAGGGAACGGAGGGCTAGGTCGGCCAGGGTGTCCTCGGCTCACCGCGCACCAGCGACCCCTGTTGTGGCCGGGCGCCTGCGGGCTTGCCTGTAAGCTGCCTGAGAGCTGCGTTGTCCTCCGACGCTGTAGCTCTTGGGTGGCTGCATGGTGAGTCCACAGTGTGAAAAAAAGCAGTCGGCTGACGGCACATGCATTGGAAGACAGCGTGTGTTCGTCTTCGCCCTCCTGAGTCAGCGCAGGGGTGGTAGCAGTGAGCTGAGCTTAATAAAATAATTGGCCATTCCAAATTGGGAGAAAATAATAAAAATAATTGGCAACGACTAAATTTATAAAAAAAAAAAAAAAAAAGGATCTGGACTCCAGACCGGAGGGTCGTGGGTTCAATCCCAGGTGCGGGACACTGCTGCTGTACCCTTGAGCAAGGTACTTTACCTAGATTGCTCCACTAAAAACCAACCTGTATAAATGGGTAATTTTATGTAAATATAATGTGTAAAAATAATGTAATTGTATGTAAAAATAATGTGATATCTTGTAACAATTGTAAGTCACCCTGGATAAGGGCGTCTGCTAAGAAATAAATAATAATAATAATAATAATAATAATAACCTTCCTACAGGGTTCCTGCTGATCCAGACAGAAGGGCAATATGGCTTTCAGCAATTAACAGACAAACAACAGATCAAAAGAAAGACTGGACATTTATATGGTGAGCATTTCATAAAAGGTTAGTATCAGAAATATATTGGTAGTTCTGTCTTACATTATGAATATTATTATTAAGTTTAACACGCTGTTGGTGATTTTATTCCTTCCATTAAATATTATGACATTTAAAAGCATAATGAAAACTGCATTCATCTTCAATTAATTTTAGGCTATATAAAAACTAAACAGGAGTCTCTATGCACGTAGCTTAACTGTAGTACTACAGTAGGCCTACTGTATTTAATTCATATTAGTTTTGTTTTTAAACAAAGTATGGAAACTGTTTGAGCTAGCGATACAGTGTTCCTCACAATAACATTCCCTACCTTGATCTTGATAAGAAAGAACTTCTTGTCTAATGCCAGACAATTGGGCTGTTTACCCATCCTGAGATGAAGTACTCATAACTATCGGTACTTTTATATGCCTTCATCTGGGAAGCTGTGTAGGGAGAGGGGTTCTCAACTAAATAGATCCAGATATCTCCGAAGTCAAAGTCGGGGAGTTCATGGCTCTCTTTAAGTGCTGTAAAAAGGGATAGGGATCACAGACTCGTAGAATCTGGCACTTATATCTATATATTTTCAATTCCTGACACTGGAGGTGAGAAGTGTGTTCTGTGGCAAATAACTCACACTGTAGTGTGGAAGATTTGCATTAGCTGCCATCGCTGTTTTGACCGCCAGTATGGCACTGGGATCACGTGGGTGAAACCCCTCCATTGGAGTCTCTGCTTGCGAGATTTAGAGATTTAAAACCAGATTACAATCAGAAATGGAGGCGTGTTAGCGGGATTTAAAGCTGTATTACAGTTAAGATACAGAGGATTTAAAACAGAATTGTGGCGAAATGTAAAACAATGTCTACACACGAAAACCCCAGAAGAATGTGCCCGTGACCATAGGGATTTCGTTGTGGAAGACAGCAAATGAAAGTTACAATTTAAGTGTGCAAGTACTGTCGAGTTACTATACATATTTTGACAGAAAAAAAAACGCTCAAACATTTTGGATAGTAACCGAAAACACTACTTTCAAACAATATATCAAAAATGAAAGTCCCGAAATTACATAAATCTCGAAAATAGCTAAAACATTTTTTTTTAAAAAAAGCACCGAAAAATACAATTAATAAAAACCGAAAAACAGAAGCCCTAAATATAACATACATAGTTGTTATTTTTTTATGCAAGCACAATACATTAAATAATATGGTCTGAGTCCACTGTACACTTTCCATTCTTTAAGAAAAAGAAGAAAAGCAGCTTGGTACCCTACAATATAAGAGCAATATATACCATTAGAACACTAGCGTACCATGTTACTTCAATGGAATAATAACGTTTTACCATTTTTCCAATGGCCTAAATCACTGTCGCTGCAGTCTTTCCTCTTAGTACATATGCCAACCTGCAAGAATTCATGAATCACTCTATTATTATTATTTATTTCTTAGCAGACGCCCTTATCCAGGGCGACTTACAATTGTTACAAGATATCACATTATACAGATATCACATTTTTTATTAATTTTTTTTTACATACAGTTACCCATTTATACAGTTGGGTTTTTACTGGAGCAATCTAGGTAAAGTACCTTGCTCAAGGGTACAACAGCAGTGTCCCCCACCTGGGATTGAACCCACGACCCACCGGTTAAGAGTGACCTAACCACTACTCCACACTGCTGACTCTAAATTGCTAAATCAATTAGCAATCTACTGAAATCTGTTAAATGAGTTATTAAAAATTATATATACAGTATATATATACACACACACACACACACACTGTAGATTGTGTGCAGTAAATCTTAATTCAAACCACTACCCCATGGCAGTTTCCATTCTGACCACTTGGTGACAGCCAAACACTTAAAAAAAACAACAACAGAATTCCACATTGTGATGTTCAGTGATTACAAAATGAAATACTGCACCTTATGAGCACCTTGTATTTGATATGTTGTACTACCACTGCAGCATCTAGACTATACTGACACTATAAGAACACACACGCACACACTTTATACTGTTTTTACTGTTTACCAATGACAATAACAATATTGCTTATGATTGCAATACACAGCCAATAAAATAAAACTACAGTTTTTCTTCTATATTTAGTAGTTATTATTGATTAATAACATGCAATCAGCCTCTTTCCTTTAAAGAAATCATTGTCTCTGGAAAATATCTGAACTACTGTATATTTTTTGGTCACTTTGAGGCGTCTTCCATCATTGCTTAAAAATATCATGGTGATGTGTAAAGAAATGCCAGATAATATTTAAAGGATCAATACACCTACAATGTATATTCAGATACAGCGGCTGTATTTTCCAGCTACTGTATATATATTATATATAAATAAAATAATAGATGGGCTTCAGTGAATTACAGAAAAATAATTCCATCTGGGGTTTCTGTGACCTCATCTACCACCAAATGCAGTTATTGTGGTTTTAAACTTTTTTTGTATTATTGTTCTCATTAACTAAAAGGCAAAAACGCGCTTCTATAATTAACCTATAATATATATATTGTAAGACAGCAGGGAGGGGGGGTTAAAATCCTCCCTGTGCAGGATATGTGCGCAGGCACCTTTTTTGTTAGTTTGCTTTATTGTTTGATTGATTTGTTAATTCTTTTATTATTAATTATCCCCTGCACCTGGTGCTTATTATTAAATTAGAGCCAGGTGCAGGGTATAAAAGAAAAGCAGACAGTTTGTTTGGAGCTGCTGAGGAGGAGGAGGAGGCAGATGAGGTGCCCTGCTTCCAAGCAGTGGAGAGAGAAAAAGAGTATACCATTTAAACCTGTGTGGTTTGTATAAAGTGGTTTGTATTACAGGTAAATGGCTTAGCCCTCCTGTGTAGTCAGCGCTCCGAGACGGAGTTAGGTTTTGTTTTGTGTTTGTTTTACTTTGTTTATGTTAATTAAAAGAATAGCACAACCGCTTGAAAAATCAAATTCTGGTGTCTGGGTCAATTTTTAAAGGGGTAACGAACCCGTGTAGGTGCGATTTTATATATATATATATATATATATATATATATATATATATAAAAAAAAATATATATATATATATAATATATATAATGTATGTATGTAATATATATATATATATATATATATATATATATATATATATATAATGTGTATATGTGTGTGTGTGTGTATGTATGTATGTATATATGTATATATATATATATATATATATATATATATATGTGTGTGTATATATGTGTGTGTGTATATGTATATATATATATATGTGTGTGTGTGTGTGTATATATATATATATATATATATAATGTGTGTGTGTGTGTTGAATACAATTATCTGGAGATCACGGAAATTTGCGTTAAACTGTTGGCTACGCTTGTTTATTGGGTATAATTTAAAAGAGATAAATACTGTCGAATGTGAATTCCACATTATTGGTCTTCTGAGTTACACTGGCAATATTCTCCCCCTATTTACAACAGACTGGTTCATGTCAGCAGCATTTTCACCAGTTCATAA
Source organism: Acipenser ruthenus (assembly GCF_902713425.1). Classification (NCBI taxonomy): domain Eukaryota; kingdom Metazoa; phylum Chordata; class Actinopteri; order Acipenseriformes; family Acipenseridae; genus Acipenser; species Acipenser ruthenus. The sequence continues at coordinate 24,153,382 of NC_081207.1, forward strand.
AAAACAACTTGCTTCCATCAAGCTGCTCCACTTGTCAAAGCAACAGTTAGGAAAAATTACAGGCATGCTTATGAATCTTGTTTTGGGAAGCTCCCGCTGATGGAAAAGACATCTTGACATTAGCACTGGGAGAAAGCAATATTTGCCTGTCATACTGCACTGTCGTAATAAGTCTCAGCTGTGGAACTGTAGAAAGCCTCAATAACTCCTTATGAAGGCAGCCACGATACAAATATGTGATGGGGTACACCCCCCCCCCCCCCCGTGTGTATTATGTATTTTGTATTTTTGTTGTGTTATTGTTGTTTCACTGTTTGGTTTGTTAAAAACACAATGTTTTGTTATTATTGTTTACAGCCTGGATGGGGTTAAAATGCCCCATCCAGATAAAATAATGAGAATGTGTGGAATACGAGTGATTATTGACAAACTGGCTGTTGACCACGCATATGAGAAACCCTGTGCTGAATGTGGCAGAGGGCTAAACTAGTTAATTAATAGCCAGTTAGCCCCTCTGCCACAATATAAAAACCTGTAGCTTTGGCTGAACGTGGTTGGAGTGTTCAGGAGTAGAGAACGGGAGTATGAGAGGAAGTAAAAAAATAAATCTAAAGAAACAATTGCTACACGTGCTGGTTCAACACCAGCACAATACTTGTTTTAGTTATTATTTGTTTGTCTATTTGTTTTGGCCACCATGCCTTTTTGTTTCTGTTAAGTGTTTTGTTCAACCTTTTTAATTAATAAAACGAGCAGCAGCGCTTACTTTGCAATCCTGTGTGTAAATTCTCTTGTGGTCTGACGTCACCACAAAGCCATTTCTGTTACAAAGCACAATAGCCCTTACTTATCGAATCTTTTTTTCAGAGCTCCAGCCTGTAATTTCCGTGAAAGGAAAATAATAACAGTGACAAAGAAAAAGAAACAATTCATAAAGTTAACTGGATACTTTTTTTAGTGGTAGTGTTCGTAGCCGGTGTCACAGCTGGAAGTTTTCTGTAAAATGTGCTAGTTATTAAAGGCTTGCCACTATTCTAGTGGATTATATGGTTTGTTGAGTTTAACTGTGGCTGAAAACTAGCTAAGACCCTGGAGCTATTGACTTCCAGGCCCTCCTAGAACAAAGGATGTGTTAATAAGGCCAACGCCAGAACTTTAAATTTTGTATATTACATGAAGTTTGAGGTCCTAGCGTTATATTTGCTATCTCTGTGATTATGTGAGCGTGTTTAGAAAGGCACTTTTTTTTTTAAAACATTTTTAAACCGCTACAATAGTTAGGAATGTGGGCGATTTTATTTAGATCAATATTGTTTCAAAAACTGTGGTCCAGTGGTTAAAGAAAAGGGCTTGTAACCAGGAGGTCCCCGGTTCAAATCCCATCTCGGCCACTGACTCATTGTGTGACCCTGAGCAAGTTACTTGTGCTCCGTCTTTCAGGTGAGATGTAATTGTAAGTGACTCTGCAGCTGATGCATAGTTCACACACCCTAGTCTCTGTAAGTCACCTTGGATAAAGGCGTCTGCTAAATAAATAAATAATAATAATAAAAACACCATTATCTGAGCTTTTCAGGGAATCTGGCAAAGTGACAATAGCAAGTTCTACAAGTCCCTTTAAAACACCATTTAAAACTGAATTACAGACTGACAATAGAAAACCCTTTTAAAAACAGATTTATTTTGAATGGAGCGATTCAATTTACTCACACAAGTTTTCTTTCATATTCAATTACTCAAAAAAAATCAGACAGTTTTGAGTACATACTCAAACATGTGCATTTACTCAACATTAGTCCATTAGTAAACCTTATCACCTTTGGAACTATTCAGCTACCTTCAAAGACTAAAAAAAATGTCCACATTTTGTCATAGTAGAAGTTATGGCAATGATTTTTCTTGCACGCATATGTACAATACTCTTCATTTCATAAAGCAAATCTCTTTAGAGTGATGTTACAAAACTAATAAGAAACCATGATAACTCTTTAGATCACATGGCATGAATAGCCATATAATTACATTGTAACAGCAGGTTAATACCAAGGCTTCGTGATCTTACATGGCAAAGGAAATAGACTTGTGAACAACGGTTTGATACCAGATGTAATTACATAGCAACACCCTGTCACAGACCATTTCCATGTAATTACATACTTATTCCACCAGTAGTTACCATGCAAGACCAGGAAATATTGGTATTTACCCCATTATTACTATGCCATTACATGGTTATGTATTCCCCTAAATCTAAAGTGCAATAAGCACTTTGGTAGACTTAAGAGTCCTTAAAAGAACCTTCTAAGTTGATATCCATGAGTGTTGTAACACATTAACAGTTACAGTCTCAATATTGGTTATGAAAGAATCACACTTCATTCAATTTATATTTTACAGTATAGGCACATGATGACATTCTTAAACAGCTAATGTGAGGAACAGTTCAGCTTGTCTCATGTTTTGATTTCATACAAGCATTGAGCATATCACTGCATTTATTATTAGCTTTGAGAGCTGAACAGAACTGGTAGTTAATTCTGGCTTCAGGTTCAAGAGTTTTATATGCTGGTTTAAGGGAAACAAATATATTACTTTTAAAAAATCTTGCTTGTACCATAAGATAATACATGAAAGCTTAAAGGTTGAACACCTAACAACCACAAACATTATTTCCACAGAAATCCTATACAACGCATCCTAAACATACCAAAATACAATTTCCAATAGTCTCAAATAGAAGCCGTCACTAATCCAAGAATTTTCAGAAAACTGCCATAAAAGGTTTTGCCCTAGACCAATGAGAATTCAATAGAATAATCTGCATTTCATTTGAGCTCGTATGAATTTGTGTATGTTCCATTGCACATATTATTTTCCCTTAATGATGTACCTGCTTCTATTCTCAGAAACCACTGGTCTGGTTAAAAGAATGTAGGGATGGACAAATCCAAAATGATTCCATCTTGCAATCCTTCAGGGAGTCATTTAGAATCTCAGTTCCACTTCTAATATAAAATTAAACTGAGAGGAAAGCTGATGTGTCTTATCCAAACCACCAACTAATATGATAATGTTTCCAAGAGCCAGCCTGACTAAATGGAACGAGACCGAGTGGCAGTTCAGACCTGTGCCTTTCACAAGCAAAATGAGAATATATGTGAAACAATTCGATGGAATTGCTGTATGCATTAACAGCCAGTCCAAATGCCAGCTCCAGCAGTGGTGGATTCCTTTAAACTCAGAACAAAAAAGGGAGAACATGGAATAGTTTTGAAACATCAAGCAATGCAATGAAAGCCCAAGAGAAGCTAGGGAACTCAACATTAAACTAAAAGCAGTTCATTAATGCGCCAGTAAAAATAAGTATCCCCAGTCTTTATATTAAGAGGATCATTCATTCTTGCCTCAAAGAAAATCTCAGCAGCTCGAGGCTAGCTCTTGGACAGCTGTTTAGGGTGTCAAAATGGGTTGATACCTGAGTGTGCAAAATGTTGATAAGAGCAGAGTAATAACCCCTTTGATTTTTTTTAAGTACACATTGCTTCAAATGAGTAATTATAATTCTTGCTTTGAGCTTCACTGGAAAACCGTAAATGCCAGTACTAAACACCCTTCCTCATTATCATTTGATAATACAGACATGTCACGTTTCACTCATCTGGAGTGAGACTCACTTATTTTAGGAACATGGTTGGCCTCAGTTTTATCTGTTTAACTCCTAAAAGAATAGGCAATGCATTTTAATGGAGTATTTTTTTTTATTTTATTTTTTTTAAATCTCACTCATTTGGATGTTCTGACCTTTGCATCTCTGATAATATGACCTTTTCTCGTATAATGCTAGGCACCATTTATACTGTTGAAGAATTCTTCTACTCTGTCGTATTGACCAAGTTATCGCTGAACTAAAATAGTAACTCATTCCATTGCAATGTACTGTAGTAGTTGAGTAAACCAATACATATTGTGTGTTTTTTTTGTTTGTTTGTTGCAACAATTGGGCTTAATAGTAAGTTCTCTAAAATCATAATAAAACGTACAGAAAGAACATGGCAGCAGCATACCAATATACCATAAGAACCGGTGTATACATTCTTTGAGATATGTTTCAGGAAAAAGCCTATAGGTAACACCGGTGTATAAGTCTCCCCCTTTTTAGGACCCCCTAAAAATACCTAGAAAATAGACTTATACAAAGGTTGTTACAGTACATTAGATTGCAGGAGCACAGTACCAATGACAACAAAGACCATTTACAACATTTCATTGGCTGTTTTAAGGCCCTAAACTATCCACTGGGAACCATCAGGATTTGCAGTAAACATTTATTATCTGCCAGAGAAAGCAGAGTTTTTTTATTATTATTATTATTATTATTATTATTATTTGAATGTTACCAACTAGTGCCTTGTTGTATTGTTCTTGTGTACTGCAGGTGCCAAATTCTAGGGTTCAAGGCAACAGACATCCAACATGTATTCTGATTTTAAAATAGAATATGTGGTAATAGGAGGATACAGTAGCTATTTCACTACTTTATTTTTGGAAAGTTTCAGACTTGTTCTACACTATGTCAATTCCAATGTAGGTTTAAATAGGATGTATATAGTAAATCTTGGGGGAAAGGGTAAAGGCTTCCAATCGTGTCTGTCACTCATTAAGTGGCAGCTTCTGTTTAGTTGACGACAAGAAAATATGCTGCTCGGGAGGATATGGGAGGCTGGGAGTTACTAGGAAGTTCTTAAAAGGTCAGAATGCTGTATTCATGTTTTTATTAAGGCTTTATTAACAAAGATTTAACCCTGTGCTCAGGCAAAAGCTTTAAATACTGTAAATAATTGAGGAGGATATTTTAAGAGCTCTTCTTTTTTTGCTAATGCTATTCTGTAGCACTGTTCACTTTCATTTTTATTATAGAGGGAAAAAAAATGCGGCAAAAAGTGATAAGTACTTTGTGAATGTGGTACCCTATGTTTTCAAATCCAAAATCCATATTTACCATTAGGAATGGGAGTGTGGAACTGTTTTATTAGCTCTTTATACTTAAACTTCATACCTTATCAAATAAAATATATATTTTGAAATCACGGTTTATATTTCACTTAAGGGTTGATTAATTGTGACCACTGGGGTCAGCAACCACTATGGATTGCATGAACTATTTACTAGTGCTGTAATATGTACTTATTGATCAGTGTTCAAAAGCTTTTGTTTAAATGAATGGAAAGCTAAAACCAAAATGGTGCCAGATCCTCTTGTGTTTATCTTTTCAGTGCACTTATGTAATGTGGGCCTGGTGCATTACACTTGAACTTTTGATTACAGAATAGAAATTACGAAAGAGAAGTGAAAAGATCCACCACCATATTTTGGGGGGAGTCATGATGAATTTCAACAGGAATAAAACATGTTTTAACAAGTCATCTACAATTGATGACAGCCTGACTGTGTAAACATTGATGTAACAGGGCCCTTTCTTAACTGGCATTATAGTTATCCCTTGCAACCACTGTGCTTTCAGTGTGTGCAACTCTGTAGTGATCTTTCTTCAGTACAGAACTTCCACAACAACCTTGTGAAGCGGTTCCTCGTTCCCTCGTTATTCAAACATTGTTGTGACGAGTCCAGTCTGTCTGAAGTTTTCTGCCACCTGTTTGGAATGCTGTATTTTTGCAGAAAGTGCCTCAAACACGTCGTTCTGGTCCAAGGCGGTAGCGGTTTTGTAAATAAATGTCTCCAGGGACTCAAGTCCTCTCAAGCCCAAGTTTACGCCACAGCCTGAAAGAAAATCAGTAAAATTATTAACTCAAAACTCTTACTGTAGTTACCATACATTGTAATCACAAATGGAGAGATTAGCAATGTTATTTAAACATATTTAAAAAGTAAATAACACTATGTCTGGTATTAAATTCAGTTGATGTGGCTTGCATTTTATGGAAATAAAGGGAACCACAGGATCCTAGTTGAAATGTGAAACAAGCTGCATATTTGAATTGATTTGGAGTATTTGGAGTATGCCTTGCCGTTTACACAAATCAGATGCTGTAGGATCTTGATTTTATTTCTCATCCTAAGGATAGCCTGACCCCTCCCCCGCTGCCCCATTGAAAATGTATTTAAAAACAAAGATATAAGAACGATACTAAAGGTGCAACTCCTTACAGGTAAAATAAGGAAGCTAATATTATTATTATTATTATTATTATTTATTTCTTAGCAGACGCCCTTATCCAGGGCGACTTACAATCGTAAGCAAAAACATTTCAAGCGTTACAATACAAGTAATATACAAAGGTTACATATAAATACTGGCAGCATATGGTTTTCAAACCAACAAAGGTAAATTAAGAATTTCTAGATTAGTGATTCAATGGGCAATTACCATAATCACCATACATAAAGCACAGCCCTTCTTAGAAGAGCACCGAAATAGCTTGTGAACAACCATCATTTCCGTATGCTGCTGACACCTCAAAGGAAATTAATTCCGGGCTTGCGTCATATCCAGGAATCCTTTATATTCTCTAATATACGTCCTTCCCCCTCCCCCCAAGGTGGACAGAAGTTTACATTTTTTTGTATTTCCTACTATTCTTTCTGCAGACACCATTTTACACCTGCTCATTATTCACCACAGTCTTTGGAGTTGAAATAATTGGTTTACGCTTTTCCTTTTCTGTACTTCTTATCTCACATTTATTCCAGTTTTGGCTCTATTTTTAATTATGGCTTTGGGACATGGAGCATTGCCAGGTGCTTATTTAAAAGATTACAAATGATTCAGACTCATTAGAACTTTTACATCAGCTTCACCCCAATTACCACTAAGCTGTACAAGATTAGGGCTAAATTTAGAAACACTAAAAGAAACATCATAAATTCAATGACAAGCATTTTGAATGAAGACAGTGAAAAGGCCTCTAAACAAAATGTATGTTATTGAATGTGTTAAGTTTATTTTAGTATTACAGCTCTAGTGTGTTGAAATGTTTAATTATTATTACTATTATGTATTTGGCAGATGCCTTTATCCAATAGTTATGGAAGATTTGGGCTAATCAAGGTCTATAAAACAATAATATACTACACAAACCTTTCAAAGCTTTCAAATCTTGAACATGCTGTAACATCAGCTTTTTTTATATACAACAATAGTAATAATAAAACAAAGCCTAAAAACGCACACAATTATTCTACGGTTTGGAACAGTATCAAAAAGAGTTACAGAAGAGCCTGTTTGGTTCTCAAGAAACGCATTACTTTGCGGCTGCTGTGTCCTGCATTACTTTTAACATAATGTAGTTTTGATATGTTTATTCATACACGATAGGCCATAAATCAGCTGAAGGATAACATGGAAAACATCCAGACCACGCTCCCTAGTGCCGCAATACTGTTGCTTTGATTGAAATGAATGGCTATTGTGGGAAAAGAAAACCGGCAGCCAATGACATTTAGAAGATAAATTCTTTCTTTGGTTGAATTCCCGAGTGAAAGTTAAGACATGTTATATTCCCCATCTGGTGATGTTTGAATAAAAAAATATATATCAAAACCATTAGAATGATGTTTAAAAATACATTGCTGAAATACAACATGGGATAAGGTACAGTAAATGAATATATTTCTTGTAACCCTTTAATACCCTCAGAATGGAAAGTTTTACACAGTAGATTATCTTGCATTGGATATTAAAGCTTAATGATTAAAATGCCATTTTAATTAAAAGCATTTGATGCTACTTATTCTTTAAACTAAAAAAGATAAGGTAGCAGATATGAAGTATCTTTACCCGTGTCGAAATTCAACACCCTGACTGCCTCTCCCTCAATTGTAACCGCAACATTGTCGCCCTCGATGTACGCTGCGTTGATCCTCCTGTGAGACAGCATGATCTCAAAGAGCCTGCGGCTGCACTGCAGGTGATGCAGTGTCAGGTCGTTCACTCTGGCCTCAATGTCTGTCTTGTATGCGTTGAAAGATTGGTGGAATATGTTCTTCATGATCTGAAACAGAAAGATGACGACAGATCCTCAGTGAAACTTGCAGTTGCTTTATTGAATTTCACTGCTGTGCTAAAATTGTTTAAGTACAAGAACTGCAAGTTGGAAATTTTGTCTACAAGTGACAGCTAAATAATTGGAATTTCATGTAGAATTTGTTTCACCTTTAATGGAACTATCATAGGATATATTTCCAGAAATTAACATTATTTTTTGTAGGCCCATTTGTGCGACTTTGTTCCATTTTAAGGTTATTTTTCCTACTTCTAATTTGTTATGTGAGCACCATATTTAAACAAAATAATCTTTTAATATGTGTTCCATCTCATGATGCAAAACACCATACTGAAAACTTAAGTTGTTTTAGCCAATCATTCTGTGCCCCAAAACTACTTTTACATTTAATATAACCATGTCTAAAATGGTTAAAGCTTTATTCGGTCAACTTGAGTCATGACACATTACATTTGAATGAAACTGTGGCAGAAAAGTGTTACAATTACAGTATGACGGTATCAGATTCTGTTAATTGGGTACCAGGTGGCAGAAACTTAATATGATAAAACATTTAGACAATGTGCCCTTTGGGGAGAAGAAAAGGGTTAACAAAATAAAAAAAAATTAAAAAATTAAAAAAGGTCACTGGCAATTAGCAATCTTTAATTAGTTTTTAAAACGCGGAGAAAAGGGCTTGAGCTGGCAGCCTTTTAAGGCTTCATTACGGGCAAGCTAATATATGAACACAGTTCTGCAGCTTCCTATGGAGTAACAGGTGTTAGAAGTGTATTGTAAAGGCAAACTGTTACCATTTTTAAAAGTCTACCTACAATAAATAATGCACTATCTTCACATGTTGAAAACGTGATTGTGATAAATGTGGTTTAATCTCTGGGCAGGATATGTGAATATATTTATATATACAGTATAAAATTACCCAAACCTATCCATGATCTCTTTCTTCCCCAGATGAAATGTTTTAACTCTGAAACAGTAAATACACTCATACCGGTATTGTCCTCTTTTGGCCTTTAAACATGTGCAACAGTTTTCTCATATTGTATTATTATTATTATTAATTATTTCTTAGCAGACGCCCTTATCCAGGGCGACTTACAATTGTTACAAGATATCACATTATTTTTACATACAATTACCCATTTATACAGTTGGGTTTTTACTGGAGCAATCTAGGTAAAGTACCTTGCTCAAGGGTACAGCAGCAGTGTCCCCCACTGGGGATTGAACCCACAACCCTCCGGTCAAGCGTCCAAAGCCCTAACCACTACTCCACACTGCTACAAAGATATTGTAGTTTCTAATACTAAATATACTGCAAAAACAGAAACAAAATGTTATAAATAGAAATGAAAGAGAAAAGAAAAAAGATGGTGGTCAGGTCTAAATTCTAAATCAGTGGGTAAGGAAATAAGGCTACCATTGCAATAGTGGTTAGAGTCATGGTAGGCTTCACAGTGAGCTTATTAAGTCACACCTCTTATGGTAATTCTACGTTTAGCTTAACTATTTCAAACTGAAGTGAAACTGCTTTGCAAAGTGGATTCTTACATCCATCCCTGAATTAAATTAGAAAAAAAAAATCAAATTCAGCTGTTTTGAAGCAATTGTGGTCATCCAAGATGGCTGCCTTGTTAAGCAAGAGGTCAAGGACCAGGTCCCCCGAGTGTGTTAAACGTTATTTACAGTAATAGCAGTATGGCAACATATAGTAGTTTGTACATGTATAGTTTCAGGGATATAATACATTAATTTTGCAGCGGCCAAAGAAACATAAGTGATTCATATACCCACACAGGTTGCTTAATGAAATAAACATGTAAGTACCGTCCCACCCTTGCCGGAATACTTGACAGGGAAATAATGGTTATATCACTGGGATCTTTTAAACAAGCCGGATGATGACAGACTAACAAGATTACTGTATTTTCAGCACTCCTCCAGAAAAACCTAAATATAGACTAAAAGCCTCCTTCAGCACATGAAATATCTTTAACAGAGCAATCTATCTTGTGGTCAGATTTTGGAGATGAGGGCGGATGTGTGTTAAAGTTGCGCAAATAAGAAAATGCATGATGCATAGACAATGCAATAGCCCCTAACCATTCTTGTCAACTAGCGATACACAGCCACCGAGTTTAAAATTAAAATCGGTGTGGAAAATGTGACACTATGTTAATTTAAGAATCACTTATCTGTGTTATTATTTAAAAAATAAAAAAAGGATACACAGAATTGTGGTGTTAAAAATAACTTAAGAAAAAGCCTGAATATACAAATGGGTCTGTGACAGAAATAGAATGATTCTTGGTGGTAAATTTCCCTCCCGGCCTTTGAGGGCGCCAAGTAACGGGAACAGAGTACCCTGGACTGTTTGGCCTGACAATTTATTCCCAGGGTTAAAATGTAGTCGGTCATCTAGAAAGGGGGCACCGCTTCGGTGCACTAACTCATCGACCAGGAAGGGAAATGATGTGACAGCTGCGGATTGGAGGAGCAACTGCAATCGTTTACCAAGGGGTCATGTGTGACGGTACAAATAGGGGTCAAAGCGACGCAATCTGTTCCAAAGTTTTGGTCAAGAAACAACCCAGAAGGACCTGTGTTCACAACTTTGTGAAATATATCATGAGTATTTTTTCTTGTTAAAAAATACTGTTTGTTAATGTTTAGACGGTTAACACGACCCGGAGCTGTCGCCAGAGGCCAGCACAAACCCGGACAGCATCACTGCACTTTGTTTCATTAAAGACGGTATATTCACTACGAGCACTCAAGCACTCACTGTGGGCTTGTGTTTGTGTTACGTGTGGGTGAATATGAACGGGACTGTTTATTATTTGGGAACCAACCGTGGATTTAAACAGAGCAATACACGCCGCTGTATTGCTGGTTAACATTGTTTATTATTTACTGTTGTTATGCCATCAGGCAATTGGATTACAAACCATTAAACAACATTGCACCTGGATTATGATCATCTGTCTGTTTATCACCTGCACGCTGTTAACCACTTTGCCACAGGGTCATATTCACAACATATTGTTTTTTCAACATTTGTTTTGAAGGATTACAATACACTGTATGCATGTCCATAAGGTTCGTAGCAGTGGGCATGATGTTTGTTTTGCCCAGTGCAGTCAGCACGACACTGATGGGCAGGCTGTGCCTGTGGGTGAGAAATTATATTTCTCCTTTCTGGGGATCCAAATCTTTCTTCTGAGAACCCATATCTCCCTTCTAACCTCTTCTAGGTTGCATGAATTTGGTCAAATTGTTTTCAGTGTGATAATAGATCACGTCATCTTTCAGTTCAAATGATCTATCTCAGGCCCTTTTAGTTCAGTTCATGTTGCTCAGCAGTAACCAGGTAACCACGTACATGTTTCCTAGAATCTGGAGGTTTCTAACAAAGTATGTATAGCCTGTGACAGAGTCTCATTAGTATTTTCATTAATCCTTCTAATCTTTCAACGCAACTTCAAATGAGTAATAGGAATGCAAGATAATGACTGAAAAGCCAGGTTAAGCCAGTGTAGAAAATTAACTCTATCTGGATTCAATTCTAATGATAGCACAGCTATCATTACAGCGGCTAATTTATCAATATAACAGATTTTGGTTGCTTTGTTGTTTGGTATAAGAATAGCAGCACCATATGGGAAAATCTCATATGCTGCACTAATCGTTCTTTAGAGGAATGTAGAATTTAAACAAACCTCTTAAAGTCGATTTACAGAAATGTTTACTTGCAAAAGGAATAAGGATTAGTTTAGGGATTTTACATCCTATGTAAAGGTGTAGGAGTGAGGTGTAAGTGGGGCCTCCATTTGTTAGCGGGGTAGTGCTTGCCTTATTCACGTCAACTTTTGTTTAGTTTTGTTTCAGAGTTTGTTTTTTCTTTAAGAATTATAATATCGCAGGGTGTTGTGACATGCTGAAATATCACAATGGTGGTAGGTGTTATGAGTTACATTTCACAGTTACGAATGAGATGGAAAGAGACAGATTTATTGTTTCAATTAATTTGCCTGTAAATCTTAAAATATCTTATCCTTCTCTGTAAAACACAGATTAAGTGCCACTATGTAGTTAGAAGTGAACTAATGCACAAGAGTCAAATGAAGTACTGTAACCATTCATTATTAATTGATTCCTATTATCCACCTTGTTTCTGTTCATGATAAATTAATTTTAGGTTTGGGTTTTAGTATAAATGTGGAAGGAATTAGTGTTATTAGTAGAACTTAAAATCAAGTGTTACCCTGCTCTATAATTAGATACATCCCAGCTCGGGCTGCACTTTTGGATTTCAATATTTTGCTTCATTTTTCTCTGGTCAACATTTGTTCTATTAAGATATTCCTAGCCTCTGGGTTCTTTTTAATGGGCACTACTAAAACCAAACCATACATCATCCCAATACAGTGCAAAGTGATTCCGCAATTTCACAGAACTGTACAAAAGGGTTCAGTGTAGAAACAGTGACTTACCGTATATTAGAAATTAAAAACAAAATGCAAACAGTGGGTAAGCAGTTTACCCCGTCTCTCATATGAAGTCATTGCAGCTTTCACACCATACTCACCGATGAGTTTGCAGTATGACGTAGGAAGCGGACCACCCTGGAGTCGGATGCAGGACAAGCTAATGCCATGTATCGATTGCGGAATGTTCCATAGATTTTTAGATGGAATCCTGGCTTCACCGGTGCCTGTTGGGAGTTCTGTGGGTCTTTCCCTCCAGCAAACAGGTCAACCCCATAGGCAGAGAGATCAAAATACAAACTGTGAGCCCGTATCTCAGGGGTGGGAACCTGAATTAGAAAGAGAGCAAAAAGAATCATGAAGAACCTCATATTCCTATTCTGTGTAAAACGTGGGAATATTTAAATATGTAGGTCTGACTGTGTGTGCACACTGAAGCCCAATTTAATTAACTTTTATCTTGGAAAAGGCATTTTAGGAAAATATAAATGCATTTGACAGAAAGTGTTTATTTTGCTTGTTTGTATCCCTCATTCGGACATCATTGATAAAAGCATTACATTTAAAAAAATTAAATAAATAAATTATAGGGGCAGTATATATATATACACACACACACACATATATATATATATTAGCTCAAAGAGCCAGCTGTCTAGATAGATAGACAGATAGAGAGATAGAGAGAGATCCATTTTTTTTACTGTGCCATTTTTTTCCCTAATATGCTTTGTCCAAGCTCCATTAAGTAAACTACCATTGTTTACTGTTCTTTTCAATCAAAAGTGGACACTGTAGCTTTAAAATCCTTTTTCTCTCATTGTCATGCTCACACTGCCCAGATTAGAAGTTTACACCCAATCAATTACAGCTCGTGGCTATCCATAATTAGGCCCTTGTAGATAGAACCAGTGTGAAAATATTGAGTACGGCACTAACGTGATCTGACAGCACAAACTCCTTGCTTGAAATAGTTACGAACACAAAAAGACAGCTTATCTTTGTCTTGCACCCAGATGACAGGGCAAAGTCATCCCTAGGGTTCTGAGTAACTGCTGTCTCAACTTTTGAAGAAAACTGCTTCATTTTAATATCAATTGTTATATATCAAACAAGTGTAATGAGATCCTATGCAAATAAGCCTATCACAAGGGTTTAGCCTGCTTTATGGCTGGTCTTCATTTTGAAGCTAATAACTGGCACCCTTTAACTCTGTATTAATCAAGCTGGATCTTTCCACAAGGGGTGATTTATTGCCCCCTTATTAATGTCATTAAACACAATAAAAAATATTGTATGGTGGAAGAAGCAACAGAACACATAAATCATAAAAATAAAACACACCCTTGTTGAAGATGGATATGAAGCAAACATATTGTTTTAAGTAAGTACTTCACTTAACAAGCTACAGAAGGTTCCTGGGATTATGTGGGATTGCAATATAATCAAAATACTGTAATACTGCTACATTATAAGCAGCATGTTCATACTGAATGCAGCCAGACTTGTCTGGTGTCCAACCATAGGGTTGCTGTGGTGTGGTGAGGCAAGCCAACCGCAGCAAACGTTTCACAATAGTCTGTGGGAGTTCAAAGTTCTAGACAGCACTCCCTGTGGGTCCCCAACCAACTCAGCATGACCAAGATTTCAACCCGAAAGCTCCTGATCTGTCGCCCTGCATTCTATACAGCAGTGCCTTTACTAGGTGAGCCCAGTTATTGTATCTTCCAATATCTTCCAACAGCTTTGGCAGCAAGAAATGAAACATGATATGAGGAGCAAGTCATCTAGCTATTGAAAATAAATGCTTTGCAAGATTTATGTGTTCTCTGTTACTGGTGGTAACATTTCCGATTAATTTGTTAAAGCAAGCACTGTTTTTCTTTCAGAACAGATTGTTAAACTATCACCGGCATGTTGTTTGATCAATATCACTCATGACAAGAAATAGGTTTATGTCACAATTCCCATTACAGGAGGTGTAGGCTTCACATCAATGCCTACTTGTCTTGTGTCCGGGTCCTGAGAGCTCAGTTTAAAGCTCCCTGGAGAATGCAGAGAGGCTTGTTCAAAAGTGTTCCAACCTACAGCAGGAAGACTGAGATGATACACTGGCATAAGGATCAGTAATAAGGAAGTACTTGTTTTAATAGTACACCCTTTTCATAATGCAAACGCAGAATAATTACACATTGCACTTCCGCATGTTTCATTATATAGTATCCCTTTGTTTGACCCTCTCCTTTTGATAGTGGAATTGTATTCATATTTAAATTGGAGTTAACGTGTGTACTTCACCTGCAATTAGATTGTAATTTGTCAGTGGGAGTACGGACATCTACTGTACTACAAGAGAACCAATAATGGCATTTCAAAGCAAAATGCAATTTTACTGAAACCTGCACCCAATAGGCTCCTCTTCTAAACCTTGTAATCTTTTTACCTGGGCTTTACAACATGAAAAAAAACACATATTCAGTTAAGATAGTTTTATATGCAATGAGGCAATAATTTCAGTTGCTGGGTGTCACATGTGAACTTCCAGCATCTCATTTAGAGTGATAAAGGGGGCGCCATGAACTGTAACTGCTGATTTAATTGAAGGGTTGGCAATGTATCCCTAAGAAATGGTCCAAGAACATCCGTTGCTTCAGGAGCATCTACAGCACTTCTACACATGAACTGATCATGTCTTATCAGCACCAATAACACAGCAACTCTATCCTCAGAAATATCCTGGGATATCTTACTTTATTCCAAATCAGTTTGAACAAACGTACAGGACGCTCTTGGCATATCTTCCATTTAAACATTCCCCCAAAGTTCTCCAAACTTTTTTTAAATAAATACATTAAAACCAGCTTTAATAAATAAATAAACAACATGTACCCTATAGCTATTTCCCAATCCAGAACCCCATTCTACACAGTGGAAGCCCAGAATGCTACCCCTGTGCCATTCAAAGGGTTACACCGATGAGGAAACAGCATGCTAAAGCTTCAAGATATGAGCCCGACCCCTTTGCGATGTAAAGTTAGTGTAGAGCCTTTTTCACTGGGTGAATTGACAACCTGCGATGTATTCCCACTAGAACTGCCAGAGCTTTATTTGGTTCAAGCACTGCAATTTTAGTTACATTGTTATTACTGAACTTTCAAATTGCAGTCCAACATTTGTCCGCAACATTATCACCTAAGAAAAGCAGAAACCTTCGGTACTTTCACAGCTCATTAATTTGGTGCAGTTTTCAAGTACAGTAGAGTAGACTAAATTAATGGTTACCATTTGTAAGATAAGATATTGGTTTATTTTAGCTGCTTATAAACCCAAGTTAGTCAACATAAAAGTTAAGTCAGAAACTCCGAACCCAGCATGCTTTCCATGGAAAATGATTCTGAGTCCTTCACTGTTGACTCCACATGGATTAGCATTGCATGCTGTCGGCAGGGGAGGAGACTCTTCGTTGCTTTGTTTTGATTCTGAGGTGCACAGCTGCATGCTGAAGTTCCCTGCTCATCAGCAGTGCAGTGCTTTCCAATTCCCCTGCTAACTGTCTCCTCATTCCCATTTATCAGGATTCCAGTAAGTTTACAAACAAGGGAAAAACAGACAAAATTAGAGACTCAGTCAGCCTCACCAGCAATTTCTTTTTGAATATCAAATCCATCCATCAATAATCATTTCATTACAATATCATGTACCATCAAATTGTATCATAAATATATATTATTCTATTCAGTGACCTTTTTAACTTAATCTTTCACTGCCATATTAAAACTCCCTTTACCAATTGTCATTTGAATTCAGTGCTGGGATTGGAGCTGCTGTGTCAGCTAATAAACTTGGGATAATTTCCACATAAAATCCTGTTTTAAAATAGAACATAATATAAATAATATCAGATAGCTTCTAACCTCTCCTGTTATTTTTGGTTTATTATTCTCAACAAATGACTCAAATATATTTTGAGATGTCTTTATTATTATCAGTTTTTATATTAAGTTACCATGAATAACAATTACCATTTGTGAATAAGAAACCAAAAAAGTGACCCATGAATTAAAGTGTGATACCAAGAAACAGTACATTTTAATTACGTGAACCAATTTAAATGAATCTGTTCATTTGAAGATAATGAACAACATTTATTGTGTAAAACTTGACATCTTCCATCTATTCACTCTGTTCTTTTTTTCTTCTCCTTTTTGGTTTAATGAATGCATTACACCCAATCAGCTGAGTTGAATACAACAGGCTGTTCTCTTGTCCAGAATTGAGACCGTTTCCTGTGGTTTCATTTGGCAGATTAAAGTATAAAACACCTAATGAAAATCACACAAAGCAACCACTGTTCTGTTCAAAATGTCCCTGAATACATAATTGTCTCTTGTATCCATAAAAAACATTTTTTTAAATCACCTTAGAAATGCATTAACTTTAGTATTAACAGTTTAAATGATGCAACCATTGGACAAATTGCCTTCTGTAACTAAGGGATTGTGATAGATAGTCACACAGATCACTCTGAAAATCAGACAGCAATAAAGATGGAGAGAATAACAGGGTCATGTTTTAAACAAAGGTAAGGCCACGGCATGGAACAGATGGAATTAATATCCTGAGCAAACAGAGTGTATAGTCGACATTATGAAGCGTATTTGATACAGCAGATTGAACATTGTTATTAAAAGAAATATCAGACCATGGTTAAAAAGTCACTATCTTATCTCATTTAGAACATAATACCCCTGTCTCTTGTTAATAACAAAGTATACAATTTCAGCAAAAGCTTTTAGTCAGTTTGTTTGGTTCAAATGTTTGTCTAAAAACAAGCTTGGGTGATTGCACAGTTCATAATGAAAATCTGAGATTCTATATCGCTTTGCATAACAGTGTACATGCAAGTGTGGGAGTTTTTCAATATAAAAGCTTATCTTAACAATGTTTTAATTATATAGCATATTACGAATATGTCCACTACTATGCTTTCGGTGGACAATATTCTACAAAGGAGCAGATAATACTTGCTTTGCAAATATTTTGGCAGCTCGTTCAAATTTAATGCATCTCTGTGCAATCTCTTTTGAGCCCAAGCTACAATACGCCAGCAGGGCCCTTTTACCCAGTAGATGAAATACCTGCAAGATGGACTAGCTTTACATTTAAGCAGCAGAAACAGCAGGACATTTACTGGAACCTGTAGATATCCCTCACCTGCTTGTTACAGTAGATCTTACATGAGTAGCTTTGAAACTATCCCTTATAAAAGTTTACCATGGTATTTTTGCATGGTAATTTAGCAATTCTTCCATGTTTTTCCCTTGGCTATACTATGCACTTAATATAGTTTACCGTGGTTTGCCATGTGTTGTGTGTATTTTTTTTTTTTCTTTTTTCTTTGCTTTACCACACCTCTCTGAGCTTTGCAATGCTTACCTGTGCTTTCACTGCTTTATTACTATTTGCTATGCTTTTACTATAGTAACCTTTTATAAGGGATGCTAGATTCATTCATGCATGGTCTTGGGGATTTCAACTGAAGAGTGAAGTATTCCCCACCCCTTCAATGCCTTATTTCCTGTCATAAACCAGCTGAGTGCTTGCCTAATTACATGCTTTGCAGCCTGATGACATACTTAGATACAGAAAGCACTGCTGAGATGAAATGATATAGGAATTGAAACAGGAACAGACTACCTGAAAGGCAAGCATACAGACATCATGTTTGCTGTAACACGTGTTTCTTTCAAGATTGAACATTTGAGACCTATAGTGAATGGAAGTGTAGGAGGTGCAAGATTAATGGAACTATTTTAAGAAGAGGTTCAATTCTGTGAGAATTGTTGTGGGAATATTCAGACTATTTTTCATCAACATTTCAGCATCAAAATGCAGGAATCCACGAGTTTACACAAAAGGATGCACCAAAAGTCACAGCTGTTTCTAATTTGTTGTCAGACCCTGCAGTCATCCCCCCCCCCCCCTTAGTATTAATTCCATAACACTGTTACCAAAATGAATGTTTTACTTACATTAATCAATGGATCCTACATGCCAGTACTGTATATTTCATGCTGTTAAAAAAATAACAATTTGCTTTACTCATGATACAGACGATTCTGTATTACCTCCATTCTATAAAAACAACCCCTTCTTCAATCAACAGGATATGCTGGAGGATGCAGTATGACCTATGACCCAGAAATAAAAGCACTTTCCCCTGGCAGAGATGCAGTTTCCAATATTTGTAAACATGCTGTAGATTAACATGTCGAAATTAACAAAGAACATCCTGGACACCATCTTGGTGGCGTAAACACAGTGGTCAAAGTTTCGCAAAAGGAAACAGGGAATCATGCACCACGTAGACTGAACATACAGGTGAAATATCAAATACAGTCCCAACTTCTTTCTTAATCACAATAAGAGGCATGCCTGGAAGGCCAACAGTTTAAATATGGTCCCACAAAATGAGTATCAAAACATGTAGGCCAATTTCTAATACAGTTATGATTATATCCTATTAAAAAAAAGGTTCTTACTAACTGTATGACATTAACAAATAACTCAAGTGAGAAACAGTTTTTGGCAATGAACTTTACTGGAGAAATTGAGAGGTATGGGGACTCAGAACAGCATCTGCTAGAAACCCAGACATGTATGTGGCAGTACTACAAAGTTGAGGTTTGAATGATCTGGTCAGCTGGGGATCCATTTATCTTTCTGTCTCTCTCTATGCATCTGCCTGTCCATCACACCATGCTTCTCTGTCTGTTTTCAATTATTTTAGTTGTCGAATCTTAAAATCTATGGGACCCAGATTAACTGCTGACATACATTATAGTTGTCTCCCTGACAGACATTTATTTTTGTAATTGCCTGCCAAACAATCTGAGCCATTCTATAACTAGCGCTCACTCTGACTCCCCTTCTCCTGATTAACCTGAGCTTTTGAAACAGGTGGAAGCTGGATTTGAAATGGCCACAGCGTTAAAAAAGATGAGATCTGGAAGAACCAGCTGCTTTAGGGTTTATATCCCATTTATCACCATCTGCAGTAATACTTTATAAGCCTGTTACACCTGTAGATCTTTGCACAGTACCATCCTCATGAGCCAATGGTCGCCAACATCTTCATATCAGTTTGGCTGTGTTTCTCTAAGAGTTGCACTGTTCAATTACAAGGGACAATCTAGACTGTAAAGTGTATTTTTTTTAATGTGCACTGTATAATAAATAATGGTGATTTTTGTTTGCAGTTATACTGTATGCACAACTGTATTTACACTCCATCCCCTGCTACTCTTAAGATAGCAGACATAGAAAATACACCATGTCATCCTCATGGGTGAAATAACCACAGCATGTCATGAATGGTCATGGGGTATGGTGTTGATATAGCAAGTGCAATGTATAGAAAGGAAAGTATAGTCTGTGTAGACCTAAACTGAATTCTGAGAATGACTTTCCTTAGAACAAGTCAGCATCTGCTTAGGAACGTGGCACAAGTTGGAAAAGTGCAATTCATCGGGTCATTTTACTGCTGAATTTGAATGAATGCAAGATGGATTCCAAAATTAGATAATTTAAATATTAAATACTAACTAGAACTTTTTCCACTGTCACACAAAAATCCAAGGGTATTTTGAACTATTTTTGACTATGATTAGTAGATTTATAATATTTTACCAACATCTAACTTGAGCCTCCTTTAAAATAAGGTATTCAAAAATATCTAAATGATCATTTTCTGGTAAAATGCATTCCTACTCTACAATCAATAAATGCTAAATGTATTTACCTGTCTCTGATCAAGTCTTTCTATGGCTGCGTTGGCTCCATAGGCATTACAGGATTCCACAATGTAGTCCGAGCTGATCCCGAGAACAGAGCAGGATTCCCCGCAAGATCCATCTGCCACGACAATGATCCGGGGCCAGTCCTGCGCTGGGATCTTTTTTAGATAATCTTCTGTGAACTGCACAAAACATGGAGGGAAGATATATACCACAGTCCATTTGTACACACAGCACAGAGAAAATGTCACTTGCATGTTGCTTTTTGCAAGCACATCACACTGTATTAAATGTATCTGTGGGATGACAACCAAGGCTGTACAGTGGTCGCTTATAATGCTGTGGAAAAACTCCTCATCATATTGAAAGACTCCATTTTAATCATGGAAGCCATCTTAAGCTCGCCAAATTAAGTAGGTACAGTAATAATTGGATAGTTCCCTTTAATACTCATGGTGGTTGTCCTAGAAACACAATCGCAATCATTTCAGTCTGTCTTGTCCTGCTTTCTTGGCTGCCTTTAGGAAATTCTTTTTTTCTCAATGGCTATGCCTGGTGAAGGATTTCAATAAATTAAAAAAAAAACACACTATTGCCTATATATTATAAAAGGTGAAGGTCTAATTCTTAAGATTTGATGTTCATCTTGATTACACAAAGATTGCTAATGGACGATACACACATAACCTTTTCTTACTAAATCTGCTATTTAAGAAGCATGCCGACTTCATAATGCATTAACCAAACCAATGGTGGTGAATAATCCAAATCATTTTGTATTTAGAAAGTTTTTTCCACTGTATACATTTTCACTTTATCCAGTCCACACTCAGTGTTAGTTTGTGTGCTCCTGTCAGTGGGAACACACAAAATTTAATGCAAAGGGACATATAAAAAGACTGTTACTGTAGAAGTACCTCAGTAATAGGTTTCCTCTACATGTATATGGTTTTTGGGAGAACTAGATTTTTTGCTATCTCGTGGCCTCTGTCAGAATATTTAATTGTTTAGTTCCCCAATATAGGGGAATTGCATGTGTCAGAAAGCGGTGCTGTATTTCTTCATCGAATTCAATGGTAACCAATCATGCCTTTGTCATTTAACTTCCAACCATTTTTCACAAGCTGTCCGACAAGAACCAAGCAACATCAATAAAACGTCAGTAGCCTGCAAAACTGCTTGCAACCACGGCTCCTCATTTTGTACAGATTAATGATGGTTTGCATTAGAATGGTTTGAGAAGTGTGTAGAATTATAAACAATATGATTCTTGATGCAGGGGGAAATAGAGGAGGAAATTAGGATGGTAAAAGGGATTAATTTGAATCTCAGGAGGCAATTTAAAAAATGACAACCTATTTCACAGAAAATTGATTGATTAAAGTATATATATATTTTAAACTACCACACTATTGGCTTTAGGGATGTACAGCAAAACAAAACCGTCCAACAATACAATATACTTTTATCTAAAAACAGAACAAAGGTTACTTTGTGAGCATTTGAATGCGTTTCAAGAATGCATTGGAAACACATGATGCTAAAAAAGACACAAGCCTATCTGGAAACACCCTGAAGGTCTTTAGCGCAACAAACCAGAAACACATGGGGTCAGATTTGCTAAGGTTTGCAAAGTTTGCAGTTATTTTATTTTTATTTTTTTTACATTTTTTAACCAAATGGTATCTTGTCTGAAGTTCGTTGCCAGACAGTGTGTCTGTGTTGCCGTAGGGTGTGTTACAGTGACACCATAAAGTATTCAAACATTTTCATTGTCCATAGTTTTATATAATTTTCTGGTTGGTTTCAGTGGAGTAAAAAACAGAGCTCCCTCTCTCAATCTGCAGCCTTCTGCATTAAGGCATTCTTTCAGCCTGAAGGCTGCTACCCACCAGACGTGATGCAAAAAGTGGAACTGTGCAGCGATGCGACAAAATGAATAGAACCTTGTACCATTCTTGCATGTCGTTCCCGCACTGAAGCAGGCAGAGAGGCAGGTGAGAGCCGGAACGGAGGCATGGAGACACAAAAGTGCAGTGAAACACGCCAGCACGGCGCTCAGTATTTATTAACACGTGATCCTACCAGCAATGGTAGCGCACATAGGACAGTACAAGACTATAGAAACACCAACAATAAATGATTATTATATAAATTGTATTTATGAGGACGGACGAAAGCTGTCCAACATTATTATTTATTATTTGAGACCGGCGAAAAGCCAGTCTTATAATATGTAGTCAGCGTGGATGGGGTTAAAGTCCCCATCCATATAAATCTCGTGGGAATGTGGCTGGAGTCTTAGTAAAGTCGTTATTTGATTAATGGGTAATTAAAGCTCCAGCCACAGAATATAAAAGGACCCACTCCAAGTGCAATAAGGAGGAAAGAGACTGAGAAAAGAGCGAATGCTACCACGACCAAATAACTACAAAGGTACTCGTTTATGTAAAAATATAGTTTGTGTTTGTTTTGTTTGGCCAACGTGCCTTGTTGTTTTGTCAAAGTGTTTTGGTTTTGTTTAAACTTTTCATTTATTAAATAGCTGCGCAAGCAGCATTTTTCAAACCCCAGTACTGCCTTGTGTGTCTATATCGTCTGGGTCTGTGACATCATCCACCAGCCAGTTTGCCACAATTGGACAAAGGTTTTTTTAGGAATTAAAATAAGATATGTAGCTTTACTGGGTTTCTTTTACACAATTTAAACACTCAAATACCTCAACTAGAAACTAAGTGTTAAGACCACTAGTACTGTTCACACACTGCTGTAATGCTGATGGAGCCTGGCTTGAGTCTAAAAGCAGAGGATGTATTTCTAATACATCTTACAGTATTTCGCATTAAATGTCAATGCATGGATTTGTACCAGATTTTGAACCTTGAATGTGACCAGGAAATGGTCATTCCGAATACCTGTGGGGGGCAGCAGCAGAGATAACTCTGAGGCGTGTGATTACACCCTGGAGAGGTTTATTGTAGTTTTAATTGATTTTTAGGTTGGTTTCACAGATCCCAATTAGCACTAGTTTTGGGTGTGGTAATCTGAGATCGGGGTCCGTGAATCACACTTATTTCTTCTTCTTCTTCTTCTTCTTCTTCTTCTTCTTCTTATTATTATTATTATTAAATGTAGTTCTTTCAAATTTAGAATGCTGATGAAAGACATTTTCGTCAATAATGTGTTTTAAAGACATGTTTTACACAAACTGCTATTGCAATGTTTTAAATAACAATGCACCTACAATCAGCAGTTCTTTCTGCTCCGTCAATATGCGCCTCAGTGCCGATTGATATTTCCCTTCCAGACATTCTTCTTCCATACCTGTTAATCTGTACAAGAGCTTCAAAATGCTATTTATGAGTGGGTGAATAATATATACAGAGCTTGGTTTATTTATGGTTAGGTCCTATTGACAGTGATGAATAGCTTTTTTTTTTTTTTT
The DNA here is from genome assembly GCF_902713425.1 of Acipenser ruthenus. Lineage (NCBI taxonomy): Eukaryota > Metazoa > Chordata > Actinopteri > Acipenseriformes > Acipenseridae > Acipenser > Acipenser ruthenus. Next base: position 24,177,131 of record NC_081207.1, read on the forward strand.
TTAAATGCTCTCTGTCCTTGACATCGCTGTTGCAACGGCCATCCATTCATGAAGGGGAACAAGCTTATTTACCATCTGTTCTCTGATTGCATTGTTATATCTCCTAGGTGACCATGTCACATTTGATTAAATATTTAAGTACCAGATTTCTCCTTAAACCAATAACTTAAAAAAAAACCACACAAGTCATGCTATTCATCTCAAGTACATTCATTACTCTACAATTAATCCTTTGTTTCCTTTGAATTTCTGTAGTTCAGGAACAATTCTGAGACTCACAGGGTTAAGAAAACAAATCTGGATTATTCACCACTGAGAAGATAGCAGTGAATATGCGATTGCTTATATGTATTCCTGTTTATAATTGTTGTTCATTAAAGACTTTAGTAAATGCATTAAAAATATGGATTAGATATAAACACAAGAAGATGCAGGAGTGTGAAATCCCTTGAGAAAGGTTGATGTTTTAAATAAACCAGTTGGCAGAGCTCTCTGCCAGCATAAATCAGACAGCTATCAAGCAAGCCAAAGAACAACTAAATGTAGCGAAATACAGTACATGAAGGAGGAAGCCTCCCACTCATGCTTTCAGTCTCCGTGGAGATCAAGTAACTAGATTTCTTACTCCAATCTTGCCTGCTGTCGCTATTTCCTATTTATGATTTTAAAAGATGGTTGTTAGAAAATACTTTGCATACAGAATGAAAACGCTGTAGAGTGATAAAGTAGAGATGCAAAATGTATTCACATTTAGGAAGATCCCAAACACTATAATAAATATGCTGTCCATTTGTACTTATGTTTCACATGTTTTACTCCCAAAGTTGAAATGCAGTATTTATTTATTGTGCTATGCACCTTTCAATTAATTGATCTTTTTGGCATAGTTTATCAATACATTCAAACCCTCTTCCTCCTTTTAATTCTGCAATCTTGGCACAATTTTTAAATCATTCAGTATACACGCTACTAAAGGAATTTGTAGCCGATGTAGAAGTAAGGAACAATACTGGTTTATAGTGTTGTATTGTTTTTTTATATTGTGGCATATAACAGCTACCAGTTATTTATTCATCAGCACTTTCATAAGGCTCTTTCTAGTGAGAAAGGTTATGGAAATATAATAATGTATATTTGAACCAGGATATACAGATATGAAAAATCAAAATGACAGCTAGACAATTCCATTACAGTAATCACAATATCAAACTAATGTCAAGACCCATTTTGTGTTCAAAGGTTTTAGATTCACCATCAGCCTGATATTGATCATTAAAATAGATATAACACACAGCAGAGTAGCCTCACACATACCAAGAAAACTGTCCGAGACACAGACAAGACGCAACTACGGTGGTTAACATATACAAGATACTGCAGATTTCAAGGCATGATTTTGTTTTTACAGAGGTGGTTATTATAGTAAGGTAAAGAGGACAGCTCATTACATTTTGCCTTTAAAAGTATGCTGTATCACAAAACGAGTAATGATCTTTCCCTGACCCTATAGTGCCTGTCCAGTATCTAAGCTTACAGCTTCATTGTTGTACTATTCTTTGGCAGGCATGCATGTAACTCAGATTGGCTGTAGCTGCAATAGCAGAACTTTGCTTTAGCCTTGCTTCAGAAATAATGCTGGAAAGAGGACAGAGTGACTGGGTAATGCGAGGCATTTGACATGTTGACATCTAGTATATATTTGAAAGCCGAGTCAAGTTGTCACTCAACAAACTTGAAATATTACATTTTAAAGATAGGAATGGGTTTGCTGTGATTAGTCTACTTTGTACATGTTTGAATAGCAGTAAAGTATAGCCTAGTAAAAGCATGATAAAATATAGTCAAGCATGGTAAAACACCAATTCCACAAGGCAAACGTTCTCAAATAAATTACTTTTTTAAAACTTATTTCATACCAGAAATTTATTCCATTGTTACACAATCTAAATTATTTTATTTCACTGGGCCAGTTGTGTATGGTCTTTATACATGTTGCTTCAGCCATGGTAGCATTTCCCAATTTTAATTTTCTAATTAGAACAACTCAAGATGCTAAATTAAAATGTCCGATTCTTTTTCTGGTATGTTAACTTTATTGTGCATTTCCTTTAAAACAAAAAATAAATTTAAAAAATCGGCTATGACGATTCTAGCCCAGTGCCTCTAGAAAGCAAAAGGATGTTTGAATTGATGACTATGGAATGATCTGCCAATTAGTGGGTAGTGCTAGGGAAATACAAACAAATAAATGGAAACAGATTTATAAAATACACTTGTGACTGATGTCATTTCAGGTATCAACCAAACAATCTCTATGCAGCTACACTCTGTTTAACAGGAATGTTGTTTGCAGAATGGCCAACTATAATGTTGTGCTGATGTAATAAAGAACTTGAATATTGCTATAGTGCTCTGTATTCACACAAAATACAAAAATGTAACTGTTGGGAGTCACCAGTCACTCTAGCCAAGTTAGAGTGAAGGAAAGAGGAAAATTACTGTGACAACATATACAGGACCAAACCTGATGAGAAATCTAGGATATTGCCACAGCTCTCCCAGTTGTTTCAGCTACATTTGAATATTGTTTTCTGGACAGCTCAACAATCCAGCATGGGGGTGTCCAATCATGGTTCTGGGGGTCCATTCCACTCCAGATTTAACAGGTGAGATAATGAACCAATTCAGAATCTGGATGGAGGTTTAATTGGTTCACTTGGTTAATTGGTTGAAATGACAATTTTGAACAGGGTTGGAACAAACACCAGTGCCAACTTTGGCCACCCCTGCTCCAACAGAACATGAAATCCACATCTACTAAACCTTTTGGCCACTAGGGGCTTTCGAGCATGATATTCCAAATTAGGATACATTTTGGATATATAAAATAAAGCAGAACTCTAAGAAGACAGTATGGCCCAGCTCTCTAAAGCACTGTGGTCAGGTCCATGATACACCTGGATACATGGAAATTCCACTCGTTTTATTGATTATTATTATTATATAAATAGTTTAAAAAAAGGACATGATATCCAGCTTCACCTTAGCCACTTCTAGAGTACATCTTTACAGGGCTGACTCTTTTTGAGCATATAACTTTGTAGAAACTTTATATGGCTGTACCCTTTATGATAACTTGGTTCGTTTTGCACATGTGAAATGTTTTTTTGGGCAGATTTAGATTGCAAAACACCAATGTTATAATGTTATTGGTTGAGCAGTACATAATCAAAGGGAACTGTTGTGGTACAGTATATTATAGAACATAGTTTTTCTATCCTTGGAAAGCAGGTTCCTTATATATATTGCTGTGCAAAAGTCTTAGACATGTTGCATTTCTTTACTCTGATGCATTATGAGCATCAACAATTTACTCAAAGCCTCCACTAGTGTTTTCTACTATTATAACAACCTTGACTTGCATAAAGAAGGAAAAACATCGAGTGAAATAAATCACTCGATTTTCAAGGTGTGGTATTATATCACATTGATATAATTTGCATATATTAAAAAATGAACAATTATATATTCAGATATCCAATATATTTAATAAGCAAGTGGTCTGTCAGGTAAAGGGAAAACAAATGGTACAGCCCGTATTGTACGGTTATGCCAAGTAGTTCAAATCGACGGCAGAGGAGTATATAGAATACACATAAATACCCTCCCATGTTTGTCTCCATAAAATAAAGTAATCTTACTACAAATATGCCGTTGAGGATATACTATATTACAGTTACACATAGAGATAAAGCGGATGTGCCTGTGGCAGATCCATCCTTTTAAAACTGCATCTATTCTCCAACAATGCCCTGCATGTTTATCTATCCCACAGTGAGTGCTATGAGATTCAAGGTTGAAAAAAGAACTACAATGCTTGACTGTTACCCCCATTACTGATTAACTGGCACGTTTCTGTTGCTGTTCTATTTGTAACTCGTATCGGTATCATTGTGATAGAGTTGAGGCTATGGGAACTGGCATTAATGCAGAGGTCTGGTGAACTTTAAAAGTGAAAAATGATGCGGGTAAAACAGGCGATAGTAAATGCAATGGCAAATAGAGCTGTTTGCTTATGCCTATGAGCGCTGTTATCCCGTGCCTTCATATATGTGTATACTCAAGCGTACGTGCTTATTTGTAAGCATTGAACTAAAATAAAGAGCAAGCAAATGTTCTTACAACAGCAGCAACAGCAGTCAGGTTAGGTTACTTTAGCAACACACACCCACCGAACACGATTTAGCCAAACCAACCAACAATTTGTCTTTTATGACCCCACGACAATAGTTCACACGGCTAACGATTAATACTGTATATTGCACTGAATCGTTAATGAGTGGTTAAGATATACATATAAAACAGATATAAAGTCACGTCTCTGTATAATTACACATAAATATAACTCTGTACTCACCTTTGTGCCCAGGTTGATCTTGATATCAACCTTCTGTTTTTTGTGCTCCAAAATGCTCAAAAGATATTCTTGAAACACTCCGATCTTAGTGAAGAAGTGGTCATTGTGCCAGCAGCCTTCCATGTTGTCAAAATCGACCCCCAGGCGGAGTAGAAACTTCACGCTCCGGGGGTCCAAAGCGATTTGCTGGGGTCTGCACAGCAGAGCAGTCCGATAGCGTTCGTCCAGTACAGTCAGTTTCAGCACCTTTCCAGAGCGGACAGCGACTAAGGCAGCGGTCAGCCCTACCGGACCAGAACCCACGACCAGAACCGAGACTCGTGCCCTCCACTGCCTGATTCCATCCAAACTCACTTTCACCACCACGTATACCACAACTGCCAGTAAAGTACTTAACGCCGTGTCGTACGCCAGTGTCCTGTACTTCTCTTCGTCCATACTGCTGTTCAGCCGCTCTTCTGTGTTTCCCATGTTTTCTCCATACATAAGACAGCTATGTATTTTTCGAACTGTTTTTAAGTTGCCGTCACAAGAAACACGGTTATCTCCTTCTGTTGAAACGACCCGACAAGAGCCTCATAGTTACTTAAAGATAGTTTAAACATGAATAACAGAACAGCCGGTGACGTTTCACTGGAGACGAATCCTACAGCGGTATCCACATGCAGCGCATTCATAATATGCAGCAAGGAAACTAAACACAGGTTTTGCTAAAAGCCGCTATATTTGTTGAATTTTATTAGAATAGCAGGTTTCCACAGATTTGCATGCTTCAAAGCAGACGATTTCAAAAACAAGAAGCGACTATATGGTACACAGCAGAAACATTACATGACCGAAGTGTTATTGGCGATGTAACTATGCTTATTTTGTTTCCTCTTGCTCCTTATATTGCACACACCCACGCATTGCAACGACTAGGCTTGTTTAAATTCGTCAGCCTTTTCAGTGTGGCCAATAATATCTGTTCTGAATGTCTTTCATGCAATATTTGCGGGATCTTTTTTCTTAGCGTCCTCCAGAATGTGTACTCGCCTGCTCTGTGAGTCCCATATGATCCCACTGCCCCTCGCACAGTTATCCAGAAAACCGACTTCTTCATCGATTAGGTGACGCCAGTCGACTGCGAGGTATAATAGTCCACCCTAAATAAAAACAGAATCCCAGATTCATCTAAGCTGACCTCAACTAAACATACACTGAGGTAATTACACGCTTCCTAAGCAAAATATGCATTCTGGTGACTACCAAATTAATGGTAAAACATGTGCTATTAATATGTTACTAATTAATTCATGGCAGCACATCTTTCGTGATGCATTACGTTTAGTTATTTCATACACTTTAATAGCGCAATTGTTATAATTAACACGTTCTATTGGTGTTTAAGAACTGCCTGCACTTATTGATTAATTGGCGAGATAATGAAGTGTCTGTGAATGCTGTAGGAGAGAAGGCGCAGGATTGCTTACAGACAAACTTTCTGGAAGAAATTCCAGTTTCGTGTTTTAAGTTCTAAAGAAAGCACCGATCTTAAAAATTGATAGAAACTGCCTTTTAATAAATGAAAAAGTACTTTAAAAGCCGGGGCCGCTGTTCCCTGTGTTGACTTTTGAAGTTGTGAACACTGGAGATCACTACACATGCATTACAAACACAATCAAACTAGGCATGGAACAAACACTGAAATAGAAGCCAGACATCTCCAAAAGAAAATATGCAAAGAAAAAAATCTTAAATTGTTTTACCAATATCAATCACACATTGCCTTTCACGTCTTTTTATACAGGGCATCTCTCCATAAAACCGATTGCAACCCGATGGAGGAAGCCACTGGGTCCTTCCTAGCAAACCATTTTGTCTCTAAAGGGATCTAATTTAATATTACAGAATCGAATTTGAGTGTACCTGTCTGTCACACATAGTTTAATGTATGTTTGGAGTTTAAAATAAAATGCTACCACAGCAATAGTCTTATATATACAACGCACAGCAAGTGATACTGTACCAGGAAGCTGCCGTTTAAACATTCTGCCTCGACTTCACAAGGGTTCACAAGGGAGCAGTGAGGGTGTTGACAATATAAATATGCTAATTAAAATTTTATGGATTTAAAGTCTGGGCTGTCAATCTTTTAAAGTAGATGTGTTATTAACAGAATGCCTACACCTGTGGAGCTTTTGAACTGCTGTATGAGGTTTTTATTTAACTGTTGGTGAGAAAACGTCTGTAACATGAGTACAGTATGAATTACAAACAGACATTCATCTGTTAACTAGTCCAGTCATGTAGAGTTCCATTCCTAAAGATGTAGCCTGATACTGCTTTACAGTATATCTTGGAAAATACACCTACATTTTACACAATACATTACATCATTTATTTCTTAGCCGACACCCTTTTCCAGAGCAACTTACAATTGTTACAAGATATCACATTATTTTTACGTACAATTACCCATTTATACAGTTGGGTTTTTACTGAAGCAATCTAGCTAAAGTACCTTGTTCAAGGGTACAGCAGCAGTGTCCCCCACCAGGGATTGAACCCATGACCCTCCAGTCAAGAGTCCAGAGCCCTAACCACTACTCCACACTGCTACTCCACAATACAGTATGGGGCACTGCTGCTTGCTACTGAGGACACAAAATTAGAAACACATGCAGATGTCAAATTAGACACATTCTGTTATATATAGAAATGCAGTCACAATGGGTGGGACAGATGATAGACTTTGATAAGGTCCTGATAGGTACTTGGTTGGCTTCCTTATCCAGAATTGCCCAAATGACTGATGTTTCAAAAGAAGCTAAATTGAGGATTTATAGACCATTTCTGAGAACAGAATTTGCTGCATTGTTCCACAACCCCAATTTCCCTGAAGGAATTAGAAATGGTAATCAGTGAGAAATGGCCACATATTCTTTCCAGAACAAGGTTACACACCTGCAGACTTGTCACATTGAATCAGTGATGTTCCTGCAGCTCATGACGGCTCTACAACAAACCTATTTAAATCTGGTGCTTGTGTAATTACAGTTTGCAATAAAACAAGATTAGGCCATTTACATACAATAGACCTGCTTAATGTAATTTGTCCCTGTAGAGAATACTGATGCACAGCTGGCTGTCAGTCAAACGAACTGCCTATAAAAAAGATGTTTCATTTTTAGCAAAAAGCCTTTTGCATTTTCCAAAAGAAACATGAGAATTTAAATAGCAATGACAATATCTCCACCAAAACAGGACACTTAAGATAAATTAAGATTCATGTTGAACCCTGTGATTTAATTTCAACAAGCCAAATCTTATATCATTTTCCTCCTGATCGAGCCAACCAGAGAAGGTCTTTTGCACTCCTTGCACTGTGCTAGGCTATATGACTTGTAAAAGGATTGTTCAGTAGTATAACCATGTAAACCATGGTTCAAATTCCACTTGCCCATCAATTCTGGGGACCTGTTTTTAGGCAGGATTAGGCAGGAAGTCGGGTTAGACAGGAAGTTGACCGGGACTCGGCTGCCTCATTCCACTCCAGGGATCACTACTCATCAGACAGAGACTTCAGAGTCCAGTATCTTGGCAGCATCCTTTGTTTTGGAATGACAAGTGAAAAGAAAAAGGGGAAATCATGTCTTAATCTTCAGTCTTTCTAAACGTTAAGTGGGTTGCAGCAGTGAGGTAACAATTAGTTGGCCATTTCAAACAGATTAAGTAAAAAATAAATGTGGGAAGGAAATTTGTGCCACAAGGAATGGAGTTCTCCAAATTGTTACTCCATTCAAGCATGATGGATGAAAATCAAGAGCTGTGTGTATTTACCGGAGTCAGTTATGTGTAAATTATGCTTGCAGGGTTTGCTTCAGACCCACAAAGTGGGTAGCTAAGCCTACTCAGAAATTGGCCATCCAAAGGGAAAATAACAATGAGCAGGACAGCACATTGTTCCCCTTATACACTGTAAATGCATAAGAAGGCAATTTGTACCATTTGTAAATTGTATATATAAGCCAGGAACAGGGCCACTTAATTAAACAGCAGAAGTGAAGCATAATGATATCTAAGTGATAGGATGTAGCAGCCATTCACTTATTTAAAAGGGATTGTGCTAATAAATAAGTTGTCGCAATAATTACACAATTAATAGACATGGTGCCTCTATTTAGAGCAGCCCCTTTACATGACTAAAAACCCTAGGGCAGGCAAGGTCAACGATAAAATGTGCTTTGAACTTGTACGATAAAACACAGGGCTGTATAACATCACCACAGCAGTGCTAGAAGATATACTGTATATGAAACAAACATCCACACAAGAAATTGTATAAAAACAGTATGTGGGCTGCACATGCAGCGTGCACGCATAATTACCTCTACCCACAATCTGTTAATTTAAAACTGTTTAGCCAATCGGAGGCTTGCGCAGCATGGTGTCATCCAATCAGAAACTGTTTCCAGACACATAAGTTCAATTGGGATGCTAGTATAATAGCAGTTTAATTACCTTGAAGAAGCCGTTGCCGAACTATTACCAAAGCACAGCACACTGGTTCTGATATGACATTGTGGCACTGGAGTAGCTAAAACTAACCTTGGGGGATAATAATCGACTGCAAATTAACTGATCAATAAGTTCTGCTTTTTGGTTAAGTACAGTATACAGAAAGAAAACCTGCTGAAGACAACAAACAGACATATAGAATTATAAGGTAAAACTGCTCATGCCTGTCAGACATTGCAGCTTTAATTTACATCCTGTATATATGCCAGTGCACACATAGTACAAAGAACCTAAAATAATTCCACCTGCATTGTGTAAAGAAAAGAAGGCTAACTGAGATATTGGCAGTTCCTAGAGAAAGACATCTATTTTTAGCTCTCACTATTACTCAAAGCACTTGGCAACAAGAAAACCACAGCTGTTTGATAAAAAATGGATTTAATGAACATTGTCAACCAGTTATGAAGACAATAAACTTTATACATGTTATATCAAACACCCAAAGGCGTTCAATCAATTTGTATGAATATATGAATTTGTGGCACCACTGTCACAAGGTTATTTTTTTCTGCCAATTTTCTTTTATTGTTTGAAGCATTTGGCAAATGCTGTTTTACAGCTGTTCCACCCCAGCTGTGTGTTTGTGCACCCACAAGGTAATTTATACAATTAACAAGCTGATCAGACATCACAGAGGAAAATTAAAAAAGAGATAAATACTACATTTAGAATTATGACATGCTTCGTCTGGACAGTAAGAATACTGTATATATAAAATTTATTAATGCAATGAGGATTATATACTGTAAGAACTACAGTGTATGTGACTGACATCAGCTGGGCATCAGCTACCTTTTAAATATAAATTAATACAATATATACAGTTATTTGGTCACAAGAGCAGGGCTTCATCAGGTGGTTCAAAGCAAATGTATTTCACCTTTGGCTATTGTGTATTTGTTTAATGTGTTTTCTTTGCCAAATCCCTAGTTTTCTGTTAAATACGAAGGAAAATGAAAAGGTGGCATGCGAAATATCCTTTCAATTTGTTTTTGAGAAAAGAAAAAAGTGGGCACCTTCTACCAAAAGTAAAGTAATTTCTTGATATAAATAAGTATTGGGGGGGGGGGGGGGGGGGGTATGTAGCTTCATATAACCTGGGAAATTCAGGGGAAAAAATCTATATTTTTGTAAAAGTTATTATTTCCTGTAAAAAAAAAAAAAAGCCAGCCACCTGAATTAATTTTATCGATTTTCTCTTTACGGCAGTTTTTACTGACATTATATCATGCTGCAGATTGAAGTGACTGAATTTATCATAATACTGTATGAGCTGTGAACAAATGAAATCTTTTATTTAGATGGGACTTATTGCTTTCAAAACACCATGTTACCTTGTTTTGTATATGAATAATGTTACAGTGGTTTTCCAGCTCCAGGCCCCATGAAGCTTTTAAGCCTCTATTAATTTCAAGTTATTCAGTTAATGGAGATGAAGAGCTATGAATGTGGTCCGACCCCTAGAAGTTCATTATGAGAGAACTGTAAACTGAGCCAAAAGCACTTTACCAGCAACACTGGCAATCGTGGGTAAAGATGTCTGCTTATAAATCTTTTCATGTTAACATTACTGTTTAGAAAAGCATGTATTGAACATCTATAAATTAGCTTTCAATAAGATTTCATGAAATAAATTACAAAATCAATCAATGAAAAACCCAACTGCCATTATTTTGAAGGTTATATTGCTTTCAACCCTCCCAGCACTGCTTAAAAACAATGGGCCAGATTCCCAAAGCTTTTCACTTGAAATTATAAGCATACGTTTTTCTATCCATGATTGTGTTTTTAAAGTTTATTAAAGTTGTGTTTTTGAGTTGCTATAGCACTGATGGAGGAGATATAGTACTAATCTTGTGGAGAAGCAGCCATAATTGCAAAGGTGATAATGGGTCCACCTAATAGAGAATCAAACAGCTAGGGAAATATCACATCAGTTAAAACTGGATGCTAAAAGATTTCACATTTATTTCAGGATGTCCACAATTCAGTTTATTTTAAATGCAGGTAAAATCTAATTGAATTAAAAGTGATTCTGGTTCCAAAATAATACTTGGCATGCAAGGTACAACAGGAAATGAGTGTGCTTGTTAAATTCATTTCCATACAACCAATTCTTTTTTTAGGGGGATCAATAAGTAATGTTTGTTCAAGGTCTTTCACTACTGTTATATCTGGTCTGGTTGTGATTTTTGTGTTGCTAAGAATGTTTAGACTTGATTTGAAGGGTAATCTTCTTTAGGCACTGCAGAATCTGAAACGTGAGGCAGGGAAACTTGGCAGCTGGAATTAATTTACTAACACATTTTTATTACGCTGTTAATTGTATAAGTTATATTTTATCCTGAACTAAAAATATATACTAGTCCTTAATTTCAACACTTAGTAATTGATTCTGAGGAAATCCAAGTAAACAAGCATTTAAAGGTTTTTGATTAATGCCTTGTTCCGTGTTATATAACTATTTTGTTAGCAACAATGACTTTAATTTAAAGTCTGTCACAATTTGGAGGGTTAGGTGTAAGATTGAACATAATTTGATTTAGCACCTAACATAGTATATAAGTATAATGCACTGGGTATGTACAGCTATGGCCAAAAGTTTAGTGTCACTGTAGCAGGGCGAGTGCCCTGCACGTGTGTATTTAGTGTTGGTTATATAATTTGTATGTGGAATGGGTTTATTTTGTGTCATTTTGGGAGCTGATTTGTTTAATTGAATTATTGTTTACAGACGGACGCTCGATTGAGACTTGCTGCCTGCTAGGCTTGGTTGAGGGGAAGGGCAGCAGGTGATTGGCTGGGCTGGACCTCAATCAGCAGGTGGGCGGGTCTTGATCGAGTGTCCGTCAGGTTAAAAACATCCGCGGGAGATGGTTCAGGGCTGCTGCAAGGCCTGCCGTTTTCACGGCACCTTTGATTTATAGTTTATGGTATTGTGTTTTATTTTGCACTTTTTGTACAGCTTGGTGTACTGGTCCTCTGTGCGTTACCATCGCTGGTAACGTCACATGACCATCTTTATTTTACTTTCGTTTTCTGTTTGTTTGTTTGTGAATAAAACCTGCGCGCCTGTGCCGGCGTTTTCAACACCACCACCTCTGTCTCTCTGTATGCTTGAACAGCGGCTACCCACACGCGTGACACGAGGAAGACCCTGTCACAGTCACCCTATAGAATTAACTCATTTTGATTCATAAAGATGAATGAAACCTGCTGAATTATGTTAACATATTGAATTACATATCGCTTTTCCATATACTTAAAGTAAAACTGGCATACATTGAAAAATGTGACTTTTTGAAATCTAACATGAAATACTGTAGTCCTATTATGGCTTCTGGTAGACTTTTGCAGTATAATGTTATATTTCTTTGATTACATGATGTTAAATGAAATATCTAAATTATGTTTATGTTTTTAAAAAAAATATATATATATGTCTCAGTCCTAAAATTCTAGGCGATGCAAAAGTTTTGGCCATAGCTGTATAGTGTTAATGTTATATAGTGTTGTGCCCTTTGGTTGATCAACTTGTCCATGCTATCTCAAATCAATCATGACTATGCACAGCTTTTTAAACATCACCAACATGACTGAAAGTATCCTGAATGTTTCAAGAGAAATTGCATCCATTCGTATATTATTACCATTTCAATCAAAGGCTATATCTAAAGATTAAATTAGTAGGAATACATGGTAAAGTAGCAGCATGGATTCATAACTGGTTACAAGATAGAAAGCAGAGAGTTATAATTAGAGACCAGGCATCAAACTGGAGTAATGTGACAAGTGGGGTACCACAAGGATCAGTATTGGAACCATTGCTATTCTTAATCTATATAAATGACAGAGAGCAAATTAATGTAATTCAACAATCTTCCTCCCGACCTGTGAGGGCACGGTATAACAGGAACAGTGTGCCCTGGACCGGAAGTCGGCCATCCAGGAAGAGAGCGAGCCACAATACCAGAATTCATCGCCTTAATGCGGTAGGCGATGTGTCAGTCATGGATTGGAGGATACATGATTGCACTCGCTGCTGAAGGGGGCGTGACTGAGGGTATATCAGGGGGTGTGGCCGAGCAATCTGTTCCTTTGTTATGGTTACGGATGGACCTGTAAAAGGAGTACAGATAGAAAATAACCGTGAGTGTTTCGTGTTTTGTTTGTTTTGTTGTTCTAAATGTCATTGTTTGTCATTGTTAGCCAGCTAACACTAGCTGGGAGTTGTCGCTAAAGGCCAGCACAAACCCGTACAGCACTGCACTACTGTTCACTAATAAATTGTATTTCACCACTTGCACCAAGGCACTCACTCTGGACTTGTGATCGTGTTTGTGTTCTGTGTGTTTATACAGTGTTTATTATTTCAGGACTGTACCCCGTGGTTTAAAATGTGCAATACACATTGCTGTGTATTGCCAGGAATTATTATTTATTCACAAAAACATTAGAGTGAGTACAGCATGAATAGTAAAGAAATAGAGGAGGCTATGTATGAAAAGGACTTGGGGGGGGGGGTTGTAGTGGATGAATCTCTTAAGACGACTAGACAGTGCGGAGAAACTATAAAAAAAAGGCAAATAGAATGTTAGGTTATACAGCCAAGACATTATACAATCCACTGGTACGACCACACCTAGAATACTGTGTCTAGTTCTGGTCCCCATGTCATAAGAAAGACATTGAGGCATTGGAGAGAGTACAGAGGAGAGCAACACGATTAATTCCAGGATTGAAGGGGATGTCATATGAAGATAGACTGAAAGAGCTGAATCTGTATAGCCAGAGGCCACTTAATAGAGGTATTTAAAATTGTCAAGGGGTTTAACAAAGTAACTGCTGAGAATTAATTTTCACAGGTCACAGAGAACAGAACTAGGGGCCACAGGTGGAAGTTGAAGAAGGGCATATTCAGAACCGAGGGGAGAAGGAGCTTTTTCACAGAAAGGGTGGTGAACCATTTAAGCAATACACTTTTTTTCAGTTTGATTGGTAAAGAGTTTGGTAACAACCACAGGGTTACTGATTCATTTTCACTTTCTAATAGGCTTCAGTGAAAGTACATGGGAATAACCTTTTAAATAAGACAGAACATGTCTATTGTCATACAGATTGAATACCATTTTGATGAATACATTTTTTAAAGTAAGTTGTCCAACGTAGGACTATAAGCAATATCTTTCTAATTTAAATATATTTTGAACCTGTATACGATCAGAGCTGTATGAAGAAAATACCATTATTTAAAAAGGGTCTCATCTACAGTACCAGTTAAATGTGTTCCTGTGAAGTTCTGGTCTTGACTCCCATATATAAACATGACAACAGATTCTGTGGTGAATTAAAGCACTGACCATGTGTATGCAGGTAATTCAGCTGAGACGCTGCTGTTCTTTAGGCTCTTAAATGGTCGTTTTCATTTGTTTTCAGTTCTGTGAAAACAGGACCTTGATAAGCAGCTTTGCTTGTCCTTGTCTGAGCCGTGTCCTGTATCTCACTGTATCCATGATACAGATGTAGCGCATTCTGGACTGATCCACTTTTACGACAAACAAGGGTCGTTTAGATATGGAGGTCATGTTACATGGTCCAGATGAGCTACAAGGATTATTAATGATAAACTTGAAGGGAGCAGTTACATTGTTTATTGATCATTTTATATAATTTAATGAATTGCATTCTATATTCCCAGACATTGCATTTGATTATGTTTGAAAGTGCATTAAAAAATGTGAATTCTTATTCAAAATAAACTACACTGCATAAATGTGCACATTATATCTATTTATAATTAATGGAAAACAGCATCTGATAAGGTTGATGAAACCCTCTTCATCTTTCTGCAGCTGATGCATTCATCTCTCACAGCATGTATCATTAGTATAAGAACATTCTTCAATAAAAGAATTGCGTCAAAGATCCTAAACATGCTCATAAACACAGGCTTTAGTATTCTTCAAGAGGCTTTCATTTTCAAAGAGCCTACACAATCATTGCAACATAGGATTCCTGGCAATGCTACTTTGCAAAATATATCTAATTACTAACTGTTTTTCTCTTCATTTTTTTTTATTTGATCATAGCTAATAAAAGATTTCCCTGTCCGTTTTATGTTCAAAAACAATTGTGGATAATTGGGCTTAATTGAATGTACCTTCACAAGAATATTCAGTGATCTTCAATAGATCAATGAATTTTATTGCACATAGTAATGTTAATAAATGGGTCTGTAAATTACAAAGTCTTATAATACAGAATCCATGATGCTGTTCTTGTAATGTATTTGCTCCTGCATTCTAATTGCAGGTAGCTTTTCTATTAAAGTTCATGGTAGTTCTATCTTGGCATCTGATGTGCCCTAAATAAATATGCTGACTAAATGAAGCATAGTAGAATTAGGAAGGACACTAATCCTTAGCTCCCTCCCGACCTGTGAGGATGCTGTGTAAAGGGAATAGTGTGCCCAGGACTGGGTGGTCTGAGAATTCATTCCAGGGAAAGGCGGAAGTCGGCCATCTAGAAAAGGGAGCGAAGCCACAGTACGCCAAGTCATGGCCCCAGACGGGAAGCGATGTGGCAACCGCGGATTGGAGGAAAAACGGTTGCACTCGCTAACTAAGGGGACGTGACTGAAGGTACAAAAGATGACATGGCTAAGCGATCTGTTCCTTTGTTATGATTGAGAGAGAACTGCTGAAGGAAAATAAAAGTAACTGTGAGTGTTTAGTGTTTGTTTTGTCATTTCTAATTGTACTCGTTTGTTCTTATTAGATGGCTAACAAGTACCAGGAGCTGTCGCTTAAGGCCAGCTCCAACCCGGACACACTTCACCACTGTGCACTAATAAATTGTATTTCACCACTTGCACGTTAGCACTTATTCTGATCATGTTTATGTCTTTGTGTGTGTGTTTATACTGTGTTCATTATTTCGAGACTGTAACTCATGGTTTAAATGTATAATGCCATGTACTGTATATGTTACAACTTACAGAATACCAGCCTGTGACAGAGAGTGAATGAATCCTAGTCAACAATCTCCCTCCCGATCTGTGAGGGCGCTGTATAACCGGAGCAGAGTGCCCCGTAATGGATGGTTTGGCAGTTCATTCCAGGGTCAGTCGGAAGCCGGCCATCCAGGAAGGGGCAGGGCCATGATACCAGAAGTCAGTGCCTTAATACGGTAGGCGATGTGTCAATCACAGATTGGAGGAGACGTGATTGGCCATGCCACCAAATGAGTGCGTGACTGAGGGTATTTAGGGGAAGTGGCCCCGGTGATCTGTTCCTTTTGATGTGGTTATCGCTAAGAATGAAAAAGGAAACAATCTATTAGTGTCGTAAGTGTTTCGTATTGTATTTGTTTGTTCTGCTAACTGTTTGTCATTGTGTTGTCAGATGGCTAAGGGAGCTGTCGTTACAAGTCAGCACTAAACCCAGACTACACTGCACCTCTTATTCACGAACTGTTTGTCTTTCACCACACCTGCACAAGAGCACTCACTATCGGGAGAAGTGGCCATGTCTGTGTTGTGTGTTAATTAAAGTGTCTTATTGTTTTCGGGACTGTAAACCCTTGTTTTGCACGAAGCGTTACACATGGCTGTGTAGCGCTCGTGCTTATTAGTTAAGTGTTGTTGACATGCAACCCAGCCGAATAAAGGAGCTGTTTTATTGAACTTTAACTGTCTGTTTGAGTTATTATTGCACTGCACCAACTACACCAGTGTACTACCAACCATACATTCACACAGCTCCAGACAAGTTGTTTAACACAAGTCCTCTCAGGGATAACCTTTAGACTCCTACCACTCCTACCTTGTCAGAAACTTCTTTAATGGAGCACGGTAAATAAAGACCCAGTCTAACGAGATATCTAAATCTGGAAAACCTAAAGGTCACCATTCACAGGGATAGTCTTAATGGTACCACACAGTTAAATGTTGTGAAATACAAATATTGGATATACTGTATGAGTACCGTCTGTCAGCCATAGTCTGCCTCCTTAGTTGCCAGCTTGTTTATCATGATGATGAGAAAGCAGCTGTCATTTAAAAAAAGAGCATTTATCAGCTTAACTGATAAATGTTTTTTAAACGTTTTTTTCCTCCCAAAATTTTAAACTGCTCCTGTTCGCAGTCAATCAACATGAAACTTGGAAGGTATCATCCTGTGTAGATTACCGTTGAGATGAAAAAAAAATTATGCTTCAACCAAGATGCATTTCTTTAAAAACCTTTCAAAATCTTCTTCATCGGATGCGGTGAACCGATTGATCTGAAACTTTGCATACGTCATCAGCAACCAAACCTGCTTCAAGTTGCAAAGCATAAGTTGCAGCAATAAATTTTAATATCAAAATGGCTGCCAACAAATTCACTGAAACGCACCCCAAACATCAAACTGCTTCTGTTTGAAAACCAACAACTGAACTTGGCAGGCATCATCCTGGGGACAATGGAATTCAAATAGAGGAAAATGGTGTTCTTTTGTAAAACAAGATGGCTGCCAGACCTACATTTGTTTCTAAAATTTAAAACCTCTTCAGTAGAAAAATGGTTTATTTGATTAACTCCAAAGTTGACAAGCATCATCCCTGTGTCAATACAATTGACTTTTTCAAAAATGTTGTTTGTGCATAAACTAATATGGCCACCTGGTGCATTTCTTTAAAAACCTTTCAAAATCATTGGTCAAATTTAAAACTAGCTCATGACTCCTTATAAAGTGCAAATATGTTAATGGTTACTATGGAGCACATATAGGAAACCATATGTGATCTATCCAAAAATGACCTTGCCTGTGACCTTTGACCTATCTAAGGTCAAATGTAAAACTAACTTACAGTGCACATAGGGTTATCGTTACTATACAACACATTTAGGAACCCATATATGCTCTATTAAAAAATTACCTTGAGCGTGACCTTTGACCTCTCCTTAAGGTTAAATGTAAAATTAGCTTATAACTCATTACAGTGTGTAGATAGGGTCATGGTTACTATGGTGTTTAAATTTATAAAGCATCGTGAGATAATGAACTAATGCAGTATTTTGAATTGAAACTGCTCCATAAAACCGATCTGTTGCTGTCACTTGCTGCAGTGCTACAGCTTGCCAACATTTCCAAATGGTACTGAGTTTGGAAACCATAAAACTGTCTGGCAGTTCTAGTTAAAAAGATATCAAAAACACTCACAGTGGATAAAGAATATCTCAAAATATTCTGCAACTAATGGGCCACAATATGCAATCAGTAGTTAGACACAACCGCAGGAACTCAGTAATACTTGTATTGTTGTAAGGAAAATTGTAATTATTTTAAGGTATAGTGTAGTTTGTTGTACACTTCTTTTATTCTACATTAATTATTATTGTGTAACTAGTCATATTTTTGAGGCTGCCTACTGTAACTCAATAAACCAAATTGTGTTTTGTTCATAAAATCGAAAACTGTACTGCTAGCAAATGAGCCAAAGCTTTGCAGACTGCCAGTTCACTTAGTGCATCATTACTACTTAAGCACTTCATTCATTTTAGATTCACATAAACGGGTACCCACTCTTCTGCCAGCCAATGTGTCTGTTTACGCTCCATAAACTATGCAGATTTCCTGTGCGATCACCTTATTAGCACAGTCTCACTACAGGTTAAAACACTGCCTTATGTCAGTTGACAGTTGACTCTATTTTAGAACTGTAGCTGGGCCAAGTCCAGGGTTTGATCCAATAATGTTTTTACGGGGTTAATAAACAGTGCCAAGTATTATATAATCTGTTTCCATTGTTGTGACATAATGAATGTTTTTGTTTGTTTTTTTTTACGACATAACTACAGTAAATAAGAAAATGTACGAACACGAAAAGGGCAATTGGCTCATCAATGCTCGTCAGCTGCTCGTCAGCTGCTCGTAAGGAATTCTGCTGTTTTTTCCAACTGTCCTTAATAAATAGCAGGCTCCCTTTAAAATGTTTGTTCAATAAAACATGTTGTTATGGAGATAAGTCACTAGTTCCCTTACCTTTGACCTCTGGGAACCTTCAAGGGTTCAAGGGAAATACAGTTGCTTGACAACAGTCTATCTCACAATTTATCCCAATCTACACTAACTTTAGAGGCTTTAGAGGCTCAGGACTAAATGACAGGGTCAAGGTGTTCAGGTCATGAGACAAGGGTAAAGAGCGTCTGGTATCCAGCATCATGTTGCCAAGGACACACACTGTATAGTGGTTTCATTATAAACTAATATTTTAGTTTTCTGTCAGACCCTGCATTCACCAAATAATTAATTCCCCTGGTAAGAACATTTGTAAAGGAGGCAGTGAATATTCAAACCAGTCATTCTTTTTTGCCTTTCAAATGGTTCTGTTCTTAACTGACCTTGAAAGATAATGAAAACAAATCTATTACATTCAGATGGGAGTACACATAGCGATGTTACGTTGCTAAAAATAGGAACAGGCATTTTCTTCACGATAATTCTTTTGCATGCTTGAAAGCACTAAGAAATGTGTTTCTGCATGTGCTGTTAATAAAGCACAGCATAACTACTGAACAAGGAGTGGGTACTCAGATTACAAAAGTATTAAGTTTGAGGTTGTAAGGATAAGTTCTATAAGTTTATACAACTAGAACCAATGTATTAGATCAGGAATATTTGTATTTCTTTATTCAGATGTTCTATTCATACATATTGCTTCAGCCTCTTGAATTACAAAACCGATTCAGCAGTAACTCTATTATTCTGGTCAGCGTTTCCTAATACAAATCTAAGTAAACAAAAGTGAAAAAATATAGTCCAAAGGCTGTATTATTAAAATAACTGTGTTGTTTTCTTTTAGAGAACCTCTAAGACTCCTACATCAAGAACATAAAGTATTCATACAGTACATCAGAGATTCAATATCTACTATGGTGATTTTGGGTTTGGCAGCATGGAAACAAAGGAATTCGGTCCAATCAAAACATCTGCAGTAATACTAAGACTGGGACCCTCCAGCAAACAAACTGTTTCTGTCTGTCTCTGTGTGGTTCTCCTGAAAAAAGCTTATAAAGTTATCTTTGTTACTGTGGTACCTGACAGCAAAGAGAGCTCATCTCAAGGACAATTCATAATTTTTTTTTCATTTGTTTTTGTTGTTAGACTGAGATTGCATTTACTTAGCTTCTTTTGTGAAATATTTTATAAATAACATTTTAATTTGTATCGGTATTTATCAAGTAATGCCTAATTACATTATTATTATTATTATTATTATTATTATTATTATTATTATTATTATTATTACTCATCTATGTATTTTTTATGAAGTTTGGTTACAATTTGTTTTTTGATGTTATATAATTAACTTCATGAATGCTTAATTAGTACTGACAAAAACATATGTGTAAGAACAGTCTCTGTACAATTGATAGCTCTGTGGAGGGATCAACACCACACCCAATAATTTGAATCTTGCTAAGATACAGTCACATTATAACAAAAAAAACAGACTTCTTGTTGTCTAGTGTTATTACTACATTTCTTTTTAGTACTACTGATACATTACCACAAATGGACTTGTGTAATGCATGAATGCAATTACAAATATTAGCTTGAGGCAAAAAAGACAAAAAAAATATTCTTCTGCAGTTTCATCAATAACAGGAGGAAGACTAAATATATACAATAAACTCCCTGAAGCTAGAACTGTGGACATTAATGTCACTTTACATGAAAAGGTCTTGTCAGCTCAAAACCCTTTAGAAATTATATATCGGTTCATTTCAGGCCTCTGTGTGCAATTCATTCATTGTGATTTGCAAGTCTTATTCCAAGATTGGGAAAGCAGCAACACGTTTTTCCTTTTTTCAAAATTCAAGATTTTTTCCACAGGAAGCTTCTTTCTTAAACTCCTGTAGCAAATGTTGGGCACCAACATTGATGACTCTGAAACCCATATTAAAGCCTTGTGTGTGGATTCCCTAAACGAGTCCCAATACAAGCACAAGCTCTTATTTTGCTTACAAGCAAACCCCCATACATAATCGTGATAAAATACAGCATTGCTGTGAACTGCATAAGTAAGTGTATGAACCATGACCTTTCCCTTGAGGCTATCAATTGGCTCCCAGTCCAAATGAATGGGTTTCTTGAGCACTAAACCCATTCCATCATGTTACAGAATAATATCCCAGCACCACTAAGTGACTAAGCACTAGAAAGCAGCATAGCCTGAGATGCCAAACGTCATGCTCTCCGAGAAAAGAAGGGAGTTTTGAAATTCAAAACCTCTAAAGTAAATTATTATTTGCTTATTCAGCAGACGCCTTTATCCAAGGCGACTTACAGAGACTAGGGTGTGTGAACTATGCATCAGCTGCAGAGTCACTTACAATTACGTTTCACCCGAAAGACGGAGCACAAGGAGGTTAAGTGACTTGCTCAGGGTCACACAATGAGTCAGTGGCTGAGGTGGGATTTGAACCGGGGACCTCCTGGTTACAAGCCCTTTTCTTTAACCACTGGACCACAGAGCCTACTCAAGTTTTAATAGACAGTACATTGTTTATAGAGATATTCCCAGAAAGAGTAGTCTACTTTTGAATAGTGTCATGAATTTACAGAGTTACAGCTTATCAAAAAATACCTTTTATTTATAACTGAATCACATCATTAATATGAAGCAAAGCAGACAAGAGAGAACATGAAATCTGTCTAAAAATAATCCAGATTATATAGTTTAGCTCTGGGTTGTACTTTAACAACTTGCAGCTGCAAAGACCAAATTTGGAAAAAAATGCCTTTGTTAATATCTCAAATACACTCTTAATGTAGTACTAAAATAAATTATACAAACTTTACAGCATTATTTTGATACAGTGTTACAATGTTATTATGCATAGTTACAATGTTCTTAATATGTAACGATATAACCCTAACCCTGACCATTTTCTGATATAATTGTGTACTTACATAAATTGTGCAAAAAGATTTACACATTAAGCACATTGTGAGTGTGCATAATAACATTGTAATTATGTGTAAATACACATATATTTGCTAAGTAACTACTATGTACATATAGTCATTAGAGAAACTTAATGTAAAATGTTACCAAAAATGCCTCCTCACTCCCTGTCTTCTGGTTAATACACAAACAGAGTTTTGGTTATTATTGTGTGTATTGATTTTACATTGTGTAGTTATAATGCAACATGTTATTTCCAAAATAGTATCATCTTTTGTAATTACACTATAATTACACATGTGGTCATTTAATTACAACGCAATTAATATTATTATTATTATTATTATTATTATTTATTTCTTAGCAGACGCCCTTATCCAGGGCGACTTACAATCGTAAGCAAATACATTTCAAGTGTTACAATACAGGTAATACAATAAGAGCAAGAAATACAATAACTTTTGTTCAAGCAAAGTATAAGTGTGACAAACCACAATTCAATAATACAGCAGATAATAGTGATAGTTACATCAGGGTATGATTAAATAGTGATAGTTACATCAGGATATGATTAAATACAAAGTACTGCAGGTTAAACACTTGGCAGATTACAGTATTCTGAAGTACAGGATTAAATGCAGTAAAATAGGGGCAGATAAGAGCAAAATAAAGCACATTTACATGAAGGGTGTCCCAGGATACAAACAGAGGAGTTCTACAGGTGCTCTTTGAAGAGGTGAGTCTTAAGGAGGCGCCGGAATGTGGTCAGGGACTGGGCAGTCCTGACATCTGTAGGAAGGTCATTCCACCACTGCGGAGCAAAGGTGGAGAAGGAGCGGGCTCTGGAGGCAGGGGAGCGTAGCGGAGGTAGAGCTAGTCTTCTAGTGCAGGCGGAGCGGAGAGGTCGAGTGGGGGTGTAGGGAGAGATGAGGGTCTGGAGGTAGCTAGGTGCAGTCTGGTCAAGGCATCTGTAGGCTAGTACAAGAGTCTTGAACTGGATGCGAGCGGTGATCGGGAGCCAGTGGAGCGAGCGGAGTAGTGGAGTAGCGTGGGCGAAGCGAGGCAGAGAGAACATCAGGCGGGCAGCAGAGTTCTGGATGTAACCATACATGCAATTACAATGTAATATGTGTACTTTGTAACACTAAATGTAAAGATTTTCCGGCTTTCAGGTCGCCAAACCTCCACAGCTGCTGTCACCAATGTATATATGAATGCAACTAGTCTAATTACATTCATACACTCTAATGCAACATATTCAGCCATCTGCTTTGAAATGAGTTTCCAAAATGACTCTTGCATCAGTTTAGTGTTGCTTTGAATTAAGTTGTAAGATTGAGCAAGACTCAATCCAAAAACAATTCAGGAGAAAAAATGTTGATTTACAATGGGCATGTATTCCAGAAAGCAATCCGCTCCTTTATTTTGTAGCACTATGTTAAGGTAGTAGGCATTACATTATTTATTGTACTTTATTACACTCGATATATATATATATATATATATATATATATATATATATATATATATATATATATATATATATATATATACGTAAACAAAGTGTAAAAGTAAAATAACAAGAAATGTGTACCGTATATTGTTCTATAGCAACACAGTTCCGCCCTTGTCAAAGAAGCAAGTGGCTTGCATATTACTATACTATGCTCACAGTTTGCAGTGCACATACATTCAGTGAGTTCATGTTAAACAGTTGTATTGTTAGACCCCAGTCTTATCCAAGACAGTATCTGGAATAGTACTGAGTGTTTAAACCCACATGAAGTCTCTGAAATTCATCATATTTACTATTGATGTCATTGTGCCAAATATGGTGACTACTTCACCATTACCATTAGACAATCCTGCAACATAGTGGTTTTATAAAAAACATCATATTTTGACAATGTATTCAATTTACTTCTGGGATATAAATAATATAATCATTGCTGCATTTCTTAAGTACAAATTTGTTTAGGTTGTGTGCATACTGACAATGAAAAAACATTGTTTTTAAACCAGTAACAACTTTATGAAAAAGGTTTGTTACTCACAGATTAAAAAAAAAAGTCAGTTATGCAGAATTATTCACATGCTACAGTTTATAGTCCCCTGTTATGTTTGTTCTCTGAAATCAGTTGGCTTAATTTTAATTAGGCCTGGGTAAATATGTCTGGTACTTGTCCTTGTTTTGTTTGCTTGTACATTAAGTACTTTCCATCAATAGGAACACATACTGTGTTTCAGAGAGTTCTTATTATGTCTACCCTGTAAAGGGGAAGATGGTGTTGTTGTCATACTTAGCCTTCTTCATCTCAACAATTTTCTTTGGACATGATAACTAGTTGAAGGAATGTGATGCCTTTTTACATGTGAGTAGAGGGTTTGGTGCTCTAGACCTGTCAATTTTGGTTGAGATAGCCCAAATGGAAAGGCCAGGAACAAATCATACATTTTTATTATCAATATAGAATGGATAGTGGCTCACCTACCATAGTAAGAGCACTGAATGTTAAGCCAATTATGGTTTGAATGCCTGTCATGCAGGTGTTCAAACCACTTTTGTGTTTACATTGAGTTATGGAAGGAAACTGATTGCTGCTGGTGTAACATGGGTATCTTTTATTGATTTATTATTTCTACAGGGTGCTAGTATAAGAATATTAGAGCAGGTGGTTTAGTGTATTGCCGGTAATATCTGGCTGGTAACCTGTCCTTCGGGCCATTCGTACTTGCTTCCCTGAGCAATCTGGGAAAGCAAGGTCCTCCCAGCTTGCACAGGTGCTGATAAGCAGACCCTCGAGCCTGGTAACAAGAGCTAAAACACTCTGTTAAACACCCTCCTGAACTACTTATTTCCAGGGAAGGAAAATAAATTGCAGACAGTGTTCAAAGAAGAAGTCCCAAGGTTTCTTTCTACACTCACGGAATCAGCATAAGAGACATGACTGAACCCTGTACTGCAAGTAGTATTACTTGTACTGTGATACTTGAAATGTATTTGCTTACGATTGTAAGTCACCCTGGATAAGGGCGTCTGGATAAGGGCAGATTTAAATGTAATTGTGTCTGCTAAGAAATAAATAATAAGTAGCCCCCTGACTTTAGCTTTAGATAGGGACAGAAACAAAAGCTTTTGTATTGAGCCAGTGCTCACAGCTGCCTATTCCCTAGCTTTCAACTATTATTAGACCTCACCAGCTATTATACTAAGCCTTTTAGCATTAATTATTTGGAAGTTGGTTACTAGCGTAGATATAAGCCCAGAGTTAAAGGAGTAAATGTAGGGGGGTTGGTACAATAGCTTTCTTTACTGGTCAGGCAGACACTTCACACAGGCTTTAGTTGCTTGGCAACTACTGTTGTTTAAAAGAGGTGATTGACAGCTGCAACTAGTCGCACAATGATCTTCAGTCCTTGTAATTGTTAAGTGGTTTGTAGCGGTGAGTAGACACTCAAACCAGGTGTTTTAAAACAGGTAGAAAAAGGGGTGATTAAATTAGTCAATAAATACATTTAAGAAAAGTCAGTGTAGAATGGCACAGTAAATGTGCTGGTAATGAATATACTAAGTCTATATAGATGTAGTAATAAAATCTGTTAAAATTGCAGTGACTAGTGCAACAGAAAGGGTAGATGCTTTTTTGTTCACAGTAAAATGTGTCTAGTTATTTCTGTCTAGTAGAACAGTTCATGGTAAAGTGTAACACTAACGCGTTTAATGATTTTGTCAATCAATGCATTACAGGTCACTGTGAAAAACATTAAAATATAGTTTGCCTGACAATACCAGTAGCAACAGATGTTGCCCATCTGTTTTACAAGATAACATTGTTTGAGCACTGTGCGTTGATAAAGTTAATAGACTAGAAACTGCACACACTAAGCATCTACTGTAAAAGTGAAAATAGATACTTGCAGTCAATTGATTTGGTTATTCATTCATTTATTTTTATGATGGCTCGCTCAGAGAGTGTGTTGCTCCAATGAAAAGTCACTTCTTCACATTGTGACAGGCCTGGGAGTTCTTTCAATTGCTGTGGCTACTGGGATAGTGTGGTCAGCAGAAGAGGTAGTGAACCCTTGAGGTCTGGTTTGTGAGCTTGATGATGGTTGTTACCAGGCTGAAGGAAGACACATGTATGCAGCTAAAAACAGTAACAGCATCACAGTGACATTTTAAAATGCTCAAGAACCCAACCTAATGTCAATCTAAGAAGCCACCTGTGTCTATATTTACTGTAGGCTAAGAGAGGATCCAGGAGATATATAAAAAAATCAACAAAGGTTAATGCTTTTCATAATTAGACTCTTTATTCCATACTCCCTTTGCTAGTAAACCCAACAACAGTCTGTCATCTTGACATAAATTGCCATAATGCGTCTAAATCTTCTTTGCATTTGTCTGATACTTTTCTACCAATGTAAGTGTGCACTGCTTTTCACAAACACTGGCAGCTATCTTGTTATATCAGTCTGCTGTTTCTCCTTCATTTTCTTTTCAGCTGCCTGTGATGTAGTGCTGTCAAGGCTGTTGCTTTCTGAAAGGTCAGCTGAATTCAGGTTCAGCCTTGCAGCTGTGTTTCTGTGTAAATGTTATCCTGAACGGCAGAGGAAAGTGCGACATGCTGCTTTTCAGAGAAATAGATTCCTGAATATTCAAACAAGTTGGGGTTCATCTGACCATCTGCTTTGAAATAGAATAACATAAATAAATCAGCAACTGAGTTTGTGTTTAAACAGGTCTCACTCATTATCTGCTTTGCCATTCCTGAAAATCATGACCTTACAACTCTGTCAAGGGTTATCTGGATATCTAGATGCTGAACATGATAAAGTTATTTAAGTCATTTCAATTGGTTACACCCAGCAGGATGTTATTGTACATTTCTTGTTAGGAGGAAACACAGATTTGGATACAAACATAGGATACAAAGCTGGTCAGAAGGCTGTTTTCTATGCTGAGTGCAGCAGAGAATAATTTCTCTTGTTCTATTTCATTCCATTTCTGATCCTGTATGTATATTTCCAGAATATGTGAATCTGTAACCCTTTACTTTGCATGGCATAAATAATCATGTTACTGGTGTGAAATTACCCATTTATTGAAGTTTGGTTAAAAGTTAACAAACAGATTTGCATCACAAATATTTGCAAGAATATATAGTATAAATATTTGCAAGACAATACAGCATAAGTCTTAATTATAATAGAGTACTCAATATAAAACACATATGGAATTTGTGGCATTCTAATGTTGTATACACACAAGCACCCATATTGCATATCTATTGACTTTTTATTAACATGTAACTGAACTTTGACAAATCGCTATATTATATATCTATTAAATTATGTCTTATACAAACGTTCTGTACTGTTTGTGCCAATACCCACTTTATTTTGACACAATGTATCTTTTTTATATATACGTTTTGTGATTAATACAAGTGACTTGTTACTAAAGAAAGACATCTACTGGTATATGAGAATACTGTAAACAAGCTAACTGAGGTCCAAATGCCTGAAAAATGCAACATCTAAGTTACAAGTATCCTGGGGGACTCTTCTAATTCCAAATCCTTGGCTATGTGTTAGTTACAATTGCCCAGATTTAAATGTAATTGTGTTTATTTGTTTTATTGGCAGCAAGTTGAAATAAAATCCCTGATGTACAGTAATGACTTTAATAAATCTGGGATGTATTCCATAAATGGTCTCCTTAGTAGATTCAATTCACCTCAGTAATCAAAACCGGTGCAGTCATTCCAGGCAAATTTGAAACAGAGAACTCCCTTTGGCACACTTACTGTATGGGCTAGATTTCCAGAAAGGAAAAACAGACAGCAATACTACTGAAAACCTAGACAGGTATAAACATGTTAGATGTCTCATTTTGGTGACTGTATGTAGTCTAGTGATGTCTTACAATTGGTGGTAATTCGTTTCAGTAAAATAAATATTTGGTGTAATACTAAAAACAAAAACTGAAAGCAAAAACTCTTAGACAAAAGTTTCAACAAATTGTTGAAATGCTTGTCATTGATGTTTTTGTTTTCTTTTAGTATTACTGCACATCCTAGGATGCAGTTATGTTTTATAGTAATTGGTGTTAAACAAAAAGTTGAGAATTTCTCCTTTATTTGGAAGAATGTCATCAATTGTGCAAATAAATACCTGTGTTTTGAGGTTTATCCTTTAAACTAGGATTTGAACTAGAAACAGTTTAAATTGTGAATCTAAAGCAAAATCATATTAATATGTAATGTAGCAATAGTCACATGGCTGTCATCGCTATATTTATTAATTTAAAAATGATCTAATACTCAAGGTAATGATTTAGGTATAAAGGAAGCTTTCTGTAATTTGCTGAAAGTTCAAAGACAGCAGTTGGTACAACAGCAATCACTTGGGATAGTGGGGAGTCTGTGACTAAATTCAAGCTCTGTCCAATGAACCCAGGGAGCATTAAACTCATAAAATATAATTAGGGGGAATGCCAGCAGGAGGGCTTGGATAAATCACCTTTAAGAGGTCAAGGAATTTAATTAGAGCGATCCTAAATCGTAAATGAAATGCAACACATTTTTTAAGTTTTCCATAATCGGGCCACAGCTTTGTAAAATTATAATTTACAGTATGTACTGCCATGGAAACGTTTGTATTTATTTATTTTTTTGAATTGCTGGTTACATGAATTGAATTTGCAACACTTACCATTGAGAATATTGCACACATTTATAAATCCATTCCATAAATGTCAATGGGTTGTGCATTTGTGAAGAATAGATTTCTATTGTTGTGGAAGAAGCAGTCGCCAATCAACAATTTGATCTTTTTAACACATTTTTGTACAGGCCAACGATTTAGTTTATAAGTTTCCTTGATATTGTCGCACAATAAATGCACTTATGTAAAATTGCCCTCTGTTGGAGTTATGTGGTATTGGAAGCTCCAGCCTCACAGTATGTGAGGACTACACTCTGACACTGAGCTCATCCTTCATAGCCTAAATAGGGTATAAAGCCAAAAGCTTAAAATGCAATTTTGATGTTTTATAAATAGCCTACCATGTCTCTCATGAGGGAATCAAAGACCATGAGGCATCTATGATTACCAGCAGCACTGAATTCAATGGAAAGCCAATTAAAGATAAATGTTTAGGACTCTGAATTAGAATACCACTCAAAACTATTGCAAGCATCATAAAAGGTTAATGGAAGTTCAGAAATACATCTAGACATTGAAACTACAGTACTTCACATTTATCAACATCAATTGTTAAGAGTAAATATGGGGATGCATATTTTAGTTGTTAGATACACATTACATAACAATTACTAAGTAATAGTTTTAGTATTACTTGCTATTACAATAGCAGTATTGAACATGTAATTACTACACACATTGTGAGTTCAATATCATTTTTAAAAGAGTGACTTGATTATATTATTATTATTTATTATTATTTATTTCTTAGCAGACGCCCTTATCCAGGACGACTTACAATCGTAAGCAAATACATTTCAAGTGTTACAATACAAGTAATACAATAAGAGCAAGAAATACAATAAACACAACTGTATTGAATTATAATTAACAAAATATAAATGGCAGTAATTACTAAGTAGTTACTATTTGATGTTACAGTAGCTTATTACAGTAGAATGACACTGTAACTACACAGTTGCTTTCTAACAATTGCTCAGTAATTAACAAATAGCACATAACCTTCAATTGAACTGTTACCGACACCAACAAAATGTAAAAAGTGTAAACAAAAAGATGTTTGAAGCTTTTTAATAGACACGATGACCAGCATTGGGACACAAAAGGTGCATTTTTCAGTTAATATTAACTGTGGAAATGCTTATATTAAGGAATTAGATATTCACAAAGGTATTTTTTCATGCTGCGGCAAACATCATCATGCCATTTCCCTTGCGCAGACAGTGAAAGCATCACACAGCTTTCTCGTTTCCCTCCAGTAGGTTGATTCTTTGAACGATCCCAGTTGAAGTAACTAATAGCCATTCCATTGACATCGACATACTGCCCTTCCTTGACCATGTCCGTCACTCCGATCCAGAACTCCTTGGCTCCGGGAGAGCTTTTCTTTGCATACTCACGGAGGCTGTTGTTCTCGTCAATGTTTCGAGGGATAACTAAAGTTCCTCCTTGAGCGATACAGTCTTCGTTGGCTTCATGGTAGTGTTTTGGTTCAACAATGGCCAGGTAGCACTTTCTGTTGACTTTCGTGCCACGCAGGCAAACTGTAAGAAGAACATTTTATAAAGAACATTAACTGCAACATCTATAGTAATGAAGTAAAAACCTGTCAGTACAGTGACCTGAATTAGCCTTTCCAGCCAGTAAAAGTATCTTGAATAAGCATCCTCAAAGATTCAGTCCAGAGTCGAGAACTCTTTTAAACTGTTTCTTGTTTTTATTGTTGGTTGAAATACAGTATTTCTACTAATTGTTGATGATGCTGAAGTTTTACATTTTGAACTCCCTTTTCTATCCCCTTAACCCTTTGATAACTAATCAAAAGGGGGTCAGTGAAAGAGGTATTTTATGCTTAAGTTACTTTACCTTTAAGATTTCAGCAAAAACTCTCTATCCCATCCGTTGTGGGAAATTGTTGGTCCTATATCACACTGCTTTTCTTAGAGCACTAGAGTTGGGAATAAACATTTATCAAGTAGGCAGTGCTGTACTCCCTGAGGTTTTGAGTGCAGCACATATATTTAGACACTCCCTGCACAGTTTTAGAAACAAGCATAATATTTGTATGTGTTCTTGGGTCCACAACCAAGTTTTCATTTCGAGCCAAGTATATGAGTTCTTTCATGAGCATCGGTGTAGACAGAAAAAACAACATAGGATAGAAAACAGGGCGTACTCTTAAAAGTGGACTTAAAATGGGCCTTTTTCTAGAACCAATTTACAACTTGCTTTTACACAGTAAAGCCCTTTTATCTTTAAGCAAATATATCACTTCCTGATAACTTGAAAATGCATTTTCTTCCCACATGTTTTTTATACTGTAAACTTTCTACAGTGATTTTGGGTTACTCTCTTTAAAGTACACCAGTGTTTTCAGTGACTTTAGATTTTGAATCTAGCATACATTTTGCAAGTCAACATTTAGCTGACATGTTAAATCTGGGTTTCTAACTAATTCAACACTTACCTGACAGATAAATCTGAAAAACATTATCATTCAGCAATTAAATCTGAAAAGATAAATCTGTGTTTTCACAAAATACATTTATTTTGCCAGCTAAATCTGAAGCTAAATGAGTCCATTGAAGCGTTTGATTTGGCATTGTATGCAGCAGATCTGCCCTTACACTCCAAGAGCCAATTGCTTCACTTTCCCGTCTCCTCGCACACTACAATGCCAAACAAATGTATACATTTCAAAACTTTTAAGAATGTGTTTGTTAACATTTATGTATTAAGCTAAATCAGCACTTTTTTTGGTTAAATCTAAGGAAAAAAATACACGATTTACATTAAATCTGTGAAAAACACTGTTAAAATAGAAATACATGGAAGCCGCCATTCCGGCTCTGTTCACTGCAGTTTCACTGGCACTCGCCATGTATTTATTTAAAATTTTCTATCCTTTAAATAATAACTGCCTCTTTAGTCATAGTTGCGCCTCCCTCTCCACACCCCCCCAGGGGGTGCACCCCACACTTTGCGCACCACTGCACTGGAGACTCAAGGACCAACCTTGAGTCTCCTGATATCTTGCCTGATTGCTTTGTTATCAACATCGATATGTTTCTTGCCAAGCAGATGTTTGTATGTTTGTATTTCGCAGGAACATCGATCTGCTTGTTGCTATGGCTGCCACAGTAAAAGCCAATCAAAGATTTTTCCCCCAAACAAAGTTCAGTGGAAGCACAGACATCACAAAATAACACTCAGAAGGTAAACATTGGTAGCAGTACCCAAGATTGTATTCTTCACAAACTCATTTTAAACTTTGGGAAGGATGCAGAATTCCAACAAGAGCAAAAAACTATGGATGTGTTTTGTTTGAAAATTAACCATGTATAAGGGAGCTCATAATTAGCCTTCAATAAACTCATCTCCATGGCCTTGGGATATAAATAAAATAAATAATACACTTTTACTTTGGAAAGGTCATGGAGAGACAACTACATAAAGAAAATATATTATTGTCAATGTATTCGTAATAGCGCCATACATTTTATATACCGGTATATGATTTTATAATACATACTACTAGTTTAACCCTTTTAATTTATTTTGCTTATAATCACTTTTACATTATTTAAATATTCTGATGTATAACCAATGCAATACAGCCCCACAATCGTTTACAGTATAATGAGGTAGCTAATGTGCCACTGATGTGTGGGGATTATAAACTGAACAGAGTTGCAGTCAATGCAATGCTTAGTATCAGGTGGAGTCAAATATATTAGTCGTATCAACACTCGTTTGTAATGCTTTAATGCTTATTTTGCTAGGTTTGTGGTGTGTCTGATGAAGCTGCTTCTGCTCCTTTGTCCGTGATACCTTTCTGTGCTGTTGCTCAGTTTTTCTCCAGTGGTCTTGTTGCAATCAGACCATGTAATCAACAGCACAGAAAGTGATTAGGTACAATATTGTTTTGTTTTTTTGTCATCTATATTCAGTAACAGCATTGCATTTGAAGAACTTCCTGAATTAAGGGTACAAAATATGAAAGGGAAACAAGTGACAATGCTGCTCACACCAACATATCTACTTTAAAGCCTTTGGCTTAAAAAGCACCATACAGTAGGGTAAAGCTTGATTTAATGTAAAACAGTTTTCTATAGATCTAGCTATCTTTAGCACAGTGAAGTGTGAAACTGTTAGAACACTCACAGCATTTCTTGGTTTCTTAAGCACCCTTTCTCTACGGAGATTTCATTCCCTGCACTCCATTAGTCATTAGTCATTCAAAGCAGCTCTGAGATGTGAATGAATTGACATCTTAACTGTGGCAACCTATTAGTCATACCAGAGGAATAATAAAACCTGACCTTTTAAAATATATTTTTGGAGCTGCGAATTCAACGATAATATTCATCTTCTGTTCCTGGGTCTTCTATTTAACTCTTTTCTGTCTAGAATTGTATTATATCAAAACTGTATGAAATATGAAGATAATACTTTCCTCTGTTTGTATAATTATTATTTGCTTTCATATATAGTATGATCAATACATGGACTCAGTTAAGCAAACATCACCAAGTGGTTGTAGCTTTTTACTGAAACTATAGCTGATCTAAAAGTTGAAGTAATGGTAAGCCAAAATCTCTGCCCACCTTCTATCTTTTGATTTCAATAGTCCATTTAACTAATCAGAGGTTTGCACATGACATGAATGACATGAAGACAGGACTCCCGCGGGACCCACGGGACCCACAGAATTCCCACAGTACGGAAAAAAAATTGTGTTAAATTTTGCGGAATGGGATGGTACAGGAGTGAGGCTCACGGGAACAGGCTAGACCAGAAAATTTAAAAAAATAAACCTCTCAGGACGGCAAGAACGGGATTTAAGCTTCCGGGAATGGGAAGGAATGGGACTACTCTGCCACCAGCAGACAGGAAGAGTGTTTATTTTTGCTCTTTACAGTCATAAGTGCCTGTGACATGTAATTTAACTGTTACCATAAACATACAAAATAATATTAACAGGTATCACTTGAACATATAATCACATTAATTTACCAAATTATGTTTAATCATGCTACAATTAATCAAATAATACCCGGAAATACACAGAGGGCGATCTCCATTTCTTGGTTTGGGGCCAGGAGACTGTGACCTCACAGAGGGAGATACCCGCAGGCTCCTTGCATCTGCCAGTATGGATGACAGCGACAGTGAAAGTGAGAGTAGCCTAATTGTATCAGTTCCAGACACCTCTTATGAATGTGAATTATGTAGTGATGGATCTGATGCAGAGAGAGAAAACAGGGATTGTCACCCTATCAATTTGAGCCGTATGCCTCCAAATTAGAAGGGTCAAATTCAGAGAGAGACTCCGACAACACCAACGCGGACGGACCAGAGGGACAGCAGATGTCTGCAGAGAATCAGCGTCTTGGCAACACGGAATGGTTAATAAAAACCCTTACGTTTAACGTAGATTGATATTTAAAATATTTCATATTACCCATAATTGTATAGTTATGTCAGTCCTTTAGTTAACAGTATTGATACATGAATTAATGATACTAGCAGAATAACTGAACACTGTGGATTGCTACTGACATGTATTTAACATATCTCTCTCTATATACATATGTACAGTATATTAAGGATGTGCAAATCATAATGCAGAGACGTCAAAGGCTACGATTTGGCCATAGCAGCTACTACTTTTTGGAGGTTCTGCTACGGCGCTGCCTTGATACTACGATTTCTAATAAATAAATACATGTTTATGAAATATTATTTCAATACCATGTTTATTTTTGTAGTTTATTGTTTTAATGATTTAATGGTTCGTAATACAGTACTGTATTTCACTGAGAGTTTATTGTGGCATTGACATACTAAAATCACTGAGCCGGGTTGCTTAGTAACCGATTTAGAAACTGAAACTGCCGTACAAAACTCTAAACAGTTTTTATATTATCAGATTTATATATTACATCATTATATTGCACATTGTGCTTATAAAGACCAGGCTTGAACTATATTTTTTTCTGAAAAAAAAAAAAAACTAAGAACAAATTACTAGTAGCATACTGGTAGCGTTTAATGCAAAACCCTATAAACCCTAATTTTATACATGAATACGAAAATATCTGTACCTCCAAATAACAGTTGATCTCTGTTTATCACGGGATGGGATGGGATGGGACAGGATTGTTTTTGACAGGACAGGATGGGACAGGAATTAAAAAAAAAAAAAAGTTACAGGACGGGACGGGAAAAATTTGGACAGGACAGGATTGGAAATGATTACTCTTTCGTGGGATGGGATGGGACAGGAACATTTTTGACGGGACAAGATGGGACAGGATTGAAGTTTCATTCCTGTGTCACTCTCTAGTTTGCACCCCATGGTGACGACTAATCAGAGTGCAACATGTTTCTAGACTCATATGTCAAGCAGCACCTGCCATGTGCACCCATCTAAAACCAATCATAGTGTAAATTAGTGCGGCTAATATGTGCTACTATTCACACAAAGTGGCAAATCAATAGAAATTAAAGCAATTAAATAAAACCATGTTCTACGAGTAAGTGAAACCAGAACTACTCAGTTTAAAGCCCCCTTTCACAAACAACCACCAAATATATCTCTTCTGGTTTAGTATTTGAACTGTAGGGTACATTCGGAGAATGCCATGATTTACATAAACACTTCTGAAGTAATGCCCTGTGAATGGGGCCTTTTTATTAATACATGAAGAAAATAATACTTGTTCAGGTTAACGTACCTGTCTGCAGTGCTTGCATTTCCTTCAGGGAGTTCACTTCGTGCCACAGCTTGTTGATCTGTGACTTTAAATCATAATTTCCTGCATCTTAATGAGAAAATATACAGAGCAACCAAAGTGAACCCAGGTTACACTACAGTGCTCATACAAAAAAAATGATGCAGTTCTTAGTTAAAATAATCAGGTTTAAAAAGCATCAGTGTCCCACATGTTCAGTATTACACAAAAATATAAATCTGATACTATTCAAACAACCTGGTCATAAACCAGACTTTGTTGGCAGTCTGCTTTATTTATAGTCACTTATAGTTTAAGCCACCCCCACCCATCCTTAATATCTTCTCACAGCAACATCCCTGTGAGACAAAAAGGGTTATTCAATCTAACAGTACAGAGCCCTGTTCCACCCAGGCCTAACTAAGCACCTGAATGGACTGAAAGAGCCACCAGAGAATGTACATGAAGTCATACAAAAAACTTTGTAAAGGACTGTATTTTATGTGTGCCTGTTTACATTTATACTTGTGTGCCTGTTTACATTTATACTTGTGTGCATGTTAAAGTGAAATGTCTTTTTGTCACTGTGTGTATCCTTATAAGTTTTCCTGTCTATGTACTTTATATAATGCATTTATGTTTTAGTTTTTTCAGTCTTGACAGAGCAACTTTTTATATCCCATAGAGTTTTTTTTTTTTAAATTAAATTAAATTTATTCTTTTAATTAATAAAACTTGATATGTAAAAAAGTCAACAATCCAGAGCTTGAAAATTGTGTTGGTTATATTGCTCTAAAAACACCTCCTTTGAACAATATATAAGTATCTGTCTTTCCTTCATTTAGTCTTTGAGTTTAGGTTAAGTCAGCTTATACCCTGAAACTTTATTTAATTATTGTGAAAAAAAGTCAATATAAATTGGAGTTCTGCTAACAAACACCTTCAGACAAACATGAATTCCAGTACCTCTTAGTTGGGCTCTGTTTGACCTTCCAGGGTTAGATCTTGAAGTTTGCCCCAAAGCCTGCTCTAATATCACTGCGCTTAGGAAAAGCAAGACCACAAGTCCTGGCCGAGCCATGCTTGAATATGTTGAAGACCACTGAAGGCAGTGGGAATGGCTTTATACCACCATGTTGGCTGCATAACCCTGTGAATGTGGGCTGACTGAATACCGAATTTATAGTGTTCATCTGATTGGTTGGAGCTTTTTTGGGGTGGGGGGAGGATTTAGATCCCTCAGGTGGATTGAACACAGAGTGCCTCCTGTCCCATTCCACACTTAAATATTGAATGTGTGCCTCTGTGTTAAGCATCTATCTTCTTAGCTGTACCAGGAAGGCTTTAAGTTCAGCCACACATCCCTGCACATGAAGTATAACTGCTGTTTCCTGAGTGTTACAGGATGGATTTTTATGAATATTGAACCATATAGCTTTAAACTTGTATTAAAATCCCTATGCAGAACAACCTACTGTCTATAGTGATATTTCTGACTAAGCTCTCTAGCAAAAGCTGTCAGCTGTCTTTCTCATCATAACTGAAACTGCAGCAGAGAGAAGCCTTTATTTATTATAGAAATGAGGGATGCTGTGTGCATTGCAAATCTATCAGCCATCTGAGAGCCCAGTTACACAAATGTATATGCAACATTTTACCAGCCCCTACTTTGTATAAATCTGCGGTGGCCCCCTGAGTTGTTGTGATAAGGTTTGACTGTTATTTGAATACAAGTCATATTTATTTTGTAATTTATTTTTTCTTTTTACTTCAAAGAGTAGTGTACACATAGTAGTCAATTCCAATTTCATGAATCTAAATGCAAAAATCCAGAATACAGTATTATACATGCCAACAGTCCCTATATGGTTGGGACAACCCTGATTTTTGAGCAAATGTTCTGAGTCCCGATGCATAGGAGGAAAATCCTGACATTTACCCTTGGAAATTCTTAACAGCTAGTCTACAGCGTTCGCGCTCGCTGTTTTTTTCTCTTTAGTGTTTGCTGACCCTTGTGCACTATGCTCCCTGGCAGGGATTGCGTTCACATGACCAGATCTCAGTTTATTGACATGTGTCATATCCCGTCACATTGCAGAAGCATATTGTTTTCTCACTGCTGCTGCAATATGATTTGATGTGTATGATTTTGAGTATAATCTGGGCGCCAATGGAATGTGAAGGACTGGAGTTAGCTACACCCTTCCATTTCGTACAACATTCGTTGATCACAAGAAGCATAGTTTTGAAGGTTCTGAGATATATATTAAATAAAGTCGGATGCAGCAAATTATAATGGCATCTATCAAAGCAACAAAAAAGAGAGCTTGTTTAACAGTGACTGGAGTATAAACGATTTATTTATTCTGGGGTGGGGGGCGGAGGGAGCAGGGTAAGTCTATTTAATATCATAATGAGTTTGTACATGTATGTGTATGGTAGGCCATCTGGGTCAGAAACGCGTTCTTTAGTACACATTCTCGTTTGACTTTAGTACATGTTGTAATTCTAATTATTACACGTACTAATCAGATCACTGTAAATTAAATGGGAACCAATTCATTTAAAGAAAAATAATATGTGTGATAAATTATCCAGTTAAAAGTCACCTTACATTTGCTATTCCCACCCAATTCGTGGCAGTATGTGGACTTGGCATTGGGTAAAGTTTTAAAGTTTTACTTTTAGGGCTTTCAGTTATTTTCCATCTTTTTCAATTCGCCATGTTTTTCCAAGACTGTTTTCCTGTGTTGTTGGTGTTAATGAATAGAGTGTTTGTTAGTCCAAGAGAATGGTGCCATTTACAGTACCTAGCTGCTACTGACTATATATAGAAGGGCATGATCTGAAAGGGAGCATGTACTGAAGGAATCTGATTTTACACAAGGACTGGCCCTGGAAGCTTGGCCAGGTTGAGAATTATTATTACAAAGTAGAGTCTCTTTCATTGAGATTACAAATCTTTTTATCCTTTGATACCACAACACGGTATAGTTCACTTGTCTTGAAAGCCTTTTACGAGGAGACCCAGATTGAAATCCGGCTCCCATCACAAGAGGCATGTGTTTGGTGGTCTCAACCAACTCCCCAGTATTCAGCATCCACATGAAAAACACGATGTGGCTTTGCAGTCCAGATTGATTGTTCCCCTGAGGGCTGATCTGGGGCCAGTTAATGTAAGATGAGTTCAAGGTCTTGTCCTTGTAGCCCGGTGGTTTGCACACTGGTCTGTAGTCACAAAACT
This sequence comes from Acipenser ruthenus, assembly GCF_902713425.1. Taxonomy (NCBI): domain Eukaryota; kingdom Metazoa; phylum Chordata; class Actinopteri; order Acipenseriformes; family Acipenseridae; genus Acipenser; species Acipenser ruthenus. The sequence continues at coordinate 24,215,772 of NC_081207.1, forward strand.
TGCAGGTTCACATCCTGCTACAAGTTATTTATGTACTTTTTTTTTTTTATTTACAGATCATAAATCCTTTTCCACATGCACCAGAATTTAAAATGTTATATTTGACTGGAGATAATAATAGAAAATTAAGTCGCCTTGGATAAAGGCATCTGCCAATTAAATAAATACTAATAATAAAATAACACCAGACTAGGCATACTTTTTGAATATCATCTGACATATAAGCAGTGTTGGTTAATATTCACCCATGAAAGGACAAAGGTTATGACCCCAATTAGAGAGGAGTACAGCTCCAGTACTTTAAGACATAAATACACAAAGTACAGTAAACCATTAAAAGTCTATCTTAATGTTTTCAAAATCTTTTTTTTTTTGAGAAGCAGAAATAGAGAATTGTCCATTAAGTGAAATATGTAAAGCTAATGACAGGTTGTTATGTTGCAGATGTAAAAATGGTTCTTATGCTTATGGTACTTAGGAAATACTACTACAAAACAAACAAACACTTTTTACATTAGTAAACTAATAAGAGTTATTATGTCTGTTTCAATGATATTTGTAAGTGCATGTAAATGTACACTGGGTAGGTTTTTGAGCGTGCATCTTCAATTCCTGTGCGTATAGGGGGAGAGTGAATATTTTGGTAAACATATATCTGAATCTTTCTATCTACACATTTGAGTGGAAACACATGAACAAGCATCTAAGTATTTATCCTGCAGTCACGTCATTTCGGATTGTGGTCTTGCAGTAGCTCTGAAGTTAAACAAGGTTTGTGCTGCTGTGTACATGGATGAGGAAAACAATCCTGCAAGAAGTGGGTCTGTGCACTATCCCAATGGAAGATCTAAATGTTCTGTAAAGGAATGGACTAGCTGTGAGTTCAGAAGTATCCAAAGGGCTGTGTTGTTTGAACCAGAGGGTGTACAAATGCAGCATACTGTACCCAAGATGCTACTGTTATTAAAACCAATTTAACAACAGACAGGACTGACGACAGGAAAACAGTTCCCCATCCCCCAAGTACAGTACTGTACTTTGAAAAGAAAGCAAATGTTATTTTGCCAAAATGGTTGTAAGGAACGATCTCTGATTCTGTAATGTCATTATAGATATGCTAAATGCTGCATGTTCTGAATAACAGTGCTTTATAAAAATGTCTTAACTTTGTAAAGACCTGCGCTGTTTTGTCATTAAAGAGTAAGTAACTTAAAATGGCATTGTCATTCTCTCCTTACAGTTGTGTGTTGTTTGCAACCATGCTGACTGTCCTTGTTAAATTGTTAAAATGAAGTTAGAAACGTTTGTCACGAAGATGTGGGGTAAGTCACTGTCTGTGGTGCTATTCCACTGTCAGCCTAGCTGAATTATCCTAAGTCTAGATGCAATCCATTCTACATGAGGTCTGCAAGTCCTTCATATTCAGAAAACAATTTACACAACATATGTTAGTAATAACATAAATGTCCACTAGATGTCACCGTTTAACAGTTGATAATTTAATAAACTAACCTAGCTAAAAGGAAATGGAAAGAAACGCTTTTTAAATTGTGTTTTTGTTATGTTGAGGATATAGGTCTAGAATTTTGTTTTACTTTCAAAGAAACAACCTGTTTACCCCTACAGTATAAACTCTTACTGTATATCAAAGCCTATTCTCCATTTGTATAACCCCTACTGTTCTCCAACAAAGCAGGTCATCGATTTGAACATATGTGGCTCCAGAAGTATTTACAAAAAAACCTGTTAGAGATGTTGTTCAGACAAACACGTATTTTCTGAAGACTTTTAGATAACAAAATCAAAACAATAGCCTCATCTGCCCTTTATAAAAGATGTTTATGTCCCTACTTTTCCCATGATTTTATTATGTATTTACTGTGCTTTACCATGAATAACCTTGGTTTTTACTAAGCTTTACCATACTTTTTTTGAGCTTTTCCATGTTCCTTTATGTGCTTTACCATGTCCTGTCCTGCCTTCTATGCTTATGTCATGGAATAACACAGTAAAGGGCCCTGCTCATTTCTCACATACACTGTGCAGTTTTGAAGTGTTTGGACTCAACCTGCATCTCTTCCCCACTGGCCTTCTGCAGATCTATTTCACTCCGCAGACTGATTTATTTCTGGTAGGCCTCTCGCTGATAATCTATAAATATCTCATTATAGGCTGCCCTGGGATCAGGTTGCTGTTTTTTAACCATGAAAGCAATGATTTGCAGGGACTGTGTACCTGACCCTGATGTGACATAAAGAGATATCATTATTAGATTCTTGAGCATCCCTCAAAATACAGATCTAATAAATTCGTTTTTTTTTTTGTTTGTTTTTTTTCATATATCCAGTATGTAGATGGTTGTATTTAAAACCCCATTTTGCTCGTTTGAAAAGCAAAATAAAATATTCCGTAACCAATATAAAGTAGGAGACTTGTTTTAATATTTAAAATAAATTGGATGCCATTATATAGTAATTTTTCCCAAAGGGTTAACAGACCACAGCATTGCCAGCAATGGCAACACAGTTGAAACATGGTACCCTGGACCAGTACTGTAATAGCTGGTTTACTGTGATGTCATTGTTATAGTTGCGGTGAGCAGGACTTGTTGGGGTGGCTCCCAGTGCAGAGAAATGATGATACAAGACACTGATTTTCACCCTGAATAAATCTGGGTGCAGGTGAATTGCTGCTCTATTCAATTATATTGTGGTGCCGCAGTCCTTTGGGTGACACATAAACCCAAGTCCCATATGCAACTTTGCAAATATAAATGAAGATCATTGATCTGTACTCATTGAAGTATTGACCCGAATGCTTTGGCCTTGCCCAGTGAAACCTCAGCACAAGCACAGAGACAGACTGTGGGAGTGAGTATCTATGCTGAAATGAATGTACAAATATTATTTACCAGTTTACAAAAGCAAGAATATATATATATATATATATATATATATATATATATATATATATATATATATATATATATATATATATATATTCAGAGTATGGGTTCGATATCCATACAATCAGGTAACCAGACTGCTAATACCACCAACTGGTTGACCATTGTACATTGGTTATAACATGTACAATACTATGTATACATAACTTATACAGTTCTCCTGCGACAATTCACTGGCCATGTTGACAGAAAATTGTAAAATTCCTAATTTTCCAGTATAGTTCCCTTCACAAATTTTCAATATTGTGATGTTTTCTGTTTGTTTTTGTTTGTATTATTATTATTTTTTAATTGATGTGCAAGTCAGATAGCAAAATAAAGAGGATACGCTGTGTGTATATGTATTTATTATATGAAATTATGATGCTTATACGTGTCCTCTATACACCATCTTTTCAACCAGTGACTAATGCCAATGAAGATCTTCCTATAATCACTTTCCTGTTTCCTAAAAGCCTTTTTCCTGGGGTCAGGGTCTAGTGTGACGTGTGTGTGAAGATCCAGGGTTTAAAAGGGCTTATGCTGACTTGTAGTGGGCCTGTTTATTTAACTCATTTTAGATCAGGTTCAATTCATGCTGAAGATACTTAACCATTCATGTTCCACTTGTATAGCAGATGCCTGATAAGCTTACAATAGTGATATGTTCATGCAAGATGCCTTACACTCTCTGAAATGTTGAAAAAAACAATTCAATGCAGTTATTTACAGTACGTTTTCTCATGTGGCCAATTATTAAACCTTATGCTGTAGGCAGCACCCATCCTTGGCAAAGTACTTTGACATTTTTCATTATACTTTCACATACAGATTTGCCATGTGTGCCTGTGCTTTACCGTGTTTTTACTGTGCTATATTTCTATAAGGGATGAGACAGTCTGAATGAACACAGCAAAACATAATAACAATAGTATCCTTGGCATCACCAGTTAACTGGCTTTTTAGGACATTAAAGTGCTATGTCTTTAAAAAAAAAAAAAAAAGAAAACATTCAATGGTGCTTTGTTCAAAATGGTACATATTTTACCAACTGAAATTAAATATTATCACATATTTTACCAACTGAAATTAAATATTACATTATTATATAGACTTTTTATAGTCATTTTTTAGCTTTGTTAAGTTCATTTGCAGTGATGACTTCTAGTGAGTTACCAGCTTCAATTACTGACTGAGGTTTCAAGTCAATTTCATGAGGTTTATTAGCATTCTCATTGTGTTGTTATTGAGCTATCCATGAAACTCCTACCTGTATTTGTGTATAACTTCACAATCTGCTACACATTATGGTACCTAGCATAATCCAGTTATAAATAGTCAAATATTCCCTTATATAGTGCAGTTATAGTCTTCTTATGACTTCATTAATGTTGATGCTTTAGAATGTTATTCTTTAAATTCTTTAAAGGAAATTCTAAAAATTCCAGTCAATGCTGGCAAGTTGATGACCAGATAACAGTTGGAATTGGAACCAATAGGAACGGAAGGTACAGTATTTACAATCCTTGACAGAGTGTACAGTAAATGGAATAATTTAGGATATAGACAACAAACAGTTTACCTGATAGTAAAGGATTTTTTTAAAGGATCAATGGACCAGCATAACCAGTTCTTCAATGAGTACAACCCGCTGAAACCCAGCAAACCTCCAGCTCTGACCAGTACACACCAGTGGTGGTCATTACTTCAGTTTCTTTTAGGACATTTAGGGGTAGATGTACTAAAGTGTTGCGCCTGTCGCAATAGTTGCAAACCAGTTGCAAACGAGTCGGAAGTCTAGGGTGAAATGTACTAAACAAGCACAATGTTGTTAGCGACTTTTTAGGGAATTCTTTGCGGCGCCAGTTTTTCTTTGTGGTTCAACCTTAGATGAATACGGGCATTCCTGCATAAATTCGCAAAACGGGGGCGGAGATGAGGGTTCACAAATATTATAATGAGATGTACTAAAGCTGCCGACAATTGCGACACTTACAATTGATTCAATTTGTTAAAAACTTTTGAAAGCACATTTTAAACAGTCGAAATTGGCATTTCCCAGTCTGCTTTTTCTCTTGTGTTGCCAGTTGTGCTCAATGAATTTTTGAGCTGAACACCCAAGTACCTAATTTTCACTAAAGTCACGGCATACTTACAAATTTCTATGACATATCTGTTTTTTCCAGTGTGTTGGGAGCAATAGACTGCACATATGTGCCACTAACACCTGAGCATCTGTATAGGACCATGATCGATTGTGTGTTAATTGTCTAGGCTACTAAGTAGGCCAAGATAATAATAATAGTAATTAAAATAAAATAAAAAATCCTAAAATCATTTAGTTTCAATTTAAAATATTTATTCGCATTGTACACCAATGTATACAATGCAGCAGCATGATTTATTTTGTGTTACCAGTAGGCTAAACTAAAAAGAAAGTGCGCTAGGTATTCATTTGATTTTACTACTGCACTGTATACTGTATAGGCCTACTGAGATCTTGTTACGAAGACGCAGCAAATATTTAAATTAGTATATTGCGGCTGTTTTCATTAACATATTTTCTATAAAACATTTTAGTTTTAAAGAGGCTGTCTAACCAACACATAATTTAGTTGAACTACTCCAGAATTCCAAATCCCATTTATGCAATAAGATTAGCATTTTTTGTTCACTTAATTTCCATTTGATCTTATCCTTACCCATTGTAGACTTTTCAGTAGATCAAGAAATGCATTTCTATAACAATCGGAACATTGTGCAGGGAGTATTTCTATGGTACAGTAGAGTATTCAAAAAGTATTTTAATGGTTTGTTACCATGGAATAACACTGTAGAGGTCTTTCCACACATTGCAATATTTTACTTCAAGGACATTAGATGCTGTTTTTATAACCTCATTATATACCTATATGTGCCTTTCTCAGCTTGTAGACAATCCAGCATTGGACAATATTTAAACTGGAGAAGCAAGCTTCTTGAACAGAGGTGTTTGCCACTGTCTTTCGATAAAATAACAAGCAAAAACGGGACTCTCACAATCTGCTATGCTGATCAGTTTATTTATGTATTGTATGTAAACAGAATTGGCTTGGTATGCACAATATAACAAAAGCACTACCACAACAAATACAGTCAAACAGTATTCCAATTGTCTGTAACCAGGCTCCCGCTAATAAATAGGCCTACGCAGTTTCTTAAGGCAAACTAAGCAGTTACCTGTCCTCTTAAGCTGACAATACCTATAAAGAACCTCTGAAGTGAAGTTCAACTATGGATGTATGCTGGAACTATGGATGTATGCTGGAATCCCATCTATTAATGCTATGGGCTCGTTGTAGCAGTCCAATCTGTCAAACCAGAATAATAATCAGAAACTTTGTCAAAAACAAGAGCTGGATGGAGGAAAATAGCTTCAGATTTGTTTATCATTTTCTTGGTAAATGAAGGCTTGCTGTGGTTTACTGAGACTACAACACTTTCTCTTCCTGTTCCCTCTACATATTTTACTCAAGCCCAACTCATATCCTCATTTTTTTGGAGAGGGAGATAACAGTGCCCTGGGTATGATCAATGTTTGATTAATGAATTAATGCTATATTGTATTTGGCACCAAGATGTGCCTCAGTTGTTTCCAATATATATTGTACCGTAACATGGTGACAATGCAGCCCTTATAAAAATCTACCAAATTTATACAAAGCATTTACTGGTTTTTCATGTTTATTAATATTATATGCTTTACCATACCTCCCTGTTCTTTACAATGCTTACCTATGCTTACCATGGTTTCACCGTACTTTATCACACTTTTATAACGGTGTGCTCAATGCAGTACTCAAAATCAGACTGACCTTCTTTAAACGTTACATCTACTCATCTGTTTTTCAAACTGTTGTGCAAATGGTTTTGTGCAATTTAAAACTAATTAAAGCAACACAGGAATGCCCTTGAGGCATTCCTGTGTTCCAGCACACTGTCTCAATGTAATATCCTTCAGTTTGCAGCACTGCTCATTACTGAGTGCATACTGCTGCTTTGGTTAGGATTATATCTGAATCGTCTGCTGGGCACTACAGCTAGAGAAAGCATGTATTGGGATTGTCTGTGGGGAAGCTTCAATTCCATCTTTTGCCAGTAGGGATCACAATACCTAATGGTAAGACTTGTATTTTAGCAGTTAAAAAATGTATGCAGCCATTTTAATACTGTCACTGAGCTGGACTTTCAAGCAGATCCATAATTGAATTTGACTAATGTCCTGCTTATTGGCACTCGGTTGTGATGTATCACACACACACACCGTACAGACACTGGCAGGTGAACGCCACTTAACTCACACAGAACCATCAAAATATAAAATATCAGTAGATATAATTTTTAACCGCTTTGCTGTTTCTGCTTCTCATTTAGCAGATAAAATTGCTCCCACATTCCACAGGCACTGTTGAATCGAAAGGCATACTTTTTTATTAAAATACAAACCACTCGCTTTAATCCATTCACATAAACGTACTGTAAGCAGGTGAGTCGCATTGTTAAGGGTTTGCCTTTGAATTCTGCCCTTTTTGCAGGAATATTTCTTGTCAAAGCTACATGTTTCTTGTCCAATCCATTTTGTTATTTTTGGATTCTGGAGTGAGTGACTATAAAGTGAATAATGATGAAATCAAAACTTTCATTAAAAAAATTAAAATTGCAGTGCTTAAATTTTAAAAAAAACTGTTCTGTTGTAATATGTAGATTTAATTAGCCCGTTGAAACCAATTAAACTATTGGGCTGTAAAAAAAGATTCAGTACCATCAGCCAAGCAGCTTCCAGAAGGGAGAATGCTGCTGCTATGTCAAATAAAATGTTATATCATTCTACACTTAGTAAGCTGACAGAAAAGAAGTTCTGAATCTAATAAGACATGTTAAGTGTTTTTCTCTCAATATGCATCTCATCCTTGTTTTTATTTGTTTTAAATTACTAGAACCTCAGCACTCTTAAAAGATTAATGGTCCTTGACTCATTTTATCATGTCATTTTTTCCATAAAAGGATTCCTGCTATGAGGAGCACCTTAATAATTTTATTTGTAACACTATTTCCCAAATGGATGCAATTCCCTTTTAATGTGATTCATTTGTAAATGAAAATTGCAGCACTGCTATTGACAAGTTTATTGTCTATAGAGGCATGTGTATAATGGCATCTTAAAGTTGCTAGTGGCGCTGTATTTTTCAAATTTAATCCAACTCAATTTAAAGAAGCAAAGATTGTCCTTTTATTTGCTTTTTTATGTTACCCTTTACGTGTTATGATGTTTGCAATAATTCTGAGTGGTTTTTGGTTTCTCCAATATTGAGTTCTTATAACTGAATCCGCCTCTGAATCCATAAAAATCATGTGACAGTATGAGATTTCCACTCTGCCAGAGTTGAAAGGTTCTATTGTCACATGATGTGTAAGGAATGAGGAAGGCTGTTTACTTGGGATTCTTCAGACAAGCTCACAGCCAGGTAAATGCAGAGTTGAGAGATAATGAATTCATGGAACCACTCAATGTAAAATAGCAATTAAAATGACATTTCAAACAACAAATTAAATAAGGTTACTATTACAGAAATTATTTTCTAGATTGGGTTTTCCTAAATGTACAACTTTTTTTTTTTTTTTTTTTTTTAATAAATGTAGTCGTTGCCAATTATTTTTATTATTTTCTCCCAATTTGGAATGGCCAATTATTATTTGAAGCTCAGCTCACCGCTACCACCCCTGTGCTGACTCAGGAGGGTGAAGACGAACACACGCTGTCCTCCGAAGCGTGTGCCGTCAGCAGACCGCTTTTTTTCCCACACTGCGGAATCACCATGCAGCCACCCAAGAGTTACAGTGTCGGAGGACAACGCAGCTCTCGGGCAGCTTATAGGCAAGCCTGCAGTCGCCCGGCCAGATTACGGGGGTCGCTGGTGCGCGGTGAGCCGAGGACACCCTGGCCGACCTAGCCAGCCCTCTCTCCCTCCCTCCCCCCAGGTGACGCTCGGCCAATTGTGCACCATCCCCTAGGAGCTCCCGTCCATGGTCGGCTCTGGAATAGCCTGGACTTGAACTCGCAACGTCCAGACTACAGAGCACATCCTGCCCTCCACGTGGAGCACCTTTACTGGATGCGCCACTCAGGAGCCCCCTCTAAATATACAACTTTTAATAGAAAAATACTGAGAGCGCAAAACCCTACAAACCCTTCAACGTTAAACAATAATATCAGAAGTGTAGTGGTCACTGTAAAAGGATGTGTAGAGGGCTTGTGTAAAGTGGGCTTGTTCAAGCTGTAGCACCCTAAGGAGCTATCCAGGATAGAGAACAGCACACTAGCTACAGTAAATGAAAGAGAAGCAGCAAAGTGGTTTTCTTTCCTTTCCTTTTTTTTTTTTTAAATAAAAATCGGGAATGCTCAGAAAATATGTCACACACAACAATAGCCCCCGGGAGAGACTTAAACAAGACAAAGCATCTGGGAACAACGGTTCACTCGGTAACACGAAAAGTAACATCATAATAATACTGCAATGGGAATGGCACTTCAGTTGTTTGACAAGCCACAGTTAGTTTTCAAACAATGTACAGCTCAGCTGACTGGCAGACAAACACAACAACACACACTGTACTACGGTATTTGTTCACTGATGGTCAAGGCAGGTCCCGGGTCTCTCTCAATCCCTCCCTCCCCCTCCTCCTTCTTCATCTTCTTCCTCCGACCCCTCACTCTTTTCTCTCTTCAGTGCATGACCTCCCTGTAGAGTTACTGAATAAAGGGCATTCTTTCCTTGTTGTCGGTGTCCCCCTCATGGTCCTCCTCCTCCTCCCCTGCTTCACTTGTCTCTGTGCTGTCATTGGCCATCTGTGGAGGAAAGGAATGACACGGCATTACAGCGATGTTTTCATATTCTGTATTATTGAACAACAGTGGAAACAACAGAAATATTAAAAGAGTAAGTAGTTTAAAATGAGATTTTCCTGGTAATTCTAACTATCTTACATTTTCGTAATGTTGAAATCATTCGGAGTGGTTATTTTTGAAAATATTCTTTTTTTTTTTGTTAAGGTGCTTTGACTATGAAATTAGGGACTGCTCTTCCTGTGGCCTGCCATAGACATCTGTAATACAGGCTAAACCGGTGTCTTTATAGTAGTAAGTCTTAGCACCATCGAGTACAGAGCTGGGAATTGCCAGCTAAACCAGCAAGATTGTAATTGTAATTCATTAAATCTAAAATGAAAAAAACTGATATAAAAACTGATATAAAATGAAGAAGAAAAAACTCTATTGAAATGATTAAGTGCAGGTACAGAACACTAGCAATTAATGAACACTAGGGCACCCAAATATATGTACATATTTCAGATAATTATTAGAAAACTTGTGAAAGGTTCCTAAAAGTTTGTATTATTAAGTAATGTCTTTTATTTAAGCTGCTTATATAGAGGGCGAGACACCACTCTACAAAATTATAGTGGAGATACTGCTACATGGTTCTTAATAGGGACATGAATCTTAATACATTTCCCAAATGACCATAATGGAGCTATGCTCATTTCCACTAATTTGCAATGTATCAATGCCAATGTATTTGTGTCACTGCATTTACATTCATCCTGTTGAAATAGCACAACCAAAAGGCTCCTAGAAATGTATTAGGACTTTCTTATAATGTAATAATTTGAGAACTCCTGTTTAGTACATATACTGGGCTCCCTTAAATACAAATACGAGTGCCTTTTCTGTGGTGTTTCACTTAATTAAGAATTAGTGGACATCTTTTTTATTTACATTATCTTTAGAACAAGAAAAAGCTTTACTAAAAATAAATAAATAAATAAAAACATTTCTTATTCAGATTGTACTCCCATGCAATCCTATGAAAGTCATATTAGAAAATGGATTGGAGACTTCCCTTGACCTGATTGGTCAATGGGAGGTCCCTAATCTCTGGTAAAGGACCTCAAATGTAATCTTTCAAACTGTGTTTAATCTCTGTTCCAAGTCAATTCACCAAAAAATATGTAAATACAGTATTCATTTATGTAATTTACATTGTTTCTGCTTGATGAAAGAAAATCTCTGTTCCAGTACACGCCCTCTGAATGTTGTCTTTCAATGTAGACTAAAGTCTACTCCCTCACTGTCCTGTATGTTGATTACTTTGAATAGTGCTGTGAATTGGCTAACTATAGATAATAATGATAGATAATAATGATGTTATTATAATAAAAATGTTATTTTTTAAGCATTGCTGCAATTACAACATTGCCACAAGGGTGGCTTTGTGTGATTGTGTGCTATGCAATATTATTATTATTATTATTATTTATTTCTTAGCAGACGCCCTTATCCAGGGCGACTTACAATTGTTACAAGAATCACGTTATACATTATTTCACATTATACAGATATCACATTATTTTTACATACAATTACCCATTTATACAGCTGGGTTTTTACTGGAGCAATCTAGGTAAAGTACCTTGCTCAAGGGTACAACAGCAGTGTCCTCCACTGGGGATTGAACCCACAACCCTCTGGTCAAGAGTCCAGAGCCCTAACCACTACTCCACACTGCTCCCTATATATATATATACACAGTACTGTGCAAAAGTTTTAGGCAGGTGTGAAAAAATGCTGTAAAGTAAGAATCCTTTCAAAAATAGACATGCTAATAGTTTATATTTATCAATTAACAAAATGCAAAGTGAGTGAACAGAAGAAAAATCTACATCAAATCAATATTTGGTGTGACCACCCTTTGCCTTCAAAACAGCATCAATTCTTCTAGGTACATTTGCACACAGGTTTTGAAGGAACTGGGCAGGTAGGTTGGCCCAAACATCTTGGAGAACTAACCACAGTTCTTCTGTGGATTTAGGCAGCCTCAGTTGCTTCTCTCTCTTCTTGTAATCCCAGACAGACTCGATGATGTTGAGATCAGGGCTGTGTGGGGGCCATACCATCACTTCCAGGACTCCTTGTTCTTCTTTACGCTGAAGATAGTTCTTAATGACTTTCGCTGTATGTTTGGGGTCGTTGTCATGCTGCAGAATAAATATGGGGCCAATCAGATGCCTCCCTGATGGTATTGCATGATGGATAAGTATCTGCCTGTACTTCTCAGCATTGAGGAGACCATTCATTCTGACCAAATCCCCAACTCCATTTGCAGAAATGCAGCCCCAAACTTGCAAGGAACCTCCACCATGCTTCACTGTTGCCTCATTCGTGTACCGCTTTCCAGCCCTTCGGCGAACAAACTGCCTTCTGCTACAGCCAAATATTTCAAATTTTGACTCATCAGTCCAGAGCACCTGCTGCCATTTTTCTGCACCCCAGTTCCTGTGTTTTCGTGCATAGTTGAGTCACTTGGCCTTGTTTCCACGTCGGAGGTATGGCTTTTTGGCCGCAAGTCTTCCATGAAGGCCACTTCTGACCATACTTCTCCAGACAGTAGATGGGTGTACCAGGGTCCCACTGTTTTCTGCCAATTCTGAGCTGATGGCACTGCTGGACATCTTCCGATTGCGAAGGGAAGTAAGCATGATGTGTCTTTCATCTGCTGCAGTAAGTTTCCTTGGCCGACCACTGCGTCTACGGTCCTCAACGTTGCCCGTTTCTTTGTGCTTCTTCAAAAGAGCTTGGACAGCACATCTGGAAACCCCTGTCTGCCTTGAAATTTCTGCCTAGGAGAGACCTTGCTGATGCAGTATAACTACCTTGTGTCTTGTTGCTGTGCTTAGTCTTGCCATGGTGTATGACTTTTGACAGTAAACTGTCTTCAGCAACCTCACCTTGTTAGCTGAGTTTGGCTGTTCCTCACCCAGTTTTATTCCTCCTACACAGCTGTTTCTGATTCAGTTAATGATTGTGTTTCAACCTACATATTGAATTGATGATCATTAGCACCTGTTTGGTATAATTGTTTAATCATACACCAGACTATATGCCTACAAAATCCCTGACTTTGTGCAAGTGTACCTAGAAGAATTGATGCTGTTTTGAAGGCAAAGGGTGGTCACACCAAATATGGATTTGATTTAGATTTTTCTTTTGTTCACTCACTTTTCATTTAGTTAATTGATAAATATAATCTATTAACGTGTCTATTTTTGAAAGCATTCTTATTTTACAGCATTTTTTCACACCTGCCTAAAACTTTTGCACAGTACTGTATATTATATATATATATATATATATATATATATATATATATATATATATATACAGTGCCTTGCAAAAGTATTCAGACCCCTGACCAATTCTCTCATATTACTGAATTACAAATGGTACACTGAAATTTCGTTCTGTTTGATATTTTATTTTAAAACACTGAAACTCAAAATCAATTATTGTAAGGTGACATTGGTTTTATGTTGGGAAATATTTTTAAGAAAAATAAAAAACTGAAATATCTTGCTTGCATAAGTATTCAACCCCCACACATTAATATTTGGTAGAGCCACCTTTTGCTGCAATAACAGCTTTAAGTCTTTTGAGGTAAGTATGTACCAGCTTTGCACACAGTGTCGGAGTGATTTTGGCCCATTCTTCTTGGCAGATTTGCTCCAGGTTGTTCAGGTTGGTTGGACGATGCTTGTGGACTGCAATTTTCAAATAGTGCCACAGATTCTCAATGGGATTGAGATCAGGACTTTGACTGGGCCACTGTAGGACATTCACCTTTTTGTTCTTGAGCCAGTAGCAATTAATAACATGTTAAATAGGATAGGATTTTATCCTCAGTATTTATTTCTTAGCATCTCCCTAGATGGTGTCCGGCAGGGAAGAGGAACATCACCTGGCATTTCCCTCTACTGACACACTGCTAATTACCCCTTTTCAGCTGGCTCTGGTGAATTAACCTTTAAAAACAAACAGACTCATTAAAAGACTCTGGAGACAGAGGGGGTAGTCAGTCACTTAGGATCGCCTCTTTTTTCCTGGAGATGCTTTCATGAAACAAGTTTTCATTTGGAGAGGCTTCCATGGCAACAAGTGATGCACCGCAGGAAAATAATTCCTGTGATTGTCACCAGGTTCTTTGTCTTGTCTAGTTCTACTGTTAATCTCAATGGAATCAGATTCGTAGAAAAACAGCCTTCCTTCCTTTACATTCAAGGCACATTACACTATGTGATATACTAGCTTCCCCATAAGCGACATGTTATTGTCTATTCTGTAATGCAAACAGTAATCAACACAGTTCACTTACCAGGGGAGTAGGAGACTTCTCCACATCCAGTATCAGCTTTCCTATGTTGCCCCTGTCGTGGATCCTCTGCATGGCCTCTTTTACCTGTAAACAAGAAAGAAATCAGTACAGCATTTCAGTACTAGTTGTCTCCTCTCGCTACATAAACATAGATTATTATTATTATTATTATTTATATTGATCACCTTTACATTGATAATCTTTACTGCTGAATAAACATGTATTAAAAAGGATATCATTTCATGTAAAACATCTTTTCGCTTTCATTTATGTATTAAATATCACAAGGGTGCAAATGTAATAATTCAGTCCCTTTGAAATGATACTGCTATGTGATGTTAGGAATTCTTCCCACCTTGGCCTACTCCCTGTAGATTTCACAGAATTCAATAAACTGTAGCCATCTGATGAGAGAGATAACAGCTCAGTGTAAATGTAAATGAATCTATGCTTTCTTATCATAGTGCTAATAATGACAAGTCCCAGGACACATGTACTTGTGGCACCCATCGCAGTGTGTAGACTGTATGGAAGATTAAATGGGTTAGTGTTCCAGGAATATCTTCTTTTGTTGCTAAATAGTGGAGGCATTATTTTTTCTTTTTCTTTAAGAGCCTAGAATTAGAAGCTGGGAAGCATCTCAGCTGAATTACATGACATTGTCTAGGCTTTATTGTACTATAAAGTCGTGTGTACTTAACGCTTCGAGACCAGCATGCTTAATTCACAGGACCTAACTGAAACTAGAGGCGTACAATTGTTTTCAATTTATTATGGTTGCTAACCCGTCGCCATCTCAAATACAGGGTATTGTGTATAAAGTGGACCATTAAGACACTCCAAAGTCTTTTCTTCACGCAGCTTTGGAAAAATACAGGTTCAACATATTCAATTTATAGCATATATGCCTAATGTATATACACTGTCCAGGAAAACTGTTTGACCACCCCTGCTGGTTTGTGGTGCTTGGGGAGGAGATATATGTTGTCCGTTTTAACCCATTTAGACCAGCATAGATGATAGTCTGCTCTTCATATACATACACAATTTCAATTAGAATACCAAACTATTATTATTATCATTTTTTTTTTAAATTGAGTCAGTACCATACAATTACTCCAACTGCCCCACCTAGAATACCCCCTAAAATGAATAACATTTTAAAATGATGAATTGGGGGTTTGGCATGTATTGCACATTTAACCCCAATCGAGCCTCTTAACCCTAACCCAACCCTTGTCATCTGTGAATTGTACCCTTTTCAAAAATAGACGAAAGACGAATAAGCAAGAATCCCTACTATTGCAGTGTTACTCAAAATGGAACTAATTTACTACCAATTCAGGAGAACTAGGTGGGATATTTGTTCTTCACTTTTCTTCAGTGATGACTGCCAAGACTGGTATAATACCAAATATCTCTCCTATGTCACATGTTTTTGACTATATAGAAATATCTTACTAGTTAACATGGAGAAGCTACTCCATTTGATGAAATTGTGTAGTACTGAAAATGTACAGTAGGTGGTGGTGAGCAATCACAGATAGACAGCAGGGATGACTGTATAATTTGATCATACCTTTAAAACATGGCTATACTAAAGTCTCAAGTAAGGAATTATCTTTTTTGGTCACATTGTTATGTAATCTTTAGCACATGTAAGTCCTTAGCACTTACATTTGCATTGTGTGTAGTACTGTACTAAAAAATAGTTTAATTAGCAGGTTTGATGTAGTTTAAATTCTGTATTGCAATCTTCAGACCTATTTCACAAATGCCCAACCATGATATATCCTCCAACAGGTACTGGGACACCCTGTAGTGTATTTGTTCAGCAGTAAATGCACTACTGTGAAGAATGCAATTTCAGTCTTGCTTCGTTGAGTGCAGTGTAATGCAGAATCATATATACCAGAAAGGTATATATGATTGCCGTTTTTCATTTTGTTATTTTAAAGTGCATATACCTACAAAAGTATTTCTTTTTTTTATGTTGCCTGCAACCCTTCTGAAAAGTTACAAACTCTGATGATCTAAAATTAAGATTCAAAATAGCAGATGGGTAACCTAATCTAATATAAATATGTTTTACTTTCAATGACAATACTCATTTTTACCATTTGTCTAAAATAAAATGAAAACTAATTGGACTTGGTATCCTTGGTACTCCATTGTAATTTGCATTTACTTAATTGTGTTCATATGGCCTCTTGTGCGCTCAGATTCTCTGCAGGTCTCTGACAAGGAGTGCTCAGCAAAGATTGTGAGTCTCATGGCTCAAAGCCTGCAGAGATCCCCTGCAGAGCTGTACCATTCCTGCCAGTGATGCACAGTAACTCACAGACAGCTCCATTAAATCTGAATGGAGGTTTTCAATTCATGACCTCAAGACATGTTTTGCAGTGCCTTCTGCATTCTTTTTTTCATTAAATGGCAATATTAGTGCCTGTGTGCTCTGCAGAAACTCCTGGGAGTAAAATACATTGTTGTGAGAATTGGATTATGCTATTAAATAGGTAAATAATATTAACAAAAAAAAAAAAAAAAAAGATTATATAAAGGGTAGCATGTAGATTGGGTTTTTGACACACAGCACCACGTGTGAGTAACTTTGATAACTTGTGATGCCATGTACAGCACTGCTGCCTTCAATTATATTTAACTTTTTGTTGGTTTAAAGGCATCTTATTACAGCTGAAGAATCAGCTGTCATTCTCACCTCTGTAACAAGCATCAACCTCGATCAATCCACCAACAACATTTCAGATCCCTGACATCGTGGTGAAACCCTACGACTGCAAGAGAGTTTATTTGTTTACTCTTTTTTTCTGAACACTATTTCAAGTATTAACTTGTAACTGACAGAGGTTTTTATAATACATTTGTTTTTCAAATTAGATTTCTCACATCTATCTTGTAATGCAGAAACACTATATATCCTTGTTACAAGTGAGTTTCCCTCACAAAATTAGCAAAACCCAACATCTTACAGATGTTAATACATACAATAACACATACAATAAATATGTTATTACCATCTCACACAGGGGTGTGTGTGATATGACCTTTAGTTTAGTATTATAATTAATCTTTTATATATATATATATTTTTAAGTACATTCTTTGTTTAGTAGTTAAAAAACAAATTTACCGCCCTGTCACTATTCCTTGTAAAATTCTAAAAATCTAATTAATTCATTTTGAAGACTCTTTCGTTCCTCATTCATGTGACAGCAAATCTACTTAATTTCCGTAATTAGCCAATAATTCTGCTTTTCATGTTTGTTTCTCTTTAGAGAAAGAATGTGTAATTGATATAAATTAAAATTCCTCATGCACGCTATAGAGGTTGTTTATAAAACTGAAGCTACACACACACACACACACACACACACACACACACACACCCACACCCACACCCACACCCACATACTAAACAAGTAATTTAAAAAGGGTATATTCACATGTTGACCTTTTAATCTAACTCGGATGATTTCCTGTCTGGAATGCCAAACTAATACCCATTAACAGGTTGGTTGCCTCTTGAACATACATCCTTTACGCTGGGTATTACAGAGACAACGAGCTAAGCGCAAACCACTCTTAACATGGACCTTGCTCTGAACGTTCCCTAAGCCCTGCCAGCTATGCATAAGCTTCTTGGTTGCAGAGAACAGCATTACATCTAATCCTCTTGTTGTTCTTCAACAAAATACTTATGATGGGGAAAGTTCACAACTCATTTTCTTTCATTTAAACAGAGATATTGCACAGGCTGCAGGTGGTGCAATGTTGATTGTTCTTAAAAAAAACAGATTCAAATCACATATAATGATGTTGTACAGTCACAGATAGAGAATCTACGTAAAGGGCTGAACACACGTGGGCTGCCAGGACGGCATTGGTTGGACTGTAAGGTGTTCAAATTGCGCTGGAGGACTATGTGACCATTCCTCAATGATTAACACCACTAGAAAGTCTGTTCTCTAGAATGACCCACTGAGTCATCAGTTTTGAGACTGTTCCTTGTGAACATCAGTGACGTGGACACAGAAGCACTTTCAAGCTGAGCTCAGTTTGCTACACGTTTATCTCTATTCAACAAGTATGTGTGTGTGTTTATATATATATATATATATATATATATATATATATATATATACACACCTTTACAATATAGGAAAGCTGAATACAGTAGATGTAAACTTCCTTCAATCCACATGTCTGCCTATCTATAAAACCATTGAGTGGTCTTAATAAGCATGTTTGACAGTACTTCATGTTTGGTTTTAATTATGTAGAATTAATTTTGGGATGCTGTATTGTTCCCAGTAATACTGGAACATACCCATTATACATACAGTCGAAGACCAGCATTTGTGCTACCAGTAGTGCAGTTAAAACTCTGGTGCCTGCAGGGTCTTTACAATTTGAATTTCCTTCTTTTTTATGAGTTAGGGATCTTCCAGAAATGGTTTAATATGGTTGGTGGGTTTTACCGTGTGAATAGTTAGGCTGTGAACATAGAAGAAACACATCTGATTGTCCACTTTTTACAATATTTGCCTGATATTTAAAAATGTTGAGACCATTTTTAATGGAAAATAAAGGGTACATACAGTCATCTTGCCACTTTTATCCTACCAATCCGTTCACAAAATCACAAGTAACTTCAAATTATTTGCAGTCTTTTAAATTAGAAATATCATGCAGCTCAAAAGTAACACCTCTACTTGATGCAAAATACTGTCACATTTAATTTAAAAGTGTAAGGCATCTTACCTTACGAAACATAATGGTTTCATGAACCAAGCAAATCACTTTTATACAACAGAGTTGTAAAATTGAACATTAGGTATGATATGTGTTTTTGTTGTTGTGTAACAGTATTATTGAGCTCTTTATTAACTTAAATAAAATTGCCCTAAATAACATGTTAATAGGTCCCATTTATCAGCAAACCACAATAGGAACCATTAATCACTTTGTGTGTGCTCAAGAGTGAAGGTCCAAATACAGACATGCTCCTCTCACTTTCTAGTCCATGCACCTCACTGTAGAGCTGCTCCCACACACTGTCTCCATTAAGTGCTGGTACTGGAACACAGCCTGATCCCATACTGCAGTTACCAATAGTATTCAAACCTTTATTTCTTTGCAGGTCATGCCATGTTAGTGCCATCCATTTTTTTTTAACCTGGAGCAATACAAAATACAACCCACAAATCAGAACACCTATTCACAAATATATTTTTTAAATTACTGGTTCATTCTGGCAAGGGCTGTTTTTGTATCGCTCCAGTTATATATATTTTTTGTCCAACTCCTGTAACCTAGGATTCAGTGCAACACAATCCCCATTTTAAGGCACAAGATCAAGTGCTCAGAAAGACAGCGTGTTTCTTTTCTTCAGACACCCTTAATAAGCACAAAACCTGAACTAAAGGAAAGAACAAATCTATCAATGAGCTAGAGTTCAACATCTATTTGAAGCAGTGCTTTTCTAGTGGTAAAATAATAAGAAATGGGCTGAATCCTTCGAAACCGAAACCAAGTCAAACAGAATCCCATTAATAGTATATTACATCTACTATTGGAGTTCTGCTTTATTCTTTTCAAGAATAATGGAATATTGTCCAATGGGTTTGAATTTTCAAATGCCCAATTATCCTCAAGGTTAAAACCTTGCTATAAAAAAAAGGTTATTGTAATTTCATCATGAATCCCCCTCATCAATCTAAACTGCAATTCAGTGAACATTATGAAACAGAAGCCTGGAACATAAGATAAAAGGAAAACCACTTGGAATTAGAAACAAATATACAGTTATCCTACTTTTTTTTTTATAAATTTGGAATTGCCAATTATTTCTTATTTTCTCCCCAATTTGGTAAGCCCAATTATTGTTTATTTCAACCCGGCTCACCGCTGCCACCGCTGCGCTGACTCAGGAGGGACGAAGATGGACACACGTGTCCTCCGAAACGTGTGCCGTCAGCCGTCCGTTTCCTTTCACTGTGCA
Source organism: Acipenser ruthenus (assembly GCF_902713425.1). Lineage (NCBI taxonomy): Eukaryota > Metazoa > Chordata > Actinopteri > Acipenseriformes > Acipenseridae > Acipenser > Acipenser ruthenus. The sequence continues at coordinate 24,235,984 of NC_081207.1, forward strand.
GGCCCGCCATGCAATCAACTCAGAGGTACAGCGTCCGAGGACCACGCAACTTACAGGCAGGCCCGCATGCGCCCGGCCAGTCTACAGGGGTCACTGGTGCGAGGTGAGCCGAGGACACACTAGCTGACTTAAGCCCTCCCCCACCCGGGCGGTGCTCGGCCAATTGTGAGCTGCCCCTGGGGATCTCCCGTCCACGGTCGGCAGTGGAATAACCTGGACTCGAACCAACAACCTCCAGGCTATAGGGTGCATCTTGCACTCCACGCGAAATGCCTTTACCAGATGCGCCACTCGGGAGCCCGCAGTTATCCTACATGTAGTAATGTTGTGTTAACTAGTGCTATTTTAATGAATCTGGTTTAAATCATCAATTATTTAGCCTGCTAGATACAAAAGCAGAATCATCATCCTTGAAGCAACACAGCCCACAAAATGAAATATAAAAACTCAGCCACTCAGTTTGGAGGTGCAGTATACGACTTTATATTGTATAAATATCATCATAGACTAGTTGTTCTACTCAATAACTGGTATGCGTAATAAAGGAAGACTGCACAATATTGTATTCCTAATGTCATTAAATCCACTTTGCATGAGTAAACTTAAAAAGATCACTGCTAGTCCCTAATTCTATCACACAGTACAATCCATTAGATCCAAGAATATAAGAATGTCAAAATAAAAAATATAGTTGTCTGTTCCGACCAGGTCGGAGTGTTTACACCCTTGTTCTGCAGTGGCTACACTGGTGGGTAAACAAGAATTCTTCCCATGAAGTTCATCCGGTTTTCTCCTGTTCCACTCAGCAGGAGGTTTAGTTCTCCTCAGTGCTGGTCACATACTCCCCCAGACGAGCCGTTGAACCATTTGTCTCTTCATAAAACTAGGGTGGTGTAAACAGAACACTCCTGGCTCACAACCTGAGCCTTAATTGGGTCCTTCATGGAGCATGATTTCAAAGAATACATTGCATCTCCTGCCAGCTCATCAGCCTCTCCTGATACAAAAAAAAGAAAGCGCTCCCATGAAACTGTGCATAATATGGAGCATGGTTTATAGATCAAAACCAACACATCCTGCCAAGGTTAGATCAAATGAGGAGACTGTGCTCTTTTTTCCATATTCGTTATCTTCATAATAAAAGCTACCAGCAAGCCTTGTTAAAGCAAAGGACCGGTTGTCTGTTTTCACATTTCAAGAGCAACGGCAACCATACTGTTAGGCTCAAACTACAGTACAGAACCAGTATGCATTTGTGCAGTAGCTTTATAGACAGGGCTCCTCTACTGCAGGTCTATTTTTCAAGGTCATATTCATTATTGACTTACCACAGGTGTGTAAATCTGAAAAACTGAAGCCTTACAAAAAGCACAATACTTTTGTTGTGATGCAAAACATGCCTATGACCTTTAAAAGTTATATGCAACAAGTTTGTGGCATATGTGTTCATAATGAATTAGGCATTTGGAACAAATCCAAAAATCAGAAGCAGACTACTTCAGGAGATCCTGTGAAACATTCCATCCCAACTTTTTAGGAGCATATTGGTGAAGTAATTAAAGCAGTGCTTATAAAGCTGGCTAATCCAAATAGAGCTGTCTTTCCTCGAATTCAAAAACACCGGAGAGCAATGCAATGCCAGTAATTTGTTTCATGCCTTAAGTAAATAAAACAAAATGTTCAAGTTACAGAGTATGATGTAGATAAAAAGAGTATGGAGTATCCTTACAGCTTTTTAAAACTAAATACACACTACATAGAAGAATATAATTATTTTCTAGTTATTATTATTATTTATTATTATTTATTTCTTAGCAGACGCCCTTACCCAGGGCGACTTACAGTCGTGAACAAAAATACATTTCAAGAATCACAGTACAAGTAATAATACAATTAAGAGCAAGATAAATACAATGACTTTGGTTCTAGCAAGTACAAGTATGACAAAATATGATTCAATAACAGAGCAGATAACAGTGTCAGTGATAGTTACATCAGGATATAATTAAATACTAAATACTACAGTTGACGGATCTGTCAGTCGTTAGGAGCTGGACAGTAAGTCACAAGTTGTGCTATTTGATGAACAGACTGGACCACAGCAGCAACAGATACCAAGTAGGTGAGACCACACCATCAGAGGAGATATATTAGGAGCTGTGATACTCCTCACTGATTAATATACTGTGGCCCCGCTACATGCTGCTAAACTGGATATACCGGTGTGTGTATTATATATATATATATATATATATATATATATATATATATATATATATATATATATATATAATTTCTATCTCTTGTATGGTTACTAAATAATCATTTTTCTAAACATATGTTTTACTTTTTTAAATAACAAAACACACTAAAGCTTGGCTCTAGCTGGAAATATAGCTAGAAGGATAAAAAAATATTTTCTTTTCCCTTTTGCTGTCACTCACTTCAGTCCCAATCCTCCAGCTCCCATAGTGTAGCTTTTAAAGCGCTGTCGACAGAAGTTCAAATTCTAGCCCTGAAGCCTTTCAGACTCCACAACTAATTGGAAATATCTGCCATTGTCCTGTTTCCCAGCCTGGGAAGCTAGTTCCATTGAGCTACATAATGGACCCATTTCCTCATTTAATAAAGTACCATAGCTGTTGATTTGTAATTGAACTGAACTGTTTTCTACAGTAGCAGATACACTACAAGTATATAATACTACAAGTATATACACTACAAGTATTTTTTTTTTTAATTAAGGGGTCATTATTTTAAACCTTGACCAACAAAGCATACAAGTAACTTAAAATGTATCTAAAATGAAACATTAAAAATAACAAGGTATTCTATTGGTTGTTCATAAATCATACTAGCTGTGTCAAAAAACAATGTCCACTATTACAATACAAAACAATGCCCTGGGGCCCTTTTGAATGAAGTGCAAAGGAAAGACAGCACAGTATACTAGACAGAATACTGTAATGCACACCTTTTAATAACATGCAGCCCAGATATTGCCCAGGAATTCTCCTAAAATGTGAGTGTGCGTTACACTCTGAACATTACAGGGGCCATTCATTATTTTATTCTTCTCCTTTGCCCTTGCTTACATGTTTGCTAAATTACCCTTTAGGTGCACTTTAATTCATCAGAGAGTGCGTTTGGTGACTGTACAGTATGTTTTCATTCACAAAGACACCAGCCCCCCTGTGCAGCTGCTTTTGAAACTTGCTTTCCACTACCTCTCTCTGCAAGCCAAACAGGAATGCTAATAGTAGGTAGGAGAAGAATTTTTAAGAGCGCAGTCTCCTAATATTTTTAAACGGTACTCAACCCTGCACCTTTGAAATGTTATCTAAAAAACAATGGAAAGAAAAAAGGAGGACGTATCACATTTTGCACATTGTTCTACAATATTAAATATAAATATTTGCATCAAATGTTGTGACTCAAAAACACAGAAAGCATTAGGCTGTTAGATGCTACAGTGCAGTCTTTATTCATTGATAGCCACACCAGCAGCAGTGATACAGCTATCGAACAGTGAGTGCAAGTCCGTCAGGGTGTCTTCTTTAATTTTTGCTTCTACAATAGCACTTTTTCAAACTCATTTTTGAGACGCATCCCTTCAGCTATTTAGCCAGCTAAGACAGCGTTTGAAAACTTGCAGTCTCGTTTGACAACCAAAACTTGTGATAAAGGCACAATGTACTTCTAACAATCACAAGGGAATGCCAGGTAACTACAGTAGTCCACTAATGTCTATATTTAGTTCAGCTTCACACATGTGCTGAATAAGTCACCCAAATGGGGCAACTGTGTTGCTGTGGTCCAAATGAAACAATGTCATATGGAGGCTTGGTAGCTCTGCAGTGAATTGTGTTCCAAAACCTAAAGAATGTTTTTTAAAGAGTGTTTCTAAAAAAAAGTTAGTAAACCCTCTCAAATAATAGCTTTCACTGCAAACGTTATCTAATTTAGCAAAATGGGCTAAAAGCAATCCTTAAAACAGTCCTTAAAGTTGTGTAAATAGGGCCCCAGAATTCTAGCCAAGCACTGGTTTATCCTTGTCTTAAACTGGCCATGCTGGTTCAAATGACTGTCATGCTGGTTCAAGAATAGTCAATGTTCATGCTATATTACTGTACAATATAAAGCCATGTGACTGTTGCACACATTCTTAAAGGGTTACAGAACCTGTAGTGTTAAAATAAACTCAGAAATCCAGCAGCGCGTTTGCAGGATGGAACTAAACCTGTGTTGTGGTGTTTTATACCAGCTGTGGATCCAGTAAGAAACCTGTAAATGTGTGGCCCGACAATTGTTTGTCACCTGCTCACTACTGTAGCCATTAATGGAATTTGCAGCTGGGGACTAATGGAATGATGTAAGGAGGGAGCACCTCTGGCATAAGGAAGGAGGACTTATACATGTTAATGGTAACTGAGAGGAGGCAGCCACATTCTGAAAGGTGGAAATGAGTGTGGAAGGTTGTAGCACAGTTCCAACAGCTGTCAACAACAGATGTCATTAAAATGACACAGCAGAACTGTGCTACACATTTGCATCATAGACAGGTTCTAAGTGTGTAATGAAAAATAATGGTGAAAAACTCGCTAATTGAATATCCCGAGCCGTTAGTAATCCTTAATCTATGATAAATTTAATTAAGTATTTTTTCATTTTATTTGGATTATCTTGCTGAATTCTAAGCTTGACAAAGCTCTGCAACAGCAGGCTCCCTGTCTGTCCATTGAAATAGGAAAAAATACATATGCTTTGGAACACCCAGAAATGTAGTATAAAAGATTGATTTTTGAAGTTTTGATTGTTGTTATTGAATGACTTCACTATCAGATAAAACCAAATTAAATGATTCTTGGTGTTAGATCTCCCTCCTGACCTGCGAGGCAGCTGCATAAAGGGAACAGAATACCCTGCACTAAATGGCACGACAGTTTATTCCCAGGGTTAGGTGGAAATCAGCCATCTAGAAAGGGGGCAAAGCTATGGTATACGAACTCAATGACCCGGACCCCACATTGCATTATAAACCACCTTTCTATTGTAGCCTCTGACATCTAGGAGTGGCCTCACAAGCAGTCTGTTCTGAATGAAAACAGCATAGCTACCATTCCAAATATGTCAAGACTGACTGACTGACTCATACCCAGAGGAGGAGAATGGTGAGAACCATTGCAAATACTAAATACATACAAAAAGCCTACAGACCTATACCTCACTCAATGTACAAGAAGGGACTTTCAACATGCTGAGGTGTTAGAGGGGATCACTTAAAATTCGATATAATTAACTGCAATTGCACTGCCAACTGCACAGTTGGAATAAATAGAATAATGTATGTGTTATCACACAATAATATATTCTTGTTGGTAGCCCGAAACCAACAAGAGACATATTATTGTGTGATACGAATATATTCTGACCTATATGTTATTTTCTATAGGCTATGTTGTTTCTTAAAGCATACACAAGGGAATAACATTTAAAAACAAACCGTCACCATCAGCACTCTCACTACAAGAAGTACAATATAACATAGAAGAAACACATTAAAAATAGACATTGTTCAAAGTCTTCCGCATTTTTCTTTTTTACTGATGAGATTAAAATTCAAAAGGGTATTGTTCAGGTGTCTAGTGAAGTTCTCTTATTTCGCCCATTGGACGCACATCACTTGGGCTAAGATGCAATTCTAGTACTTATCCATATATTAAATAAAATAATGTTCTGGAACAATATCTGTAAAACCAATGTAAAGCAAATAAACCACATCATATAAGGACCAAGCTTGGAGAAGGTTTCTGATAGCACTAGTGTCATTTACACAATGTTACGACAAGATTAATATGAATATTTTAACCCAGCTTTCACATTTAATGTTTAATTACATAAAAAATAATACAAATAATTCAACAATTACGTTGTTTATGTGTTGATCCATGCACCTTTTTAAATACAGCAATAAAAAAGCAAAGCTGCAAAGGGGTAATAAACATCACTGATAAAAACTCAACATGGCAACAGTTGTCAAGGAGGTGATGGTGTGGTGATGTCAAAGCATTTATCTCCTGGATGTGTTTCATAAATATGAAATTAGGCAGCCTATTTTATGAGGTGAAATATGATAACTGCTTGCAGAAAGTGTGAATTCAGTTGTATATCAAGTTTATGTTTGTCTCATATTAACATAATGTGCAGACGTCATGCTTAAATTAAAATGTTAATCTGAAAGCCATGAAATTCAACTTGATCTGGTATTTAAAATTATTCATATAATATTAGGTGGCGTAACCAGAAATAGAAAAGATTAAATTCAAGACTGAATGACTTTTTTTTTTAAATGTATTCATTTGTGTGTTTATTGGAGGAGCTTGTCCCCATTGACTTCTATTATAATCTGTCCAGGACATTTCAATGTGTGGCAAGGTCAAAAAAACAATGCATTTCTAAATCAAAGTACCATGGTGATCTGCCAGGAATTCAGCTCCAAACAGACCACAGAATAATTAACACTTATTTGCAGGCTCAAAGAACCGATAAAGCTGTAGGCTAAGACCCACTTTCTTTGCTGAGCTAGAGTCTGTATGTCTCAGTCAATTCCTCTGAGCAGCATTACTCTTGAGTTCAGCTGAGAGAACCTGTCCCACCAGGAATGAAATACACAATTGCTTTATATTCTGGTAGAACTGTTCACCGAATCTGCTTATTATCTCAAATGGTTTGGAGTGTACTTTTCACTGGAAATCATTGCAAAGGTTTGCTTCTTTATTATCACATTGTTGTCTGGAAATACTGTATATATCTAAATGAAGGCTGCCACACTCGCAGTTCTTTGGAATTATGTACACAAACTGCAGGCAAAAACATCTGTTGATCATTGTAACAAAACCCCAAAGAAATGCAAACCAGGGACCAACATATTTAAGTAACAAATAAATTGTGTGAGTAAACTTGCAAAACCAAGGTCAGGCTTTTAAAATATCTTAAACTGTACGGGTATATTAAAAAACTATTAATATTGCAGACTTTTCATGTGTTCAAAGAATAATGGATAAGACTGAGTTATTATTCTCTACATGATGAAAGACTATTACAGATTCACATTCAAGACATGACAATGTGAGCTCCTACACTGTGTGTTTCTGATTAAATGAGCTCATTAGGCAGGTTCAGCAGTCCAAAGAGTGATTAAAAAAAGGTTGCCAAGCAATCTGGTGGTGGGAAAAAGCATGTGTCTTGAGCCATCACTTTGAACTCAACCTGCTGTGTAAATGATCACAAACATTAGCCAACACACAAGGCAGCTGTACAATCTCCAAGCGCTATATTACTGTACATGCTGCAGCACCAGAACCTTTAAATAAAATGTATCTGTGAAATAGAGCTAGTTTCCCTCAATGTATAAAAGCCATTTAAATCAATCCGCGATATGAGTGAATGATATACATCAACACCATAACTTTCTGCCACTACAACAATCAATTACTTTACTATAGCCATGTTGGTCATTACTGTTTTTCTTCTTAAGTGAGCAAGGGAAGTAAAATTAATCTGGACTTGATGGATGAGCCCTTTCAATACTATCAATACTGCCACAAACACCGCAGCCACTTAATGGACTGTCATGCTTTCTCATGGCTACTTAAATGGACACAAAAAGCACAATTATATCAAATTAAAACCGTTGAGTTAGCCCAAAATTCATTAAAGGAAAATATTGCACGACAGGGCGTGTGTTGTGCAGGGATAACATTACGCCTTGGGTGGTTTGGCACGAGGACGCACCATCAATAGAAGATTGATATTTGAAGAAATGTAACAAGATTCTCTTAGTAGTGATTACAGGTTATAGATCATTTTAAAGTCAACCAAAAGCAATAATGCTGTCTGACAATGACTTATTAAATGCAGTAAGCCGTCTATGATAATCATGTCATTTAACAACCTTTATAATATGACAAGAGTTCAGCTTGGTTCTGATTTGTTATCTACAAAGGTCAATGCTAATCAAAATATATTCAGTTCACTGTTTAGTCATTAATTAATAAAAGGCAAATCTGACAGTTATTATATTTTCAATCTGCCATTCAAAAGGGTGACCTCACTGCAGCATATTTATCAGTCCGGATGCCATGTTTCCACGGTAACACCGCGAAGCTAGGCTTCACAGGGAAAGATACGTCAAATCTCCGGCTTCATATTGCAGGAGACTAATGGGAAGTAAAGCTAATTCTGGAGTGCAATGAAATAACAGTGTTCTAATAATAGGACAGTATCTCTTGGCAGAAGTCATTTTTATTGAACCTATTGTCAATGCAGAGGCACCATTCTTCACATCAGGTCCATTGACTAGTCTTTCAAGATATCAACACTATAATGTATTAAAGCCTAAAGCGGATTTTGTGAAAAACACAAGCAAAGAATGGAGCGTTTTGTTTTTTATGTCTCCTCCATATTTTAAACATTGTAATCCGAATTCCATGAATCTTAAGAAAAGTAGAGGTGCCATTAATAAAGACAGAATCAAAATGTTACCTGACATTGATATAGAACTACTGCCTCCCCATGGTTTTAAATGCATGCAGTAAGGCAGTTTTCTAGAAGAATCACATATCTGTAGGTCTGAGTCCCTGCAAGATTGTTGTTATGCCCAGAAGTGCCTGCCTGTTTTTAGTAGGATCGTAGCATCATTTACATGCTGAGTCTTACTGGGCTCACACTGCTAGTGATGCCTGTCTTTTCTCCCCAGCAGGGGATGCTGGTCACAGAGGCTGTTTGCTACTAATCATGAACCATTTCCTAACCCTCAGGAAAAGAATATAAAAAATGTATATAAATATATATATATATAAGACTTAAAAGGAAATTGGAAACAAATATTTTAGCCTCTCGGATCTGTGACAGATAACACTTTGGGGTAGATGTAAGGATACATGCAAAGTGATTTGCGGGTGCAAAACCCCCATAATGATACCGTGAATCGTGTTTAGCCGCCATAAAGTCTGATTTTACTGGCCGCTATGCGTATGTAAAGAATTTTGTTGACCTGGCGTTCTGCACCCACTATCAAATTTGCACTTTGCCATCATTAATCCATTACAATTATATTGAAATGCATTCAAATGAAGAAAAGGGCATGGAATTGGGCGGGATCTGGATACTAAGTGGTCACAAACATTATAATGTGAACATTAAAAGGATTTTGCCTTGCACTTGACAACTGCTGACCCTCCAAAAACTCCTCTTACAAAGGTGCAAACTATTGTAGAAGTGAGCAGCTAAGAGCGATATAAAAGCACACAACTGCAGAGACCTGTCACTGGCTTCAGGATGGCTGTTGTGGTACACTTCCTGATGCGACGACTCTTGGCTCTTGTTGAGGAGAGGCAGGAACACATTCGGAGAAGGGCAAGACGAAGAAGACCCTGCATATACAATCCCAGGGTCACTTTGTTTGGGATGCCGGAGGATGCGGTGCTAAAGCGTTATCATCTCACTAGGCAGGTCATCCTAGACCTAATAGCTGAATTGAGGGATGAGCTAGACCCCAGCGTAAATCTAGGGACCGCTATCCCTGCACATGTGAAAGTGCTGTGTTCTCTGCACTACTTAGCCTCTGATTCCTTTCAGACCACAGTTGGAATGTATGGAGGGATAGCCCAATCCACCTTTTCCAGAGTACTACGCAAATTTCTAGATGTCATGGTAAAAAGGTCAGGCCAATATATATAATGTCCTAAGGATACTAGCATAACTGATGTTGGCTGAGGCTTTTCCAAACAACTCAGTTACATGCTGAGTGACCTCAACTGTAATGACTCTCAGCTCCTTCTAAGAAAACTTTTATTTTCCTTTCTATGCGCCAAGAGGACTTTGCTGCCCTTGCTCTGACATTTTTTTTATTTGTATTTTCGTGCTCCACAAATGTCATACAGCGACTACTGCTCTCTGTATTCCTAACTGTACAAGTGTCGTCGCTAGATAGACCGATGAGCTCATTGAGACCCTCATTACCATAATTGCGGATCATTATTTGTGCGTGTTGAATAATTTGCATTGCTCTTAAGCATATATATGGTGCAGTGCAAAATAATTGCTTGGCTGCAATGCAATTAGAATTTTGCATACACAATTATTTGCACTGCGCCTATACTTACAATCTACCCCATTTATCTTTATTGCCCTTGAAGGCAAATGTGCAGGGTCTGATCCTAGCAATGCATGCTGGGAGTCTCTGATGTGGAAATCTACCTGCAGACATGCAGCGATGCAATGCTGCCATTTGGAACCGAATATGAATAATGAACATAGAGGCAACATAGAAATATCCATGTCATTTTGAGAAAAATAAATGGTGGGATGTGGATGGATTTTGTTAAAGGGAGGGTATAGGATGGTATACACTCTCTCCAGTAGTTGTGTTAAGAATGGCATTTGCTTATAATCCCTGGCAAAAAAAAATGTTTCTACTTAGAGCAACATATAGGACCTGGGTAACTCCAAATTATAAAACCAGATTTAAAACACAGATTTGTAATTATTATTATATTGCTATTATTACTGGTAAATGAAAAGCAATCCTGATGATCTCCTGAATAATGTCCAGCCCATATATTTACTGTACTAGTAGCAATTTGCTCACAGTGAGAAAATACAGTATATAGACATAGCTTCTTGCAGAACTCAACAAATGAGAATTATTGGATGACACTTCATTCACATTTAAAAGGCATCAAGGCTCACTAACCCTGACAGCTCGACCTGGCATTCATTTTATCAGTCCTGGATGCTGATGACTATCTTTCATTTTGAAGATAACTGCTCTTTCCGCTTTGTAATCTCAGGCCAATAACCTTTTAGTCTGGTATTGAGGACTGCCAAGACAGAACCACATCTTAATTTCCACTGATTTCAACCAAGGTTACTAGTGATGATTTTATTTTGCATGCACACATTGAGCATCAAATTTGTATTAGTTACATTTGAATGTCCTGTTACTTTAATGTTGCCTTTTTCCCATACAAAAATAAAATAAAAATGAGGCAGTAAGCACTCATTTATTGCTGAAATTGAGCATGCCTATTAGGGGCAAGCAAAAGGCAAGCAAGTTAAAAGTAAAAGGGGGAGCGTGTGTCACCACAGCTATGGCTAAATTACAGAAATTTAAACTATTTTAAAATGCTGTTCCATCTGTCATAAAACTGTTTTAAAATTGTGGTGGGGGCATATACATTTACATATGAATGAAATATACATCCCTTGACTTTAATGTGTTGTCGTGTTTCCAGAGTAATACACTACATACTGTATACCCTACCCACGGCCTGCATTTGTATAATGCATTTTACTTCCTTATTTGTTAATTATTTTATTTCAGTATATTTTTATATAGTTTGCATTTCATTTTACTTTATTAATACAATGATAAGACCTAATAAAACTAAATTGAAAAAAGGGCACCAAGGAGTTACTGTAAACTTGAGTGCTGAAAGGGATTGTTGGACAATGCAGCTGTAACCATCGGATGACTCTGCTGTTTCATTACTGGGGAACGGTTACCATTGGGAATAGTAAAATAAATAAAGGTATAAATAACAGAGGGTCATTCTGCCTTTTCACAACAGAGCAACAGTGGAGAAAATAAGGATGGTTCGGCAACCATCCACTGAGCTATTTACTTCGAAGCTCCACTTTACTGTGGTCACTGTTTAATACCCCAGTCTAAATTATATTTAATATTAAATTGACAGTTCTATTGTCCTTTAAGAACTTTACTGTACAGTAGGTGGATCATTAGTCATGTTCTGGGATGTTTGTTATTCCTAAAGATGTGTTACATAGTGGTCCTTGATCTCCTGGTTGCCCCTTGTAAAAGCTGGATAAGATCAACAGTTCAGTGGAAAACTTTGTTAGGAGTATAGTCTCCTTTCCGTTTGCATTCCGATTTAGTGGCACAACCTTGCCTATTTTATAACTGACTAATCCCAATTAGTTCCTATAGCATGCTGACACTGAGGAACAGGGATTTTGTTTATGTTAGGAAAGATAATTGCTGAACAATGCACACAATACAAGAATGTTCCTTGTTTAATGCTCAGTTTTATGAAAAAAGCACACAAGCCCTCATAATAATTGGTGCATTATCCTGAATCATAGTAGGGACAATTTAGAACACAACAACAACATGTAGTGAGTTCCAGGGAGCTGCGATGAATTGCTAAAATGGGATTTATTCAAAGAGTGGAGGGGGGTCCTTATTAAAATGCACGTATGTTTAATCACAGCCTCATTTATAATCCAAAACAACGGCAGGATTCCATTAAATAAAAAAAACACTTAATGAAGACTTTGCTATTAAAAACTAGCGGTAAACATTACATCTGTATAAAGTAAAGGAGCCTTCAGCTGCCCCTGTACAATAAGCCTGAGTGTACCTGCAGTTTAGCGCTTTGTGATGGTGGTTCACTATGAAAGGCGCTATATAAAAAAAAGATTGATTGATTTATAAACACAAACACCTTCACCAACTTCACCTCAGAACAGGTGAATCAGAATCAGCAGATCAAAAATACCCCCAGATTTCAGAATTATGAGGAAGAAAAAATACATTCATATTCAAGAAACTACTGAAACAATGAAAAACATTTTGAGCAACACACAAATGTTATACAAAAATGAAACATAACTACAGAAATTAATCAACACATTTCCAAATATTAAAAAAAAAATAATGTACATCCTAATTTTTTGATGACTTTGAGAAATCACTTGAGTTGGTGCACTGAAAGGAATTATAGCATAATTATACATGTATTATTATTAATATTAGTATAAGTAGTATTAGTATTAGTAGTAGTAGTAGTAGTAGTACAGTAGTAGCAGTATTAGTATTATTATTGGTATTATTAGGTGACCCTTACACTTTTAAAAGTTGCCTGTGGTATACCTTGATAAAAGCATAGCAAAGTATAGTAAAAGCATAGTGAACGAATGACAAAGCACCAGCAAGCACTAACAGGAAGCAAGGTAAAGCAATGTCATAACCATGGTTAACCACACTGCAAGCGTCCTTGAGCAAACAAACCTGCTCACACACACTTACACCTTACTGAACCCAGCATGTGCGAGACAACAGGATCAGTGCAGCCTTTATCTCTCCAATAAAAACACCCACTTGTTTTCCAATAGAGTAAATGCAATGCCAAAAACATTAGCTACATTCATGAAATCTGCAGAAAAGTCTGTTCTCCAGAATACCTCATAGAGTTCCCACCTTTAAACTGTTCCTCATTAAACACCAGTAATTTGTCCAGTCTTGCATATGAAAACACCTGCTATTGGGCACATACTGTCCGATCATCACTGCAGCAATGTCTGACAGAGATGTGCTTTCCCATCTGTCTTGCAACTGAGGAATGCATCTTTCATACATTACATAATATACCTGAGGCACAGCCAATTTATACAACAATACGTGCTGTTTAGTCAACAGGAACGTCCCTGACAGCTCAGCACAGATGCTTACATTTTTAAAATAATCAATTACTTGATATTACTGCTTTATGTACTTTGTACAGGAAAGTATTTATCAGTATCCATTTTTCCATAACCAGCATCTCATTTTCAATACATCAACAAAACAAGGATGTCCTGCCAGTAGCAAGCACACCGATTACCAGTACATAAACCCAACCACCCCCCCCCCCCCCCGACATACACACCCCCCCAAAAAAATGTTATCACTATTATCATCCACATGGTTACGCACTATATCAACTACACAGATACACAGTACACAGATACAATCAGCCAACCGGTATAAAAAAGGATTCTAAAAGGCTACCGCTCTGAGCCTGCAAGCCTGTAAAAATACATTAAAGTGCTACATAGTGTCAGTATCACAGCAAAACATTTAAACAACAACAACCACACACTGCTTTCTCATTGTTCTCTATAGTCAGCCATTCTGTTATAACTGAATAACAGAAAAAGATGACACTAATTAACACTAATTGACGTAGGAACATGTATATTTTAAGAATAAACATTTTTGCACGCACCTACATATGTACATTATTATTTCCAGGTTTTTCTCTAATATAGCGTTCTGTTTCCATGGCAACACAGAATATATTGAAATACTGGAATCAAAATCCGGAGGGAAAAAAGCACAAACTTTAAAGCATAACATTCCAGATCTCAGGATAACTAGGGATTTTAGGTAAGTGAAATGTAATTACACTGTTGTTTTATTTCAAGAATATACTGTCTGCTTTTTTTTATAGGACACTGCAATCAAATGATAGTGCCAGCATAGCAGCAGATGCGTTATACATTCAACCTGTCTCCTATTAATGTGTAAAATTGTATTGCCGAGTTGTTAATGATTTATCGCACCACAACTTCAGTGTCTGTATTTTCCCCTTAATGTTGTGAGCTGTTAATAGTAAGCAAAGCAGCCTAAAGTAAACGATGTGCTTTTGTTTTTGCAACACAATGATGCTGCTTGTTTTACTTCTTCTATAGAAGATACCCTGCAACCAAACAAAAAAAAAAGTATACCTGTTTCAATCATAGCTAACAAATCTGAGGTCACCTGTCCTTGATTCAGTTAAATAAACCCTTACAAGACAAGTCCCAAAACACCAATGACAAAACAATTTACAGTTCAGGACAAAGACAGGACATTTAAAATTTCTGTACTAAAAGGGTACTTAAAACCTTAGTTACAATCTAACTGACACTGTAATCTAACATTAATAATGTACCTGTGAATCAACCTCAATCCACCAGCATATTTCGTATTCTGGTACATGCATGCATACATTACTAATTTATTTTTTATTTAATAAAATTTATTCAGCACAGTAACAAACCAAGCCAGCATTTTCTTATCTGATAGTCTTCAGTACCAGCGTACAGAAACAGTCATATTACCTCCTCCAGGGCCCATAATGAATCTACCAGTGGTTTGATCTTCCTTGCGTTGTAGAGGGAAATTAGTTTGTCCACCACTATCTTTACCAGGCTGCTTCTGCCTTGTTTGAAAAGAAGGTTTAGCAGTGAAAATCCAGCAATCACTTTATTCTCATCATAGAGTTTTATAGGGTTCACCTTCTCCACCTGCCACCACTGCAAGAAATTAGCACAACGAAAACAAAGCACATCTTCATTAATGCAAACTGAGAAAAGGCTTTCATTTGGCATATGTGCCAAGGCTTGCATTATTTATTTATTTTTTATAGACTTTATTGAACAGTATCAACAACCAGACATACATATACAATGTCATCTATAATTGAAACAAACCTAGTTATTCCTGTGGTACGTGTCACATTTAATCTAACCAAAATGGCCTGTTATAATTTTGTAGCACAATATTTTAATTTGAGGCGCATTGCTTTGCTTATATATATATATATATATATATATATATATATATATATATATATATATATATATATGACAAGACCTTTACAATCCATGTACAGTATAATATGGTTATTAAAAAAAAACACATATATGTGGTACACACATGATTATAGATATTAGGCATTCAGTAATACTCACAGATTTAGCCAAACTGAAAAAGCTTTTTGTTTCCCCAGTAACCATGTTTGATGAACCTACAATAGGGAGATACAAGTGTATTGTGTAGATTCATTTTTAAATCAATTAAATGGCAAGTTTATTGGCAGTTATGACCATGGACAAGAAGGTCATAAGCAAAGGAGTGAGGGGGAGATAAAACATCCTCCTACCTGATCAAGGTGTCAGATAAACTGTCTACAAAGGCTATGTTTACAATGACTTTTGGCACCCAATATGGAATGTTCTTTTTCTAGAATTTTGATGTCACCATTCCGTCGATGCGCTTCCCAAGCGTGGAATGTCTGGAGGTGGTAGGTCAGTGCCAGTTTGGTACAATTAACATTGTTCCATGGGTCAAAAGGTGTCAAATTCAAGGGATAAACACTTCCTTATCTCTTATAATCCTGTTGCAAGTCTCATGTTAAATAAAGCTTATCACACAGTTTCACAACATATAATGCAGTGCCAATGAAACTCAACCAAGGCAAGCGTACAGACTATATCAGAGTTTCCCCACAACTCAAAAGTCAAAAGTACATTATTAAGATGATTAATTAATGTACTGTATGTATTAATACAAGGCTTATTAATAACACAAGCTTGACATTAATGGCTATTCCAGTGACGTGACTTTTCTCTGTCTTTTTTTTGTTGTTTTTTTTAAATCACTACAACAACATAACGTGAATATGAAAGCTCCTTTGATTACCTCATTTCAACATGAGGCAATCCCACGATGTATGAAGTCTGCAAATGCAGTTAGTGATTACAGCTTTCAGTAGTGGCAGAAAATTGGCAAAAACTGAATAACTGACAGAGCTGACAATATCCTGACTGAGTTGACCTAAGCTAATTTATTTTCCTCTACTCAAATCAGACAATGGCATCTATTTACTGCAGACCAGAAAGGCCAATTTATTTCTAGTTGAAAAAGACCTGTGCCTTCTCCCTTGTACAATGACTGGCTAACAGTGGATCACGGAAATCCTGATGCATTGTTCAAGGTTTGGAAACAGGGGAGTCTTGTCTAGTGTTGAAGGTTTCTGTTAGTTGGGCAACTATGGCCCACTGTCTATCGATCTGTCATGACCTGCTAGTTAGGCTTTCCAGTGGTGGTTTCTTGCAAACGTTGTCCTTCCACTTTCCTATTACAAATTACCCGGAAAGGACCCTCTGTCCACTGTTCATATCATTGAAACTAACATGGGAGGTACTCTATAGCCCATTAGCTACTCTGTGCCACATGTATTGAACTGAAAAGTTCACCTGCACAATGATAAGGGGGGCAGTAGAAATGGTACTGCAGCTAATAAAGGGAGGAAATGGAATTTGATACTATGCCTTTAACACATTAAAAAAGGGTATGTTAATGGTTTATTGTATTCTTAAGTGTCAAGATGCAGTCTTGTTGGATTTTATGAGACAGTTTGGTTGGTCTGTTTGCTTCAGGATCTTGATACATACCATACAAGATGTAAGTTCCCAATGGTTTAAGAAGACCAAGACCTTTGCCTGTGTTCTCTCCACATAAACAATCCAGGACGATATCTACTCCTTCTGGGGATATTCTGAAAGACATACACAATCACGGTTACAATCACTGTTCTATTGTCTACTCCTATCCTAAAAAAGAATCTCTCTAAAACAGCTTCCTAATACCTGTATGTCAATGAATGCACTCAAACATAACAGAATTATAGGAGGCTGTGTGGACCCTGAGCAAGTCACTTAACCTCCTTGTGCTCCGTCTTTCGGGTGAGACGTAATTTTAAGTGACTTTGCAGCTGATGCATAGTTCACACACCCTAGTCTCTGTAAGTCGCCTTGGGTAAAGGCGTCTGCTAAATAAACAAATGATAATAATAATAATAATAATAATAATAATAATAATAAAGCACAGATATAGGTAGGTTGTTAGTTTGTTTAGTATACCATATTGTCAAATGGGGTGCCTTGTCTCAAGCAATTACAATAGAAGCATCTGCAAGGTAGTGTAACAGTCCTGCCAGTAATTTATCTATGACAAGTATACTTTAAATATTGCACATTAAAATAAACGACAAAAGCCAGTTTGCAACTTTACACAGCCAGGAAGCACAGCCAGGATGCAGACCTGTGCTCCCCTTACTTTACGACTCACCCTGCAGACCAGACGTGCCTTTACCAGGTAAGTCACTTGGGGACCCCATGTGCCTGGTCTTGTGGTAGATATCAGCTGGTACTGTACATGTGTTGCAGGTTAATTATCTCCCATACAATGGGACTCTGTTACTGAGCTGCTTTGATCTGGTATCTCATTAAAAGTGAATGTATAAATTAGCTTTGCCTTCCTGAGTTGATTGTACGCCTTACATGAAGGTGCTTGAAATTGCTATAATGAACTATATTATTTCCCTAACAATTGTGAAACTGCTGAAGTTTTTCTGGTGTGCCTCACTGTGACAGAAATACAATGATTATTGGTAGTAAATCTCCCTCCCGACCTGTGAGGGCGCTAAGCAGCGAGAACAAAGTACCTTGGATGGACTGGCTCAACAGTTCTTTCCCAGGGTTTAAGGGAAGTCGGCCAGCTAGAAAGGGGGCGGAACTCCGGTGCATTAACTCATCGACCCAGAAGGGAAACGATGTGGCAGTCACGGATTGGAGGGGAGGCTGCACTCGTTTACCAAGGGGTCATGTGTGACGGCATAAAAGGGGACGGAGAGACTTAATCTGTTCCTTCGCTTTGGTTTGTAAGATTGAACCTGAAAGGACCCGTGAGAGAACCAGTGATAGAAAGTATCGTGAGTGTTTGTTTGTTTGTCTATAACTGTTCTTGTTTGTTATTATTTGACGGCTAACACGTTCCGGAGCTGTCGCCAAGGGCCAGCACCAAACCCAGAACAGCGAGCACTACTGCACGCGCCGGACTGGTGACCATGTTCGTATATTGTGGGACGGATATTTGCGTTTATTGTTTGGGACTGCAACCCTGTTATTATTTACTCTGTGCACTACACATTGTTGTGTATTGCCGGGGATTATTATTTGGTCACCAGACCTAGATATAAAATAAACCATTTCCAACTGGATTACAAACCTCTCTGTCTGTTAATTACTCACTACATCACTCCTGCACCTGTACACAATCAACCACTTTGCCACACTCATAATCATGTTTGTCAGCATATGTACATGTTTACCTATTGAGATACAAAGGAATATAAACACAACACTGTCAACCATGTGCAGCCTGGCGGCACTGATTTGACGCAAGGTGTTAAATTGATCTGGGGGGGATGCATGAACATTCCTCAAAATGTACTCTATCCAATTCATTCATTGTAGAGGGTGGATATGTTCACCTCAGCCAACCACAGCAATTCTCCAGAATTGACAATGGAGTCATCACTTTTACATCTGTAATTTGTGATGTCTCGTATCACCTCAGAACCCATGTCTTCTACATCATGACTGAAACTGACTTGTAATCCAAAATACAGGCCCCGACATCAATTGCATTTGCATAACAAATGAACGTGAGGGACTACATACCATAGGAGTTCATAATTATTGTGTACAAACCCTGAAGAACATAAGTAACAGCATTTTACCTCCGTTTAGAATGAAGTTTTTTTATGATAAAGCAACCCCGAGCGAGTCTTTATGCAATGTCTGCCAATTCTGCCAAACTGTATGGCAGTCTTGAGCCGTACTGGCCCCACTGTACCAGGATTGAGTTGATGCCAATTTCATTTTACTTTAGACATGATCCCGTCTGGAATGCAGGGAAGGGAGATGAAAGAACTATTAATCCCTTTAAGGAAAATTCCCTTTTTCCACTTCAACCTTTACCATATGGAAGAAAAAATGAAATGCAGCTGTAATTATGCTGCATTGTGACTGCAGTTGTTTTATAGGCAATGTGCAGTTTTATTTGATTAATAATTCCAAATGTAATACAACGTATTCCCCAGTGCATCGGATCTGCAGGTTGAGGAGAGAATGCAGTTCATTTTCTGAAAACTGTAAAAACACATTGCCTTTAGTACAGAAGTGAATGTTGCACCAGATGGCTTCTATCTGCAATACCACTGTATTTGTACAGGCTTTAATATGGTAAGGGAAGCAACAATTGTACCTCGCTGCAAGGGATATTTTGATGTTTTGTATTTTAAGCAAATTCTGTCAGATGAAACCTAAACCTAATAAATATCCATATGTTAAAAAACTTTACTTTGTGTTGTTGTCAGTTCCCAGTTTGTATGAAGCAGTAAGTTATTCCAGTCACGTGACTTGAATGGAATGATGAAGTCAGGAAATCTCAAATAAGCTCAGAGCCAGATGAAGACAGACAGAGAAAAGAAATGAATTCCTCAATATTGGAGCAAAATAACCCAGAGGCACTCAGAATGACTCCAAACATAAAGAAGGGAAACATGAAAACTATATTAGATTTGATTGAAAATACACGTAAAGCTACTCTTAAAGCACTGCATATGTTGTACTGTATTAAAACATTGGGACAACATGAACGCTTTCTTACTTTTTAACTTCTTGGACATAATCAACGTTTCTGTCAAAGAGATGAGTGACGGAATCCTTGATGGCTTCATGCTTGAAGGGTGAGGCTGTTCCAAAGACTGTGACATTGGGAACAGTGGAGCAGAGCTGAGCGACGGCTTGACCCTGGAAAACAAACCAGCAGACATGGGGGGGATACGTTACTGTTTGCTTTACTTAACCTAATCCCCAGTGGACATTACATTAAATATAAATACAATACATACATATATATATATATATATATATATATATATATATATATATAGTGGCAAACCAGGTTTTGTTTTGCTCGCTTCGGGACCGTTCACACTGTCTTCTTGTGTAAAATCTGGACCACAGATCGGTGACATTAACACAGACTTCCTCCAGACCTTAGCCTTCATACAGCCAAACCAAACATTCGGACCTAGTTTATATACCTGCCTGTCTAATTACCGGCAGGTGTCCCTAATTAAATTAGTTCCAGCTGATTCCCATCCTGGCTCAATCCCCAATTTACCTTGTGTGGCTGTTAATATATATAGTGACAGGCCTCTGCCTATATACACACACTGTATATTCATATAATAATTTATTCATGATTCAAAACATGCTGCAACAGTTCCCAGTTGTGTTCTAAGGCTGCCCACTGTGGTTGAGATCTTGCATGGTTGGTAATTTCCATGCAATCCCACCCAGTCAACGCGTCCCATATCCTCAACACTTAACTAGACGGTATCAGGTTGTACAGATCAGGCAGGACAAAACTAGAAGACATCTAATAATTGGCTCAATCATCATGCAGAATTTGAGAAACCAGCAGGTTTATAAATTACTGACTTGAAATGGTTCAAGGAAATTCCCTGAAGAGTAATTATACTGCTAGTTCCCTTGAATTATTAAAGCCAAACCTCCTCAGAACACTGAATATTTCAGAGCACAGGGGTGAGGCTTATATGAACAATCATTGTACATTAGCTGCCGTGATTTACCATTTTTTGCTAAAACAGTGAATGGTAAATGGTAAACCTAAATCAAAATGTATAAATTCTTACGGTAAAAAATATATAGGATTGTGTGCACCTTTTTCTATAGAATAAGATCACTGGAGGCAGTTTTTTGTTCATTTTGTTTTTTTTTTTCATACCGAATGCTTGCAACTGAGATAAATCTGATTGTTTTGGGTCTGTATTTTATAAATGTCCTTTTTAGTTATTATTTTAGTTTGCTTTTTGAATTGTAGGTATCATACCAGATGGTATGAGACCATAAGTATCAATTTATGTATTATATACATCAATTTTTTATTGTATATATAAACAGTTATTTTCTTAGTGGTTCAATTTGTGGGTGACAATCTAGTTTTCATGGACACACTTAAGTATTCTGGAATTCAACAATGAGACTTGTAAAAAATTAGTTTACTGTATTGTAGTTGTCCTTGAACATATCAGGCCAAAGCCATTGAATAAAATCAACTGTATTAACAGTGTAAAAATAATGCATGTAACTTTCATTAAGAATCAAGTGGGTGGTGATAGCAGGTTTAATAAATCTGGAGCATCGCTTACATTTCTGTAATTTCAAATCACATCCGCTGAGACCACTTTATAATTGTTGACCTCATTTCGAAATACGCTGATTTTTCAAATGTAACGCTAGTCTATGAATTTAAACTGCTCCTCCTGTCTGATATAATACTTCATAACTTCCTCTGCTGTGGATCACATGGTCTGATTGTAGCACAACCATTGTGAGACTGGTCTACAGCACAGGAAGTGATTAGGTACCAGGACGCAGCAGCAACCACTGATATTTAGCAACTGTATATTTCAAGGAGAGCCTGAGGAGAAAGAGAGACAGAGAAACCATCACACTATACCCTTCCTCAGTCGTGGTACTGAAACAATCCTGATGCCACTAGTTACTTACAAGAGCATTCCCTGTTTTCATTTCATGACAGCAAGCACTGCAATTTACCTAAATGTATAGATATTCATTTAGCTTTCTCCCTTCAGTCTGTACAGTACATTATAATGCTAATTTCAGTGTATTGGCTGCTAGTCTATAACTATCTTTCTCAGTACAAGTCAGTTCTAAATATAATAATTACCAGCATGATTAGAACAATTCAATAGCTGTATACTATTGCATGGGGTTTACAAAAGTCAGTTAGAATGAAACATGCCTGGAACCTAAGGCTTGTGATACTTAATGAGGCTTAGACTTTAGCTTTTGAGATTTGTGCCATGTTGCAGTTAACAGGTTGTAAGGCCACAATGGGGAGCAAAGAAGACACTGCTTCAACATGATTAGTCTTAAAGGTATTTAAATTGTTCTGGGGGGCATTACTTAGTGTTTACAAACTCTTAATTCATTTGGGAGTGGAAACTTGCAGCTTTTATATATTCATTTATACTAAAAAGTACTTCTCAACAGGAAGTGTCTGTGTCAAAGTTATATATTACAGATAAACGGCACATTACAGAATACATAACAAAGTAATGATTCCGTTGTTTGAGGAACAGTCCATTTACAGAAATGTGTGTGATAGATGTTGCAGTTTTTGCCCAATCCCTGCAGTTTAGTAGAACAGTACACGTGTCACTACAGTGTTATTACAGTATAATTAAAGAGTAATTAAGGGGACTGAAATAAAGTGTTGCCACAGGCTGGCAAGCTGTTTTATTACAATGTTACCATAGCTTTTCTATGTTCAAGACTCGTACTTCGAATTCAGACTTTAATTAACACTTTACCATCCCTCCTCCAGCTGAGTGGACCAACACAGACATCCCTTCCCGCAGATTGGCAACTTCAAACAGCATCATGTAGGCAGCAACGAAGTTCATAGAGAAGGCAGCGGCCTCTGGGAAAGTCATGTCATCTGGGATCTTATAGACAAACTCCAGGGGAGTGCACACAACTTCCGCCCAGGCATTGTAATTCACAAAGGCCATGACCCGATCCCCGATCTGAAACCACACACAGAAAATAGACATCCACGTGGAATTTACTGTGCATGCTGTATATATACAATACTGTCATCATGTCTACATTTCAAGGATTCACTGCAAGAATCTTTCATTTTCAAAAACAGCATTGATTTAAAGATGATAAGCTGCTATAATTTAAACAGTTCTACTATTGTCTACATCTCTCAGGGCATGAACTGAATTTTGGTCAAAATTGGTGAGGGGACAGTGACACAAAATTGTGTTAAAGAATATTTTATACCCTCTGAATTTACAAAATATGATGTTGTATCTGTTTATTATGTTACAATATGTATGTTTACATCCTTATGTATGAATGTTTCTGCACTCGTGGATTGGCGTGTTTTATATATGTAGTCACCATGATTTTTCACCTTGGGCGGAGTATTTTCTGTATAATGAGATCAGTATAAAAATAGTCTGTAAATACTTTTAAAACAAGGGCTCTTTAACAAATGATTTCTTCTGGTTCATTGTTGGCATATATATGTAAATTATCTGGGAATGCTGTCATCACAGTCTAATTTCTCATGGTTTTTGCATGATCAAGCATTCAGTATAACTGCATAGTTACGCAAATTATAGCAACAACTGGTAATGTGATAATGAATAAATATATGGTATGCTCAGTCTTTATTTCAAGGCTCTTAAGAGAATTTTAAACAGCTAGTATAATAACACAAGCTCAGGGCAGGCTACCATTATTGAAGGACTGCAGACCAATGCTTTGAAATGCATTTCTTAGTAACTTTATTAAGCTTAGTACTGTTCCTCCCTTATAATGCAAGTCTGAAATTATAGATTACCTTTTTATTTCTGAGACATCTGCACATTCCAAATAGAGGTAAAAAAAAAGCATAGAACCAAAAGATCTTAGGAATTAAAGGGGACCAGTGCTAGTATTAGAGCTAGTAAGACAATGATTTTAAAACCTTGGGTAGCACTAACAAATAATGAATTCGGGATATGGCTAAATGTCCTTCATGGACGTGTGATATTCAGAGAGAACAAAGAAAACTTCCATGTATCCCTAAATTAAAATGAATAAATCACAAACAATTGTAACTGACTACTGTCTTATTAGTATGAAGTATCAGCTCAGTATTTCAGCAATTAACAACAATCTGGTTCAGAAGCTCACCTCCTGTTGCATTATTAATGCCCCTCACTATACTCAGTACTGAAACATTAATAAAGTGTCTTACTCATCAATGACAATTTTATCAGAAAAAGACTCTCAATGAATCCAGCATAACAGCTAGCTAACGATTGCTCCCCATAGCCTATTATTGAAAGCTTCTGAATGGCACTTCATTTGTCTGATTTACTTTTCAAGTGTAAAGAGGAGGGCATTTCTGCTCAGGAGAGGTCCAAACTAGCTGTAAAATATGAGTGTAAGGCATTTTAATATTGACACAAGGGCACCATGACTTTTCTGGAGTTTTTTTTAGTGGAGGAGACAATGGGCACAGCTGTTTTTTCTGTTTGCACAATTGCAGATTTTTTCAGCATGGACAAAAACAGATTTATTTCATTAGTATCGTCTTGTGCACCCATTGAGATGGACAAGGGCCAACATTAGCTGAAAGCAATGACAAAACAGCTTATCCGGGGGGTATTTGGCCAAATGTCTGTATTGGTTTCTCTCATAGTCCAGAGACAACACTATGGCTAGGTCCCGGGTGTTATTTTCTTGGATTATTAATTGCTTATAAAGTCCTATTTTGACATAGGTATTTGTTGAATTTTCTACGATAAACCCTTCCCATTAGCAAATGACTTTAGTTTAAATATTTAAAGAATGACTTTTATGTCACAGGATGAATGGGCTCAAGATGAATACTCTACTGTATGTCTAGATAACTGCTAATGTGTATATTAATTTTAATACTTGACAATTCTTGCATACACATTTCATGACTGATTTGCTGATAACTAAACCCAACTGGAGACATGCCCACACCTTTTACTGTCAGCAATTAAACACTTGCAAGGGGATTCAGACTTCCTGACTGTAACGTTTATCCTTCCATGCATGGATTTTTACACACCTCAAATCCTTTAGTGTTTTCTCCTAGAGCTTCAACAATCCCAGAGCATTCAAATCCAGGAACAAGGGGAGTCTTTGGTGGGTTATCGATATTTCCTTGTCGAACCATCAAGTCTAAAAAGTTCAGGCCACTACAAGAAAACAACAAAATCAGAGTCACTCTCAAAATCAAAGATCAGCTCATGTATAGGATGAGCTCTTGTCAAATCAGTGCAGTCACAAACTGGATTGCTATCATTATTGACATTTGCTCATTAGGGTTTATACAATGTAGTAAATATGTCTAGTATTTTTTTGTGATGCTGTATACTGTATTGTTGGTGATACTGCCCATGACCAAAACAGATTATTATATTTTGGGATAGTAGAGGCTTCTGTATAGTTTCATAGAGAATGTAAGTTAAAATGAGAAAATCCTTTAGTCTGCCACGTATCTTAATTGTACATGGCCATGTGATGTGTCATGTCCACTAGATCCACTGTGTGAGAGTTGAGTTCTGCAGAAATCCACTGAACTGACTAGAACACTTTTATACATTTCTTTTGACCTTTGTATATGCAGTATCCAATGATTTCCCTTAATTCTATGTGAGTGGCAGTGGCGTAGCCAGGATTTTGTTTTGGGGATGGATGGAGATTTGATCATGGATAATAATACTGGCTAACAAGGTTCAAACCCCTAAAACCACCCCCCCTAGCTACACCACTGGTGGGTGGTATATAAAATACAATCAGAAACCACACAACAGATGACAGGAGTAACTGGAAAAACCAACCTTGGAAACTGAATACAATATAGTGCTTTCATGCCGAATCCCAGAGCACTGAATTTAAAACCGGAAAGTGAGAAAAACATCAAACAGATCAGTTTTAGGTCTGGATTTAAAGGCAACCACAGGGTCAGAGCGTATTGAATAATGGATCTATATATGGCTGTTCCTTTGATGGACCTGCTGCGGAAACTCCCTCTTTTGGACAGTAAAGGAAGTGCAGCCTCCCTCTTCTTTCAGACCTGTGTTATTATTATTATTATTATTATTATTTATTTCTTAGCAGACGCCCTTATCCAGGACGACTTACAATCGTAAGCAAATACATTTCAAGTGTTACAATACAAGTAATACAATAAGAGCAAGAAATACAATAACTTTTGTTCAAGCAAAGTACAAGTGTGACAAACCACAATTCAATAATACAGCAGATAATAGTGATAGTTACATCAGTGTTCTTTTTAGAGCAAAGCCTCAGGTATGTACATGAACTGGACAAGAACCGAGAAACTTCTGCCATAACACTTTCGATCAGACTTAAGTCATATATTTATTGTGATAAATCTGTGTTTAAATTGTTCTGTAAGACTATGTGGCTGTGCATCACTGATTAATGCTTCTATTTCTTTCTGGTAGGTTTCTGGTTGAAATCTGCAACAAAGTCTGGACTCAGCGCTTTTAAAACTACCTTGTGAAACATAAATCTCTTTATTGAGTCAACCAATAGTACTGACAATTAGCCCTTTACTAGTGTCTGTAAGATATGCTGTCTTGCCTATTGTGACTAAAATTGACTTCTAACAGGGAGATGCAGCTTTAGTATTATTAGTTTATTCGGCAGATGCCTTTATCCAAGATGACTTACAGGTGTTACAGGGCAATACAAGGATACAGTATAAAAACAATATTTAATATTTAAACACAGTATAATACAGCTGTGTTTCATATTACAGAAAGCATGCCGAATGTATTATTCAATGGAGTGTGAATTACCATTAACAAACATATGTGACTGAAGCATTCACTATTGAACAACTGCTGCACAGATGTTTGGAAGCATCTATTAGCTGTTCTCACAAAACTATCTGGGCTCATAACCCTATAACGTGCCCTACATGGCATTTACCAACAAGACTGCACTCCCTTAGGAAAAGAATGTGATAGATGTTCGTAGTTTAATGATATTTTTATACTGGAAATGCTGGAAGTTCCCAAATTAGCGTAGCTGGAAAATGTCTATATTACATATATGAAATAGTCTGCATACTATTCCTTTTTTTCTTTTGTGTAATCTTGTAACAATTGTAATAATAATAATAATAATAATAATAATAATAATAATAATAATAATAATAATAATCCAACAACCTTGCCGTTTTTTTGTTTTGTTTTGTTTTTTTTCATAATAATCCCGAAATTGTATTATTCGAAGTAAATTGATTTGTGGCGTCAATACATCATATGTCGAACTGTCAATGAGATTTGTTTAGTGTACATGCCCATTTCCCGACAGAATTCAAATTGAGTAACACACACACACACACACACACACACACACACACACACACACACACACACACACACACACACACACACACATATAAAATAAATACGCCTCGTCTACAATAGAATGCAACAAACAGGGTCAGGGTAATTCTATTTCTAAGTCGCTCCCCATATAATTTTTTAAAGATTTTAAAAATACTGGTTCTGTTCGAGGTTTCTATATTTTTGAACTTTTAATCACATCAAAAAAAAGTAAACGTGTAATAATGCATACTGTATCTATGGAGAATATAAATATGTGTGCAAATTATTCTTTTAGTCAAATTATTCTGCCCCCAAAAAGAGTGTTCTTATTATTATTATTATTATTATTATTATTAATAATAATAATAATAATAATAATAATAATAATAATAATAATAATAATAATAATAATAATAATAATAATAATAATTTTTGTATTAAAGTTGCTATTAGCATATGACTAACTTCACTATATAGTTATTGTATTTATATTTGTTGAATGCACGTATAAATTGCATACCATATAATGAAAACGGCGAAACTACATGACAGGTATGTGTGTGTTACAGTTGCTTTATCACATTCTTCACTACCGTAAATACAAGTTACTGCAAAACTTGAAAGTGGCACTGCAGACAGTGCATCAGTATGTTAACCTGTGGTGCTGTGGTTATCTGTATCAACTGTAATACTGGAGAGTGAACATTACCAGGCTTTAACTCGGATTTTGACCTCCCCCTCCAGAGGTTCCGGCATCACCTTCTTGGTTACCCTGAGCTTGTTGAGCCCCCCAAACCCAGCCAGGACCACGGCACGCATCTCCTTGGTGTCCCCTGCAGTCAGCACACTTTCCTGATCCTTGCCTCCATCCTTTTCTATCATATGTTCCGTCTCCTCTGCTTTCTCCACTCCTTCATTTGCCATAGCGGTAGGCTTTGGCAGACAGTAAAGACGCTGAAGAACTGGTGAATTTCTCCCCCTGTGTTTTCTCCTCCGCACGTTCAACGTGTAGACTGTTCAGCACAGTTGTGAACGTATGTATGCAATGGCTGCACTGATTTTTTCTCTCCCCTCACTCTAGCCATCAGATTACCGTAAGACTGAAAATAAACGTGCCGTTAAAAATAAATGCAGGTCAACCTGCTCATCAACTAGGCAACACCCATCTGCATCAATCAGTTCTATCGTTTCGAAACATCACGCCACTTTTTATTTATCTTTTTTTTTTTAAACTAACTTTTTTATCTTCAAATAAGCTCCAGTTTTTAGTTCCGGTAAGTGTATACATTAATTAGATTAAATAATAATAATGATATATAGTATTGATAGTGGTGCAGTTCTGAAAGATATAAAGAAAAAGTGTGGTCTTCTGTTATGCAAAATACTAGTAGCCTTTTCCCTAATTAAATACTGTTGGTAAATGTAAATAAAATATATGGTATTTTTAAAGATACAAGTACAAAAGGCTCTCCACAAGATCACCAGGGACCCTGTTTTTTCTTGGTAGCTCTATGCTACTATAAAGTTAAAGACATATGTAATATTATTTATATTTTTATTTAAAAAAATAAATGCATATAGATAAATGCATTATAGAGGTTTTTAGTTTTGTAAACAATATCTTGATGGGGTAAAATAATGTCTGAAAAACAAATAATAACAATAAAAACATCTATTTGTGCATTGTCTGCCAATTTTCTTCAGCTCAACACCAACAAATCTGAACTTCTAGTAGGAGCAAAAACTCAACTCAAGAATCTCAATATTGCTGCCTTGAACCTTGGAAACTGCCTTGTATTTAATGTATTATGCCCTGTATTTATTGCATTTGCATTGTTTTTTACTGTTTGTATTTAATGTATTATGCCCTGTATTTCACTTTATTTAATGTATTATGCATGGTTCCTCACTATCTTGTAAAGCGCTTTGTGATGGTGGTCCACTATGAAAGGCGCTATATAAAATATAAGATTGATTGATATTGATTGATATGTGCAATACTGTCTTGATTATGATTTTGCTATAAAGTGCTCAGGTCTCGGATGTACCTCTGTTCATCACTGCCAGACGTGCTGAGGCAGTTTCCATGGTAATGTCATTAACTAAATAAACAGGCCTTTGCATCACTACCTCAGGCCAATGAGCTCTGAATAGCGGTGCACACCAAAGTCCTTGTGCTAGATATGACTCAGTGCAATGACAATGCACAAAAGTCAGCAGACACTTACGTTCAAAGAAGCATGAGAAGGGATGATGAAATCACATACTCTCATTTTACAAATTAGGTATGTCAAGACCGAGTAACAATAGCTCCTTTTGCTACAGAGCAATTGATAGTATATAATTGATTTTAAAAAGGGGACTTGAACTCAACCCTGATCGTCACACAGAAATCACATTACCATGGTGATAATGTTGCCGTTCAGGTTAGCCTTGTGTTTTTGCTGTCTCGGTGGTAGCGAATACAGCTGTGATTTTTTTGCTACTCTTCAGTGTGATTCCAACAGCATAGCAAACAGAAAACATTAAATTAAAGTCGTTTTATTTACTTCTAAATAAAGGGTTTTACAGGAAAGCATGCAGGGGGAGCAATGGAAAGATCAAGGGCAGATCTTATTACCTGTCTGGCAATAGACTGCATCATAAACTGTCCTTGAGATTGGTGTTGTGCACTAGCGTAAGTATAAAATAATAACAAAGCAGAATTGGATTCTGCATTACAGCTTCAAGTCGTTACAGTATTAACCCTTACAAAAACACAGGTCCAATAAGATAGACCTTATAAATTAGGGGGGCATTCAATTATTATTATTTATTTATTAGCAGATGCCTTTATCCAGGGCGACTTACAATTGTTACAAGATTTCACATTTTTACATACAATTACATTATTTTTTACACATTATTTTTACATACAATTACCCATTTATACAGTTGGGTTTTTACTGGAGCAATCTAGGTAAAGTACCTTGCTCAAGGGTACAGCAACAGTGTCCCCCACCTGGGATTGAACCCACGACCCTCCGGTCAGGAGTCCAGAGCCCTAACCACTACTCCACACTATCAGGTTTTACTAAAACTGACAAACACATTGGCCATTGTATATTATACTGACTGAAATACGAGCTATGGAGAGTTTTAGAGAATGTTGATTGCACTGAATTGACAGTGAATATCAATTTGAATCCTTTATCGGTATTCCTTAATCAAATTCTTGTATTGTTATTGGGTCATATCTGTTTACATGTCTGATTATCAATGTACAGTACAATGGTTCATGTACAGTAAATGAACACCACAAGCACAGCAATAATCCAGTTTCACTTTAGCACTGATGGTAATGTCTTCTTGTTCATTCAAACATTCTAAATATAAATAAGGGTAATGTCATGAAAAATGTTATAGTAGAAAATAATATCATTTTTTTCTAATCATAACAATATCCCTTGGCAAGATTATAAATAATTCCCATTACTGGAATACATGTTGGTCACAATGTTGTAATAGAATTTCATAACAAATTCCCATGCACCAGTTCATCAAAATCGCACAAATAGTTGCCAAGATAATGTCTTCCTATTCAATTCAATACAATACAATTCAATATATTACCCAGAACAAAAAATAAAATTACATTCAATTATTACACAAAATGTTGATATCTTTGTAGAGGATGTTGGTAAACACACATACAGCTCTTTCAAATCAATGAATTGCATAAGTCTTATACAATGGGATCTACCTGAACAGGCTAGACAGCATAGACACTTTTTATTTTATTTTATTTTTAGTTATTTTTGAGCCACTCATTTTGAGATTAATAAAGTACACCTCCATACTAATGCATTTGTAGAAACATTTATTCTAAAAGGAATCAATAACTATCCTTAGAATTTGGAAAGAAAGCTAAATGCCCAACATCTGATTTGGGTAGCATCAGCAGTGATAGATGCAGTTGAAAGGAAGGTATCATGTTATTTAGAGGTATTGGGAAATTATTTTAACCTTCATCTTTTGTCAAGGGGTGCCATGGCTTAATCTGCTATGCAATTGGAGTCTTATCTGTCCCCATTACTGGCAGTATGTTATAAGGCGCTTATCACAGGTCATAGCTTGCCTCGGAGGTATCTCTTAGTAAGACTGCTCTCAAAGAAAGGTAGCGGATCTTCAACATCAAAGACTACATCAAACCTTGGCTTCTTCCCCAAAGCCAAAACAGCAACAAGTAAAGCCAAAGTTGCAGTAAGCCCCCATATCAGATAGGATTTGCCAGTTTTGGGCTCCTCATATGTGAAGAAATGCAAACGTCCTGGCAGCCCTGGAATGGCTTGGGCAGTGTGGCGTGCTGGGTTAATGAAATAGTGCAATGGAACCGTGAATACATCACTCACTTCATCTGGACTGGGTTGGGCTTGGAAGGTTTCCTCAATGAAAGCCATCACTGGTGTTACTAACATGCCAGCCTTGGGGAGGAAAAAAAAAAAAAAACATATTTCAATCTAGGACATTTCTAAGTCTACAAGACAAATGTTTGGAACATCACCATTAACTTGTCCCTCTGTAACACTCTGCCCCTACTGGATGTATGAATACCTCAGTCAGATGTGTCACTTAGAAAATGTAAGGTACAGTAATCCGTCACGTATCCGACTGCGTTGGGACCAGAGTAAGGGCGGATATGTAAGAAGTTGGATGAATCAATCCTGTTTTAAATCCCATTATACACAACTGTAACAATTACTACAGTTACATAATTATTGTTTTGAGACTCAGCTTTTATTAGGGAGCTCCCCTGAATCCCTTGTTTAGAAAGACACAGATCTACAATCTCTGAACTAATCTTCTCCGTTCAATAATAAACTAACGTTGCTGAAGAGCTTCAACATGGATATGTGACGGGCAGATACGCAATGGATTACTGTATTTATAATATCCAAAAGGGCAACTGCACTCTTGGGTCAGACAACTCTTAATCAAAACTTACAGCTTTTTTAAGGAGATCTATAGAAGGACAGGACACAGATTTACCTTGCTAATAACTGGAACAAGTCTGCCAATGACCTCCACCTTGTCTGGTGGAAGACCTATTTCCTCCCTGGCTTCTCTGAGTGCTGTGTCGATTTCATCGTGGTCCTTTGGCTCACACTTACCTCCAGGAAAGCACACCTGCCCCCCACTGTTTTTTAGCTAAAAACAGAATTATTAGTGGGTATAACTCAAAAACATATACTGTAAAGGTTGAATAGTCTGTAGGTCACTTTGTACTGATGTGAAAAATCATTCACTGCAGAGCAAGGAGATGTGGCAGTTGGGGATACTAAACAAAGGGCAACAGTTTTCTTTTTTTCAAACCACCTCTTCCATTTAAGTTATATAATTATGCCACGTGGGTTGAAATGCTTCTGAAGGATGTGCTGTGCGTACAGTAAAATAAGGGATAATCAGCAAAAACACTAACCTCTATTGACCTAACTGTCATCAGCACATGAAGTTCTCCATTTCTCACAAACAAAGGGATAAGGACAGATGCTTTAGGTAAAGATGACAAATGAGAAAATTTCCTTCCAATGTCATAACGTTTTAGAATAGTCTTAGCCTTTTCTTTCATGTTCATCCTAAAAGAAGAAATAAAAATGTAACGCTACATCAGATTCTGTGTTTTACACGTTTTCCCCTAGCCAGTGTGCCTCTTGGAACACAGAATGATCTCATTAAGGTGCATGGTAACACAGACACCACATTACCTTGATGAGACTGTTGGTGCTCAACTAAGCATTGTGTTGCTGTCTACGCAGTTGTGGATACCTCTGTAATTCCTGTAGACTAGGTTTTTGACCTCGTTTCAGTGTGATTCCAACAGCATGCAGTTGCATTTTGAAAACATTACCATAAAGTCGTATTATTTAACTATGAAAAAAACAGTCTTACAGCAACCCATGCAGGGGGGGGGGGGGGGGGGGGGGGGGGGCGATGGACAATTATATTACCTGTCTGGCTAAAGACTTTGCAGGTAGTTGGCAGAATTACCTACGGTGTGTTAAGAATACTCGTACAGTACGTTCTTAATTATGTGGCACATGGGTATGGGATGACATTATCAACAGTACTAACAAAGTACACTGACTTATACTCGTGCAAGTCATTTTTAATAAATTATACAAGTCGAAAAGTTAACTTTGGTATTTGAAAGGAGAATACATGAAAAATAAATACTGTCAAAAGACAGACGATGCATTTCGGTAGCACATGATGCACATACCGGTATCATAATGTTACCTGCCAACTTAAAACCACTTACCGTACGTATAAAGACAACGATCAGAGGTCAAAATGAAGAGGACTATTATTCTAAACACAAACGAAGTTCAAAATTAAGACAGGCAGTGTAAATTACCGTTTTTACCACGTTCGTTAAAATAATTGTCAGTTAAAATGGTAGAAACACAAAGCATTATTTCACGTTTTAGTATTACAATACAGTTAATTTACCTGCAGTACGCACTTCTGCAGTAAGTATGCTGCAAACCAGGAAACAAGTACAACACAGATTTGGCAAAAGAAAACTGACTCCGCATTGGCAAAATGTATAGGAACTAAAACATGTCTCCACCTGTTGGCGAGGAAGAGAAGTATGCCCATACAGCACTGCACCGGATTCTGAACACAACTTCTCCACATTAAACGAAAATAATATACAATATTTACAGGTAACAAAAACACAAAATTGTATCTTTTGTTTTTAATTTCATGTATTTTCTTTATTAAGTCACATGATGTATTTATTTATTTATTATTTTGCTCAATGTTCCATTATATTTTTAGTCTCAAGATGAACTGGGTAATCACAAGATGAGGATGACAGCTGAACTGTTTCAACCAAAGCCATTATCTATCCACATATTATCAGTATTTTGTAGCCTATGTCATACCTCAATCAATGTTGTATGACACCCAGACCAAACCCTATGCAGTAAGAGTATCGGCCACTAACAGCGTGCACTCATAATACTGTATGTGGTGTTGTTCACAAAGCTACAGTAATAACAGGAGGAGTGGACTGAATTAGCATTAAAGTAGACATTTCCCTAAAAACGGTGCACTTTGAAGTAAAGACCTTTAGCATTTTCTCCAGGATTTCTTTCAATACCAGTAAAGAAAACAAGTCTATAAACTCAGAATCCCATTTGAGTGAATAAAATATTGTATTTAACATCGTTTTGTCATTGTCATGCTACATTCTTTCTCGGTCGTCTTCCCCACCCCCCCGATGAAAGTGGATTTAAGGGGCATTTGTTTCAACTGTTATCCTGTCTTCAATTGCTTTCGACCTCCTCTGGCATATCCATTGTCCAGCCAGGACATTCTCGATCTCACAAGTCCGTATTTCATCCTATTGTTTAGGAACAGCAGTAAATATTCTGAGTCCATGCATGGCTTTAATTTCATCTTTCAATGCCTGGAGGAAGAGATTAAAAAAAAAAAAAACATAGTAAATAGAAACCCTGACAGTTTTGTGCTTTGTTAGGTTTATAATCTCATGTGTTTTATTGTTTTTTTACACTCAATACCCACAGTAACTGACTTTCCAAACAAAAATAAATGAAACACAAGACCTGGTTGACCAGTTGGTGTTGATGTACTGTTCTTTTTCCCTTAAATTCTTCAGATTCTATATGGATTTCATACATGGATCCACAGCCACCTAGAAAACAGAGATGTGCATTAAACACATTCTTTATTCTCCCGCTGTTATTTGCTGTGCAGCCAAAAAAACTGAAAACTATATTATTTTCTTGAACTTGAAACGGTAGGTCGTTTTCACATTTATGCAACATTCAATAAAGCGGTGGAAAATATCCTCATCAGGTCATAAAATATATACGGTATTATACAACAATAAAAAAAATATGCACAACACAATTGTCCATAGGGTACTTATTTCTTTCTATTACATATATTCTTTTAATTTTATGATTTAACCAAAAACAGTATTATAGGAAACACGAAGGATGTCTTAAAATTCATCCCCACTGGTTTACTGTACTTAATTATGTATTCTCAATAGGTGCAAGATTAACAAGAACGGATACTTTGAAATATGACTTGCCTGAAATATCTACTACTTTAAGAGATGTAGCCTGGGGGAACTTCTCTTTCAATAGCTGAGAGATTCTTACTTCTCCATCAGTCCCCGAAGTCAACGATCTTTGAATAAGGCTTGTAGTTAAGAGAGTCTGTGGAAGAGGAATACATTGTTTGAAACAGGTCATCAATAACAGAAACTAACGTACGGTAAAAAAAAAAAAAAAAAGTATATGCAAATCATTTTACAATATGCGTGTTATCAAACTCAAACGAGCACTCTGTATTTAAGAACAATCGTTCTACAAAGAAGAAAACAGCTGAACAGAACTTCTGTAGTCAGGGTCTGATGCCTTTCTCGTACATGAACAATATTTCCAAACCGCTAGATTGTGTTAGATAACATATACCTACCGGTACTACAACAACAAATGTAATCTTCACGGGTTTACATTTATTGTAAACTGACATTGCGTACTTACTCTAGTCTTGTGAAGGAGCCTGTTAATTGAATTCATTGTGAAAATACAGTGAAAACTCATTTGTATATTGTACTACATACACTGACTTGATAAAACAGAATAATTTATTTCAAAACAACCATGTCCCACAATGTCACGTTCTTTTAGTCGCAGAAATATAACGTCAGTAACTGTTTTTTTTTTTTCGCCCCTGTATCTGGCACCCTCTGTTGATTGAGAAGGAAATCGCACGCTCCTTATTTAAAGAAAAGCATTCGCCATAATTTTATTGTATTTCTTCTCAAAAGCACAGATACAGTATGTGCCCAAACATTTTACAAAAAATTATCCTGTCAATGAATTCAAAATGATTTCTTATTTCTGTATTTACGTCATAGGCTCATTGATGTTAATAATATAGATATGGACAGTGACCTTGACTAAGTTTTAACATAATTAAGTAGGGACAGCCATCAGGAACATTCATCATACTGTTGCAATGAGCCTTGGGGTTGTGGTGGTAGAGCCTTCTACATGTCAGTGCTGTGTGGTTTAAGTGTTTCTACAGCAGCATGTTAAAGTGACATAATGCTGTCTGTATTGTACACTGGAGAAGCTAACGAAATCTGCTCAAAACAGTAACTCTATTCAAATACTGCATATCAAAGACTGCAACGTGGTGTATTTGGAAAATATATTTAAAAAATGCCCCCTCCTAAATTCAATCCATTTACAATACCACATAGTCGTTATGTTCTTTCAATTGCAGCAGACAAGTTGGGGCATTAGTATTGAAGTTGATGGGGGGTCATATGGAAGATGCTTAAGGTGAAAAAACCAAAACATTTTCTTTTCCCTCCAATAACCAAAATATTCTTTGTTGATATTTTTGTTTCCCAGACTATATTTCCTGCCACAGTACAGTAAGTTAACTGAATTTGACCCCACCCAAGTTTTACATTCAAATTCTTCACTGCATATTCTTCTGACACTGGGACTGAAGGCTATTGAAAATGAGATTTGTTCATTTTCATCCTTAGCATACGGAGATGAAATCAAGTTCAGTTGACAGACTCTGGTAGCACTAGTTAGGAATGCAGGCTTACAGCACTCGATCTCTCCAACTACCACTAATGATGACCTAATGAGGGTCACATGCACAGAACACAACCTGACTAAGAAATCATATAGGAAAACAGGAGGGCTGTGAATAAACTATAGCATCAGGGAAATATTGGAGGTTGGTGAATTAATTTTATAAACAGCACGTACACAAACAACACCATACATACAGTTGACTTTTGTGTAACGTTGCAGATTGGACTGTAGACTGCAAATGGAACGGATGGCAGCCCTAGTTTAAATTTGGAACCAGATGAGACTGAGTTTTACAGATTGATTTCATGGTGCATGTGGAAATGTGGAATAAGTGAGGTCAGGTGGGGTCATTTTACCAGGAAGTGAATACGTATAAAATCTAAAAAATGTGCTTGCAAAACAAAATGACAGTGTTGTGGCAACATGAGGGTTTTTTTGTTTTTTAATGCTTTAGTTAAGGAAGCAATAGTATCATCATCAGCAGCATAGTGAGTTTTTTCATGCACATACTAATATGCAAATCTAAAAAGACAATGGTTTGGATTTTCACTTTGTTGAAAATGTCCCTATGATGATTCAAGTTGGGGGTCCCCGTCTGGCTGCAGTTAAAGCACTGCTGCAGGGAGTGCAGGATGAGTCACACAGCTTGGACAGCGCCAGGTTAGCGTCCAGGCTGTGCAAAGAGGCCAAACTTTGCTGGGGACGGCACGTTGGCTCTGATGCTACCAGGGGTGGGAATGGGAAACCGGCAGGGACTTATTCTCCTCATTGCGCAACAGCAAACCCTACTGGCCAGACACCGAGCATATTCAGAGTGGATAAGAAGCAGAGCTGAGCTCTGTCTTCCAGGATCGGCAGCCCGCCCACCTCTGCTCTGGATTGCTCGTGGAAAAGCGATTCTGGCTTTAGGTTTGTGAGTTTGTAGGATGCTCATATGCCCTCAGAACGTCCATGCTGTGTGTGGACTCGGTGCGATGAGGAGAAAAAACATAATTGGACATTTCAAATTGGTGGAAAAATAAATAAAAATAATAATTGATCAATCTAAATATTAAAAAAAAAAAAAAATTATTCAAGTGAAATATTCCAGTTGAATGGACATGCACTACAGTATGAAGATACATGCAAGTTAAGAGTAAAATGAAAATATGAAACAAGTGCAATTATACAAAGTGAGATTACTAAATAACAGTGTTGTCATTACAACACAATGGCAAATACAGTGGTACCCAATATCCTTGAAAAGTATTAATAAATAAATACAAATTCAGCTGCTTTGGAGTGGGGGGGGGGGCGACATATGCATTGAATTCAGTATTACAATACACTGTTTGCAAACAATTTTTTTCAGGTATGCAGAGTATTACATTTCTCATGTCAAACAGACTTAAAAATGTGTTCTAATTAATTAGTCCAATATGCATAATTTTGTTTCTTGTTCATGAGTTGTAATTTTATAAAATGTAGTTTTTCCTACTTCAGTAATTTACTAACCAGCTAAACATCTGCCCCAATGTATAAATAAAACAAATATATAAAAATAAAATCTTTGTACCAGCCTGATATGGGAAACCTTTAATCCCATATATTGTAAATATAAAATAATACATTGACACTCATTTCTTTGGGGGGCTTGTAGAAAAAAATAAAACGTTACAGAAAACAAAAACATACAACAGATGTAATTCAAGCAAAATCAAGTATTTTTTTAGGGGTAGTTCCATCAGCAGATATGTCTCGCTCTCACTCTCACTGTGGTTGACTCCTTGTGCCAGTCCCTTTTAAACCTTGTACTTCTGTTTGCCTTGTTCACTCATCACACAGATATGCTTAAGAGAAGAACAAAGGAAATCAGTTGTTGCATCAAACACATTCATGCATAACTAAGCAATCCTAAAATATACAAATATGCATACATAAAATTGGCTTATTGTGCAATAAGCAAACATTTACCCATGTGCAGTATATGAAACATAATATTTTGGGACATACTTAGATATATATACTATATTACCCACCAGCAAAGGAAGACTAATAATAAAACAATTTAATTTAAATCAAGTTTTCTAATTACTTTAAGTGTTTGCAGTCCAACTATCAGAATAGGTTTGTGTGCCAAAAAGTGATATTGAAAGGGTGTAGTTTATAAATCAGAATTATTATTTTTTTTTTTCTGTGCTGAAATTCAAGCCTACTTGTTATTGTTTGTGTAGTGGTATCAATAAAATGTTAATATCATGCTATCATTATCAATTCATTTTTTAGCTTAAGGATAACTTGCTGTCCTAACATTTCAAAACATTTTGTATGCACTTACACTTAGGTCCCTGAAATATTCATTGTAATCCAGGGCATATCCCACTACAAATTTATCAGGAATTTCAAACCCTATATCTGTAAATATAACAATGGAAATAATTGGCAAGTGTTAAACGTACAAGATCCAGTTTGTTAGCAACATATTAAATTATGAGCTTTAATTACAAGTTTATAATATATATTAGCTTCATTTGTTTAATAAAGAATTTATAAATTAGATGCTGTTGTTCTGGTGAAATTAGCGATTTTTAACTATACCTAGTAAAATTACTACTAGCGTTGTTTCAGATGTAAACAGCGTAAAAGAACAATGCTTACAGTCTGGTCTGTAGCCTGAGCTTCTTGGAGTTCTTTTGACCAGAAGGCTGTAACAACAAATACTTATTAAAATAAAGTCCAGAGTTGAGAGGCTTTAAAAGAGGTTCTATAGAAGTAGAATTTATGAACACTACATAGTCTAAGATTAGTACTAAATTGGGTTCTGTGAAACCATTTGGTAAAACTCATTTCCCTGAACTTTAACAGCTGGCACGATAGTTTTGCCTGGCACAGTGGAAGCCTCTTTATGTGATAATATTTGATTACATAAAGCAAGAGTTTTAATAAAGATGTCTTATTGCTTTATTAGCAAAGGGGCTGCAATACACATTTACAATATGCAGTTGATTCAATTTAAATATGATTCTATCAGGCTATTTTCACTGACCAGTAATTGTGCGGTTTACCATGTACTGTATATACAAAGCACAGTTACGCCCATGCATAACTGTAATTTGGTATGGTTTATCACACGGCATACAAAAAGACCTCACAGTCATGTTGTAACACACGATTTAAAACCAAAATACATCTCCTGGTTTTGGATAACCATTACGGGATAACTCATGGCCTCAAAAGTCATTATGCAAGATTAAGGGTTTAAGAGCACCCAATATAAAATAGACTTAGTGGGTAAAGACTACGATAGACATAATCAGACGTAAACCATTTAACAAGAATTATAATAAAATAAGCAAAGACGGTTTTACTTTTCTGCTGCAGCACTAATCAGATTTCTAGAGCATGAAGCTCACGTTTGCCAAACAGATTATGTGAAGT
Source organism: Acipenser ruthenus (assembly GCF_902713425.1). NCBI lineage: Eukaryota > Metazoa > Chordata > Actinopteri > Acipenseriformes > Acipenseridae > Acipenser > Acipenser ruthenus. The sequence continues at coordinate 24,276,512 of NC_081207.1, forward strand.
ATAATACCGCTTCACAAGTTATTTACCTCATGAACATAAAACCTACATAACCTATGTATGTACCACACAATGTAAAAGCCCATGAATACATGGCACCTAAGATATAGGGCCTGGTTCTCCACTGTGGGTAAATAGTGCATTTTGTTTCTCATTAGCTCAGTAAATCAGAGGTCATTACAGTGAGCTACATTTACAGGAGATGGAATAACCTACTGTAAATAACGGACGTGCACATTTTAACCTATATTCTGATACAGTACCCTCACCTCAAGAGATGTACAGTGCAGGATCTAAAAGACATGTTGTTGATTTAAACAATGAATATAAATATAATATCACCTTACTACTTTGACCATCTTTGGGTTGTAACCATTTAAAATAGATAGTAGTGTCTGCATGGTTTTGCCAGTCTCCACAATGTCCTGAAAGAAAAAAGAAAAAGAAAAAAATCAGAGTCCAAACAAAGATATCCTTTTATCTTGCAGGTTTTGAGATCGCGGTAAAGAAGCATCACTAAGCAATTACGATGGAAGTTAGATCCAGTTACCTTACCTTACAGTATTACACTGTTGCTAAACTGTTTCATAAGCATGGCTAAACATGCACAAAGGCTTACTTCACTTTAAATGCACGCACATGAGGAGGGATCTCACAGTTGCGTAAATATTTGTAAAGATTTATACAAAATCTGCAGTTTATTGGATTATAACCAATTGCCATCTGAAAGATCTATTGGAGGCTAGGGGTCAGATTTTCCACTGTGAGCAAATTGCCCATGTATCATTTACTAGGAAGTGGGGAACTTGCATTCAGTTGAAAATATATGTCCAGAATTGAATAAGTTTTGTATTGTTGACTATATAAAGCAGGTTTCATGGTCACTATGTTGTAGGCATGTGAAAGACAGAAACACCCCCACAGTAAACTGTACATTAGCATGTTTAAGATTAGATCCACGAGGTAGGATTATAGTGTTAAAGAAACCTTGCCATATAAGGGTGAATTTTGTTAACGTCTCTAGAGCAAAAATGCTTCTCTATGTATTATGCAAGGAATAATGTACATCTAACTGTGCATAATCAGGCTGTAATTCTATCAAGGGTTTCTGATGACAGACCACAAGAGCAATAGCTCAAGTGATTTATCAGTGTCACCAGAAATCCGAGATAGAATTAAAACCTTAAACAGTGTATGTACAGTTTTGGTGTATATTACTTGTTATAATACATGGCGATGTAACAGAAATTGTATAACGAGCAGTGTTTATATTTAACAACTGAAAAATAAGTGTTAAGAATAACATTGTAAATCAGAATATAAAAAATTGTAAAACAAGTTTATCATCTGTCTACAATCCCACAGAGCGCAAGTGGCTGAAGTCATTTCTTATTCAATTTATGTTGTCATTGTTTTTCTAAGAGTATTTGCTTTATTCTACTCTTCCACAAATGTCTCCCTGTCTTATGTGGATAAAACTTAAAATCTGCAGGCCATTGTTGTTTGTTTTGGTATTGACAGTGTTTTATTGTGTTCATGTACTGGTGGTGGAGTTTGTTTTAAAAAATTCAGGATAGCAGTTTCATCATCAATCTTATTATACTCAGGTCTTGCACCACCACCATGTAGAATATGGCTGTAAAGGTTTACCAGAAAATGATCATTCACTGTGTATTACAGAAGGAATAAAAGTACAGTGTTGATAACATTTCAGCCTTATATGTAGGTTGTACTTTATTATTACTTGTAAACGATTTGATTAATTTATCTAAGTGCATAGTACATTTCTACATCGTCTGTTGAATTATCCCCCCCCCCCCAACCCCCCCCTCCCTTTTCAGTCATCAAGTAAAGTGCAAATAAAGCTGTAAAATCCTGCAGTTTTGACACGTATCAAATCTATTATATAAATTATATTGTATAATGCTTATTATATAAATATAAAACACTTACCTCAACTATTAAGACATTCTGTTGGCAAAATAAAGAAAATGAAAACAAACATGTCTGAATAAATTATATAGAAGTTTAGAACATAAGAAAGTTTACAAACGAGAGGAGGCCATTCGGCCCATTTTGCTCATTTGGTTGTTAGTAGCTTATTGATCCCAGAATCTCATCAAACAGCGTCTTGAAGGATCCCAGGGTGTCAGTTTCAACAACATTACAAATAAGAACATGCATTGAACAATTCGGTGCACAGTCCCATGCCCAAAACACAAAACCATATACATTTTTTTCCTACTGCCTATAACCACCAGCCAGCACACCACACAATCCAGGTGTGCCAATGGTACAATTTAGATATGAAACACTCTCATATACAACCTTAAAAAACGGTCAATAAAATGACTGATGGATACAGAATTACATAGCGACCATTAACCCAAATCTGTAACTTCATGTTGCAGCAAACTGATCATCTAAATATCCAGCCAAAAAAATAAATAAAATGAGTCTACACAGTTTCAATGTTCATACACACTTTACCACTCAGTGCAGACAGTTCATCTCCTCCGATAACTTTAACACTGTTTGTGCACTCATCATTCTAGAAAAAAAAAGAAAAAACATTACTTTAGTTTTATTATCAATATACTGTACACCGAGTATAAGGGCTTGCTACAGCTTTAAAATATGAGTCAGCATGCAAGAACTGCAATAGCATTCCATGCACGTACAAATGTAATCTTGCAAATGGGATTTATGAGGCTGTTGAAAGATACAAAATATATATATTTTTTATTAGGCACATGCTTGCATCAAGGCAATTACAAAAAGTCCTGTGTGCCTGATAAATGGAAGGTTGAAGTCTTGCAAATGTACAGCAATGCCTTACTAATACAGCCCTGTCCTGTATTTGAATACATTAATTTGCAATATTTGTTTAAAAACAAAAAACAGGTAAAGTTGTACTAACAAACCAAAAAAAAAAAATGCCAAGTATGCACAAGAAACTTCTGCGTATATGGGATGTTCATCCTAAAACTGTATGCAAATTGTACACATACTTTAGTCTATCCTGTTTCCAAACAAATCTGTGACTGGTTTATTAGTCTGCTGTTTGAGTGAGTTAACATTAGAAGACCTCTATGGCAGCCTGCAATTCTGAAAGGGTTAACAGGATAATACAGCTGTGGGGATACGTGGTAGACCTGGCTAATTTGCTGGCCTTTCATATCTCGGTTCAGATTAGGTGACATTAATTTGGTGGTCTCAATTTAGCTTCAAGTGCAGAACAGTCCATATCATAAAACCAGTACAGCTTTATAGAAGAAACAATAATTAAGATGTGTATGATTTGTATACTGTATATGGGAGATGAACACAAACAAACAAATTCAGTTATTGCATGCTAAAAGAAAGAAATTTAAAATTAAACACTCACGCTGTAGCTTTTTAGTCTAATGAAATCCACGGTCAATGGCACAGATTTATCGCTGTTTCGATTTAACGCCTTGATGTAATCTAGCAGGTCTGCAAAGAATTTATATCCTCCTTTCAGCACACACAGAGCCACAATATGATGTTCCCCCAAGTCACGCATGATATCTCTGGCCAAACGCTCAGTCCTGCAGAACAAAACAGATGAAAAAGATTTCACTAAAACAATGGGTGACAAAACATATTGTGCCGGTTGGTCTGTGTTCTCTGAATGTCTAAATGGATGATTTGTACCCATTGTTTCATCCAACTGAGGTGAGCGGCTTCTGATATAGCCTTCCACAACTGAGACAATCAGGTGTCAGCATAATGCAAATGTATTCAATTGAGACCCTCGTGTTAAGGAGTGCCAGTACCAAGTTTCACCACAATTGGAGAAATGTTTCTCAAGATATAGTGTGACATTCTGTATGGATAATTAAAGCAGCGTTGACTACGTACCCCCTTACCCATAGAGGTAATTTACACTGGGTAACACCTTCATTAACGATAGAATAAGCCAGCCAAAGCAACCATCCTTCTACTTTTTAAAACTGAAGTAAAACCAATGCTCTTACCACCATGTGTCTGCTTACCTGTCCATGATAAGCCCATGAGGAATAAAGACTCGTTCTAAATCATTTTCATAGTGTTTAGGTATACAGAACAGATCCAAGTCATAGCCCTTCTCATCATCAGGTATCTGTAACAGAAACATTTGTGTTTTTTTTTTCAGTAACATGGATAAAGAACACATGAAAGGCTTGCTAATTGTAATTGGGAAATATAACACATACTTTTGTATACACTCCAATTTGAACACAATGCTCTCTGATAGGCTAAATCGTATTGTTATTTTAAACAAATTCTGCATGACCTCTGTGTGGTATCTGAAGCTCTGTTAACACTGCATTTCCATGTGATGGTGTCATTAAAGGTTTTATAACACTAATCTGGAAAGATTAGTTTTAGCATAGATGTACCTCAGAAAGCCAGACTAATGCTGGATGTTAGGCACTGGGTACTGTTTTACAACATTTACTATTATTATTATTATTATTATTATTATTATTATTATTATTATTATTATTAATAGGGTTAGGTAGAGGCTTAGTTCAAAATGCAAAATCTTTTTACTATTACTTTAAGTCGCTATATGCAAGCAAGGATATTAATCCATTTTTAGAAAGTTAAAGAATGGCCATTTGCTCATCTGTGCAAAATACGTGTATTTAGACACCTGTGTCTCTATTATACGTTGCCTTAGCAACCATGAAGAGGCAAACGCCTGTTATTTTTTTTTAAGACTGTTGTAGAGGTGCTGTAAAAAAAACGTCTGTATCAAACTACAGATAATATAACATATTCAAACATTTCACAGTATATAACGTACATCCAATCACGTTATTTAATTGCATGAAATTTAATTAAATAGCAACACAAGTAAGCACTCATTTCGACAACACCGAGTCCAATAAGGATTATGATTCTGTCTACAACCTCTATACATGTGACCATGCTGCAATAGGTATACAGCTCAAGAAGAAAACACACACCCCTCAATTTAGTAGTAGAACCGCTATAAACCATAGTTTACCTCCAAACTTGAAGACATTGTTGTGTTGTTCTGTACACGTAGGCTAGGTTAACCAAATTTGTTTTCCGGATTACAATATTCAGTCAGCTGCATGCCCTTCCCGACACGAAAAGGTCACCATCTGCCGGTCTTCGTTTACAGCTTGCTGCAACCACCAGCAGGCAGCGCTAACTCGATTTAAACACTTGACGTCACAATCCTTTTGCCTAATCAGCTGATTTCTCCTCAGCCGCCTGCTTTACTCAGTGTCCATCGTGTCGGTATTTGGGGAGCGATGTAGAGGGAGGTTCAAAAACAGAAATGGACATCTCGAAAGAGGCAACTTCCCTACGTTTCAGAATGTTTAACATACAGTTTAACAGTGACGGTACTTACAGGCTTTTGATGCCATGGTAACTACACACGCACATATTTATATTTATGGTAAATCTACTAATGTGTTTGCGATGTAATTTGCTACATAGTTAATGATGTAACGATTTGCTATTTTGTTCTATTCAAAACTCCAGGCATCATGGTATTGAGCCTAGTTTATTTATCCATTTACTTTCCTGTGTTCTTCTGTATTGTACATGATCTAATTATAGGTAATGCAAAACTTTTGGACATAGCTGTAGATTCAATTGTATATTTGTTGAAAACACACACACACACACACACACACACACACACACACACACACACACATTCTTAAACGTTGGTTTAAATTTTAATTTGTTAGATGTTATTAATCATTAAAAAAAAAAAAAAAGACGATTTTTTCCCAACATTTCTGATACACTAGTATCTGTCTTGTACTGATATGGTGTATTGCACTGCAATGGATCACCTGTGTGTTATCATTGTTATGGCAATAAAAAACGTTATTGTGGTAGAATTACAATACTATCTCCCACTATTGAGCTGCTTGGTAAGAGTAAGCCTGTCTACACAGCAATGTTATGTGCAGTTGCAGAACTTAATTTCAGCTCTTTGCTGGACCATACCAACTCAAGCTCTGCTCTTTGGTTTTAATAGAAGATAGTCATGTGGGTAGTGGGGTCTCATTCTTGTGGGCACGGGGGGATGAAGTAGCCATGCATGTCAATGTGCATGTCTACGTCGACAGATGCTCGGGCAATCTCTTTGAAAGACTTGGCATCCAAGACCAGTAAAAAGGCAGTTTTGTTAGGATCCGGGCAGACAACCACTGACAAAACAACACCTGCAAGAAACAACATAATCAATTATACTAGCAGGTGCTGGTCATCTTTTTTTTTTCACAGCTTCAAATACATTATTTTAAAAAGCAATCAATACAGATACGACTGGACGGAACATTTCATTTTACTACACATGCCAGATCCCCAGAAGTTCTGCATTTATTCATCTGTCCCAGTATTGTTGGAGGGTGGTATAAGCATGGACGAGCTTTGTAAATGCACCAGTGAAGATGATCTAATTGTCGATCATCCCAAAGCTGGGGCAGCAGTGTGGAGTAGTGGTTAGGGCTTTGGACTCTTGACCGGAGGGTCGTGGGTTCAATCCCAGGTGGGGACACTGCTGCTGTACCCTTGAGCAAGGTACTTTACCTAGATTGC